>NC_090940.1:236984380-237606785 GCF_040938575.1 Ambystoma mexicanum | reverse complement strand
GGGGGCAACAGCAGGGAGGCACGGGGCATGAGCGGGGGTGGGAGGAACAGGGGAGACACAAGGCATGAGCGGGGTGGGGGGAACAGGAGAGAGACACAGGGCATGAGCTGGGTGCGGGGGGCAACAGCAGGGAGACACGGGGCATGACCGGGGGTTGGGGGGTAACAGGAGAGAGACACAGGGCTTGAGCGGGGGGTGGGGGGCAACAGCAGGGAGACACGGGGCATGACCAGGGGTGGGGGGCAACAGGAGAGAGACACGTGGCATGAGAGGGGGTGGGGGGCAACAGCAGGGAGACACGGGGCATGAGCGGGGGGTGGGGGGAGACACGGGGCATGATAGGGGGTGGGGGTAACAGGAGAGAGACACGGGGCATGAGCGGGGGGTGGGGGGGCAACAGCAGGCAGACACAGGGCATGAGCGGGGGGTGGGGGGCAACAGCAGCGAGACACGGGGCATGACCGGGGGGTGGGGGGCAACAGGGGAGAGACACGGGGCATGAGCAGGGGTGGGGGGCAACAGCAGGGAGACAAGGGGCATGGCCGGGGGTTTGGGGGGCAACAGGAGAGAGACACGGCGCATGAGAGGGGGGTGAGATTAACAGGAGAGAGACACGGGGCATGAACGGGGAGTGGGGGGGCAACACCAGGAACACAGGGGGCATGAGCGGAGTGTGGGGGGCAACAACAGGGAGACACTGGGCATGAAAGGGGGGTGGGGGGGTAACAGGAGAGAGACACGGGGCATGAGCGGGGGGTGGGGGGTAAACACGGGGCATGACCGGGGGGGTGGGGGGAACAGGAGAGAGACACGGGGCATGACCGGGTGTTGGGGGGCAACAGCAGGGAGCCACAATGCATCAGCGGGGGGTGGAGGGCAACAGTAGGGAGACACAAGGCATGAGCGGGGGTGGGGGGCAACAGCAGGGAGACATGGGGCATGAGCGGGGGTGGGGTAACAGGAGAGAGACACGGGGGCATGAGCAGGAGGTTGGGGGGCAACATCTGGGAGACACGGGCATGAGCGGGGGTGGGGGGCAACAGGAGGGAGACACGGGGCATAAAAGGGGGGTGGGGGGCAACAGCAGGGAGACACGGGGCATGAGCGGGGGGTGGGGGAACACGAGGGAGACACGGGGCATGAGCGGGGGTTGGGGGTAACAGGAGAGAGACACGGGGCATGAGCAGGGGGTGGGGGCAACAGGAGGGAGACACGGGTAATGAGCGGGGGTGGGGGGATACAGGAGGGAGACACGGGTAATGAACAGGGGGTGGGGGGATACAGGAGGGAGACACGGGTAATGAGCGGGGGTGGGGGGAACGGGATATCTGCTCCTTGGTCTCTGTCTCTCTGCTGTTGCCCCCCACCCCCGCTCATGCCCCGTGTCTCTTTCCTGTTACCCCCCACCCCCCTCTCATGCCCCGTGTCTCCCTGCTGTTGCCTCCCAACCCCCGCTCATGCCCCGTGTCTCTCTCCTGTTACCCCCCACCCCCCTCTCATGCCCTGTGTCTCCCTCGTGTTCCCCCCACCCCCTGCTCATGCCCCGTGTCTCTCTCCTGTTGCTCCCCAACCCCGCTCATGCCCCGTGACTCTCTCCTGTTACCCCCCACCCCCCGCTCATGCCCCATGTCTCCCTGCTGTTTCCCCACACCCCCTGCGCATGCCCCGTGTCTCTCTCCTGTTACCCCCCACCCCCACTCATGCCCCGTGTCTCTCTCCTGTTACCCCCCACCCCCTCTCATGCCCTGTGTCTCTCTCCTGTTGCCCCCCGCCCCCAGTCATGCCCCGTGCCTCAGTTCTGTTGCCCCCATCCCCCAGTCATGCCCCGTGTCTCCCTGCTGTTTCCCACCATCCCCCGCTCATGCCCCTTGTCTCTCTCCTGTTACCCCCGCCCCCCTCTCATGCCCCGTGTCTCCCTCGTGTTCCCCCCACCCCCCGCTCATGCCCCGTGTCTCCCTGCTGTTGCCCCCCATCCCCTGCTCATGCCCTGTGTCTCCGTGCTGTTGCCCCCCACCCCCTGCTCATGCCCCGTGTCTCTCTCCTGTTACCCCCACCCCCGCTCATGCCCGTGTCTCCCACGTGTTCCCCCCACCCCCGTTCATGCCCCGTGTCTCCCTGCTGTTGCCCCCCACCCCCTGCTCATGCCCTGTGTCTCTCTCCTGTTTCCCCCCTCCCCCTGCTCATGCCCCATGTCTCTCTCCTGTTACCCCCCACCCCCCTCTCATGCCCCGTGTCTGTCTCCTGTTGCCCCCCACCCCCCTGTCATGCCGTGTCTCCGTGCTGTTTCCCCCGCACCCTTCCATGCCCCGTGTCTCTCTCCTGTTACCCCCACGCCCCGCTTATGCCCCATGTCTCCCTCATGTTCCCCCCACCCCCCGCTCATGCCCCGTGTCTCTCAACTGTTGCCCCACACCCTCCGCTCATGCCCCGTGTCTCCCTGCTGTTGCCCCCCACCCCCCGCTAATGGCCCGTGTCTCTCTCCTGTTACCCCCCGCCCCCGTTCATGCCCCATGTCTCCCTCATGTTCCCCCCACCCCCCACTCATGCCCCGTATCTCCCTGTTGTTGCCCCCCACGCTCATGCCCCGTGTCTCCCTCCTGTTGCCCCACACCCCCTGCTCATGCCCCATGTCTCTATCCTTTTACCCCGACCACCTGCTCATGCACCGTGTCTCCCTGCTGTTGCCCACCACCCTCTACTCATGCACCGTGTCTCAGTTCTTTTGCCCACAACCCCCCGGTCATGCCCCGTGTCTCCCTGCTGTTGCCCCCCGCTCATGCCCCATGTCTCTCTCCTGTTACCCCATCCCCTCTCATGCCCCGTGTCTCCCTCGTGTTCCCCCCACCCCCCGCTCATGCCCCGTGTCTCTCTCCTGTTGCCCCCCACCCCCCGCTCATGCCCCGTGTCTCCTCCTATTACCCCCACCCCCCTCTCATGCCCGTGTCTCCCTCGTGTTCCCCCCACCCCAGTCATGCCCCGTTTCTCCCTGCTGTTGCCCCCCACCCCCCGCTCATGCCCCTTGTCTCCCTCATGTTCCCCCCACCCCCTGCTCATGCCCCGTGTCTCCCTGCTGTTGCCCCCCACCCTCCGCTCACGACCTGTGTCTCCCTGCTGTTGCCCCCCACACCCTGCTCATGCCCCATGTCTCTCTCCTGTTTCCCCCCACCCCCGCTCATGCCCCGTGTCTCCCTTGTGCTCCCCCCACCCCCGCTCATGACCAATATCTCCCTGCTGTTTCCCCCCCACCCTCCACTCATGTCTCATGTCTCCCTCCTGTTGCCCCCATCTCCCGCTCATGCCCCGTGTCTCTTCCCTGTTATCCCCCACCCCCCACTCATGCCCCACGTCTCCCTGCTGTTGCCCCCCCACCCCCCGCTCATGCCCTGTGTCTCCCTGCTGTTGCCCCTCACCCCCCGCTCATGCCCGGTGTCTCTCTTCTGTTAACCCCCACCCCCCTCTCATGCCCCATGTCTCCCTCATGTTCCCCCCACCCCCGCTCATGCCCCGTGTCTCCCTGCTGTTGCCCCCCAACCCCCGCTCATGCCCTCTGTCTCCCTGCTGTTGCCACCCACCCCCTGCTCATGCCCCGTGTCTCTCTCCTCTTACCACCCACCCCCTCTCATGCCCCGTGTCTCTCTCCTGTTACCCCCCACCTCCCTCTCATGCCCCGTGTCTGTCTCCTGTTGCCCCCCACCCCCCCGCTCATGCCCTGTGTCTCTCTCCTGTTGCCCCCCACCCCCCGCTCATGCCCCGTGTCTCTCTCCTGTTACCCCCACCCCCCTCTCATGCCCCGTGTCTGTCTCCTGTTGCCCCCCACCCCCTGGTCATTCCCGTCTCTCCGTGCTGTTTCCCCCACCCCCCTTTCATGCCCCGTGTCTCTCTCCTGTTACCCCCACCCCCACTCATGCCCCATGTCGCCCTCATGTTCCCCCCACCCCCCGCTCATGCCCCGTGTCTCTCAACTGCTGCCCCACACCCTCCGCTCATGCCCCGTGTCTCCCTGCTGTTGCCCCCCACCCCCGCTAATGCCCCGTGTCTCTCTCCTGTTACTCCCCGCCCCCGTTCATGCCCCATGTCTCCCTCATGTCCCCCCCACCCCCCGCTCATGCCCCATATCTCCCTGCTGTTGCCCCCCACCCCACACTCATGCCGTGTCTCCCTCCTGTTGCCCCCCACCCCCTGCTCATGCCCCATGTCTCTCTCCTGTTACCCCGACCACCTGGTTATGCACCGTGTCTCCCTGCTGTTGCCCCCCACCCTCTGCTCATGCCCCGTGTCTCCCTGCTGTTGCCCCCCACCCTCTACTCATGCCCTGTGTCTCAGTTCTGTTGCCCACCACCCCCCGGTCATGCCCCGTATCTCCCTGCTGTTGCCCCCCACCCCCTGCTCATGCCCCATGTCTCTCTCCTGTTACCCCATCCCCTCTCATGCCCCGTGTCTCCCTCGTGTTCCCCCCACCCCCTGCTCATGCCCTGTGTCTCTCTCCTGTAGCCCCCCACCCCCCGCTTATGCCCCGTGTCTCTCTCCTGTTACCCCCCACCCCCCGCTCATGCCCCGTGTCTCCCTCCTGTTGCCCCCCACCCCCGCTCATGCCCAGTGTCTCCCTCCTGTTGCCGCCCACCCCCCGCTCATGCCCCGTGTCTCTCTCCTGTTACCCCCACTCCCCTCTCATGCCCCGTATCTCCCTCGTGTTCCCCCCACCCTGGTCATGCCCCGTGTCTCCCTGCTGTTGCCCCCCACCCCCCGCTCATGCCCCATGTCTCCCTCATGTTCCCCCCACCCCCTGCTCATGCCCCGTGTCTCCCTGCTGTTGCCCCCCACACCCTGCTCATGCCCCATGTCTCTCTCCTGTTTCCCCCCACCCCCGCTCATGGCCCGTGTCTCCCTCGTGCTCCCCCCACCCCCGCTCATACCCCATGTCTCCCTGCTGTTTCCCCCACCCTCCACTCATGTCCCATGTCTCCCTCCTGTTGCCCCCATCCCCCGCTCATGCCCCATGTCTCTCTCCTGTTATCCCCCACCCCCCGCTCATGCCCCACGTCTCTCTGCTGTTGCCCCCCCACCCCCCGCTCATGCCCTGTGTCTCCCTGCTGTTGCTCTCCACCCCCCGCTCATGCCCTGTGTCTCCCTGCTGTTGCCCCTCACCCCCCTCTCATGCCCGGTGTCTCTCTTCTGTTACCCCCCCACCCCCCTCTCATCCCCATGTCTCCCTCATGTTCCCCCCACCCCCCGCTCATGCCAAGTGTCTCCCTGCTGTTGCCCCCCAACCCCTGCTCATGCCCTCTGTCTCCCTGCTGTTGCCACCCACCCCCTGCTCATGCCCTGTGTCTCTCTCCTCTTACCCCCACCCCCTCTCATGCCCGTGTCTCTCTCTCCTGTTACCCCCCACCCCCTTCTCATGCCCCGTGTCTCTCTCCTGTTGTCCCCCAACCCTGATCATGCCCCGTGTCTCCCTGCTGTTTCCGCCCACCCCATCTCATGTCCCGTGTCTCCCTCCTGTTGCCCCCCACCCCAGCTCATGCCCAGTGTCTCCCTCCTGTTGCCGCCCACCCCCCCGCTCATGCCCCGTGTCTCTCTCCTGTTAACCCCACCCCCCTCTCATGCCCCGTGTCTCCCTCGTGTTCCCCCCACCCCGGTCATGCCCCGTGTCTCCCTGCTGTTGCCCCCACCCCCCGCTCATGCCCCATGTCTCCCTCATGTTCCCCCCACCCCCTGCTCATGCCCCGTGTCTCCCTGCTGTTGCCCCCCACCCTCCGCTCATGCTCTGTGTCTCCCTGCTGTTGCCCCCACACCCTGCTCATGCCCCATGTCTCTCTCCTGTTTCCCCCCAATCCCGCTCATGGCCCGTGTCTCCCTCGTGCTCCCCCCACCCCCGCTCATGCACCATGTCTCCCTGCTGTTTCCCCCCACCCTCCACTCATGTCCCATGTCTCCCTCCTGTTGCCCCCATCCCCCGCTCATGCCCCATGTCTCTCTCCTGTTATCCCCCACCCCCCCGCTCATGCCCCACGTCTCTCTGCTGTTGCCCCCCCCACCCCCCGCTCATGCCCTGTGTCTCCCTGCTGTTGCTCCCCACCCCCCGCTCATGCCCTGTGTCTCCCTGCTGTTGCCCCTCACCCCCCGCTCATGCCCGGTGTCTCTCTTCTGTTACCCCCCCACCCCCCTCTCATCCCCATGTCTCCCTCATGTTCCCCCCCACCCCCGCTCATGCCCAGTGTCTCCCTGCTGTTGCCCCCCAACCCCCGCTCATGCCCTCTGTCTCCCTGCTGTTGCCACCCACCCCCTGCTCATGCCCCGTGTCTCTCTCCTCTTACCCCCACCCCCTCTCATGCCCGTGTCTCTCTCCTGTTACCCCCCCACCCCCTTCTCATGCCCCGTGTCTCTCTCCTGTCGTCCCCCAACCCTGATCATGCCCCGTGTCTCCCTGCTGTTTCCGCCCACCCCCATCTCATGTCCCGTGTCTCTCTCCTGTTGCCCCCCACCCACCGGTCATGCCCTGTGTCTCCCTTCTGTTGCCCCTCACCCCCGGTCATGCCCCGTGTCTCTCTGCTGTTGCCCCCCACACCCCGCTCATGCCCCCTGTCTCTCTCCTGTTACCCCCACCCCCTCTCATGCCCCGTGTCTCCCTCATTTTCCCCCCACCCCCTTCTCATGCCATGTGTCTCCCTGCTGTTGCCCCCCACCCCCGCTCATGCCCCGTGTCTCTCTCATGTTGCCCCCACCCCCCGCTCTTGCCCCGTGTCTCTCTCCTGTTACCCCCACCCCCCTCTCATGCCCCGAGTCTCTCTGCTGTTGCCCCCCACCCTCCGCTCATGCCCCGTGTCTCCCTGCTGTTGCCCCCCACCTCCCCGCTCATGCCCCGTTTCTCTCTCCTGTTACCCCCAGCCCCGCTCATGCCCCGCGTCTCGCTGCTGTTGCCCCCCACGCCCCGCTCATGCCCCGTGTCTCCCTGCTGTTGCCCCCCACCCCCCTCTCATGCCCCGTGTCTCCCTCCTGTTGCCACCCACCCCCTGCTTATGCGCCGTGTCTCTCTCCTGTTACCCCTCACCCCCCGCTCATTCCCCCTGTCTCCCTGCTGTTGCCCCCCACTCTCCGCTCATGCCCCGTGTCTCCCTGCCGTTGCCCCCCACCCTCCGCTCATGCCCTGTGTCTCCCTTCTGTTGCCCCCCACCACCTGGTCATGCCCCGAGTCTCCCTGCTGTTGCCCCCCACCCCGCTCATGCCCCGTGTCTCTCTCTGTTATCCCCCACCCCCCACTCATGCCCCGTGTCTCCCTCGTGTTCCCCACACCCACCGCTCCTGCCCCGTGTCTTTCTCCTGTTGACCCTCACCCCCCGCTCATGCCCCGTGTCTCTCTTCTGTTACCCCCCACCCCCCGCTCATGCCCCATGTCTCCCTCCTGTTGCCCCCCACCCCCCGCTCATACCCCATGTCTCTCACCTGTTACTCCCACCCCCTCTCATGCCCCATGTCTCCATCGTGTTCCCCCCACCCCAGTCATGCCCCGGTCTCCCTGCTGTTGCCCCCAACCCCCGGTCATGCCCCGTGTCTCCCTTCTATTGCCCCCAACCCCCCGCTCATGCCCCATGTTTCCCTCATGTTCCCCCCAGCCCCGCTCATGCCCCGTGTCTCTCTCCTGTTACCCCCCACCCCCGCTCATGGCGTGTCTCCCTCGTGTTCCCCCCACCTCCCGCTCATGCCCCATGTCTCCCTGCTGTTGCCCCCCACTCCCCGCTCATGCCCCATGTCTCCCTGCTGTTGCCACCCACTCCACGCTCATGCCCCATGTCTCCCTGCTGTTACCCCCCATCCCCCACTCATGCCCCGGTGTCTCTCTCCTGTTACCCCCCACCCCCACTCATGCCCTGTGTCTCCCTCGTGTTTCCCCACCCCCCCGCTCATGCCCCATGTCTCCCTGCTGTTGCCCCCCACTCCCCGCTCATGCTCCATGTCGCGCTGCTGTTGCCCCCCACCCCCCGCTCATGCACCATGTCTCCCTGCTGTTGCTCCCCACCCCCCGCTCATGCCCCGTGTCCCCCTGCTGTTGCCCCTCACCCCCCGCTCATGCCCCGTGTCTCTCTCCTCTTACCCCCACACCCCTCTCATGCCCCGTGTCTCCCTCGTGTTCCCCCCACCCCCCTCTCATGCCCTGTGTCTCCCTGCTGTTGCCCCCCACCCCCTGTTCATGCCCCGTGTCTCTCTATTCTTACCCCCACCCCTCTCATGCCCCGTGTCTCTCTCCTAATACCCCCCACCCCCTTCTCATGCCCCTTGTCTCTCTCCTGTTGCCCCCCACCCACGATCATGCCCTGTGTCTCCCTGTTGTTTCCCCCACCCCCAGCTCATGCCCCGTGTCTCTCTCCTGTTGCGCCCCACCCCCAGTCATGCCCTGTGTCTCCCTTCTGTTGCCCCCCACCCCCGGTCATGCCCTGTGTCTCTCTACTGTTGCCCCCACCCCCGCTCATGCCCCGTGTCGCCCTTCTGTTGCCCCCCACCCCCAGCTCATGCCCTGTGTCTCTCTCCTGTTACCCCCCACCCTCCCCTCATGCCCCGTGTCTCTATCCTGTTGCCCCCCACTCCCGGTCATGCCCGTTTCTCTCTCCTGTTACCCCCACCCCCCGCTCATGCCCCATGTCTCCCTCCTGTTGCCCCCCACCCCCCGCTCATACCCCATGTCTCTCACCTGTTTCTCCCACCCCCCTCTCATGCCCCATGTCTCCCTCGTGTTCCCCCCACCCCAGTCATGCCCCGTGTCTCCCTGCTGTTGCCCCCCACCCCCTGCTCATGCCCCGTGTCTCCCTACTGTTGCCCCCCACCCCCCGCTCATGCCCCGTATCTCTCTCATGTTGCCCCCACCCCCCGCTCATGCCCTGTGTCTCTCTCCTGTTACCCCCACCCCCTCTCATGCCCCATGTCTCTCTCCTGTTGCCCCCCACTCCCCTCTCATGCCCTGAGTCTCTCTGCTGTTGCCCCCCACCCTCCGCTCATGCCCCGTGTCGCCCTTCTGTTGCCCCCCACCCCCCACTCATGCCCCGTGTCTCTCTCCTGTTACCCCCCACCCCCCTCTCATGCCCCGTGTCTCTCTCCTGTTGCCCCCCACTCCTGGTCATGCCCGTGTCTCCCTGCTGTTTCCTCCACCTCCCTTTCATGCCCTGTGTCTCTCTCCTGTTACCCCCACCCCTGCTTATGCCCCATGTCTCCCTTGTGTTCCCCCCACCCCCCGCTCATGCCCCGTGTCTCTCTGCTGTTGGCCCCCACCTTCCTCCATGCCCCGTGTCTCCCTGCTGTTGCCCCCCACTCCTGCTCATGCTCCGTGTCTCTCTCCTGTTACCCCCCACCCATTGTTCATGCCCCGTGTCTCCCTCGTGTTCCCTCCACCCCTGCTCATGCCCCGTGTCTCCCTGCTGTTGCCCCCCACCCCACGCTCATCCCCCGTGTCTCCCTCCTCTTGCCCCCCACCCCCTGCTCATGCCCCGTGTTTCACTCCTGTTACCCCCCACCCCATGCTCATGCCCTGTGTCTCCCTGCTGTTGCCCCCCACCCTCTGCTCATGCCCCGTGTCTCCCTGCTGTTGCCCCCCACCCCCCGCTCATGCCCCATGTCTCTCCCCTGTTACCCCTCATCCCCCTATCATGCCCCGTGTCTCCCTCTTGTTACCCCCACCGCCCGCTCATGCCCCGTGTCTCTCTCCTGTTGCCCCCACCCCCCGCTCATGCCCTGTGTCTCTCTCCTGTTACCCCCAGCCCCTGCTCATGCCCCATGTCTCCCTCCTGTTGCCCCCCACCCCCACTCATGCCCCGTGTCTCCCTCCTGTTGCCGGCCACCCCCGCTCATGCCCCGTGTCTCTCTCCTGTTACCCCCACCCCCGCTCATGCCCCGTGTCTCCCTCGTGTTCCCCCCACCCCTATCATGCCCCATGGCTCCCTGCTGTTGCCCCCCGCCCTTCGGTTATGCCCGTGTCTCCCTTCTGTTGCCCCCCACCCCCTGCTCATGCCCCATGTCTCCCTCATGTTCCCCCCATCCTCCGCTCATGCCCCGTGTCTCCCTGCTGTTGCGCCCAGCCTCCGCTCATGTCCTGTGTCTCCCTGCTGTTGCCCCCCACCCCCTGCTCATGCCCCGTGTATCACTCCTGTTACCCCCCACCCCCGCTCATGCCCCGTGTCTCCCTCGTGTTCCCCCCACCCCCCGCTCATGCCCCATGTCTCCCTGCTGTTGCCCCCACCCACCGCTCATGCCCCATGTCTCCCTCCTGTTGCCCCCATCCCCCGCTCATGCCCTGTGTCTCTCTCCTGTTATCCCCCACCCCCTGCTCATGCCCCGCATCTCCCTGCTGTTGCCCCTCCACCCCCCGCTCATGCCCTGTGTCTCCCTGCTGTTGCTCCCCAGACCCCGCTCATGCCCCGTGTCTCCCTGCTGTTGCCCCTCACCCCCCGCTCATGCCCCGTGTCTCTCTCCTGTTACCCCCCACACCCCCCTCATGCCCTGTGTCTCCCTCGTATTCCCCCACCCCCGCTCATTCCCCGTGTCTCCCTGCTGTTGCCCCCCAACCACCCCTCATGCCTGTGTCTCCCTGCTGTTGCCCCCCACCCCTTGCTCATGCCCCGTGTCTCTCTCCTCTTACCCCCCACCCCCCTCTCATGCCCCATGTCTCTCTCCTGTTGCCCCCCACCCCGATCATGCCCCGTGTCTCCCTGCTGTTTCCCCCAGCCCCTGCTCATGCCCGTGTCTCTCTCCCGTTGCCCCCCACCCCCCGGTCATGCCCTGTGTGTCCCTTCTGTTGCCCCCCACCCCCGGTCATGCCCCGTGTCTCTCAGCTGTTGCCCCCCATCCCCCGCTCATGCCCCGTGTCTCTCTCCTGTTACCCCCCACCCCCCTCTCATGCCCCGTGTCTCCCTCATGTTCCCCCCACCCCCCGCTCATGCGCCGTGTCTCCCTGCTGTTACCCCCCACCTCCCTCTCATGCCCCGTGTCTCTCTCCTGTTGCCCCCACCCCCCGCTCATGCCCTGTGTCTCTCTCCTGTTGCCCCCCACCCCCCGCTCATGCCCCGTGTCTCTCTCCTGTTACCCCCCACCCCCCTCTCATGCCCCGTGTCTGTCTCCTGTTGCCCCCCACCCCCCGGTCATTCCCGTCTCTCCGTGCTGTTTCCCCCACCCCCCTTTCATGCCCCGTGTCTCTCTCCTGTTACCCCCACCCCCGCTCATGCCCCATGTCACCCTCATGTTCCCCCCACCCCCTGCTCATGCCCCGTGTCTCTCAACTGTTGCCCCACACCCTCCGCTCATGCCCCGTGTCTCCCTGCTGTTGCCCCCACCCCCGCTAATGCCCCGTGTCTCTCTCCTGTTACTCCCCGCCCCCCGTTCATGCCCCATGTCTCCCTCATGTCCCCCCACCCCCCGCTCATGCCCCGTATCTCCCTGCTGTTTCCCCCCACCCCACACTCATGCCCGTGTCTCCCTCCTGTTGCCCCCCACCCCCTGCTCATGCCCCATGTCTCTCTCCTGTTACCCCGACCACCTGCTTATGCACCGTGTCTCCCTGCTGTTGCCCCCCACCCTCTGCTCATGCCCCGTGTCTCCCTGCTGTTGCCCCCCACCCTCTACTCATGCCCTGTGTCTCAGTTCTGTTGCCCACCACCCCCCGGTCATGCCCCGTATCTCCCTGCTGTTGCCCCCCACCCCCTGCTCATGCCCCATGTCTCTCTCCTGTTACCCCATCCCCTCTCATGCCCCGTGTCTCCCTCGTGTTCCCCCCACCCCCTGCTCATGCCCTGTGTCTCTCTCCTGTAGCCCCCCACCCCCCGCTTATGCCCCGTGTCTCTCTCCTGTTACCCCCCACCCCCCGCTCATGCCCCGTGTCTCCCTCCTGTTGCCCCCCACCCCCGCTCATGCCCAGTGTCTCCCTCCTGTTGCCGCCCACACCCCGCTCATGCCCCGTGTCTCTCTCCTGTTACCCCCACTCCCCTCTCATGCCCCATGTCTCCCTCATGTTCCCCCCACCCCCTGCTCATGCCCCGTGTCTCCCTGCTGTTGCCCCCCACCCCCCGCTCATGCCCCATGTCTCCCTCATGTTCCCCCCACCCCCTGCTCATGCCCCGTGTCTCCCTGCTGTTGCCCCCCACACCCTGCTCATGCCCCATGTCTCTCTCCTGTTTCCCCCCACCCCCGCTCATGGCCCGTGTCTCCCTCGTGCTCCCCCCACCCCCGATCATACCCCATGTCTCCCTGCTGTTTCGCCCCACCCTCCACTCATGTCCCATGTCTCCCTCCTGTTGCCCCCATCCCCCGCTCATGCCCCATGTCTCTCTCCTGTTATCCCCCACCCCCCGCTCATGCCCCACGTCTCTCTGCTGTTGCCCCCCCACCCCCCGCTCATGCCCTGTGTCCCCCTGCTGTTGCTCTCCACCCCCCGCTCATGCCCTGTGTCTCCCTGCTGTTGCCCCTCACCCCCCGCTCATGCCCGGTGTCTCTCTTCTGTTACCCCCCCACCCCCCTCTCATCCCCATGTCTCCCTCATGTTCCCCCCACCCCCCGCTCATGCCAAGTGTCTCCCTGCTGTTGCCCCCCAACCCCCGCTCATGCCCTCTGTCTCCCTGCTGTTGCCACCCACCCCCTGCTCATGCCCTGTGTCTCTCTCCTCTTACCCCCCACCCCCTCTCATGCCCGTGTCTCTCTCCTGTTACCCCCCACCCCCTTCTCATGCCCCGTGTCTCTCTCCTGTTGTCCCCCAACCCTGATCATGCCCCGTGTCTCCCTGCTGTTTCTGCCTACCCCATCTCATGTCCCGTGTCTCCCTCCTGTTGCCCCCCACCCCAGCTCATGCCCAGTGTCTCCCTCCTGTTGCCGCCCACCCCCGCTCATGCCCCGTGTCTCTCTCCTGTTAACCCCACCCCCCTCTCATGCCCCGTGTCCTCCCTCGTGTTCCCCCCACCCCGGTCATGCCCCGTGTCTCCCTGCTGTTGCCCCCACCCCCCGCTCATGCCCCATGTCTCCCTCATGTTCCCCCCACCCCCTGCTCATGCCCCGTGTCTCCCTGCTGTTGCCCCCCACCCTCCGCTCATGCTCTGTGTCTCCCTGCTGTTGCCCCCACACCCTGCTCATGCCCCATGTCTCTCTCCTGTTTCCCCCCACCCCCGCTCATAGCCCGTGTCTCCCTCGTGCTCCCCCCACCCCCGCTCATGCACCATGTCTCCCTGCTGTTTCCCCCCACCCTCCACTCATGTCCCATGTCTCCCTCCTGTTGCCCCCATTCCCCGCTCATACCCCATGTCTCTCTCCTGTTATCCCCCACCCCCCGCTCATGCCCCACGTCTCTCTGCTGTTGCCCCCCCACCCCCCGCTCATGCCCTGTGTCTCCCTGCTGTTGCTCCCCACCCCCCGCTCATGCCCTGTGTCTCCCTGCTGTTGCCCCTCATCCCCCGCTCATGCCCGGTGTCTCTCTTCTGTTACCCCCCCACCCCCCTCTCATCCCCATGTCTCCCTCATGTTCCCCCCACCCCCGCTCATGCCCAGTGTCTCCCTGCTGTTGCCCCCCAACCCCCGCTCATGCCCTCTGTCTCCCTGCTGTTGCCACCCACCCCCTGCTCATGCCCCGTGTCTCTCTCCTCTTACCCCCACCCCCTCTCATGCCCGTGTCTCTCTCCTGTTACCCCCCACCCCCTTCTCATGCCCCGTGTCTCTCTCCTGTCGTCCCCCAACCCTGATCATGCCCTGTGTCTCCCTGCTGTTTCCGCCCACCCCCATCTCATGTCCCGTGTCTCTCTCCTGTTGCCCCCCACCCACCGGTCATGCCCTGTGTCTCCCTTCTGTTGCCCCTCACCCCCAGTCATGCCCCGTGTCTCTCTGCTGTTTCCCCCCACACCCCGCTCATGCCCCCTGTCTCTCTCCTGTTACCCCCCACCCCCTCTCATGCCCCGTGTCTCCCTCATTTTCCCCCCACCCCCTTCTCATGCCATGTGTCTCCCTGCTGTTGCCCCCCACCCCCGCTCATGCCCCGTGTCTCTCTCATGTTGCCCCCACCCCCTGCTCTTGCCCCGTGTCTCTCTCCTGTTACCCCCACCCCCTCTCATGCCCCGAGTCTCTCTGCTGTTGCCCCCCACCCTCCGCTCATGCCCCGTGTCTCCCTGCTGTTGCCCCCCACCTCCCTGCTCATGCCCCGTGTCTCTCTCCTGTTACCCCCACCCCCGCTCATGCCCCGCGTCTCGCTGCTGTTGCCCCCCACACCCTGCTCATGCCCCGTGTCTCCCTGCTGTTGCCCCCCACCCCCCTCTCATGCCCCGTGTCTCCCTCCTGTTGCCATCCACCCCCTGCTTATGCGCCATGTCTCTCTCCTGTTACCCCTCACCCCCCGCTCATTCCCCCTGTCTCCCTGCTGTTGCCCCCCACTCTCCGCTCATGCCCCTTGTCTCCCTGCCGTTGCCCCCCACCCTCCGCTCATGCCCTGTGTCTCCCTTCTGTTGCCCCCCACCACCTGGTCACGCCCCGAGTCTCCCTGCTGTTGCCCCCCACCCCCGCTCATGCCCCGTGTCTCTCTCTGTTATCCCCCACCCCCACTCATGCCCCGTGTCTCCCTCGTGTTCCCCACACCCACCGCTCCTGCCCCGTGTCTTTCTCCTGTTGACCCCCACCCCCCGCTCATGCCCCGTGTCTCTCTTCTGTTACCCCCCACCCCCCGCTCATGCCCCATGTCTCCCTCCTGTTGCCCCCCACCCCCCGCTCATACCCCATGTCTCTCACCTGGTACTCCCACCCCCCTCTCATGCCCCATGTCTCCATCGTGTTCCCCCCACCCCAGTCATGCCCCGGTCTCCCTGCTGTTGCCCCCAACCCCCGGTCATGCCCCGTGTCTCCCTTCTATTGCCCCCAACCCCCGCTCATGCCCCATGTTTCCCTCATGTTCCCCCCAGCCCCGCTCATGCCCCGTGTCTCTCTCCTGTTACCCCCCACCCCCGCTCATGCCGTGTCTCCCTCGTGTTCCCCCCACCCCCCGCTCATGCCCCATGTCTCCCTGCTGTTGCCCCCCACTCCCCGCTCATGCCCCATGTCTCCCTGCTGTTGCCACCCACTCCACGCTCATGCCCCATGTCTCCCTGCTGTTACCCCCCATCCCCCACTCATGCCCCGTGTCTCTCTCCTGTTACCCCCCACCCCACTCATGCCCTGTGTCTCCCTCGTGTTTCCCCCACCCCCCGCTCATGCCCCATGTCTCCCTGCTGTTGCCCCCCACTCCCCGCTCATGCTCCACGTCGCGCTGCTGTTGCCCCCCACCCCCCGCTCATGCACCATGTCTCCCTGCTGTTGCTCCCCACCCCCCACTCATGCCCCGTGTCCCCCTGCTGTTGCCCCTCACCCCCCACTCATGCCCCGTGTCTCTCTCCTCTTACCCCCACACCCCTCTCATGCCCCGTGTCTCCCTCGTGTTCCCCCCACCCCCCTCTCATGCCCTGTGTCTCCCTGCTGTTGCCCCCCACCCCCGTTCATGCCCAGTGTCTCTCTATTCTTACCCCCACCCCTCTCATGCCCCGTGTCTCTCTCCTGTTACCCCCCACCCCCTTCTCATGCCCCTTGTCTCTCTCCTGTTGCCCCCCACCCACGATCATGCCCTGTGTCTCCCTGTTGTTTCCCCCCACCCCCAGCTCATGCCCCGTGTCTCTCTCCTGTTGCGCCCCACCCCCAGTCATGCCCTGTGTCTCCCTTCTGTTGCCCCCCACCCCCGGTCATGCCCTGTGTCTCTCTACTGTTGCCCCCACCCCCGCTCATGCCCCGTGTCGCCCTTCTGTTGCCCCCCACCCCCAGCTCATGCCCTGTGTCTCTCTCCTGTTACCCCCCACCCTCCCCTCATGCCCCGTGTCTCTCTCCTGTTGCCCCCCACTCCCGGTCATGCCCGTGTCTCTCTCCTGTTATCCCCCTCCCCCCACTCATGCCCCGTGTCTCCCTCGTGTTCCCCACACCCCCCGCTCCTGCCCCGTGTCTCTCTCCTGTTGCCCCCCACCCCCCGCTCATGCCCTGTGTCTCTCTTCGGTTACCCCCACCCCCCGCTCATGCCCCATGTCTCCCTCCTGTTGCCCCCCACCCCCCGCTCATACCCCATGTCTCTCACCTGTTTCTCCCACCCCCCTCTCATGCCCCATGTCTCCCTCGTGTTCCCCCCACCCCAGTCATGCCCCGTGTCTCCCTGCTGTTGCCCCCCACCCCCTGCTCATGCCCCGTGTCTCCCTACTGTTGCCCCCCACCCCCCGCTCATGCCCCGTATCTCTCTCATGTTGCCCCCACCCCCCGCTCATGCCCTGTGTCTCTCTCCTGTTACCCCCACCCCCTCTCATGCCCCATGTCTCTCTCTCCTGTTGCCCCCCACTCCCTCTCATGCCCTGAGTCTCTCTGCTGTTGCCCCCCACCCTCCGCTCATGCCCCGTGTCGCCCTTCTGTTGCCCCCACCCCCCGCTCATGCCCTGTGTCTCTCTCCTGTTGCCCCCACCCCCGCTCATGCCCCGTGTCTCTCTCCTGTTACCCCCCACCCCCCTCTCATGCCCCGTGTCTCTCTCCTGTTGCCCCCCACTCCCGGTCATGCCCGTGTCTCCCTGCTGTTTCCTCCACCTCCCTTTCATGCCCTGTGTCTCTCTCCTGTTACCCCCACCCCTGCTCATGCCCCATGTCTCCCTTGTGTTCCCCCCACCCCCCGCTCATGCCCCGTGTCTCTCTGCTGTTGCCCCCCACCTTCCTCCATGCCCCGTGTCTCCCTGCTGTTGCCCCCCACTCCTGCTCATGCTCCGTGTCTCTCTCCTGTTACCCCCCACCCATTGTTCATGCCCCGTGTCTCCCCTCGTGTTCCCTCCACCCCTGCTCATGCCCCGTGTCTCCCTGCTGTTGCCCCCACCCCACGCTCATCCCCCGTGTCTCCCTCCTCTTGCCCCCCACCCCCTGCTCATGCCCCATGTTTCACTCCTGTTACCCCCCACCCCATGCTCATGCCCTGTGTCTCCCTGCTGTTGCCCCCCACCCTCTGCTCATGCCCCGTGTCTCCCTGCTGTTGCCCCCCACCCCCCGCTCATGCCCCATGTCTCTCCCCTGTTACCCCTCATCCCCCTATCATGCCCCGTGTCTCCCTCTTGTTCCCCCCACCACCCGCTCATGCCCCGTGTCTCTCTCCTGTTGCCCCCCACCCCCCCGCTCATGCCCCGTGTCTCTCTCCTGTTACCCCCCACCCCCTGCTCATGCCCCGTGTCTCCCTCCTGTTGCCCCCCACCCCCACTCATGCCCCGTGTCTCCTTCCTGTTGCCGCCCACCCCCGCTCATGCCCCATGTCTCTCTCCTGTTACCCCCACCTCCGCTCATGCCCCGTGTCTCCCTCGTGTTCCCCCCACCCCTGTCATGCCCCATGGCTCCCTGCTGTTGCCCCCCACCCTTCGGTTATGCCCGTGTCTCCCTTCTGTTGCCCCCCACCCCCTGCTCATGCCCCATGTCTCCCTCATGTTCCCCCCATCCTCCGCTCATGCCCCGTGTCTCCCTGCTGTTGCGCCCAGCCTCCGCTCATGTCCTGTGTCTCCCTGCTGTTGCCCCCACCCCCTGCTCATGCCCCGTGTATCACTCCTGTTACCCCCCACCCCCGCTCATGCCCCGTGTCTCCCTCGTGTTCCCCCCACCCCCCGCTCATGCCCCATGTCTCCCTGCTGTTGCCCCCACCCACCGCTCATGCCCCATGTCTCCCTCCTGTTGCCCCCATCCCCCGCTCATGCCCTGTGTCTCTCTCCTGTTATCCCCCACCCCCGCTCATGCCCCGCGTCTCCCTGCTGTTGCCCCCCCACCCCCCGCTCATGCCCTGTGTCTCCCTGCTGTTGCTCCCCAGACCCCGCTCATGCCCCGTGTCTCCCTGCTGTTGCCCCTCACCCCCCGCTCATGCCCCGTGTCTCTCTCCTGTTACCCCCCACACCCCCCTCATGCCCTGTGTCTCCCTTGTATTCCCCCACCCCCGCTCATTCCCCGTGTCTCCCTGCTGTTGCCCCCCAACCACCCCTCATGCCCTGTGTCTCCCTGCTGTTGCCCCCCACCCCTTGCTCATGCCCCGTGTCTCTCTCCTCTTACCCCCACCCCCTCTCATGCCCCTTGTCTCTCTCCTGTTACCCCCCACCCCCCTCTCATGCCCCATGTCTCTCTCCTGTTGCCCCCCACCCCGATCATGCCCCGTGTCTCCCTGCTGTTTCCCCCCAGCCCCTGCTCATGCCCGTGTCTCTCTCCTGTTGCCCCCCACCCCCCGGTCATGCCCTGTGTGTCCCTTCTGTTGCCCCCCACCCCCGGTCATGCCCCGTGTCTCTCAGCTGTTGCCCCCCATCCCCCGCTCATGCCCCGTGTCTCTCTCCTGTTACCCCCCACCCCCCTCTCATGCCCCGTGTCTCCCTCATGTTCCCCCCACCCCCCGCTCATGCGCCGTGTCTCCCTGCTGTTGCCTCCCACCCCTCGCTCATGCTCCATGTCTCTCTCATGTTGCCCTCCAACCCCGCTCATGCCCTGTGTCTCTCTCCTGTTACCCCCACCCCCCTCTCATGCCCCGTGTCTCTCTCCTGTTGCCCCCTTCACCCCCCTCTCATGTCCTGTGTCTTCCTGCTGTTGCCCCCCACCCTCCGCTCATGCCCCGTGTCTCCCTGTTGTTGCCCCCCACCCCCCGCTCTTGCCCCGTGTCTCTCTCCTGTTACCCCCCACCCCCGCTCATGCCCCGTGTCTCCCTCGTGTTCCCCCCGCTCATGCCCCGTGTCCCCTGCTGTTGCCCCCCACCCCCCACTCATGCCCCGTGTCTCCCTCCTGTTGCCCCCCCACCCCCGTTCATGTCCTGTGTCTCTCACTTGTTGCCCCTCACCCCCCGCTCGTGCCCCGTGTCTCCCTGCTGTTGCCCCCCACCCTCCGCTCATGCCCTGTGTCTCCCTGCTGTTGCCCCTACCCTCCGCTCATGTCCCGTGTATCCCTTCTGTTGCCCCCCACCACCCAGTCACGCCCTGTGTCTCCCTGCTGTTGCCCCCACCCCCCGCTCATGCCCAGTGTCTCTCTCCTGTTACCCCCCCACCCCCCTCTCATGCCCCGTGTCTCCCTCGTGTTCCCCCCATCCCCGCTCATGCCCCGTGAGTCTCTCCTGTTGCCCCCACCCCCTGCTCATGCCCCGTGTCTCTCTCCTGTTACCCCCTACCCCCTGCTCAAGCCCCGTGTCTCCCTCCTGTTGCCCCCCACCCCCCTGCTCATGCCCCGTGTCTCCCTCCTGTTGCCCCCCGCTCATGACCCGTGTCGTCCTCACCTGTTACTCCCACCCCCCTCTCATGCCCCATGTCTCCCTCGTGTTCCCCCCAGCCCGGTCATGCCCCGTGTCTCCCTGCTGTTGCCCTCCACCCCCGGTCATGCCCCGTGTCTCCCTGCTGTAGCCCCCCACCCCCTGCTCATGCCCCATGTGTCCCTCATGTTCCCCCCGCTCATGCCCAGTGTCTCTCTCCTGTTACCCCCACCCCCGCTCATGCCCCGTGTCTCCCTTGTGTTCCCCCCAGCCCTGCTCATGCCCCGTGTCTCCCTTCTGTTGCCCCCCACCCCCCGCTCATGCCCTGTGTCTCCCTCCTGTTGCCCCCATCCCCCGCTCATGCCCCGTGTCTCTCTCCTGTTACCCCCCACCCCCCGCTCATGCCCCGTGTCTCCCTGCTGTTGCCCCCCACCCCCTGCTCATGCCCTGTGTCTCCCTGCTGTTGCCCCCCACCCCCTGCTCATGCCCCGTGTCTCTCTCCTCTTACCCCCATCCCCCTCTCATGCCCCGTGTCTCTCTCCTGTTACCCCCCACCCCCTCTCATGCCCCGTGTCTCCCTCGTGTTCCCCCCATCCCCGCTCATGCCCCGTGAGTCTCTCCTGTTGCCCCCACCCTCCGCTCATGCCCCCTGTCTCTCTCCTGTTACCCCCTACCCCCTGCTCAAGCCCCGTGTCTCCCTCCTGTTGCCCCCCACCCCCCTGCTCATGCCCCGTGTCTCCCTCCTGTTGCCCCCCGCTCATGACCCGTGTCGTCCTCACCTGTTACTCCCACCCCCCTCTCATGCCCCATGTCTCCCTCGTGTTCCCCCCAGCCCGGTCATGCCCCGTGTCTCCCTGCTGTTGCCCTCCACCCCCGGTCATGCCCCGTGTCTCCCTGCTGTAGCCCCCCACCCCCTGCTCATGCCCCATGTGTCCCTCATGTTCCCCCCGCTCATGCCCCGTGTCTCTCTCCTGTTACCCCCACCCCCGCTCATGCCCCGTGTCTCCCTTGTGTTCCCCCCACCCCTGCTCATGCCCCGTGTCTCCCTTCTGTTGCCCCCCACCCCCCGCTCATGCCCTGTGTCTCCCTCCTGTTGCCCCCATCCGCCGCTCATGCCCCGTGTCTCTCTCCTGTTACCCCCCGCTCATGCCCCGTGTCTCCCTGCTGTTGCCCCCCACCCCCTGCTCATGCCCTGTGTCTCCCTGCTGTTGCCCCCCACCCCCTGCTCATGCCCCGTGTCTCTCTCCTCTTATCCCCATCCCCCTCTCATGCCCCATGTCTCTCTCCTCTTACACCCCACCCCCTCTCATGCCCTGTGTCTCTCTCCTGTGCCTCCCACCCCCAATCATGCCCTGTGTCTCCCTGCTGTTTCCCCCCACTCCCCGATCATGCCCCATGTCTCTCTCCTGTTGCCCCCACCCCCCGGTCATGCCCGTGTCTCCCTTCTGTTGCCCCCCACCCCCGGTCACGCCCCGTGTCTCTCTGCTGTTGCCCCCCACCCCCCGCTCATTCACTGTGTCTCTCTCCTGTTACCCCCCAACCCCCTCTCATGCCCCGTTTCTCCCTCGTGTTCCCCCACCAATCGCTCATGCCCCGTGTCTCCCTGCTGTTGCCCCCCACCCTTCGGTTATGCCCGTGTCTCCCTTCTGTTGCCCCCCACCCCCTGCTCATGCCCCATGTCTCCCTCATGTTCCCCCCACCCCCTGCTCATGCCCCATGTCTCCCTCATGTTCCCCCATCCTCCGCTCATGCCCCGTGTCTCCCTGCTGTTGCGCCCAGCCTCCGCTCATGTCCTGTGTCTCCCTGCTGTTGCCCCCCACCCCCTGCTCATGCCCCGTGTATCACTCCTGTTACCCCCCACCCCCGCTCATGCCCCGTGTCTCCCTCGTGTTCCCCCCACCCCCCGCTCATGCCCCATGTCTCCCTGCTGTTGCCCCCACCCACCGCTCATGCCCCATGTCTCCCTCCTGTTGCCCCCATCCCCCGCTCATGCCCTGTGTCTCTCTCCTGTTATCCCCCACCCCCCGCTCATGCCCCGCGTCTCCCTGCTGTTGCCCCCCCACCCCCGCTCATGCCCTGTGTCTCCCTGCTGTTGCTCCCCAGACCCCGCTCATGCCCCGTGTCTCCCTGCTGTTGCCCCTCACCCCCCGCTCATGCCCCGTGTCTCTCTCCTGTTACCCCCCACACCCCCCTCATGCCCCGTGTCTCCCTCGTATTCCCCCACCCCCGCTCATTCCCCGTGTCTCCCTGCTGTTGCCCCCCAACCACCCCTCATGCCCTGTGTCTCCCTGCTGTTGCCCCCCACCCCTTGCTCATGCCCCGTGTCTCTCTCCTCTTACCCCCACCCCCTCTCATGCCCCTTGTCTCTCTCCTGTTACCCCCCACCCCCCTCTCATGCCCCATGTCTCTCTCCTGTTGCCCCCCACCCCGATCATGCCCCGTGTCTCCCTGCTGTTTCCCCCCAGCCCCTGCTCATGCCCGTGTCTCTCTCCTGTTGCCCCCCACCCCCCGGTCATGCCCTGTGTGTCCCTTCTGTTGCCCCCCACCCCCGGTCATGCCCCGTGTCTCTCAGCTGTTGCCCCCCATCCCCCGCTCATGCCCCGTGTCTCTCTCCTGTTACCCCCCACCCCCCTCTCATGCCCCGTGTCTCCCTCATGTTCCCCCCACCCCCCGTTCATGCGCTGTGTCTTCCTGCTGTTGCCCCCCACCCCTCGCTCATGCTCCGTGTCTCTCTCATGTTGCCCCCCAACCCCGCTCATGCCCCGTGTCTCTCTCCTGTTACCCCCACCCCCCTCTCATGCCCCGTGTCTCTCTCCTGTTGCCCCCTTCACCCCCCTCTCATGTCCTGTGTCTTCCTGCTGTTGCCCCCCACCCTCCGCTCATGCCCCGTGTCTCCCGGTTGTTGCCCCCCACCCCCCGCTCTTGCCCCGTGTCTCTCTCCTGGTACCCCCCACCCCCGCTCATGCCCCGTGTCTCCCTCGTGTTCCCCCCGCTCATGCCCCGTGTCCCCTGCTGTTGCCCCCCACCCCCCGCTCATGCCCCGTGTCTCCCTCCTGTTGCCCCCCCACCCCCGTTCATGCCCTGTGTCTCTCACTTGTTGCCCCTCACCCCCCGCTCGTGCCCCGTGTCTCCCTGCTGTTGCCCCCCACCCTCCGCTCATGCCCTGTGTCTCCCTGCTGTTGCCCCTACCCTCCGCTCATGTCCCGTGTATCCCTTCTGTTGCCCCCCACCACCCAGTCACGCCCTGTGTCTCCCTGCTGTTGCCCCCCACCCCCCGCTCATGCCCAGTGTCTCTCTCCTGTTACCCCCCCACCCCCCTCTCATGCCCCGTGTCTCCCTCGTGTTCCCCCCATCCCCGCTCATGCCCCGTGAGTCTATCCTGTTGCCCCCACCCCCCGCTCATGCCCCGTGTCACTCTCCTGTTACCCCCTACCCCCCGCTCAAGCCCCGTGTCTCCCTCCTGTTGCCCCCCACCCCCCTGCTCATGCCCCCTGTCTCCCTCCTGTTGCCCCCCACCCCCCGCTCATGACCCGTGTCGTCCTCACCTGTTACTCCCACCCCCCTCTCATGCCCCATGTCTCCCTCGTGTTCCCCCCAGCCCGGTCATGCCCCGTGTCTCCCTGCTGTTGCCCTCCACTCCCCGGTCATGCCCCGTGTCTCCCTGCTGTAGCCCCCAACCCCCTGCTCATGCCCCATGTGTCCCTCATGTTCCCCCGCTCATGCCCCGTGTCTCTCTCCTGTTACCCCCACCCCCGCTCATGCCCCGTGTCTCCCTTGTGTTCCCCCCACCCCTGCTCATGCCCCGTGTCTCCCTTCTGTTGCCCCCCACCCCCCGCTCATGCCCTGTGTCTCCCTCCTGTTGCCCCCATCCCCCGCTCATGCCCCGTGTCTCTCTCCTTTTACCCCCCACCCCCCGCTCATGCCCCGTGTCTCCCTGCTGTTGCCCCCCACCCCCTGCTCATGCCCTGTGTCTCCCTGCTGTTGCCCCCCACCCCCTGCTCATGCCCCGTGTCTCTCTCCTCTTACCCCCATCCCCCTCTCATGCCCCGTGTCTCTCTCCTGTTACCCCCCACCCCCTCTCATGCCCTGTGTCTCTCTCCTGTGCCTCCCACCCCCAATCATGCCCTGTGTCTCCCTGCTGTTTCCCCCCACTCCCCGATCATGCCCCATGTCTCTCTCCTGTTGCCCCCACCCCCCGGTCATGCCCGTGTCTCCCTTCTGTTGCCCCCCACCCCCGGTCACGCCCCGTGTCTCTCTGCTGTTGCCCCCCACCCCCCGCTCATTCCCTGTGTCTCTCTCCTGTTACCCCCCAACCCCCTCTCATGCCCCGTTTCTCCCTCGTGTTCCCCCACCAATCGCTCATGCCCCGTGTCTCCCTGCTGTTGCCCCCCACCCCCCGCTCATGCCCCGTGTCTACTCTCATGTTGCCCCCCACCCCCTGCTCATGCCCCGTGTCTCTCTCCTGTTGCCCCCCACCCCCCCGGTCATGCCCCGTGTCTCCCTGCTGTTGCTCCCACCCCCCGCTCATGCCCCGTGTATCCCTGCTGTTGCCCCCCACCCCCCTCTCATGCCCCGTGTCTCTCTCCTGTTGCCCCCCACTCCCCGGTCATGCCCCATGTCTCCCTACTGTTCCCCCCACCCCCCGCTCATGCCCCGTATCTCCCTGCTGTTGCCCCCCACCCCACGCTCATGCCCCGTGTCTCCCTCCTGTTGCCCCCCACCCCCTGCTCATGCCCCATGTCTCTCTCCTGTTACCCCGACCACCTGCTCATGCACCGTGTCTCCCTGCTGTTGCCCCCCACCCTCTGCTCATGCCCCGTGTCTCCCTGCTGCTGCCCCCACCCTCTACTCATGCCCCGTGTCTCAGTTCTGTTGCCCACCACCCCCCGGTCATGCCCCGTGTCTCCCTGCTGTTGCCCCCCACCCCCTGCTCATGCCCCATGTCTCTCTCCTGTTACCCCATCCCCTCTCATGCCCCGTGTCTTCCTCGTGTTCCCCCACCCCCTGCTCATGCCCTGTGTCTCTCTCCTGTAGCCCCCCAACCCCCGCTTATGCCCCGTGTCTCTCTCCTGTTACCCCCCACCCCCCCCTCATGCCCTGTGTCTCCCTCCTGTTGCCCCCCACCCCCGCTCATGCCCAGTGTCTCCCTCCTTTTGCCGCCCACCCCGCTCATGCCCCGTGTCTCTCTCCTGTTACCCCCACCCCCCGCTCATGCCCCGTGTCTCCCTCGTGTTCCCTCCACCCCGGTCATGCCCTGTGTCTCCCTGCTGTTGCCCCCCACCCCCTGCTCATGCCCCATGTCTCCCTCATGTTCCCCCCACCCCCTGCTCATGCCCCGTGTCTCCCTGCTGTTGCCCCCCACCCTCCGCTCATGCTCTGTGTCTCCCTGCTGATACCCTCCACACCCTGCTCATGCCCCATGTCTCTCTCCTGTTTCCCCCCACCCCCGCTCATGGCCCGTGTCTCCCTCGTGCTCCCCCCACCCCCGCTCATGCCCCATGTCTCCCTGCTGTTTCCCCCCACCCTCCACTCATGTCCCATGTCTACCTCCTGTTGCCCCCATCCCCCGCTCATGCCCCATGTCTCTCTCCTGTTATCCCTCACCCCCCGCTTATGCCCGGTGTATCTCTTCTGTTACCCCCCCACCCCCCTCTCATGCCCCATGTCTCCCTCATGTTCCCCCCACCCCCCGCTCATGCCCAGTGTCTCCCTGCTGTTGCCCCCCAACCCCCGCTCATGCCCTCTGTCTCCCTGCTGTTGCCACCCAACCCCTGCTCATGCCCCGTGTCTCTCTCCTCTTACCCCCACCCCCTCTCATGCCCGTGTCTCTCTCCTGTTACCCCCCACCCCCTTCTCATGCCCCGTGTCTCTCTCCTGTTGTCCCCCAACCCTGATCATGCCCTGTGTCTCCCTGCTGTTTCCGCCCACCCCCATCTCATGTCCCGTGTCTCTCTCCTGTTGCCCCCCACCCACCGGTCATGCCCTGTGTCTCCCTTCTGTTGCCCCTCACCCCCGGTCATGCCCCGTGTCTCTCTGCTGTTGCCCCCCACACCCTGCTCATGCCCCCTGTCTCTGTCCTGTTACCCCCACCCCCTCTCATGCCCCGTGTCTCCCTCTTGTTCCCCCCACCCCCTTCTCATGCCCTGTGTCTCCCTGCTGTTGCCCCCCAACCCCCGCTCATGCCCCGTGTCTCTCTCATGTTGCCACCCACCCCCTGCTCATGCCCCGTGTCTCTCTCCTGTTACCCCCACCCCCGCTCATGCCCCGTGTCTCGCTGCTGTTGCCCCCCACACCCCGCTCATGCTCCGTGTCTCCCTGCTGTTGCCCCCCACCCCCCGCTCATGCCCCATGTCTCCCTCCTGTTGCCCCCCAACCCCTGCTTATGTGCTGTGTCTCTCTCCTGTTACCCCTCACCCCCCGCTCATTCCCCCTGTCTCCCTGCTGTTGCCTCCCACTCTCCGCTCATGCCCCGTGTCTCCCTGCTGTTGCCCCCCACCCTCCGCTCATGTCCCGTGTCTCCCTTCTGTTGCCCCCCACCACCTGGTCACGCCCCGAGCCTTCCTGCTGTTGCCCCCCACCCCTGCTCATGCCCCGTGTCTCTCTCCTGTTATCCCCCACTCATGCCCCGTGTCTCCCTCGTGTTCCCCACACCCCCCGCTCCTGCCCCGTGTCTCTCTCCTGTTGACCCCCACCCCCCGCTCATGCCCCGTGTCTCTCTTCTGTTACTCCCACCCCCTCTCATGCCCAATGTCTCCATCGTGTTCCCCCCACCCCAGTCATGCCCCGGTCTCCCTGCTGTAGCCCCCCACCCCCGGTCATGCCCCGTGTCTCCCTTCTGTTGCCCCCAACCCCCCGCTCATGCCCCATGTTTCCCTCATGTTCCCCCAGCCCCGCTCATGCCCTGTCTCTCTCTCCTGTTACCCCCCACCCCCGCTCATGCCCTGTGTCTCCCTCGTGTTCCCCCCAACCCCCGCTCATGCCCCATGTCTCCCTGCTGTTGCCCCCCACTCCCCGCTCATGCCCCATGTCTCCCTGCTGTTGCCCCCCACCCCCCGCTCATGCCCCATGTCTCCCTGCTGTTACCCCCATCCCCCGCTCATGCCCCGTGTCTCTCTCCTGTTACCCCCACCCCCGCTCATGCCCTGTGTCTCCCACGTGTTTCCCCCACCCCCCGCTCATGCCCCATGTCTCCCTGCTGTTGCCCCCCACTCCCCGCTCATGCCCCACGTCTCGCTGCTGTTGCCCCCCACCCCCGCTCATGCACCGTGTCTCCCTGCTGTTGCTCCCCACCCCCCGCTCATGCCCCGTGTCCCCTTGCTGTTGCCCCTCACCCCCCGCTCATGCCCCGTGTCTCTCTCCTGTTACCCCCCACCCCTCTCTCATGCCCTGTGTCTCTCTGCTGTTGCCCCCCACCCCCCGCTCATGCCCTGTGTCTCCCTGCTGTTGCCCCCACCCCTGCTCATGCCCCGTGTCTCTCTATTCTTACCCCCACCCCCTCTCATGCCCCGTGTCTCTCTCCTGTTACCCCCCACCCCCTTCTCATGCCCCGTGTCTCTCTCCTGTTGTCCCCCACCCCCGATCATGCCCTGTGTCTCCCTGTTGTTTCCCCCCACCCCCAGCTCATGCCCTGTGTCTCTCTCCTGTTGCCCTCCACCCCCAGTCATGCCCCGTGTCTCCCTTCTGTTGCTCCCCACCCCCGGTCATGCCCTGTGTCTCTATACTGTTGCCCCCACCCCCGCTCATGCCCCGTGTCGCCCTTCTGTTGCCCCCCACCCCCAGCTCATGCCCTGTGTCTCTCTCCTGTTGCCCCAACCCCCGCTCATGCCCCGTGTCTCTCTCCTGTTATCCCCCTCCCCCACTCATGCCCCGTGTCTCCCTCGTGTTCCCCACACCCCCCGCTCATGCCCTGTGTCTCTCTTCTGTTACCCCCACCCCCCGCTCATGCCCCATGTCTCCCTCCTGTTGCCCCCCACCCCCCGCTCATACCCCATGTCTCTCACCTGTTATTCCCACCCCCCTCTCATGCCCCATGTCTCCCTCGTGTTCCCCCCACCCCCGCTCATGCCCCGTGTCTCTCTCCTGTTACCCCCACCCCCTCTCATGCCCCATGTATCTCTCCTGTTGCCCCCCACCCCCCTCTCATGCCCCGTGTCTCTCTGCTGTTGCCCCCCACCGTCTGCTCATGCCCCGTGTCTCTCTCCTGTTACCCCCACCCCCTCTCATGCCCCATGTCTCTCTCCTGTTACCCCCCACCCCCCTCTCATGCCCCGTGTCTCTCTCCTGTTGCCCCCCACTCCCGGTCATGTCCCATGTCTCCCATGTGTTCCCCCCACCCCCGCTCATGCCCCGTGTCTCTCTGCTGTTGCCCCCCACCTTCCTCCATGCCCCGTGTCTCCCTGCTGTTGCCCCCCACTCCTGCTCATGCCCCGTGTCTCTCTCCTGTTACCCCCCACCCATCGTTCATGCCCCGTGTCTCCCTCGTGTTCCCCCCACCCCTGCTCATGACCCCTGTCTCCCTGCTGTTGCCCCCCACCCCACGCTCATCCCCCGTGTCTCCCTCCTATTGCCCCCCACACCCCGCTCATGCCCCGTGTTTCACTCCTGTTACCCTCCACCCCATGCTCATGCCCTGTGTCTCCCTGCTGTTGCCCCCCACCCTCTGCTCATGCCCCGTGTCTCCCTGCTGTTGCCCCCCACCCCCCGCTCATGCCCCATGTCTCTCCCCTGTTACCCCTCACCCCCCTATCATGCCCCGTGTCTCTCTCTTGTTCCCCCCACTGCCCGCTCATGCCCCGTGTCTCTCTCCTGTTGCCCCCCACCCACCGCTCATGCCCCGTGTCTCTCTCCTGTTACCCCTCACCCCCTGCTCATGCCCCGTGTCTCCCTCCTGTTGCCCCCCACCCCCACTCATGCCCCGTGTCTCCCTCCTGTTGCCGCCCACCCCCGCTCATGCCCCGTGTCTCTCTCCTGTTACCCCCATCCCCGCTCATGCCCCGTGTCTCCCTCGTGTTCCCCCCACCCCAGTCATGCCCCATGTCTCCCTGCTGTTGCCCCCCACCCTTCGGTTATGCCCGTGTCTCCCTTCTGTTGCCCCCCACCCCCTGCTCATGCCCCATGTCTCCCTCATGTTCCCCCCACGCCCCGCTCATGCCCCGTGTCTCCCTGCTGTTGCCCCCAGCCTCCGCTCATGTCCTGTGTCTCCCTGCTGTTGCCCCCCACCCCCTGCTCATGCCCCGTGTATCACTCCTGTTACCCCCCACCCCCGCTCATGCCCTGTGTCTCCCTCGTGTTCCCCCCACCCCCCGCTCATGCCCCATGTCTCCCTGCTGTTGCCCCCACCCACCGCTCATGCCCCATGTCTCCCTCCTGTTGCCCCATCCCCCGTTCATGCCCTGTGTCTCTCTCCTGTTATCCCCCACCCCCCGCTCATGCCCCGCATCTCCCTGCTGTTGCCCCCCCACCCCCGCTCATGCCCTGTGTCTCCCTGCTGTTGCTCCCCATCCCCCGCTCATGCCCCGTGTCTCCCTGCTGTTGCCCCTCACCCCCGCTCATGCCAATTGTCTCTCTCCTGTTACCCCCACACCCCTCTCATGCCCCGTGTCTCCCTCGTGTTCCCCCCACCCCCGTTCATGCCCCGTGTCTCCCTGCTGTTGCCCCCCCACCACCGCTCATGCCCTGTGTCTCCCTGCTGTTGCCCCCCACCCCTTGCTCATGCCCCGTGTCTCTCTCCTCTTACCCCCACCCCCCTCTCATGCCCCTTGTCTCTCTCCTGTTACCCCCCACCCCCCTCTCATGCCCCATGTCTCCCTCCTGTTGCCCCCCACCCCCTGCTCATGCCCCGTGTCTCTCTCCTGTTGCCCCCCACCCCCCGGTCATGCCCTGTGTGTCCCTTCTGTTGCCCCCCACCCCCGGTCATGCCCCGTGTCTCTCAGCTGTTGCCCCCCATCCCCCGCTCATGCCCCGTGTCTCTCTCCTGTTACCCCCCACCCCCCTCTCATGCCCCGTGTCTCCCTCATGTTCCCCCACCGCCCGCTCATGCGCCGTGTCTCCCTGCTGTTGCCCCCCACCCCTCGCTCATGCCCCGTGTCTCTCTCCTGTTACCCCCACCCCCCTCTCATGCCCCGTGTCTCTCTCCTGTTGCCCCCCAACCCCCTCTCATGCCCTGTGTCTCTCTGCTGTTGCCCCCCACCCTCCGCTCATGCCCCGTGTCTCCCTGCTGTTGCCCCCCACCCCCCGCTCTTGCCCCGTGTCTCCCTCGTGTTCTCCCAACCCCCTGCTCATGCCCCGTGTCCCCTGCTGTTGCCCCCACACCCGCTCATGCCCCGTGTCTCCCTCCTGTTGCCCCCCCACCACCGCTCATGCCCTGTGTCTCTCACTTGTTACCCCTCACCCCCCGCTCGTGCCCCGTGTCTCCCTGCTGTTGCCCCCCACCCTCCGCTCATGCCCTGTGTCTCCCTGCTGTTGCGCCTACCCTCCGCTCATGTCCCGTGTATCCCTTCTGTTGCCCCCCACCACCCAGTCACGCCCTGTGTCTCCCTGCTGTTGCCCCCACCCCCCGCTCATGCCCCGTGTCTCTCTCCTGTTACCCCCACCCCCCTCTCATGCCCCGTGTCTCCCTCGTGTTCCCCCCACCCCCGTTCATGCCCCGTATCTCCCTGCTGTTGCCCCCCACCCCCTGCTCATGCCCCATGTCTCTCCCCTGTTACCCCTCACCCCCCTATCATGCCCCGTGTCTCTCTCTTGTTCCCCCCACCGCCCGCTCATGCCCCGTGTCTCTCTCCTGTTGCCCCCCACCCCCCGCTCATGCCCCGTGTCTCTCTCCCGTTACCCCTCACCCCCTGCTCATGCCCCGTGTCTCCCTCCTGTTGCCCCCCACCCCCACTCATGCCCCATGTCTCCCTCCTGTTGCCGCCCACCCCCGCTCATGCCCCGTGTCTCTCCTGTTACCCCCACCCCCGCTCATGCCCCGTGTCTCCCTCGTGTTCCCCCCACCCCAGTCATGCCCCATGTCTCCCTGCTGTTGCCCCCCACCCTTCGGTTATGCCCGTGTCTCCCTTCTGTTGCCCCCCACCCCCTGCTCATGCCCCATGTCTCCCTCATGTTCCCCCCACCCCCCGCTCATGCCCCGTGTCTCCCTGCTGTTGCCCCCAGCCTCCGCTCATGTCCTGTGTCTCCCTGCTGTTGCCCCCCACCCCCTGCTCATGCCCCGTGTATCACTCCTGTTACCCACCACCCCCGCTCATGCCCCGTGTCTCCCTCGTGTTCCCTCCACCCCCCGCTCATGCCCCATGTCTCCCTGCTGTTGCCCCCACCCACCGCTCATGTCCCATGTCTCCCTCCTGTTGCCCCCATCCCCCGTTCATGCCCTGTGTCTCTCTCCTGTTATCCCCCACCCCCCGCTCATGCTCATGCCCCGCGTCTCCCTGCTGTTGCCCCCCACCCCCGCTCATGCCCCGCGTCTCCCTGCTGTTGCTCCCCATCCCCCGCTCATGCCCCGTGTCTCCCTGCTGTTGCCCCTCACCCCCCGCTCATGCCCCGTGTCTCTCTCCTGTTACCCCCCACACCCCTCTCATGCCCCGTGTCTCCCTCGTGTTCCCCCCACTCCCGTTCATGCCCCATGTCTCCCTGCTGTTGCCCCCCCACCCCTTGCTCATGCCCCGTGTCTCTCTCCTCTTACCCCCACCCCCCTCTCATGCCCCTTGTCTCTCTCCTGTTACCCCCCACCCCCCTCTCATGCCCCATGTCTCTCTCCTGTTGCCCCCACCCCCTGCTCATGCCCCGTGTCTCTCTCCTGTTGCCCCCCACCCCCCAGTCATGCCCTGTGTGTCCCTTCTGTTGCCCCCCACCCCCGGTCATGCCCCGTGTCTCTCAGCTGTTGCCCCCATCCCCCGCTCATGCCCCGTGTCTCTCTCCTGTTACCCCCCACCCCCTCTCATGCCCCGTGTCTCCCTTATGTTCCCCCACCCCCCGCTCATGCGCCGTGTCTCCCTGCTGTTGCCCCCCACCCCTCGCTCATGCTCCGTGTCTCTCTCATGTTGCCCCCCAACCCCGCTCATGCCCCGTGTCTCTCTCCTGTTACCCCCACCCCCTCTCATGCCCCGTGTCTCTCTCCTGTTGCCCCCCCACCCCACTCTCATGCCCTGTGTCTCTCTGCTGTTGCCCCCCACCCTCCGCTCATGCCCCGTGTCTCCCTGCTGTTGCCCCCCACCCCCCGCTCTTGCCCCATGTCTCTCTCCTGTTACCCCCCACCCCCCGCTCATGCCCCGTGTCTCCCTCGTGTTCCCCCCACCCCCTGCTCATGGCCCGTGTCCCCTGCTGTTGACCCCACACCCGCTCATGCCCCGTGTCTCCCTCCTGTTGCCCCCCCACCCCCGCTCATGACCTGTGTCTCTCACTTGTTACCCCTCACCCCCCGCTCGTGCCCCGTGTCTCCCTGCTGTTGCCCCCCACCCTCCGCTCATGCCCTGTGTCTCCCTGCTGTTGCGCCTACCCTCCGCTCATGTCCCGTGTATCCCTTCTGTTGCCCCCCACCACCCAGTCACGCCCTGTGTCTCCCTGCTGTTGCCCCCCACCCCCCGCTCATGCCCCATGTCTCTCTCCTGTTACCCCCACCCCCCTCTCATGCCCCGTGTCTCCCTCGTGTTCCCCCACCCCCGCTCATGCCCCGTGACTCTCTCCTTTTGCCCCCACACCCCGCTCATGCCCCGTGTCTCTCTCCTGTTACCCCCTACCCACCGCTCATGCCCCGTGTCTCCCTCCTGTTGCCCCCCACCCCCTGCTCATGACCCTTGTCGTCCTCACCTGTTACTCCCACCCCCCTCTCACGCCCCGTGTCTCCCTCGTGTTCCCCCCAGCCCGGTCACGCCCCGTGTCTCCCTGCTGTTGCCCCCCACCCCCTGCTCATGCCCCATGTCTCCCTCATGTTCCCCCCGCTCATGCCCCGTGTCTCTCTCCTGTTACCCCCACCCCCGCTCATGCCCCGTGTCTCCCTTGTGTTCCCCCACCCCTGCTCATGCCCCGTGTCTCCCTGCTGTTGCCCCCCACCCCCCACTCATGCCCTGTGTCTCCCTCCTGTTGCCCCCATCCCCCACTCATGCCCCGTGTCTCTCTCCTGTTACCCCCCACCCCCGCTCATGCCCCGTGTCTCCCTGCTGTTGCCCCCCACCCCCTGCTCATGCCCTGTGTCTCCCTGCTGTTGCCCCCCACCCCCTGCTCATGCCCCGTGTCTCTCTCCTCTTACCCCCACCCCCCTCTCATGCCCTGTGTCTCTCTCCTGTTACCCCCCACCCCCTCTCATGCCCTGTGTCTCTCTCCTGTGCCTCCCACCCCCAATCATGCCCTGTGTCTCCCTGCTGTTTCCCCCCACTCCCCGATCATGCCCCATGTCTCTCTCCTGTTGCCCCCACCCCCTGGTCATGCCCGTGTCTCCCTTCTGTTTCCCCCCACCCCCGGTCACGCCCCGCGCCTCTCTACTGTTGCCCCCCACCCCCCGCTCATTCCCTGTGTCTCTCTCCTGTTACCCCCACCCCCTCTCATGCCCCGTTTCTCCTCGTGTTCCCCCCACCAATCGCTCATGCCCCGTGTCTCCCTGCTGTTGCCCCCATCCCCCGCTCATGCCCCGTGTCTCTCTCATGTTGCCCCCCACCCCCTGCTCATGCCCCGTGTCTCTCTCCTGTTACCTCCACCCCCCTTTCATGCCATGTGTCTCTCTCCTGTTGCCCCCACCCCCCGGTCATGCCCCGTGTCTCCCTGCTGTTGCTCCCACCCCCCGCTCATGCCCCGTGTCTCCCTGCTGTTGCCCCCCACCCCCCGCTCATGCCCGTGTCTCTCTTCTGTTACCCCCCACCCCCTCTCATGCCCCGTGTCTCCCTCGTTTTCCCCTGCCCCCCGGTCAGGCCCCATGTCTCCCTGCTGTTGCCCCCCTCCCCCCGCTCATGCCCCGTGTCTGTCTCCTGTTACCCCCCAGCCCCCGCTCATGCCCCATGTCTCCCTACTGTTCCCCCCACCCCCCGCTCATGCCCCGTGTCTCCCTCCCTTTCCCCCGACTCCCCGCTCATGCCCTTTGTCTCCCCTGTTCCCCCCACCTCCCGCTCATGCCCCGTGTCTCCCTCCTTTCCCCCCCACCCCACGCTGATGCCCAGTTGTGTTCTCTTTATACACCCCGCCTTCTCTTTCCATGGTGGCCATCTCGGTAAAAGATTTTCCTTCCTTGGGAAGAAAAATCTTTTTTTTACCACCCGGGGTTCCCACTTTGAGGACCTAAGATGCTAGTGGTCTTCATCTATTGAAAAGGATGTTATGGTGACGTTGCACTAATAAAAACCTATGAAATTCAGTAATAAAAAAATGTGTTACAGGGACGTTATGGTTAAGTTGCACTAATAAAAACCTATGAAATTGTATGAAAAAAACTTTGTTAAAGGGATGTTATGGTTCCAAGTAAAACTGAAAAACCCTTGAAATTCACCAGTTATGGTAAGCGAAGCAACCATAACTCGCGCCACCACCGTGCACTGCTAAGCCTAACACCCACGACATCAAAGATGACATCACAAATGTAATTGATGACATCACTGATGACATCACGTGTGTATTTACATTTCATGAAATATGTGTACAAGGGATTCTTATTATAATATTGAGAAAAAAGTGTCAAGGATCATTGCAATAAATATCATAAACTTAGTGCATTGAACGATGCATTGATATAAATAGCATTCTATTATGGGGTTCTATCTAGTATACTAAGCTACTCATGCAGAAACATAGCATTGTGTGCAGCGTACAAGATGAAGGTATAATATTCGTAATGTTAATATGTTGAATAATGAAATGATAATTGTTTTCTTAATAGATTTTTGTGTACTGTGAAATATGTCATAAGTAGGTAATAAAACCCATGTATTACATAATTGCATTACTATAGACAAAACACAAGGAGACAAGAACACATACAAATATGGGTATATACATGGAAAGTGAAGTTAGCAAAAAAGCAGAAGTAGTAGCAGAAACAATTCATAACCTAACTGATTATTTTCATGCAAATAAATGATTGCTCTGTTTCAAAGCTGCTATTTACCCTATATATATGTGTCACTTGATGTGATTGAACCCTAAGGAAAGTAGTGTGAGTACAATGTATACAAATATGACCATATACAGGGAAAGTACAGCCATAAAAAACAACAGAACTATCAGAAAGTGCTGATATGTCTATTGATTATCTTTATGCACAAAAAGGATTGCTGTCTTTGAAGCTTGTGTCTTCCCCTATGTATATGTTTCATATGATGTGACTGGCTCTAAGGGAATTATTGTAAGAACCTTCTTGAAGGATATGTCTACAAATAAAATAAAATGTTTCGTTTCTGACTGTTACTGAAGAAAACTATGTGGCCTAGATATGTCAGCAAAAGAAAAAAGAGTGAGCCAGACATGTGATGTCATCAGTGATGTCATCAATGACATTTGTGATGTCATCTTTTATGTCCTGGGTGTTAGTCTTAGCAGTGCACGGTGGTGGCACGAATTATGGTTGCTTCGCTTACCATAACTGGCGAATTTCAAGGGTTTTTCGGTTTTACATGGAACATAACGTCCCTTTAACAAAGTTTTTTCACTGAATTTCATAGATTTTTAGTAGCGCAACTTAACCATAACTTCCCTTTAACAACGTTTTTTCACTGAATTTCATAGGTTTTTAGTAGCGCAACTTAACCATAACGGCCCTTTAACAAAGTATTTTCATTGAATATATATATATATATATATATATATATATATGTATATATATATATATATATATATATATATATTCAGTAAAAAACGTTGTTAAGGGACGTTATGGTTAAGTTGCGCTACTAAAAACCTATGAAATTCAGTAAAAAAACTTTGTTAAAGGGACGTTATGGTTCCAAGTAAAACCGAAAAATCCCTGAAATTCGTCAGTTATGGTAAGCTAAGCAACCATAACTCGCTCCACCACCGTGCACTGCTAGGACTAACACCCAGGACATCAAAGATGACATCACAAATGTCATTGATGACATCACTGTCCAGATCATGACCTTATACCATGACCCCGACATTCTGGCCACTGCCCATGGCTACAGCCTACCCCTCAGTCACTAAAGCTATACCGCTATTTTTTTTAGAAAACACTGCAACTTTTCAAAACCATGCTTTACGATCCTTGCCAATGAGCCATACGCAAATTTGCTGGAAATCCACCCACGTTTTATTTTTACAAAACTGTCAAAAGAATGTACAAATGATTTGTCATATAAGGTGTGCACAAAATCCCAACAAACTTTGTAAACTCATTCAAAATCACGTCAGAAATATTCCATCCATCATCATCACCCCTCACCTCCCCAAACATTATTTCATAAATTTCACAAGTGCAATGCTCAGAAAATATTATTGTCCCGAGGGTTCGACCATGTATATTTGTACATACGTTGATGTATCGCAAACATTTCCATTTCACCTTCCCTCATTTTTCCTCTTTTAGAAACATACGAAATCTGGGAGCAGGGCACGTACATTTTGTGCTATTCTTATCCATTGCTGCATCTGCCTAAGGTAAAGTGCCCTGATGTCACTAAATCATATGCCCCACCCCTGACCCTCACATAACCAACCCTAGTGATATTCAACACCTTTCTCTGTGACATTCCTCTTCAGCTTAGCCAAATGCGCCCATAATCACCTACGTGATGTGAGGCAGAACCCGTAAATCAACCACATCGACTAACAACATAGCACGTCACAATTTGAAATATTAAACCGGTCTTTAAAAGAAAACAATAACACTGTACAATTTGTAAAGTACTTTTATTTCACAATAAACTCTCCGAGAACATCCGACTATTCCCAAATTCAATCAAATTGCAAATTTGTTTCTTCGCTCATGATCGAAAATGTTAATCGTGAGGCACACGTTGTTCTTTTTCATACACAAAGTGTTAGTTTTCGATAAAGGAACCGCTTTGGTCGCACAGTGAATTCCAGGGCGTCTGCAGCAACTTGGGCATAGAGCACCATAAAAGATGTTATGTTACTCCTAATCGCTAGTGCAGCGTACGGGCACATGGGCCATGGGCGATCGTCCCACAAAACAGTCACAGTGATCCAGCCGTTGACTACGTGCACCTGGCGAATGAAGAAGCCATCAGTTGGCATCTGGAATCCATGGCAATCGCATTAAGACAGCATGTAGCTATTTGGAAAACATAACAGAAAATATATATCAATACCTGACCTTTATTACAATATATCTATTGATTTCTTAATTCGGCATAGAGTTTAAGCTAACGATTACTACACACATCAAACAATCTAAAAAAAAACAAAAAGAATGTGGAAACTGATACACAATTCGATATGGTCATACATGACATTTTAAAGAAATATTAGCGTTGAACCTGGGTGAATCTAGTGATAGTCTACATACACCTAGATTCTGCACTCCCCATAACCACATAAAAAAGACAACCACACAGAAAGATAGTACTTGAGTTACATTGATAAAATTAATCTTCAGATAATAATAAGTTAAAGCTTGTTCCGGTGTACAGTCGTGAAAGGCAAACGTACATGATATTCACCGTCTCTTCGCGTAACTCAGACCGTAACGCTCAATGCGCTCGCACCAAAGAATCTTCATGAACTGATTTTACACGTTCCTTACACACCTTTGGAATGCATAACCTTATCAAATGTTCATTATTACAAACCTCCTCTCACTGCATTCCTCACGGAATATTCCCTTTCTCTCAAGGTCAAAAAACAATTGACCCTTATAGTTTCTGTCTCATGCGTGGGCATCCTTAGCTCGCAACCAAAAAATCAAAGCTGGTGACCTTCACTCAGAATCTAAATACATTCTCACTTTGCAACAACATGGCTCAACGCATTCATGAGAACTCGTACGCGCATACACGTGCAGTGCCGCTGTTTCCATCAAACACTGCAGGTGGCTGCCTCAGATGCCAAACTCTAGGTGGCGCCATTCTGACTCCAATATTATTTTAAATACATTGGGCCTCATTACGACCCGGGCTGTAGGTGAATACCGGTACCGGTAAGGGCACTGGTGCCGGTAATCCCTTACCGCCCTATTCCGAGGTCCCTTTGCGGGTTCTCCCTTAACACCTGGTTTTACCAGGCGTTAAGGACAGGACCCGCAAAGGGACTTTGGAGCTAATAACGGTACCGCAATTAGCGGTACCGTTATTAGCGCCTTCCCTATTTCCATTGAGCCCTATGGGCGCTCAAATGGGAATGGGGAAGGGCCATGGGGAATTACCGCCCCCGCCAACCTTGGAATGGGGCGGTAATTGCTCGATTCACCATGGCAGAATCGGTAAGGTTTTGGACGCAACCAAAGCACAAATAGCACCATGGTTACCGCCTGGGTCGTTATGAGGCCCATTGTAACACAGACACATTAGTCCTTTGCCTGTACTTTATGCACATTATATTGAGGAACACCTCCAAATGTACCGCATGACTTTCGTGACAAAAAAACACCACTTTTTTGCTTCTTGCTGCCACATCCCATCCCATCTTCATCAATACTCACCTTCCTAGACTGTATTTGATAAGTTTAACAAGTGCAATGTTGTGTTTTTTATGTGTTTTTGTGCGCGGACACCAAAACACAGATCAAAGATGGTGGGCGCATCGGAACAATCTGACGCACTTCACGCTCTTCACCATCAAATGAGCGAACGCGTCACATGTCAGCGGACATGATGCGACCGATTAGCCAATCGTTATCTTGTCCGCGGAGCGAACAGGGAAGTATGTCTGCGGAGCGGACATAGATATCACTAATTTTTTTAGACCTACTTTTTGATCGTTTAAAAAACAAATACTGGACGGATTTTCACCAAATTTACAAAAGCACGCGTTCGGGACCAAACCGCTGCTCCTGCCGCAAATTTGGTGAAAATCGTTCAGTGGTTTGGGCTGTAGGCGTGCGCAAAGTTTTTGCCCCATTCAGTCTATGGGAAAAAAAATACATTTTGGGACCCCCCCCATAACTTTGCCCCCCATGGACCAAACCTCACCAAACTTTGCAAAAAAAATCAGAGTGGGCTATATACTATTTTTTGCAAAGTTTGGTGAGGATTCGTCCAGCAGGGAGAGCGAAGTTATAAGCCACCCAAAAAGTGCTCTTCCTATGGAATTAGCAACTTAACCATAACTACACAGCCACTAGCGTGGCTGTGTAATATGTTGGTTTGTTGTTGTGTGATTTGTTAAGTTTAAAATTTAATAAATATGGAGAATTTAAAAAGAAATTCACACTGACTAATACAATTTTTTTTTTTTTAAAAGAAACATAATCCATATTGAAAGAAAACCCAACAGTGAATATTTCCTTCTTTATACACTCCTCGACCCTGGTTCTCAAACCGAATTGTCCCAATACATGTCTAAATAATCAGAATAGTGGAAAGCAATACCGTCTGTGTGATATAATAATACAATAAAAGCACACATTCTATGGCAAGCTCTAAACTTTTTTTTACGGATTGTGGTTTTGCAGTATTACTGAGTTCAGAGTTCTTTCATTTGATTTAAAATCTTAAAGAAGCAACAGCAATTGGTAACATAGAGGAGCTATCGCCCAGCGCTTCAGTTAAGTCCATTTGTATCTTTTTATGTCCAGAAAAAGCCCCAAATGTTCAAGCATTAGGTGGGAGACAGGAAGACAAGACTTCCACAGGTTGCACTCTGTTTAAATTGGGACTTCCGGCTGAGGAGCCTCAGGAGTAGTCATGAACGCTTAACTGTTGACGACATGGACATCTAAGTCCTCAGGAAAGCCTATGTACTGCGAAGGATGGGGGCCAGCCATGTTCTTCAGAACCTCACTAAAATTGCCATCCCCCCACGGCCTCGGATTTCACACCTATCTTTCAAACAATACTATCGCTTCTTTGCCTTGCGTTTAGCTCTCAAAACAAACCAACAGCCTAGGAATTTTCTTTGGCTTCTAACTTAACTATTGACTTAGATTATTCTTGTTACGGAAGTCATTTACTCCCAAATGTTCCAGCATTTAGACCCCCAAAAAAATGAAATTGCTTTCACATTTTTAGGCATGAAATTTTACCCCAAGAGGGAAGCAAAGAGGACATCAGTAGCGCAGGTCAGCAGTGGGAAGAAAAGATGAAAGAGAACTCAGTAGCGCAGGCTAGTAGTGGGAAGAAAGGAAGAACAGACATCAGTAGTGCAGGTTAATAGTGGGAAGAAAGAAGGAACAGGTGCCAATCATGCAGATCAACAGAGGGAAGAAAAGAGGGACATACAGTAGCGCAGGTTAGCAGTGGGAAGAAAGTAGGAACAGACATCAGTCACGGAGATCAGCAGTGGGAAGAAAAGAGGAACAGACATCAGTAGCGCAGGTCAGCAGTGGGAAGAAAAGAGTAAACAGACATCAGTAGCGGAGATCAGCAGTGGGAAGAATAGAGGAACAGACATCAGTACCTGAAGTCAGAATTGGAAAGAAAGAGGAACAGACATCGGTAGTGCAGGTCAGCAGTGGGAAGAAAAGAGGAACATACATCAGTACCTGAATTCAGCAGTGGGAAGAAAAGAGGAACAGACATCAGTAGCTAAGGTCAGAAGTGGGAAGAAAATAGGAACAGACATCAGTGCCACAGGTCAGCAGTAGGAAGAACAGAGGAACAGACATCAGTAGCTCAGGACAGCAGGGGGAAGAAAAGAGGAACAGACATCAGTCGTGCAGGTCAGCAGTGGCAAGAAAAGAGGAACAGACATCAGTAGCTAAGGTCAGAAGTGGGAAGAAAAGAGGTACAGACATCAGTAACTCAGGTCAGCAGTAGGAAGAAAAGAGGAACAGACATCAGTAGCTCAGGCCAGCAGTAGAAGGAAAAGAGGAACATAAATCAGTAGTGCAGATCAGCAGTGAGAAGAAAAGAGGAACAGACATCAGTGCCACAGGTCAGCAGTAGGAAGAAAAGAGGAACAGACATCAGTACCTGAATTCAGCAGTGGGAAGAAAAGAGGAACAGACATCAGTCGTGCAGGTCAGCAGTGGCAAGAAAAGAGGAACAGACATCAGTAGCTAAGGTCAGAAGTGGGAAGAAAAGAGGTACAGATATCAGTAGCTCAGGTCAGCAGTGGGAAGAAAAGAGGCACAGACATCAGTAACTCAGGTCAGCAGTAGGAAAAAAAGAGGAACAGACATCAGTAGCTCAGGCCAGCAGTAGAAGGAAAAGAGGAACAGAAATCATTAGCGCAGATCAGCAGTGAGAAGAAAAGAGGAACAGATATCAGTACCTGAAGTCAGCACTGGGAAGAAAAGAGGAACAGACATCAGTGGCGCAGATCATCAGTGGGAAGAAAAGAGGAACGGACATCAGAAGCTCAGGACAGTAGTGGGAAGAAAAGAGGTACAGATATCAGTAGCTCAGGTCAGCAGTGGGAAGAAAAGAGGTACAGACATCAGTAACTCAGGTCAGCAGTAGGAAGAAAAGAGGAACAGACATCAGTAGCTCAGGCCAGCAGTAGAAGGAAAAGAGGAACATAAATCAGTAGCGCAGATCAGCAGTGAGAAGAAAAGAGGAACAGACATCAGTGCCACAGGTCAGCAGTAGGAAGAAAAGAGGAACAGACATCAGTACCTGAATTCAGCAGTGGGAAGAAAAGAGGAACAGACATCAGTAGCTCAGGACAGCATGGGGAAGAAAAGAAGGAACAGACATCAGCCGTGCAGATCAGCAGGTGGAAGAAAAGAGGAACAGACATTAGTCGTGCAGGTCAGCAGTGGCAAGAAAAGAGGAACAGACATCAGTAGCTAAGGTCAGAAGTGGGAAGAAAAGAGGAACAGACATCAGTAGCGCAGGTCAGGAGTAGGAAGAAAAGAGGTACAGATATCAGTAGCTCAGGTCAGCAGTGGGAAGAAAAGAGGTACAGACATCAGTAACTCAGGTCAGCAGTAGGAAGAAAAGAGGAACAGACATCAGTAGCTCAGGCCAGCAGTAGAAGGAAAAGAGGAACATAAATCAGTAGTGCAGATCAGCAGTGAGAAGAAAAGAGGAACAGACATCAGTGCCACAGGTCAGCAGTAGGAAGAAAAGAGGAACAGACATCAGTACCTGAATTCAGCAGTGAGAAGAAAAGAGGAACAGACATCAGTAGCTCAGGACAGCACGGGGAAGAAAAGAAGGAACAGACATCAGCTGTGCAGATCAGCAGGGGGAAGAAAAGAGGAACAGACATTAGTCGTGCAGGTCAGCAGTGGCAAGAAAAGAGGAACAGACATCAGTAGCTAAGGTCAGAAGTGGGAAGAAAAGAGGTACAGATATCAGTAGCTCAGGTCAGCAGTGGGAAGAAAAGAGGCACAGACATCAGTAACCCAGGTCAGCAGTAGGAAGAAAAGAGGAACAGACATCAGTAGCTCAGGCCAGCAGTAGAAGGAAAAGAGGAACAGTAATCAGTAGCGCAGATCTGCAGTGAGAAGAAAAGAGGAACAGATATCAGTACCTGAAGTCAGCACTGGGAAGAAAAGAGGAACAGACATTAGTGGCGCAGATCATCAGTGGGAAGAAAAGAGGAACGGACATCAGAAGCTCAGGACAGTAGTGGGAAGAAAAGAGGTACAGATATCAGTAGCTCAGGTCAGCAGTGGGAAGAAAAGAGGTACAGACATCAGTAACTCAGGTCAGCAGTAGGAAGAAAAGAGGAACAGACATCAGTAGCTCAGGCCAGCAGTAGAAGGAAAAGAGGAACATAAATCAGTAGCGCAGATCAGCAGTGAGAAGAAAAGAGGAACAGACATCAGTGCCACAGGTCAGCAGTAGGAAGAAAAGAGGAACAGACATCAGTACCTGAATTCAGCAGTGGGAAGAAAAGAGGAACAGACATCAGTAGCTCAGGACAGCCCGGGGAAAAAAAGAAGGAACAGACATCAGCCGTGCAGATCAGCAGGGGGAAGAAAAGAGGAACAGACATTAGTCGTGCAGGTCAGCTGTGGCAAGAAAAGAGGAACAGACATCAGTAGCTAAGGTCAGAAGTGGGAAGAAAAGAGGAATAGACATCAGTAGCGCAGGTCAGTAGTAGGAAGAAAAGAGGTACAGATATCAATAGCTCAGGTCAGCAGTGGGAAGAAAAGAGGTACAGACATCAGTAACTCCGGTCAGCAGTAGGAAGAAAAGAGGAACAGACATCAGTAGCTCAGGCCAGCAGTGAGAAGAAAAGAGGAACAGATATCAGTACCTGAAGTTAGCACTGGGAAGAAAAGAGGAACAGACATCAGAAGCTCAGGACAGTAGTGGGAAGAAAAGAGGTACAGACATCAGTAGCTCAGGTCAGCAGTGGGAAGAAAAGAGGTACATAAATCAGTAGCTGAGATCGGCAGTGGGAAAAAAGGAACGGACATCAGTAGCTCAGGTCAGCAGTGGGAAGAAAAGAGGCACAGACATCAGTAACTAAGGTCAGCAGTAGGAAGAAAAGAGGAACAGACATCAATAGCTCAGGCCAGCAGTAGAAGGAAAAGAGGAACAGAAATCAGTAGTGCAGATCAGCAGTGAGAAGAAAAGAGTAACAGATATCAGTACCTGAAGTCAGCACTGGGAAGAAAAGAGGAACAGACATCAGTGGCCCAGATCATCAGTGGGAAGAAAAGAGGAACGGACATCAGAAGCTCAGGACAGTAGTGGGAAGAAAAGAGGTACAGATATCAGTAGCTCAGGTCAGCAGTGGGAAGAAAAGATGTACAGACATCAGTAACTCAGCAGTAGGAAGAAAAGAGGAACAGACATCAGTAGCTCAGGCCAGCAGTAGAAGGAAAAGAGGAACATAAATCAGTAGTGCAGATCAGCAGTGAGAAGAAAAGAGGAACAGACATCAGTGCCACAGGTCAGCAGTAGGAAGAAAAGGGGAACAGACATCAGTACCTGAATTCAGCAGTCGGAAGAAAAGAGGAACATACATCAGTAGCTCAGGACAGCACGGGAAGAAAAGAAGGAACAGACATCAGCCGAACAGATCAGCAGGGGGAAGAGAAGAAGAACAGACATTAGTCGTGCAGGTCAGCAGTGGCAAGAAAAGAGGAACAGACATCAGTAGCTAAGGTCAGAAGTGGGAAGAAAAGAGGAATAGACATCAGTAGCGCAGGTTAGTAGTGGCAAGAAAAGAGGAACAGACATCAGTAGCTAAGGTCAGAAGTGGGAAGAAAAGAGGAATAGACATCAGTAGCGCAGGTCAGCAGTAGGAAGAAAAGAGGAACAGACATCAGTACCTGAATTCAGCAGTCGGAAGAAAAGAGGAACAGACATCAGTAGCTCAGGACAGCACGGGGAAGAAAAGAAGGAACAGACATCGGCCGTGCAGATCAGCAGGCGGAAGAAAAGAGGAACAGGCATTAGTCGTGCAGGTCAGCAGTGGCAAGAAAAGAGGAACAGACATCAGTAGCTAAGGTCAGAAGTGGGAAGAAAAGAGGAATAGACATCAGTAGCGCAGGTTAGTAGTGGGAAGAAAAGAGGTACAGACATCAGTAACTCCGGTCAGCAGTAGGAAGAAAAGAGGAACAGACATCAGTAGCTCAGGCCAGCAGTAGAAGGAAAAGAGGAACAGAAATCAGTTGCACAGATCAGCAGTGAGAAGAAAAGAGGAACATATATCAGTACCTGAAGTTAGCATTGGGAAGAAAAGAGGAACAGACATCAGTGGCGCAGATCATCAGTGGGAAGAAAAGAGGAACGGACATCAGAAGCTCAGGACAGTAGTGGGAAGAAAAGAGGTACAGACATCAGTAGCTCAGGTCAGCAGTGGGGAAAAAAGGAACGGACATCAGTAGCTCAGGTCAACCGTAGGAAGAAAAGAGGAACAGACATCAGCTACCAACCAGGTGTTCGATTGCCGATCCACGAATAGTAAATTCCAATCAGTTCTTCAAGATGTCCACAATGAACGTGCATCAATACAAATTACATGTACCGAATTTCGTTCAGGTGAATTGCACATATTTGTGGGTTATTTTAAAACATAATATTACTGTTTGTGGTATAACAAGCCTAGCTCTCCCATCAACTGGGTTAAAGCATCTCTATTCCACAAAAGGTGGACAGGCCACCTGCAATTACTCCAGGGCTAAGGGGCATGGCAGTCTTTTAAGATAGAGCTCCAAGTGAGAGCAATCAGGATAGCATAGGGGAGCTCTATAGAGGGGTGTAGGTAAGTCGCACGGACAGTCCAGGTAGGTGTTAGTGTCAGTTAAAGAGAAAAGCAAAGCCATCCAAAAATAATCTTTCTTTAGCAGAGAATCCAGCGTGTGTTCTTTTTTTTTTTAAATAGAACCACCTACCACATATTCCGAGGGTCGGACAGGAGGATGAAATAGACTCGAACATTCATGAAAATGTGGCCCACAGTCACAAATGGTAATGTATTCATTCCTTTTGTGAGAGACTGGTAGTGGTACCCAAGGGGGTGAAGGTTTTGTTCTGTTAAAATGTGGTGTAAATTGCGCATTTTAAAAATTCAAATTCAATAACATTGGTCAAAACAACTAGCTGCTAAGTGAAGTAACTACTCAAACTGGCCCACTCTGGCAAAAAAAACTGGACCACACTTGCATTTTGGTCCTGCATTTCAGAATTGCCCTGTTGCCCTATAGGCCAGCTCGAGCCTTCTCATGCCTTGAAGGCTGTCAATGCACTGCATACATGCAAAAAGGACACATTCAAGTTTTTCCTTTTCAGACCAGTGTGTACTATTGTACTCACAAAAGTGCAAAAACGGCCGTGCGAGTTCATTGTTTTCTTTTTTTTCTTCATGTGCCGAAAGCAAACAACAATACAAATTACAAAAGTAATCTAGTAAAAGCATAAACAGTAGAATCAGTGCTAGCGAGCAATAGAAAGATCAGGTTATAGCAAGTAGGACAGATATGACGCCTAGGTATAAGAGAAGGAAAAATAAAAGGAAAAATAAACACACAACACATCATATGTCGTAAAATCACGCACATAGCAAATACAGTAGGTACAGTATGATCCAAGTTCAAGAACAGTGCAAGTAAAATTAAAGGGATGAGAACGTATTAGGAAACACATCACAAAAGCATATTAGCCATATACATCTAGGAATAGACTCCATATGTCCATGAATTTATCAGTGTCTCCAGACTGCTTGAAAATGGCCCTCTCATTTGTGGACTAGGATATGGGGCATAGTCGTCCTCTGATCTATCTACTGATCTGATCTCTACTCAACAGCTATACCTTTATCTCCAAGATCAAGCTGTGATGATTTTCACCTCGAACCTTGATGGGGACCACCAATTTGAGTGGAATCCCAAACATACCATGCATAACAAGAAACACACAAGCTACACATGATCTTGCATGCAGTGCTTCACTACCAATTGTTCACGTCTGTCCTCATGAAGGCCACACAATCCGAAGCAAAATAGATCTGCTACCACTGCCTGAAACACGCCTGTGTCGACATCCCTTTACTCAGTCAACACTGTCATCTTTGAATTGTTTAAATCAACTCAGATTAGATTGTGTGGTCCCATGAGATTGCCTGGGACCTCTTTGTTCTTTTGTCTTGCACTACATGTATTGACAACTATGTTTCTATTATGTGTACCACATGTACATTTGTTATGTTTTGTACAGTTCTCTTGATTTTCATTGCAAGTTTCCCCGAGATACAAGAAGTTGCTCTTTCGTTTGGACACTCTGATCAATTGGCATATTACTTCTTGACTTACCTGGATAGATCAGGGGATTGCCAGGAGCCCTATCGATTACACCCCCAAACAGACATTGGGCCTCATTACGAGTATCGAGGTAGCCATGCCGCTAAACCCCCATACCGGTACCGGGTTCCAGAAATAGGGAATTACCGGGCCATTCCGACCTTGGAGGGCCCGGTAATTACCTTTCCTGGAACCTGGACCGTTACATCCCCATTCCATTTGAGCCCCCATAGGGCTCAATGGGAATGGGGAGGATGCTAACAATGGGCCCGTTAATGACAGTCCCATTGTTAGCATCCTGGTCTGCTAGTGGGTCCCACTAAGGATGCCTTGTTTTACCAGACATCCTTTGCAGGACCCGCGAGCAGACCTCGTAATGAGGCGGTAGAGGGATAACAGGGCTGGCAGCTCTACCGGAGCCGTTATCCCTCTACAGCCTTCCTCGTAATGAGGCCCATTGTTACAGCATCTCTGCCAGCAGCCAGGGACAATGGACTCACCCAGTTCACCTGACCAGACATTGGCAAGCTCAGAATCCCCTTTATGATTAGACACAAGAACACCGTACATAGCGCCGACAAGGCCTCAGTCTGCATTGTTGATGGCTGAGCAAGAGCAAGCTTTGCTGCAATGATAACCCTTAGCTGTCTCTATTCCCTATAGCAGCAATCTCTCAAGTCATATTCTCTGCACAGACGTGTAAAGGAAATCCATTTTCCATTCTCAAACAGGTCATTATCGAGTACCACCCAGAAACCAAGATGGCCAGAAGAAGACTTTCCCCTGTATAGTCAAAGCAGGAGACGACATATTTCCGGCACCAACATGAATGTAACAAGATGTTACCCATAGCTCTCCATGGATGCGGACTTCACCACAGGTGAAGTGAACACTCAACACTGTACAAAGTGGCGCAATGTTATTGACAGCAGCACAGTAGAGTGGATGCTATTGCTGTAAGTTCCTTTCTCTGTTTGCATCTGGCGTAATTTCTTCACGAAACAGCCTGGAAGCAGACCTTTTGAGAGCTGCTGTGTGGACAAGAAGAACCTTCTTGGCCAAATACATTATATATTCTTTTAGCCCTGAGGAAAACCAGCCCCCACCGTGTTGCAGGGGTTGTTTGGTTGAAACTAGTGCAGGGTCGAACTTGGAGGACCATGCTAGAGCTCATTTCAAGAAGACCTACAATTTACAGGTATTTTCTAGTAGACTATGGTTACTGGGATATTCCCCAAAAACAAGACATGGGGATGAAGATATAAGCTTGTCAAATCAATACATTGGACCAATCGGGGAATATTGATTAGGGTAGCCTTAGAATTTGATTATCTGGAAAAATTGATTCATCCAGTGTCTGCTTTTGCTTTTGCTTTTTTTTTTACTTTTGATTGTTCACACTGTCTATTTTGCTGACTGGCATTACCTTCCTCAACAGTGTACAAGTTGGCTTTCAGCCAGTATCATCGTTTATTTTATTGTAATGTGGAACACAATTGTGTATGAGTGCATGTATATGTATGTACATGTTTTAGGTTGATGTTTTTTAGGGAAGTGCCTACAATTTATTTAGGAAGAACATGTAGTAATGAGTTTATTTGTTTATAACTTTTTGTTGTGTATTTTTCGCCTACCTTATACACACTTTATATATTAGAAATATCAAAGCTGGGTTCAGCCAAATATATGCATCCTGAAACAGGTACGGTTCACTGGCCAGCCATTTCGATATGCAGCTCCAACACTCACGCAAAACAGCTGTCATGGGACCCAGCAGCCAGGATGACCTCAAAACCGTTGACAACAAGACCCTGGTTTCCAGTTGAGATACACTATTAGATTCCAATTCTAATTTCTCCCACTGGTCCGGGTTAGATGCCTAACGGTGAATGTAAGATGATAATCGAAGAAATTCAGCAAATTAATACCACCCAACTTCAATGGGAGCTGCATCATCCATAGGGCCTATCTGGACAGTTTGCCATCCCATAAGAGTTTCTGTATTAGCACATCGAGTTCCTTGAATATACATTTAGGCGTCTTGAGTGGAAGCATTGAAAGGATATAATTCATTTTGATGCAGTTAATTTTTCCCCACAGTGAAGTTTTAGAAGTGTCTATCTGTCGATACCAGTCCTCAGCTTAAACAGTATGAAGTCAAAGTTGATCTTGGGCAACAACATCACCTCTGGGCCAATCCAAACACCCAAGTACTTCATCTTCCCAGGACACATCTTCCCAGGACACCACTTAAACTCCATCTGGTCAAACATGCATTGCATTCATGTACCGGTGATAGGAACTATCTCTGGCTTGCTCCAATTGACCTCAGAGAAGCACCGGATGTCATCCATCAGATGAATAATGCTAGATTCTGGGTCACACACAACCACCAGTAAATCATCAGCTTAAAGCCAGATCTTGTAGGGCATGCAGCCCTTCCTAGGTTGAAAATATTGTCATCAGACCTCAGCATCACTGCTAACAGCTCCATTGCCAGAATAAACAGTAAGGGGGAAAGCAGACATCCGTGCCTTGTCCCCCTTTTCAGCTGGAAGGTGTCGGAAGCAAGCCATTAGTGAGCACACTGGTGGTGGGGTTCGCATATAAAAGCCCCATCCAACACCTGAAACACTGTCCAAATCCTCTTTTCTTCAGGCATTCAAACAAGTAAGGCCACTCAATCCTCTTGAAAGCCTTCTCTGCGTCAAGAGAGAGTTCTGCCATAGGAAACACCAGCGTACTTCCTTCATCAATTGTCAGGAGCAGCCTTCTCTTGTTATCCTCTACTGAACTTCCTGTGACAACGCCCACCTGGTTCTCGTGCAATAGTGATAGCACAGCTCACTCCAGCCTTTTGTCGATAATTTTCGTCAACAGCTTACAATCTGTATTAATCAGTCCAATTGGCCTATAACCTGCCCATCGTGTTGGAGACTTGTCTTTCTTCAGCAGTACTGTCACTAAGGCATGCCTCATGGTGCCTGGCAGTGGCCCAATTATTAACGAAGTGGCATATACATCACAAAGCAGTTGAAGGGCACAATCTGGCAAGGTCCGATAGAACTCAGCCAGCAAACCATCAGCACCAGGCATCTTGCCTCCTCTTAATGTAGAAACATCAGAACAGATGTCTTACAGTGATATTGGGGTTTCTAAAGAAGCAGCAAGGTCATCCGAGAACCGAGGAACTGATTAAAAAAGGATGCTAGCGTGTCTTGCCCACATGTTGACTCTGATTCATACAGTCATTCAGAAAACCCTTTAAATACCCCATGTATGTCTTTATGAGTCATTATTAAGTTATCAGATGTATCTCTCAACCCCTTGATGGTGCTTTCACTCTCCACAACCTTCAACCAGTGTGCAAGCAGCCTTGAAGCTTTCTCCCCATTTTCAAAATAATTAATTTTACTCCTGAACAATGCATTGTCAACCCTGTCAGAAATGATCTTGTTTAGTTCATAATTCTTGTTTCTGAGCTTAGATCTCACATCTGGGTCATGACTCACAGTATATCATTTTTCAAGAGCTTTGGCCTCTTTGGACAGAATACGCAACTCTCTTTTTTTCTCCTTCCTGCAATGACCTGTCTTCGACAGGAAAATGCCATGCATATAGCATTTAATTAACTCCCAAACTGAAAAAACGATGACATCTTCAGTTATATTGCTTGCAATAAAGTTTTCAGTTTCATTCACAATCTCATCCTTTATACGGTCATTCTGTATGACAGCCGTGCTCATCCTCCACATGAAGGTTTTAGTCAGCGTGTATCGCAAAGAAAGGCACATTGACACTGGTGCATGATCAGAAATCCCAATGACTCCAATGTGCGAATCATAGCAGCTAGGCGCCACATGGCCTGAGGTCAAAAATAGATCAATACATGAGTAGACATCATGACATGCTAAGTGAAAGCTGTAATCCTTTTCCGATGCTCCAGATGCCATATGTCAGCCAGGTGTAGCTCAGCTATCAAGTTATCAAGTGACAGCTTACTCCTTGTTGGCATTCTAGATCTATCCCCGTTGGAGCGGCCAAACATTGGGTCCATAACCATGTTTAAATCCCCACCCAAGATCAAAGAATCAACATTACAGTTTTGGATATATTGAGCCAGTCCATGAGAAAAGGGGGTTATGAGCATTGGGAGCTTATACACAGCATAACAAAACCACAGTGCCTTGAATTTTAACTGTAACAGATACAATTCTGCCCTTGTTAACTGTATTGTTGGATATGACCTTAAATGGTAAGTTTGTTGTGATAGAATTAATTGTATAATACTGCTCCCCCAGCTCAACAAAGTAACATACTCAGGAGTGCCAGGCCGTTCTTCTAAACTATAATGTAACATAAGATAAATAGGCCGTATCTAACATTACAAAAAAAGGTAGCAGGCGCTCCTCTCCAGAAGGAACATGTCATGATAACCTGTTTTGAGATGAGAGTTTGCAGCACACACTATTTTCTCACTGTACCTTTCACAGATGGGAAATATCCATTTGCATATCATACTTTGTCCCGCCCACATGGGCAGTCCAGCACCGAAATGCTATGGCAATTCCTCTCTGAACAAGAGTACCACCAGCAACCCCATACACGTGTTTCAGCCTTGTTGGGCCTCATCAGTGAAGTGAAGCTGTGCCTCTCTGAGCACAGTGAGCAGGGAGTCCACGTCTGGTTGCCCCCAGGTAACTCAGTGAGCAAAAAGCGTGTGCTGCAAACTCTCTTCTCAGAACAGGTTATCATGCCATGTTCCTTCTGGAGAGGAGCGCCTGCTACCTTTTTTTGAAATATTTGTAAGGAACTTGGGGTTGGTCACCCTGAGTTACCTGGGGGCAACCAGGTGTGGACTCCCTGCTCACTGTGCTCAGAGAGGTGCAGCTTCACCTCACTGATAAGGCCCAACAAGGCTGAAACACGTGTATGGGGTTGCTGGTGGTACTCTTGTTTGACCTTTCATCCTTTTGAGGTCCATAACATAAGTACCATTCGAAATGGATTAATAATAACACCTTTTATTAGAGAGCTTGGAGGCTTGAGGAGTCTGGCATGAGCCGCTAAATAGGAATATATATATATATAAATTATAATTTGTATTATTATTATACAGTGGGGAGCTTCAGCTATTAGTATCCCACTGGATTCCCTATGAACTGGAGCATCCAACCCAGCCCTTAAAGACGTGATAGCAATACTTAGAGACAGACGGAGATGCAGAACACGCTCAAACATAAATAATCAAACTGACTAAGGAAGTTGGCAAAGTGCGACTGTTTTAATGTCAATTATCTAAAACAGGGAGTTACAACGAACATCAGCACGTTCGCTCGATCTTCACACTCAATGCAACACATAAAAAAAACACTTTTTATAATGAAAACACCTTATTATTGATGTCTACCTTTGTTGCAAACTACAAAACATACGTGGAATGGTGATAGGCTTACAGGGAACATCTAGGTATATGTTGCATACTTGTCAGGAAGGTGATAGGGTCTCTAACATCAGGTTGGGCAACTAAGCCCTGCCTTAGTGCAGGTTTGTCATCAAATACATGGCGTCCCATTGGTTATACAAACTATAGGTCTCTCTATTACGTGGCCTTCTACAAATGGTTGGCACCCTTGTACCCCTCTGTAATATTCCACCTATGCAAGCAGCACGCAGGCTATCATCCAGGTGAAAGTGGCCTGGTCATAACCATAGGTTCCCACCAATTAGCCCTGTCATCTATCATCACCCTTACAGTCTGCCAGTCAATCAAGGCTTTGAACTCAGCCTTGAAAATGTTCCCTGTGCTGAAGAATATGAAGGAGTATAGCATACTCTGTCTTCCCGGTTTTGATACAGCTTGTCTTTGTATCTATTATCATCCAACCAAGTGACTGCAGACCATGTTTTCAAGACTTTCTGTATTTAAAATACTATTAAATAATGAACCTCTGAAGTCTTTAATGTTCTTGCTTCTCACTTAAGAGAGGAGTTCTGTGTTTTCACATGTTCTATAACCATTGTGCGCACATTCAGGCCCGAGGGGGCCTTGACTTCTTGGTGTTGAGCCAGCCAAGCCTTTCTTGGATTCACCTCCATGGTCCAGCTTCCAATTTCGAACTGCAACACACTTAACATCTTTCCTTTCACTGGATCTAGCTCTGCTAAAGTGCATTGTGGAATCATCCAAAGTCCATACATTTCATATGCTTATATGTTGGCGCATCGCTGCAATCTATTCAGTACATAGCTAGCCCTTATGAATACTTTGTCTACTTGCATTACTGCTTCTGTACAATTGTAAAACAACTTGATAACTTCTTCATTATTTCTGTAGCATGAGCATCTTCATCTTGATCCCAAAATGTTGCTCATGCTTAGCATTTCCACCTTTATTTCTATGGAATGCTAATATTCTTTAATCTCTTCTCATGTGTGTCATCTCTGGTCTGTATGACATCACCAGTCTGCTTTCTTGCTTGCTTTTCCTACTTGCTCCGGGATTTCATTCAAATGTCCATCATATTGACGTGTATGAATGTCTGGCTTTCTCAATGGAAATCTTACTTATAGGATTCTCTTTGGTATAAGTATACTTACTGCCAATGTGTGTGTCTCACACTCTGGTTCCCAACATATAGGCATCATGGGGGAGGAGATTTGGGTGGGGGTACTCAACTCCACCTCCACACTCCCCCCTCTGAGCTATTCATCAACCACTCTCTCATCAGCCTTTACATCTAGATATCCTCTTCTGAAGAAATGCTTCTTTCGGACCCATATCTTTATGACTCCTCTTAGGCATCCTGATGCTTTTACATGCTGATCTTTATTCCAGGACATGAGCATGCATTGTCCACTTGGACTGGTGTAAATCCACTTCACCACATGCTTCTTGTGGTTCTTTGGGTACAGGAACTTCATCCCCTCAGGTGTGTGAATGCTTCACATAATCTCTAATTTCTTCATCTGTCAGCTCTTTAGTCTTCCATCCTGATTCGACATCAATCATGATCTTCATACCCACAGCTTTCTTTGCAGTCTTCTTGCATTGTGAGATTACTATCCTGATCACACAGAATCCAAGCAATAACATCACTATCAGAGCTCCAAGGAACTTGAACATGTCTGCCATCCATTGTGGAACCCACGAAAAGAGCGATCCAAACAACTGTCATCAGCAATGTCTTCCTCTTCGTCTATCATCTGGACGTGTAACTTTGTCAGCATTTCTATGGCCTCCATCAAGGTGCCATTCTTGTTATCATGAAAAGGTGAGAATGTGCAACATGATTGGCCAATTTTGGCACAAACACCTTAATCCATAGCTGTGATCATGTCCAGGACGTATCTATTCTGGAGAGTCATCAGTAGTATGGCTCTCAGCTCCTCTTTGATAGAATTGAATCCCTTTATGGTAGTGTTGATTGTCTGCAACAGTTTTCATCTGGTTATTTGTAACCACTTAGTTTTTGCATCTGTCTGGATCCTGGGCATGAAGATTATTGTGAATATCGATGAAGTCCTACTGAACAATGTCTGCTCATATGGTATAATATCAAAGGCTTCTATTGATTTGGCTGGGAAATAGTTCTCTCTATTCATCCCATTCAGGAGCTCAGCAGATACATTCTTCCTTAGGTGAGCATCTGCTTTGGGAAATTCACCAATATCCAAGTCACCTTTGGGAATCACCAATTCTGGAACATGAACATTCACTATAGAACATAGTCCTCCCCATTCCTTGGGAAGCTTCATATAAGCTCTGTGTCCACAAGCCCAGTACTGGTCCATTATCACTGCTGTTCCAATGTTCATTCCTAGTATGTCAAAGATTCAACCACAGTTCTGGGTTTCTCCAAGTTTTCTTGTGCCATTATTTCTATAATACAACCTTGCACTTAACAAGGGCACTATCTGCAAGGGCCCTCCATTATCTTCGACCCTTGTCAGTAGTTTAGCAAGTAGAGGTTTGTATCCATTCTGTATAATGTCAATAGTTGGCTTGTAGCGTCCCATCACTACCCATGCTCTGCAGATGACCACTCCTTCCTCCCATCCATCTGGAGAAAGTACTGATCCCCAAATCTGCATCTGGCCTCTGCTTTTCCATCTTCAAATGTCTTCGGTTGATTTTCCTGGACTCTCAAGTCTTCTGTTTACTTCCCATCTGATTCCAGCCCCTTTCACTCCAGGTTTTTCATATCCTATCACATGATTTTTAGTATGGGCTCTTTCTCTTGTCTTTGTGTCTTGCACATAATCATCTCCGTCGGGATCTGTCCATTCAGTAGCCCATGCTAGATAGGCTGCTCGGCCCATGAATAGACCTCTTGTTCAGCAGAGTGCAATGTGAGATAGGCAGTGTGCTGTTTGAACATCTATTTCAATAGCTATACATATTTTAGACGTCCCCATACTATAAGGCAGGAGAGCACATATATAGCATTCCTCCTATGAGGTCTTCTTCCTACCTCTTTCATGTGCTGATACCATATGTTCTTTCCCAAATGAGCTGTGCTGTCTAGATAATCATTCAAGTCATGATCATCTTCCCTTGTATTATCCTGTATAATCATTTCATGAAGTACATCTGTATCATTCCTTCCCACTGGGGGAATCATGGGGACATTCATCAGTGGAATCAGTGTCTTTACATGTGTTACTGGTGAAGTAATAGCCACATAAGGTCTCTTCCTATTGGCATAATATGAAGGTAACCAAGAATCACGAATAACTTGCAAAGCTGACCTCCCCTCAAAAGGAAGCTTAGACCCATCTGTCACGGGATGTCAGGATAGGCCGGGTCCTGAGCACGTAATCCAGTGGAAGAACTAGAAGCATAGCTGTTGAGTTCTTCCTACCAATGTATCCCTTTGTATTTCTAGAACAAACTACAAAGGAATCAATTAGCCAAAAGATGGGAACACTGTGTCAGCTGTTGAAGGACACGGACACCGTTGACTGCAGAAAAGGAAAACACCTTATATCAGAAAAGATCTTCCAAAAGACAAGAACAATGTATATTTCCAAGTATAGGAATAATGTATAACAAGGAACAAGAGATAGTGGCTGGAAAGGCTACATCAACAAGAAGCGAGTAAATTAACATAAATGTGACTTACCACTGAGGGGCATAAGGGAGGTACTACCGAGGAACTCTGCACAACCCAGCCTATCCCTTACACCCGACAGCACGAGGACACCTAAGCAGAAAAACAGCAGTCTCTAGTCCAAGTACTACCCCAATGAAACGAGGTCGCCTATCGACCTGAGCGTCAATAATAGCAGTGTCTAGATTGGGCGCTTTGGGGTGTGGGTAGTGCAGGTTCACTCAAGGCAGTGTGGGTATGGTAGTTTGATCTGAGTTCAAGAGGGTCAATGCCAAGCTGGTGAGGAGAGTGCAGTTGTTCCTTTTGTTCTGGCAGGTAGCTCTTCCGACGTGGCAGCCAACTGTGTATGAAGGGCTCAAGCAGTAGACTGGAAAACGTTCCTGTGTCAACAGAGTGTGAGTTATAGGAATTTGGTAATCAGAAGACAAGATAGGCCAATAACGTTCCGGAGTTAGCAGCATGCGGGCAGTAAAAGGGTTTGACAATCAGAAGACAAGGCAGGTCGATAAACGTCCCAGAGTCAGCAGCGTGTAGTCAATTAATGGATTTGGAATCAGAAGACAAGGCAGGTCAATAAACGTTCCGGAGTCAGCAGCGTGTAGGCAATGAATGGATTTGGCAGTCAAAACGCCAAGAAGCAGGTCCAGAATGCAAGCCGTGGTTGCTATCAGAAGAGGCAATGACAAAGCAGGAGAAGGTTCGGGTGAAAAGAGTCAAGGAACAAGAGCAAGAATACAGGGAAAGCGTTAGCTTTGATTCAAACAATCACAAGCAGCGAGTGCGGCAACCCGGAAGCGTTATAACGGGTGGTCGCGACCTCACTTGGCTCCTCCTCTCTGAGGCACGATAACATTACGCTTGTGGAGAGGATGCTAAAGTCGCCATGGTAACATGGCAGCGTGAGTTCCGAGGCAATGGAGGTGGAAGCAAGGTACTGCACATTGCTGAACGCTCGAACGAGCATGTGCAGGATGCTGTCTCGGGGTATGCAGAGATCGGTGCTGTCTAGGGCTAATCCTGACAGTTCCCCACCTCAAAGAAGACCTCCCCCTCTTGGACCAAAAGTCAGCGACCAACAGAGGGGCGTGGACGTTGCTCGCTGGCTCCAATGTCCTGTCCTCAGGCCCGTAACCCTTCTAATCGACTAAGTACAGCCGAACCCCCCTACGGACCTTAGTATCCAGGATGCGGCTCACTTCATATTCGTCGGAACCTTGCACATTGACGGGAAAAGTGCGTAAGGGCAACCTTGTGGAAGGAAGGCAAGAATTCAGTAGGGAGAGGTGAAAGACCGGATGGTTATGCCAATTATCAGGTAGGTCCAAATGTACCGCTACAGGGTTGATAACGGCATTAACCCGATAAGGGCCAACAAAACGTGGTAGAAGGAAACAACGGCCTGGAATATGTAGATTCCGATTCGCCAACCAAACTCTGGAACCCACCTTATATGTGGGAGCTGAAACCCTATGAGCATCTGCTTGTGCCTTTTGCTGTAACTTGGACTTCTGTAGTTGAGAGGACACTTTATCTCGAATTTTGGTCAGATCGCGTAGACACGCACTGGCAGCAGGGTATGGAGACAGACGGGATTGGTTGAATGGGAAGAGTGCGTGGATGTCGTCCGTACATAGTCAGTATGGACTGAATTATTGTATGCAAACTCTGCAATGTCTAGCAAGGACAACCAGGAATCTTGATGTTGCACAGTAAGGCACCGTAGATATTGTTCTAGAGTAGCGTTTCACCTCTCCATTTGACCATCCATCTGGGGATGGCAAGCGCTGGAAAAACGGCCCTCGATGCCCAATGATGTGGTCCGAGCACGCCAAAAACGAGACGTGAATTGGGACCCACGATCCAAAAAACAATTATGTGGGGAAGACCAAAAAGCCTGAAAACATGATGCAAGAAAAGTTTAGCCAGAGCAGGTCCCGTAGGAAGCCCTTTGCAAGGAACAAAAAGGGCTAATTCAGTAAAGTAGTCGACAATGACCCAAACAGTATCATGACCATGGTCACAAGGTAACTCGACTATGAAGTCCATCGAAATCATGACCCAGGGTTCTTCGGGAATCGCCAATTGTTGTAATAAGCCGATGGGTTTTGCTGGGACGACCTTACACTGAGTGCAGATGGCACAAGAGGATACGAATTCCAGCACGTCTCTGGACATCACAACCAATGCCGTAACAATTCCAGGGTTTTCCGACCCCCCGGATGAGCTGAGAATTTGGTGTCATGACACCAATGCATGGCAGTAGTGCGGGTGCCTGAGTCTGGGAGATAAACCATTCCATTATGATATGATATGATATGATATGGCATTTATAACGCACCTATACACAAGTGTTTCAAGGCGTGATGAGGCAAGGGGGGGACAAAGGGAGGACAGACAACGATCTTACTAGGCCAGGTGTCATTCAGATCGCGCAGGTGCATGGGAAGGGGGGAAAGGAAGAGTGCAAGGGGGAAAGGGAGAGGGGAATGTGCAGTACATGGGAAATGGAATAAATAAGATAAATAAAACACATACAAAAACAGGCAAGTGCAGGAAGTGCGGACAAAGTGCTGGAAAGGGGACGGAAGGGATGCAGAAACAGTCCCCAAGTGCAGGGTTGACAGGGAGGCAGTGCAGGTGGGCAGTTGACAGGGCCTGGGCCAGAGATCAGAAGGGTGGCCAGGTAACCAGTGCAATTTCAGTCAGGAGTTCAGAAAGGGAGGGGAGGAGAGAAAGCATAAGCAAAAAGGAAGGCTTTGAGGTGTTTCTGGAACTGGAGGTGGTTCTCCTCGAGTTTCAGGGAGGCAGGAAGGCTGTTCCAGAGAGAGGCCCCTGCCGAAGAGAGTGATCTGCCACCAACTCGCTGCTTGGAGAAGCGACTGACCCTGAGGGAGTTGGAGGCAGATGAGCAAAGAGCTCGAGAAGGAAGGTATTTAGGAAGAGAGAGTTGAAGGTATTTCGCCCCCAGACCCCAGAAGGCCTTGTGTACAATGCAGAGGGTTTTGAATTTAATCCTCGCAGCCACTGGGAGCCAGTGTAGAGATTTCAGTCCGGGAAAGATACGATCCCTGGCTTGAGGCCAAGGACAAGTCTCGCAGTCCTGTTCTGGATAAGTTGCAGAGGGCAGAGAGTGGAGGCAGGAAGATTTAGATAGAGGCTGTTACAGTAGTCCAGCTTGGAGAGGACCAGGGCTCTGGAGACAGTGAGCTTCTGGGGGAAGGATAGGAAAGGAAGAATACCTCTAAGGAGGTGCAGCTGGTAGTGTGACCTCTTAGAGACGTCAGAGATGTGAGGGGAGAAGGAGAGTGCAGAGTCGAAGATGACCCCAAGGTTTTTTGCCTTGCAAGCAGGAGTGGGAGGAGGGCCAAGAGAGGTTGGCCAGAAAGCTGCAGGGACGGAGGGAGTGGGTGTGCCGATGAGTAGAACCTCAGTTTTACTGGCATTAAGGAAGAGGTTGTTGGCGGCACACCAATCCTGGATGGCAGACAGACAGTCAGAGATGAGGGAAGGAGAGGAGGAGGCCGAGGTAGCCTGAAAATGAGTTGGGTGTCATCCGCATAGCACTGAAAGTTGTGACAGAGAGTGGCAATGCTGTGGGCAGGGAGTGCCGGGTATTGGTTGAACAACCAGGGAGAGAGGTTAGATCCCTGGGGGACACCACAGGTAGAGAAAAAGATGTCGGAGAGGAAGGACCCAAGTTTGACCTGGGAGGGTCGGTTGGAGAGGTAAGAAGTCAGCCACGCCAGAGCCAGACCAGTGATACCCAGGTTGTACTGAGACGGATGAGTAGGATGGCATGATTGACAGTGTCAAAGGCAGAAGAGAGATCAAGCAGGATAAGAACACAAGGGGTGTTAGAGTCGAGGTTGGAGAGCAGGTCTTCACGGATGTTCAGGAGAGCAGTTTCCGTGCTTATGGCAGCTCTGAAGGCAGACTGATGGTCATGAAGACAACCAACAGATTCAGTGTGGAGATTGAGTTGGGAGGTGGCCAGTTTCTCCAGGAGCTTGCCCAGGAAGAGAGTTATGGAGATTGAGCGATAGTTAATCGGGCAGGAGGGGTCCGCAGAGGGTTTCTTAAGGAGAGGGTGCACAAGGGATTGCTTCAGGGGGGACGGAAAGACTCCAGTGGTGAAGGAGTGATTGCAGAAATCCGCCAGGGCAGGAGCTAGGGAGTCGATGTGATCCTTAATAGTTTTGGAGGAACAGGGGTGAACATGTTTCGACAAGACTTTCATAGATCTGACTTGTCCAGAAACCTTGTCTGCAGAGAAAATGGGAAAGGTTGAGAAGGAGGGAGGAGGGGTGGCAGCAGAAGGGCCAGAGGAAGAGCAGGGAATAGCGGGAGGGGGGTGAGAGGAGGAGATTGAGGACAGAATGTCCTGAGTTTTAGAAATGAAGTGAGAGGCCAGTGCCGTGCAGAGGGCCTGGGAAGGGACAGGAGAGGTAGAGACTGTGGCAGGATTGGCCAGTTCCTTGCAGATTTTAAAGAGTTCAGCCGAGTTGTTAGGTGCCGCAGAGACGCGGGCTTGGATATGAGCTCTCTTCTTGGTGAGGATGGAGAACCGGTATTGCCTTTGCAGCAGGCGGCAGGCTAGTTTGTCAGAGGATGAACTTGAAGCACGCCGTTTCCTCTCGGCAACCCTGCACTTACGTTTTAGGCTGATGAGGTTTGAGTCGTACCAGGAGTTGCACTTGGCTTTGGGCTTCAGGTGGATTCTCATGACAGGGGCAAGGATGTCAAGAGTATCAGATATAGCAGAGTGGAGAGTGGAGTGGGCTGTGTCAGGGTGAGAGTCAGCCAGGGGGGGAGGAGGAGGTGAGAAGGTGGCAGCGAAAGCCTCAACTGACATGTGCTTCATAGGTCAGGTGACCGAGAAGGTGGGTGGTAGTGATGGAGGTGGCTTGGCCTGCGGGGTAGGGAGGGTGAGGTGGGAGGAAAGGAGAAAGTGGTCACTCCAGGAGAGAGGAGTGGAGAGAGGGATAGAGAGGGGAGGTCTGAAGAGATCAGAACATCAAGAGTGTGCCCTGCAGAGTGAGTCGGGCCAGAGGGGAGAATAGTGAGGGAGTGGGAGTCGCAGAGGTTGCAAAAGAGTTCAGAGGGGGGACAGGATGCATCCAGGTGGATGTTGAAGTCCCCGAGGAGGAGGAGTTGAGTGGTTGAGGCCAGGAGTGAGGAGGAGAGGTCCGCCCACTCAGAGAGGAAGGAAGAAACCAGACCAGGTGGCCGATAGATAGTAGCCACAGTAAGGGAATGGCTAGGCGAGAGAGAGAGCCTGCAGATGAGGCATTCAAAGAGGAGTAGTACTGCGTAGGAATGATAGAGGCAGGAATCCACTCAGGGAAGATAAGGGCTACGCCCCCACAAGAACGGTAGTTAGGGAATGCCATGAAGCAGTGTTAGATTCAGTTTGTGTATGGTTTGTTGATTAGCCTTAGCCCATTTGATTAGGGCAGAACGTAAGGGAGTCTGTATCCCACAGGCATACACCACCCGAGTAGGCAGGAGAACGGTACGTTCATCCACAGGAGAGACACTATGCATTCTGGAAAGGGTATCTGCTTTGGAGTGCCGAGAGCCAGGTCTGTAAGTCACTTGGAAATGGAACATTGAGAAAAACTCATTCCAACGGGCATGTCTGGCGGTGGTGAACTTCACCGACTGTAATGGCAATAGATTACGGTGATCTGTAAACACCTGAACCGGTGAGGCAGTCCCTAAGAGGTGGTGACGCCATAGAAGGAAAGTGTACCGAATGGCGAGGGGTTCCTTTTCTGTAATAGCGTATTTAGTTTCATAGACGGTGAGTTTCCTGGAATGAAACACCACTGGATGAAATTCCCTGCTGTCCTTACATTCCTGTGAAAGGATAGCACCAACTGCGATATCTGAGACATCCGCCTCTAACACAAATGGTAGATTTGGGTTTGGGTGCATCAAAACAGGAGCGGTGGTGAAAGAAGACTTGAGACGTTCAAAAGCCTTCTGGGCTGTGGGATTCCAACAAAACGGGGGCTTCGAACTGGTCAGAGAGGTAAGAGGGGCAACAATGCTAGAAAAGGACTTAATGAAGTGCCGGTAGAAATTGGCGAAACCAAGGAATAATTGTAACTGTTTAAGGATAGAGGGTACCGGCCACTCCAACACTGCCTTGACCTTGGTGTCACTCATCTGTATGCCCTTATCTGTGATGTTATACCCCAAGAATTCGATGAAAGTAGAATGGAACATGCATTTCTCTAGTTTAGCGTACAAATGATTGTCTCAAAGTTGTTGGAGAACAGCACATACGTGTTCGATGTGGGTTTGATAAAATGGAGAATAAATGAGGATGTCGTCTAGATAGACCACCACATAAGTATCCAACATGTCTCCAAACACATCATTGATGAAATGCTGAAATGTAGCAGGGGCATTGCATAGCCCGAACGGCATGACGCAATACTCTTAAAGACGGTATTTTGTTTTAAAAGCGGTCTTCCATTCATCCCCTGAACGCATTCTAACAAGATTGTTGGCGCCTCTCAAGTCCAATTTCCTGAATATTTTGGAACTTCCTAACTGATCTAACAGAACAGAAATCAGGGGTATAGGGTATTGGTTCCGGACAGTGATGGCATTTAACTCACGATAATTGATACATGGACTAAGGTCCCCCTCTTTCTTTGGTACAAAGAACATGAGTGAAGCCACCGGGGACCGAGACGGCAGATAAAACCCGTACTAAGTGCCTTATCGATGTATTCCTTCAAAATTGAGTCTTCTTTGGTGGTTATAGAATACACCATACCATTCGGTATTTTGGCCCCAGGGACTAAATCAATAGGGAAATCATAGGGACGATGGGGTGGCAATACCTCGGCTCCTTTAACATTGAAGACATCTTGATAAGCCGTGTATTCTTGGAGTAAAGACATAGGGGGTCATTCCGAGCTTGGAGGTAAGGTAAAATAAAAATGATGCCGGTAAAGGATTACCAGCATCGCTTACCGCTACGGGCCATTCTGACCTGTCAGACCGCTATTTACGGCACCATAAACTACGATGCTGTAAATACCGGTCTTGGGTCGCGCGCGCGCCCCACCATGCCGTAATTAGCGACATGGCGTAAACCGGAGCTGATCACAAGAATGGAGCACACGTAAATAACAGCCTCATCAAGGCCGTAAAGTATCTTACCGGCATGGAGTACACACAGGCATCTCAGAGAAGGAGTAAAGAACCCTGAGCAGTGGTCCACAGAGCCACAGGTGCACACAATCAGCACAGGTGGGGGCAATGGAGTGTGCCACAGCAGAAAAGGATCACACCCACACACCAGACCCCCTCCCACGCCAAGAAAATAGTGGTAGCAGCACATGAGGCAGGAGGCCCTGCCAGCAAAGTCAAAACCACTAGAACTACACCAGGAGACACAGGGGGAGACGGAGGGGGAGACAGGCCCAGCATGCAGCACCAGTGCAGCCTCCGCCCCAGCAGCCCCCATTGCCACGCAGCAGGTCCTGTCCCTCATGGAAACCCCTGAGCAGACACCCCCCCACCCGCTAGAATGTGACAGCCTCACCACCATAATTTGGTGGCAAAATTACCAGATAAGTGAACAGCATAGAAATACACACCGCTCTCCCGGCACAATTGAAGGTGGTGTCTGTGCCCCACACTCATGCCATAGGCACCTATCAGCACACAGTTGGGCCCATGCATGGCATGTCACAACCGTCCAGTACACGGACGCAGAACGAAGTGCTGGAGCACCTCCTTAGGCACACAAGGGGCTACAAATCCCTAACAAGGACAACCCAGGAGATATACGACACAAAAGTTGGCCCCCATGCATTGGCAGGCATGCCAAATGATATGGGTACCTATGACAGCACCCACGTGGATTAGATTGACATGCATGGCATGCATGTGGCGGATCACAACCGCAAGCAATACCATTCCACCAATGTGCAGACGGAAAGCAAGGCAAGATAGAACATCACACAGCGGTGGTCCCGACATCCCGAAACAACTCATGACTCAATTGGCCAGCTGACCTCCACGCAACCGTGCCGCATGGGCCGACATGCAGGATGACGTTCATGGCTACTACGTGAGTCGTCTGACTATGTCATGCCAGTGCATTTGTGGCATGAGGTGGGTGCCTGCATGAAGAAACTTGGTTGAAACGATGAAGCCACTGCGAAAAGTGCACCCCACCAAACACCGTGCCACAGAACCAGTGTAACGGCACATTAGTACAGATACCCAGATCGATGGTGTAAGCCACACCTCAATCACAACATTAACAAAATCTGACAAGGCCAAATCCCACAGCACATAAACCACTCATTTGCGGAACCCACTACCATAAGGCCATATAAGAAGATGCACTGCATATGCAGAATATGCCTGCCTCCAGCATTTCACCACACCAGAGAGTCATCCCTTGGAGTGGATTGAACTGAGGGATAGCAGTAGGGATACCACAGCACATCACCGTTTCGGCACACCCATAGGATTGGTGGAAATCACCATAGTATAGATTAGAGCAGTATGATGACTAGAGCCAACACACCCAACAGCGGAGTCACACAGTAAGCAGCACTTCATGTATCTACCATCTAGACTGCTACATGCATCTATGAAGGGCCTACCACGAGATGTGCGTGACAATGTTCATGGACCATCTCGTAGACGCTGCCCCCTGCAGCATTCCACTGCACTGGACACATATTGGGGCCATGAATGTGCTAAATGCATCCATCGACATGTGCGTATGGGCATCAATGACCTGCTGCCATGTCATAGTAGTGCAATTCTCCTACATGACAGTCCAGAGACTTACCTAAATTGGCTGCACATGCAGGTGTTGGCGGCTGTCCCTTGACACCATGGTACCGGACCCCTCTCAGAAACCCACAGGCCAGGCCCAGGGAGCCCTATAAGAATGGCCATACCCGTGCATATTTCTAGAACAAACTACAAAGGAATCAATTAGCCGAATGATGGGAACACTGCGTCAGCTGTCGAAGGACACGGACACCATTGACTGCAGAAAAGGAAAACACCTTATATCAGAAAAGATCTTCCCAAAGACAAGAATGATGTATATTTCCAAGTATAGGAATAATGTTTAACAAGGAACAAGAGATAGTGGCTGGAAATGCTACATCAACAAGAAGCGGGGAAATTAACATAAATGTGACTTACCACGGTGGGGGCACAAGGGAGGTACTACCGAGGAACTCTGCACAACCCAGCCTATCCCTGACACCTGATGGCACGAGGACGCCTAGGCGGAAAACCAGCAGTCTCTAGTCCAAGTATTACCCTGACGAAACGAGGACGCCTATCGACCTGAGCGCCAATAATAGCAGTCTCTAGTTTGGGCGCTTTGGGGTGCGGGTAGTGCAGGTTCACTCAAGGCAGTGTGGGTATGGTAGTTCGATCTGTGTTCAAGAGGGTCAATGCCAAGCTGGTGTTCTGGCAGGTAGCTCTCCCGACGTGGCAGCTGACTGTGTATGAAGGGCTCAAGCAGTAGACTGGAAAACGTTGGGGTGTCAACAGAGTGTGAGTTATAGGAATTTGGTAATCAGAAGACAAGGTAGGCCAATAACGTTCCGGAGTCAGCAGCATGCGGGCAGTGAAAGGGTTTGACAATCAGAAGACAAGGCAGGTCAATAAACGTTCCAGAGTCAGCTGGGTGAAGTCAATGAATGTATTTGGAATCAGAAGACAAGGCAGGTCAATAAACGTTCTGGAGTCAGCAGCGTGTAGGCAATGAATGGATTTGGCAGTCAAAACAACAAGAAGCAGGTCTAGAATGCAAGCCGTGGTCGGTATCAGAAGAGGCAATGACAAAGCAGGAGAAGGTATGGGTGAAAAGGTTCAAGGACGAGAGCAAGAATACAGGGCAAGCATTAGCTATGATTCAAACAATCAGAAGCAGCGAGTGCGGCAACCCGGAAGCGTTATAACGGGTGGCCGCAACTTCGCTTGGCTTCTCCTCTCTGAGGTGCAATAACGTTGCGCTTGTGGAGAGGATGCCAAAGTCGCCATGGTAACATGGCAGCGGGAGTTCCGAGGCAATGGAGGCGGAAGCACGGTACTGCACATTGCTGAACGCTCGAATGAGCGTGTGCAAGATGCTGTCTTGGGGTATGCAGAGATTGCTGCTGTCTAGGGCTAATCCTGACACAGGACTAGGCGCTTTCATATGCACCGCTGCAGTAGGAATAATCACATAAGGCCTCAGTGGTCTTACACTTGCATATCTGTACCCTCCTGCTGTATAGGAAGATACACAGGAACTACTGCCTTATTTGGATCTACATAATAGACAGCACGTACTGTGAGAGAAAGTAAAATGATAATGAACATAATGCATGTGTAGATAGTGTAACAGTAAGTCCAACGCATATAACAATAGCTTCTTGCACGTCGTGGTAGTCTCTTGTTGTTTGCCACAGTATTGTTGCTATCAATGTGGCCCATTTTCTATTTTTACTTTTAAGGAAGGAAAAAACAAATTTTAATCGGGCAATCTCATACCATATTCTGGCAACTGTTGAATCTTTTCCACAAGCTCCACAAGCAGCTAACTGATTTGCAGGACAATTAACTGGATTTTGGATAAAAACAAAGGCATTGGGGCCTCATTACACGGATGGCGGTGAACCATGGTGCTATTAGCGCCATGGTTCATGCCGGTAAAATACCGGCACCACCTTTGTGGAAAGGGGAATTACCGCCGTATTGCAAGGTTGGTGGGGCGGTAATTCCCCCTTCCTCCATTGCCCTTCCCCATTCCCATTTTTGCCCCATAGGGCTCTATGGGAATGGGGAAAGTGCTAATTACGGTACCGCAAATTGCGGTACCGTAATTAGCTCCATGGTCCCTTTGCGGGTTGGTTTTTAACGCCTGCAAAAAGCAGGCGTTACATTTCCCAACCCGCAAAGGGACCTCGTAGTAAGGCGGTAAGGATTTACCGGTACTGGTAAAATACCGGTACCGGTAAACCCTTACCGCCATCCGTGTAATGAGGCCCATTGTCTTGTCGCCAAAAAAAAGGAGGATGAACTTCCAGCAAAATAGCAAAAGATCAAGGTCTGTAGATTGTGAATATCATCACACGATAAGCTCATCGGGATGCTCACTGTGTTGTCTCAGACAATAGACAAACTTGCTCAATTATCACATCTAACAATTGATTGATTGCTGATTGATTTCTAGGATCCCTCAGGAAAGCATGAGTGTCGGTTTGTCGTCCAAAAAGGTGCGAGCGTTCTTCAATCAAGAAATAAAAGACCATACCAACTAGTTTATGAGCTTCTTCATCAGACAGAGGCATCTGTGTTTTCCATACAGTACTCAGGTAGCTGGAGGATTTGCTCAATTATAGCTGTGCGCAGCCTCCTTACGACTGCCAATTCTTAGGATCTTGCAAAAACAAGTGAACATCAGAAGTTCTCTCAACCAATGATGGATATGCAAGAAGAATGAAGAGGAAAACAGCAAGAATGATCCAATTAACGTTGCCATTAGGCACCACCATGGGCACCTCCAAAGAGAAATCAGGGAACTGCTCTCTTTTCCAATCGTCGAAGATCAATTCTAAGTCTGGCATTTCTTTCCTCTTCAAGACTTCAATATGTCTCAGTCCAATGTCAGCAAACTCCTCTGGCTCAAGAACAATAGCTTCTTCACTTCTTGTTTAGTAGCTACAACGAGTGTCTCAAATGAAACACAGTCCAATGAACTCTTTATCTGTCTACTGGACAGTCTCTGCATGCTTCTTTCTCTTCATCGATCTAGTCTGCACGTGCTGAACTACTTCTCCTGGACTTGCTTCCAAATGGGGCGGGGGTGTGGTGGTCTCGCCATCGCAGATCTTCACGTCTCCAAGAAATATCTAAGCATGTCTTCCTTGTACTTTCACTGCCAATGGAGTAACATCCTCTATGATGAATGGACCGTGATGCAATTTTTCAGACAAAGTTACGGATCATAATACGGTCACCGGGAAACAATCTTGGCAATAGAAATTGACTTGATCCGGTTGCTGTATGGTCTTTATCTTTGTTCTGAAACCGAAACCCCGTCTGCTTAACTTGGTCTGAAATGAAAGAGATACTTGAAGTCATACATGTTAAATAGGCACGTAGCTCATTTCCTAACAATTCTGCTGTTGTCTGGGCATCACTTCTAGTCCTCGATGGAGGAGTGAGAGGCATTCACATTCGCCTCTGCGTTACTACTTCATGGGGCGTAAATGATGGTCAGAGCATGGTTGATTTCTCAATGCTTATAATGCAAGAGGCAGGAAAGGCAACCATCCTTTTTTCAATTTCAACTTAAGCTTGGCTATTCTCTCTTTAAGCAGATCATTGACTCCGCCTCTACACCTACCAATGATGTTTGGTGCAAGAGTGAAGAGAAGTCAGCTTTGTAGGTGGCTGTGTGGTGGACAGGTAGAAGGGATGCAGAGGTCACTTATGCTCAACTGGATTTAGTGTGAGCGGATGATGGGTACTAGCAAGTGTTCCCCTGCAGAGTACTTTTCAAGTAGCTTGTGTAATGTAAGTTTAAAGTAAGAATGAGGAGACGGTAAGTGATAAAGGAATGCCAGTGGGATTTTGGTCTGAGGAGGTTTACCAGGCCTGAAAATCCTTGTAATCTTTCTGTCCTTGGTTTAGCTAGGGGTGCAGTTTCTGGTGTACTTTAGTTGTTGCTATCCCATATCCATGCCTGGGCTCGAGGGAAGGCCTTGTTTTCTTAGGTGTCTCGTGGATAGTGAAATGGAGTAACCAATGGCATCTTGTTTTCAGAGACCTTCTTATAATCAGGTAGTCATTCAGAGTGCATTCAACTGGGGATGGATTTTGATAGGTTGCTTGTTAAGGGGTGGGACTTTTACTAGAGTTGCATTTTTGGATCGAAGCATTCTGCCAATGACATAAGGTATGATGTTCTTTGTAATGGCTTCATGGCCCAGTCAAGGGTGGCAAGGCAGAAGCCTTTGAAGTGGAGCTTTGTTTTCACTAAGGAGGATTTGGATGGGTGAAATGATGCTTTTTTCCCCCCTTTTTACAGATGTTATTACAATTTGAACGTTAATTACAACATTCACATGAAACCAAGTTAATTCCCTTGGTACTATAGGATTCACTCTTCCCCCTCGCACCTGAAATAATAACACATATGTATCTGCACTTAGTCATTATGAGATTGGTCATGTGAGTGGTGGTCAGATCCGCCTTGCTTTTATGAATCAGTCCTCCACCTAGGTTTTTGTGAAAAGAGATTTATCGTGGTTAAGTTTAGAGAATATTGCAATCTCAAAGTCCATCACTAGTAAGGGAATTACACAGGCAGACCTCTGTTAGATACAGTAACGATGGAGGACTGGCATTTTCAATCAAAGCAGAGAAGGGAATAGGTCAAGGTTGAGTCTTTTCCCCCTCCTCTTTAATTTCTGCACAAATTCCCTTGTGCATGCTTTGGAGGAGGTCACCCCAGATGTACCTAATCTTGGATCTGGGCACATTCCGATACTGATGTAAGCAGATGACGCAGTACTTCTTGCAAAAAGCACTATCTATCTATCTGTCTGCATTTCTATATAGCACCACTAACCCATGGGTCTCAGGGTGTTCACAAAGAACATGTAGAAGACAGGAAAGGAGAAACCTAAAGCAAACATCCGAGAAGAAGGGCAGGCCAGAAATGCAGTAGGTGGTTGTAGAGTAAAAGTAGGTTCACCGATCCTTTAATCAAGCTCTACATCAAAAAGAAACATCTTCAGGTGTTTCTTAAAGAGGACAGTTGAGTCACTATCAACAAGGTGTTTGGGGACAACATTCTACAGGAGCCCAGGAATTAAAACTGGCTCCTCCAATTTTCTTCAAGTTGATACATGGCTGACTCCGCTGAAGAGTATCATTGGATGGAAGGGTGCATCTGATAGGATTCTTTGTTATTTTGGTTTTTAGATAGAACTGTGTCTCGTCATGGAGGCATTTAAAAACATTGACTAAGCCCTTGAATTGTAGCCTCTGTCGAATAGGTAGGCAATGTAGGCTCCTGCGAGCCTCTTTGACATGTGCTTTATGCTTTAGGCCACAGACGGCGCGTACTGCGCCTTCCTGAATAACCAGACATGTTTTACTGTTCATCTGTGAAGGTCCTATCAGTAGGCTGTTGCAATAATCAAACTTCAAATTTATGATAGCAGCTGCGATCATGGCTCGATTTTCATCAGATGAAAAAGGACGAATGTGCCATAGAGGTTGAGTGTAGTAGCAGCATGTGGATTTTAAGTAGTTAACCTTCCAGTTAAAGGATATATGGGAGTCAAGAAGGACACCCAGAGTTTTCACTGTTTTAGAGACAGGAATAATGTGTTGAGCTATGGTGACAATCTCATATGTAGAATCAAGCTTCTTCAGGTTGTGTTGAGTGCCTAAGAAGGGAAGCTCTGTTTTTTAGTTGTTCAGAGCTAATAAGTTCATTGCCATCCATTTTTGTATCACTGTGAAATATTGTTGATCTGTAGGGAATCATCGGTGTATGTGGCAGACAGCCTCACTACAATCTGTGTATCATCAGCATAGTTTGCAAAATATACCCAAACAGTGGACAAAAGATCACATAGCTGTCTTGAATAGACATTAAAAAGCAGAAGCGACAGGCATGACCCCTGGGGGACGGCACAGGTAAGACCAGTCCTATTAGAGTGCACAGTGTTCTTTACAACATTTATGCTTCATGGACCGGGAAAGAATTTAAACCATAGTGTGGCAGAGGGGTAACACCTACCAATAGTGAATGATCTATCCTTCAAGAGACAGTGGTCCACAAGATCAAAAGCGGTGGATAGATCCAAAAGCAGAAGCATTGCCACATTTCCCTCCTCAATGATACTTGCCGACTTCAAATCCAGCAAAGCTGTCTCAGTCCCATGATTGGGCTGAAAGCCAACTTGCTGAACTACAAGAATATTCTGGCTCTCAACAAATGCCTGATATTGCATGTATGCTATTTTATCCGAAATCTTCAGGATAAAAGGAACCTTGGTGATAGGGCGATAATTCCCGACTTCTTCGGGATCGAGATTGTCCTTCTTCAATAAGGGGGTGACCGACGCCTCCTTACTGTTTTCAGGTACCGAAGCTTCTTGGAAGGAACGCTTTACAAACCTTGTTACCCAAGGAATCAAGGATGAAATAAAGTCTTTGAACAGCGTACATGGAAAAATATCACTCCTGGAGGATGTAGGTTCAAGTTTATGAACCACTTCCAAAACTTCCTTGTCTAATAACGTCCTGCAGAAGTCAGGGGGTACATAGAACATTTGTATGGAAACCTGTGGCCTCTTTGTTAAAGGAATAGTGCACTCAAAAATGTTATTGTCCCGAGCGTTCAGGCATGTCGTTTTAAGCAAACTGTGACCGATCTTAAAAACATTTCCTATGCACCTTATCATAGTTTTCTGCACTTTTACACATGCGAAATCAGGCAGCGGGTGTGGCCATCTTGTGCTAATCTTATCCGTTGCCGCATGGCCCTAAGTTGAACTGCCCTCGTGGCACTAATTCATATCCCCCGCCCGCGAAGCTGACATCACAAGATGCGTACGGCCCATTTCACAATGCGAATGCACGTCTCGTGTCAACGTTCTCTGTGTGCCAGCTAATGACGCGTCTCCATGGAAATGGCAGTACGCCTCTTTCCTTGATAAGTATAAACAGACCGCTTCTCATCAAAAAACATCAGAGTTGCTTTTTCAATCATTTCACTGGGCCTCATTAGGGCCTCATTAGGGCCTCATTACGAGTTTGGAGGCAGCCATGCCCTTAAAAAGGGCATGGCTGCCTCCAAACTCGGATCCGGGTCCGGGTTCCCTGAATGGGGAAATACTGGGCCATTCCGACCTTGGAAGGCCTGGTATTTTCCCAATCAGGGTACCCGGACCATCCCCATTCCCATTTGAGCCCCCATAGGGCTCAATGGGAATGGGGAGCATGCTAACAATGGGCCCGTTAATGACGGGCCTGTTGTTAGCATGCTGAGCCGCTTGCGGGACCTGCTAAGGACGTCTGGTAAAACCAAACGTCAAGAGCGGGTCCCGCGAGCGGACCTCATAATAGGGCGGTAAGGGGTTAACAGCTCTGGCACCTTTACCAGTGCCGTTAACCCCTTGCCGCCCACCTCGTAATGAGGCCCACTGTCTTTTTTTGTATATCCTGTGACTCGTTTCTGCTCTGTTTAGCTATCTTCATTGCTCGTGGCCTGTGCAAACCGATACTAGTACTAGCATTACTATCTATTTTAATTTTGTTGTATAATGGCAAAAATTCAGCCCTACCAGTACAAGCCAGAGTATTCCGAGGCGGAATTAGTAGAAACAGAAAGATGCAGAAACAATGGGGCATCGGACGACAGTTGGGAGGACGAATCAATGGATCATGAGCCTGATCCTAGTCGCATGGACAACGTCTCCACCTGGTGTACCTGCAATCGGTGCGAGGTCATGCCTACCGAGGAGGAGAACTGGCGAGAAAACTCTGGATGCTTGGCCTACATATCTGAAGATGAGACACGGCCGCTATGTGTTGCCCAGCTGCATGACTTCAGGGCAGCCTGCCTCACAAGGTCCGTCCTGAGGATTATGATGGTGCTTAAGCACGAACTTTGCGCAACAGTAGGTTCTCGCAATCCAAGTAACGAGTAAGTGTACTCTAGGTCTGATGCAATTTAGGAAACCTAACATTTTAGGTTTGTCTCCTCTATTATCATAACTTTGATCTATCACTTCCAAATAAAGGTAGTCTGGCAACTCAATACATCTCTCGCGATTTGGGGAAATCATACTGGTCATCTTATGTGTCTTCACGTACAACCATGAAACAATATTTCTCTGTCCCCCAAACGTTATGGATTGCATGGGTGTTCACTTTTGTAATATATCTACACTTTAAAGCCCAAGTCGATTGATCCATGAAGTCACATTTGTACTGGCAGCTATACCATAGGATACAATATTGTATTTTCAACAGAGGTTTGAACAATTATCATGTTCATTTAAATACAGTTTGTATGTTTCTCTTACACAGGTGGTACAGGCTGGTGGCCTATCGTGTGTTTACATGGTGGCTTCATGGGAGGCTTGGATACCGCGTTCAATGAGTAATACCCTTTGTGTCGTTGGTGCCATTCGAGCCGAATTCCCCCGTGACAGCGGTCAGTACAAGGGATTTTCCCGCACTGTGCTGCAACAAAAAGTATACGATTTGATGTACATTTGTGCAATCAACATCAGCAACAAAATAAAATAAAAATCATCTTTTATGAATAGTTGTTTAACTTTTTCATTGAATCAAGGACACGCTCACTTGTCCTGGCAGGGCTGGCAGGTTGGGAACGGCCAGGGTGTAAACCACAATGTACACTTCAAAGGTATCTTCCACACAGGGGCCATTGTACACATGGCCTCCCCAGACCCAGTGTCGCTGGGCAGGCTCCCTTGAAGCCAGCAGCGCCCCGGCAAGCCACATAAGTGTGTCTCCATTCAGCAGTGTTACGGCCCTTTTCTGCATGCCCCATGCCCCTCCATCCCCCCTCCAGTGTCAATGGCAGTTTGCACCTGTGGCCGTGCCCTCCCAAGGGGGCTGGCAGGGTGGGAACATCCAAGGTGCCAAACACCATATACACTTCAAAGATATCTTCCGCACAGGGGCCATTGCTCACATGGCCTAGCAAGACCCAGTGTCTCCAGGGTCCCCTGAAGCAGGCCGCGCCCCTGCAATCCACATAAGTGTGTCTCCCTTTAGCAGTGTTCCGGCCCTTTTCTGGATCTCATACACAACCACTTTTCTAATTCTTTCTAAACCCCTTGATAGTTATCCTGAGAACATGTGGGAGCACCGGAAGTCAACTCGAGATCGTGCTACCTGTTCTCCTGCTACTAACTACCCAGCTTGCTGAATCCAATTGTTTGTTAGTCAAGGTAAGGACAGGTCACCTAATAAGCTCTTTCTGATCTCAAAATTTTTATCTATTTCGGTCGAATGTACCTAGTAGTGTAATGTTTATTCATCGGAATGACTTTACCATTGTCTACTGTTTAAAGTCCCACCTCTTCCGGGTAAAGTTCCTTATGAGTACTCTGTCGCCAGGGAAGACAAGGGGCGCATGTATTCTTTGCAAGGTATCTGCTTCAGTGCTTCCTGATGTGTTTTGTGCTGTGCTGTCCCCTTTTCGCCGTCGCTGCAGCTGGCCTGAAATGACAGTGGCGCTGGATGTCATACAGTTTAGGTAGTCCTGCATCTCTGTTCCCAGAACCTCCCCAGTCGACTGGGCATCATATCTAGCTCTATCTCGGGGGGTAAGAGAGGTCCTCATCCTTCTGTCTGTAACTATCTTGTGTGGTGTGAGATGATGGTCGGAGCTGGGTTGGTTCCGAAGTGCATACAATGCCAATGGTAGACAGAAAGCCATCCCTACTTTAATGTGAGCTTCAACTTGGCTATCCTCTCCTTAAGCAAGTCGTTGATCCGTTCACATATCCCATTCCCCTCAGGATGATACGCCGACGAGAACTTGTGCTTTATACCAAGCAACAAGCTAATCTGTTCGAAAACTGAATTTACAAAGTGGGCCCCATTATCTGATCTCATTACCTCGCACACCCCCCATCTAGGGAACACTTCCCTCACCAGGAACTTGTCAGCAGAGGTAGCGTCGGGGTGTGTACAGGGTCCTGCTTCTATCCATCTAGAGAATGGACACACCACCACAATTAAATACCTGTACCCATTGCACACTTGAATCATATCGACATATTCAATATGTAAGTGCTGGAATGGCCCATTCGGTCTGGGGATGATCCCTCTCACTACTTTTAATGTGTGCCCAGCGGTGAATTGCTAGCAGATTATGCAGTTCATCATAAAAAATGCAACGTGCTCCGCTAAATTCGGCGTGAACCAGTCTTCTGCGAGCATTGCAGCTAGGTTTTCTTTTGACATGTGAATAGGGTAGTGCAGTTGCTCTAACGCTACTTTTAGAAGGGCGACAGGCATTACTGGTTTACCAGTGCTGTTTTGCCTCCACAAACCATCAGAGGGGTTTAAAGAACACCCTCGACGCTTCCACAAATGTTTCTCCTCCTGAGGTGCCTACCCCTAGAGCTCCATTAGCTGAGTCTGTCCCATATTGCTATAGGCTTCTGGTGTGGCTCGCGCTACCATCCTCCTCTCATGGGTACGTGCCACCTCCACGTCCATGATTGTTTCATTCTTGGATGCCATGCGCTTGTCTTCCGTGTCCGCTTCATGATTTCCATGTGACACGAAATCTGTCCCTTTGATGTGGGTGGCACATTTCACGACCGCTATGCCCACTGGGAACTGAATTGCTTTTATCAGCTGTCCAACAAGGCTGCATGTTGCACTGGTGTGCCGCCTGCTCGGAGGTAGCCCCTCCTTTTCCAGCGTGCTAAGCCTGCATGCACGGTAGATGTCACATAGGCAGAGTCACTGTACACCTTCACTTCCTGGTCTGCATGATTTTCGATGGCGAGTATCAGTGCCACTAGCTCTGCAGCTTGGGCTGAATAGTGAGATGGTATTCGCGCACTGACGAGTACCTGAAACTCCCCATTCGCCAGATGTTTCACCACGGCCACGCCTGTATATCTTTGACCGTCTTCTTGTTCGATTCTCGAAGATCTGTCAATGAAGACGATCTCACCACCTGCCAGGGCATTTTCTTTTACCCTGGGGATTTCATCATAGAATTCATAGTTTGCACAGTCGTGTATTGGTTCTCCCTCAGTGACTGGCTCGGCTATGAACGTAGCTGGATTTACAGTTTTACATCTAACTATTTTGATTGATGGGTTAGAGATAACCACCTCATATGCAGATGCTCTCTGCAATGTCAGTGTGCCCTTTGGCTTCTCGTGTATGGCGAATAGCGAGTGCTCAACATACAATGTCATGGAGCACCCCATCACGATGGATCACACCTTCTCGATGGCGAATGCGGCGGCAGCTAGATTTTGTTTGCATGGCAAGTGGCCCCTCATGAGCGGGTCCAGACTCCCGCTGTAGTACGCTAGGGGCTTGTACCCCAGCGATGTTCGCTGAGCGAGTACTGCCATCATAACATTGCCATTGGTATGTGAGAACAGGTAGAATTCCTCTGCATAATTAGGAATCCCGAGTACTGGGGCCTTACAAATTGCCACCTTGAGTTCTGCAAACCCCCTTTCCATCTCCTCAGTCCATTCCATTTTTTCCTTTGTTGCCTGGGCTTTCTTTAAGGCCTGAAGCAAGGTCTTGGTATACGAACTGTAATCGAAGACCCATGCTCTGACATAATTACACAGGCCTAAGAAGCTTTGCATTTGTTTTTTCTTGAGCGGCGTAGCTGTGTTCATGATAGCTTCGGCCCTCTCTGGGGTTAGCCTTTTCCCTTCATGAGAGATCAGCTGTCCTATGTACAACACCTCCTGTTGACAGTACTGCAACTTTTCCTTATCAACATTGTACCCCTTCTCAGCCAGTATAGTAAGTAGCTGGATAGAGTCGCGCCTGCATTGCTCTTCAGTGGTTCTGCAGATCAGAATGTCATCTACATACTGCAAAACAACACTGTCTACTGCAATATTGCTTAGGTCCATTTGCAGGACTCTGTTGAAAATAGACAGAGACTTGCAATACCCCTGCGGCAACCTCGTGCTTTTCAGGCGCATTTGTCTGAAAGTGAATGACGTCAGGTCTTGTGAGTCACGGTGCAACGGAATTGAGAAAAACGTGTTTTTCAAGTCGATCGCTGTAAAATATTTTGCCTCAGTGGGTATATTACATAGTATTGTGGATGGATTAGGGACAAGAGGGACCTCGGCTTCGACAATATCGTTTAATGCTCTTAAATCTTGGATTAAACGCCAAGACCCTCCCTTCGATTTCTTGACAGGGTAAATTACTGTGTTACAAGGTGATTCTGATGTCACTAGAATGCCCTGCTCCATCATGGTGGAAATTGTCTTCGCGATCCCTTCATCCACCTCACTAGACATTGGATATTATCACGCTGTTGGTAGCATTGCTCCTGGTTTTAACTTGATTTATCTTCTCCTGCCCCTTTTAGGAGTCCTACGTCATAATGCCCTGTAGTCCATACTGTGACAGGCACCCATGTCATGTCATCCTCGAAGTATTCAGGACGTACCAGCGCCAACATTATTCTCTGTGGCGCTTCTCGTTTGATCATTTTGACCCAGAATATGAGACTCACTTCCACTCTTGTCTCTTCTAAGTCAGGGTGTTCTTCGAACAGATCATCAACAGTGACGTCAGTCACTCGATACCCTTCCTCAATGGTGATAATAGCACACCATTGTCTTCCTTTATCATGGTATCCTTCTACCAGCACCACCTTCCCTCTTACAGCAGCAGACCATATTGTCAAGGGGAATACTTGTCCCTCTTCTTCATGCATAGGTATCCATGGTCTGAAAAGGAATTCATTAGGGGTTCTCATTGTTTTATCCGCGAGGCCTGGCAATCCCGCCATAAGCACGCGTACGCCATATGCGAAGACTTCTGGCTCTAGCAGTAGAGCACTCATGGCTATACATCCTGAGTATGCTCTGATCATTTCGCACACATTTCAATAATGCATTCCTGGAGTGGAGCACACTATGTCATTCTCGGTAAACAAGATTGTCATATTCAATTTTGTCATCAGGTTTCGACCCAGGATGTTTACTGGGGTCTGATGTGAATACAGTAAGGGTACATTCATTTCTCGCTCTCCCACAGAGACTGGGAGCACGTCTGTAAAGGGAACTCTACTGTGAGCTCCTGTGAAACTCTGGCCTCGCCGGACAAAGAAAATTTGCCTTCTCGTATGCATGAGCACGTCACACCCATTTCAACTAAGAAGGAATACTCTTTACCCCATATGACGACATTCACCCTAGGTTCCCTCTTAGCGTCTGGTGTCACTGATAGGACAGAGCACATCAGAGTGCCCCGTGAGCTGTCCTATTTTATACATAGGGTCGGCCCACTATATGCTTGTGGAGTACCCCCATTCCCAGAGTTAACTTCCCCTCCAGTGTTCGTTCCCTGGGGCACTGGCAGCGGTGCCTGTTGGGGTTGTCCCTGTTGCAAGTTCCCCATGTTAGAGGGTTAAAATCCTTGTTGTGCACCTTGCTGCAAGCCTGTCGCATGCTACTGCACTATGCGACCTCGTGTACCGTCTTGTTGTGGGGCGGCAGGCTGGTTCACCATACCTGCTCCCATTCCATGGCCATTTTGTCACATGCCTTGGCTTCTGCACATGCGAGCCACATGTCCTGTCATTCCACACAGTCAACATACTGTCGACGGTTGGACCATCTGCCCATCTGTCATAGCTGGACTGCACATCTGTATGTGTTGAAAACCTCCCTGGTTACTCTGAAAACCTCCCTGGTTACCTTGAAATCCTCCCTGGTTACCCTGAAAACCTCCCTGTTTACTCTGCCATCCTCTTCCTTTAAATCCTCTACCCCTCGGGTAAAATCCTGCACTACCCCAGTTATTCTGCGATGGGTTATTCGCTTGCTGCGTGATTGGTTCAGCTGGGCTGGTGAGCATGGCTCCCTAGAGAGCATACTTCAAGAGCTTCTTTTGCACCAGCTTCGCTTCCTCCCCTTTACGAGTTGCTTCCTTTTTCCTTTTTTTTCTTGTAACAATCTGCAGTAGTGTGCAATTGTCAATTGGATTTTGGCCCATGGTTTGGCTTCTACTCCTACCAATTTCTTGAGCTGTTTCTGCACCAGTTCAGGCAACCCTTGGCACAATATGTGGTAAAATGCAGGGATAGATTTTGACCAAGACTCATGCGTTTCAAGCACCCACGCGTCTTGAAAATTCTGGATATAAATCAACGGATCCTCTGATTCTTTCATTTTCCGAGTCATTATAGCTCCAATATCTGAAGTGTCTGGGTACAGCGTTCGCAGCGCTTTCCACACTGCTGCTCTACAATTATTAAATGGTGCTCCGTAATGGGTGGTGTTAGTTATTGTTACCCTCGGGTACCCGGCCCGCTTCCACACATCGTCAGTCCTTTCACCAAGTATGCCGATCAGGAGGCCTTTAAAGTCCCCTACAGATAAGGTGACTCCCCCCATCATTTTCTCTAACTCGTGTATCCACTTCCCAGCTCCCGATGTCAGCATTGGAAGTTTATTTTTCAGGTTTTCTCGGTCCATGTGTGGCCATGGAATATATTGTGGTCTTGCTCCCCCGTTTTCTAGCAGTGGGAACTGGAACACACAGTCTTCCTTTTCTTTTCCCACAGCTCCGCTGTCTACTGGTGGGGCAGCATTCCCGCCTTGCCATCTACTCGGCAGTGCCCTTAATTTGCCTGTATAGGTAGATGCTGGCTCCCCCCTCTGCCCGTGGGGAGTTCCCTCATGTTGGCCATGCACTGTGGCAGGCTTCAATGTACTGGGCTCAGATTTGCTAGCATAGGACCCTCGTACCCCCTGGCCCCTCGGGAGCTGCTTTTCCCTTCCTCTTGTGCCTCGTTCGCCGTTTTCCCACCGGAGTCAGTTTCTGAATGATCCCAGTTTACCCAACGTCTTGCATCTTCTTCATTCTGCCTGATCTCCAGCCTGTCTAGGGACAGTCCCCTTCTCCCACTACTTTGGGTGATATCCTCAGTGTCATATAGCTGAGTGCTCTCTAAGCGCTCATCTTCCCTTTCCCCTTGGGAAATTAGTTCCAGCCCCATCTCATCATAGATTTTATCAATCGTTTCCCCGATGCTTCTGGTGTTGAAATAATCTTCAATATTTGTCCTGCTTGTACTTGGTACCGCATCGCTTGCAGGAAAGAATTCTTCCATGTCTTCCTATTCTACTGTAGGATTGGGTTAAATGACTTCCCGCTCCAAATATTCAAGATCCCGTGCCCTTTGTCTGCGTTTACATTCTACTTCCTTGTTTATTTCCTTGCGCTTCCTTGCTTCTTCTCTCGTCTTATCTACTTCCCTCATTCGCTCATTTCTATGTTCCTTTGCCCTTCTAATCTCCTGATCTTCCTGCTTTTTTACTTTCCTTTCGTGCACTCTTCTTTAACTTTAACATGTTCTGCCTGTATTTTTCATAGGCTGCGTATTGTGTGCGACTGAGCGGTACTCTTTGCTCTTCGCGATATAGTTGTTCCCGCCTCAGCCTATCCTTTCTTCTTATCCTTTCGTCCCTCATTTCCTTCTCCTTTTCTTTCTCCCTTCTTTGCGCTTCATTAGACCTTTCTCTCGGCCTTACATCATCACTTCCCTTTCCATCTAATTTCAATAGTATCTGTCCTCCAATCCACTCGTCTTTTGCGAGTGTTAATTCATCACTTCCTTTCCACTTCTTTCCCTCTCTCTCTTTCTCGAGAGATGCACTAGTCTGTGCCTGATCCTTTTTTCCACCATCGCCGTCTCTCCTTGTCATTTGGGACTGCGGAGGCAAGATTACTTTCCTGCTCCTTCTCTTTGATCTCGTCACTACTGCACGTGGGTGACTCATATGCAGGGCTGCTATACCCTGTGGCTGCCTTGAGTTCTCTTAGCGGGTACAGACCCTCTGACTTATTCCCTTCAATCACTGGCTCAGGCGGGGCTGGTGGCGCGGTAGGCATCACCCCCCTCTGTACATACATTTAATATCTAATCTGCGGGTAGTTCTTCTCCTTCGTCTGCTCGAACATTTTCCAAAGTTCGAGGACAGCAAGGCATTTTTCTAACTTCTTGCTGGTATATGTGGCATGCAGGAAAGTCGTCATGTGCTGTAAAACGGCTTTAGAAAGGGACCCGTTCTGGGGCCACAGCATAAACATCTTGTGGGCAGTACCCTTAACCCACTCTGTGCTATACTTCTTCAACTTAGGTGCATGCTTGGGTAGCTGCTTGCACAAATGCGCAAGCGGGGTAACTTCCTCCATTTTTTAATTTTGTCACTAACAGTATTTATACAGTTCTTTAACCTTCCAATAGTATGAGCGAGCATCACATACGCAAGCTCGAATCCAATATTTTCCCGCCAAAATGTATACCAACAATTTACTCAAAACCCATCAATTCAATGGCAATTCCCTCTTAGTTACAGAATCGCGTAAAGCCAAAATGCATTTCAAACAATCATCAATACAATTATTTTACATTTGACATAAAACAGGACACATATGACAGACACTGACAGACTAGACGGACACCAGATGGTCATACATATACCTGCCTTCTAATCAATACCCCGTCATGGGATCTAAACGAACTCCCTTGATGACGTCTTTAAATGTCACCGTAGCCTAATCGTCCCCTCTCTGTGGGCTCTGAGTTCACGTTTCTTCTGACCGCTGTATTAAAGCGCAGGAATAAGGTGAATCCTTCGTTTTTATCTCGGGTGTCCCCCCCCCGGTAATCCTTACGTTTTTATCTCAGTTGCCTCCCTGGTAAACCTTCGTTTTTTACCTTATACTCGAGTCATTAACCCCCTATATATATACAGTCTTCTCTACTTCTAACTACTTTATTTTTTCTCTGCCACCCTCTGTTACCTTTCCCTTTCTTGCTCTATTGCCTAAAAAACATTTGCCAAAGTAATGAGTTTACTTTTTCACTCACCGCTCGCATATTTTCCTCTCTCGGACCTCGGGATCACCGCCCCTTCCTCTTCCAGCTTTTTAAGGTTTTTTGTCCGATTGGCTGCCCGTGAGAATGAGAAGGGTTATGCTTGGAAGCCAGGTTCCTTTAGACCCACTGCAGATTTTTGAAATTTTACTCTATCATTGTCCACGGGAAGCTTCTCAGTCTACTCAGCCGGAATGGCAAAAGGACTCGTGATATTGCCAAAGGCCTAGAGTTACTTCATGCCGTCGGTCTAAAGGTGTCTTAGTATTATATATTCAATAATCATTGGCAAAAACCATCCTCTGCTACCAAATGTACAGAGGGGCGTAATTACACTGACGGGCCCATAGATCAGTGCGCACCCTCTGGTACCTGTAATACAAGATAGCTGCACAATGTGAGGTCTGGGGTGCAGGATTCACTTACTCCAACACGACTCAATAATGAGGACTCAGTAGTTTGGCAAAGGGAAGTCTGTTTAATCAAATAGAGAAACAAATGGAAATCAGCAGCATTGCGATCACCTGTCTCGCTCCGACTTTCTCGAACTTCAGTTTAACAGTCATCTTTATAGGCAAAACTCGTCATCACTGATGTCTAATTCTACAAAAAATCACCATGCAATATAATTGGTTAGGAAGGTAACTTAAGTATAGGTGTTATATCTGTATATGGTAACAGAGAATGTGGATTGGTTAACTCTTATCGGGTGGGCGTCTACGCCCCTCCCTCTGCATCACACGTGATTGATGTCACTAAAAGTATGACGTCCTATTGGTTCTATTATCTATAGGACCTAGATAACTTGGTCCCTTGTGATTTGGCAGGTTACACCCCTAGACATAAATCCCCATTTTAATTAGCAGCATGCACAATGGACACCCAGGTGCCTGTTGTCCCAAGTTTCACCCTGCCTCCTTTCCATCAATCAATATCTTAGGGCTATGTGTCAATTAGTTGGCTGGGTATGGCCTCGGAACTGTAGCCTCTTATCAGGAAAAGTTATGACATCCTGGGTTCTGGATGACATCAGGCGATGGTACCTCTTCGCGCCTGGCTGGTCACGTGTCTATTCACCATGAATCTGCTTCAGTTTCCAGCTTTTATTGTATTTAATTCTGCTTCGGCCCTGCCACCTGCCTGGGCCTCTCTTATCTTGACCTTCACGGGCAGGCTGGTATGCTCTGAAGTTTGATTCTTGCGAGTTGCCGCTCTCCTCCCTTTCTCTGGTTGACCTCGATGTCCCAGGCATGAGCCTCTCTTTGTTAAGTTTTGATTCCGCTCTTCCCTTTGACTCTGGCTGGGTGTGAAACTGGGCCTGTTAGGCCTCTGGCAGCCTGCGCACATTTCTGCTTTACAAAATGGAGTCGCACTTGTATAATGTGCTTCTTGAGGTAAATAATTAGTTGGCGCATGCCGCTTCTATTATTCTACTAAGCATAGCAAGCAGTACTGTTTTTTTAGCTTCTTGCGTTCCCAGCCTATTTACACAAGTTAACTGGTTGGTTACTTCCATCTTGTCTCGTAACACGTTTCCTTATGTTTTGACATCGTCTCTTTCCTGTGTCCATTACATCTATTTTCATAACTGCATGTTCTAGCGTGTCATCTTCGATAGCTGTCTTGTTTACTCATGTGCCTGTTCAGGCCCTTGTCTCTTTTTTGCTGGTCCTCCATTAAGGCTCTTCGGGTTTCTTCGTGGACCGTATGTAGATACTCTTCATTTCGTATCAGCGGCTGGTATGGCTGTCTGATAGTGTACCATGCTGCCCAGGGTTGTCTGGTTATGGGCGCTTCAACTGGTACGGATCTTCTAATGTACACTGGGCAGAGTCCCAGTGTGGCTCTCTGTTTGTTAATTTGCTCTTCATACGTCATGTACCTTGACGAGTACCTTCCTGGTACCTCAAAAGCAAGGGCAGGGGTGCAGGTCATGTCTGGGACCTCCTCTACACCCTTACCTCTGCATTACGAGGTCCTATAGTGGGTCACGCTAAGGGCGGCTGGTTTTACCAGGCGCCCTTAGCGGGAGCTGCTAAAGGACCAGCATGCTAATAACGGGCCCATTATTAACGAGCCCGTTATAAGCATGCTCCCCATTCCCATTGAGCCCTATGGGGGCTCGAATGGGAATGAGGATGGGTTCCCTGAATGGGGAAATACCAGGCCCTCCAAGGTTGGAATGGCCCGGTAATTCCCCATTCAGGGAACCCGGACCCGGTATGCGGTAAGGGGGTAGCCATGGTGCTAATAGCACCATGGCTACCTCCAACCTCGTAATGTGGCCCATAGTGCTTTCAACAAAACGCTGTGCACTGTCAATAGAACATAATAACATACAATGATCACCCCATTGAAGTTGGTACTCATTTAGTGACCTCAGAAGGATGAAAGGCTGAGTTGGCCTCGCCATGATACAAACCTGCGACCTGCAAATCACACACAGATCCCAGCAGCGAACACTCAACCTACTGAGCTATTTTACTGACACTGAGTCACAAAGGTTTCTTGCACTAGAGTTACCCACACCACTTAGTTCACATAAAACGACACATTACAGAATGGAGCCCCTTACTGAACTATGCTTCCAACCCTCTTACCAAATTCATTCCAAAAATGTTCAACTTAGATTTCCAACAAGCAGCTTCAAAAGGAACTCAAAACACTCCTGCTTTTCTTTAAGCAGCTGGGCCTGCCAATGTGTGCTATAAATAGTTCCATTGCATGCATGCATCCATCATCATCATCATCTGGGGCGGCGTCCTGAAGATTGTACAAAGTGAGGCCTCAATATTTAAAAACACTGCCATGGCAATAACGCATTGCCTGACTCTTTGTAGCAAGCCTAAGGGCTTGAGCAGATGTTTTCGCAACTCGTTTTAATCTGTCTGCAAAGTTAGTGCAAAGAGAAATACAGTTGCTGCCCCACCCTTAAGAGCAGGCTGCATGGCTCAAATGGGAGAAAATCAGACCCAAACCCCCTGCTCGCCTGCTACACACTGGAGGTAACTCAAGATAGGGCGTCAAAGCGCAGTGGTTACAGTGGGCCTCGTTACAAGTTTGCCAGCATTCTGGCAGTAGATCCGTCTGAGTACCGGCAAACGGAATGGCTGTTATCGGCATTTAGTCTGCCGGAATTACCGGCAGATAACAAGTGCCGGTAAGGGTGGTAAATCACAAATTCCATGAAGTCCCATAAGACTTCATGGGGTGATTTTGCAGCAAATACTGCCCGTGCCACTAATAATTAGGGCATTTTTTTGACGGTAGGGGTTAGATTTACCTCCAGCTCTTAGCTGTGTGCGTGACTTGCAAACAATTGCCTAGGTAGAATGCCTGCACTTACCAGTCTACCTAGTGCCACCCCACCCATGATTTGAAAATCAGCAGGGTCTTGAGTGTTTCTTTCAAACACATCCCCAAAAAAAGATTTAGGGCCTCATCACAAGGTGGGCCGTAGCCCTTAATGCAGCGGGTAACGGTATTACCACTGCATATAAGGGCTGGCCATATCACGAGTTGGGAGTTAAATGGGCTGTTTTACCTCCAGTAAAAACTGGAGGTGAAAATCCCATTTAGCGCCCTGTTTTCAGCGGTATTACCACCGGCTGTATTAGCCCACAGTATTTGCACCGAAAAGGCCCCATTGGATCCAATGGACCCAATGGTGATTGTGGATTTACTGTTAATGTCTTACCCGTGATCCAGCGGTGATACCACCGGACCGGTGTGTGCTAAGGCTATTACAGTTGGGCGCTATTACAGCCGGGATACAGCCCAAATCGTGATGAGGCCGAAGTAGTCTTAACAGCTTTGGATACCGTCACAAACCGATTATACTGCACTGTTTTAACAAGATCCTAAACAGATCATGCATTTGCCATTGAGATTTTCTGTTGCTTCCTAGAAAAAGCCCATGATAATGATAATGATGTGTTATTTATATAGCGCCTTTATCCAAAGCGCTTTACAGAGCACATATTTACATACAATATTACCCAATCGAAATTGGTACTCATTTATCGACCTCGGAAAGATGAAAGGTTGAGTTGGCCTTGCCGGGATTCGAACCTGCAACATGCAGATCACGCTCAGATCGCAGCAGCGAACACTCAACCCACCTCTGCTTTGCTCTTGTATCGTGAGTGTTTTAATAGGTTTTGGAACTGCGGTGATCAGAATGTGTCCCAGGGCTGCAACATTCAACCAAGCATACTGATTGAAAGTGTACACCCCCCCCCAGCATTAGGCACAAAATGTGTCGAGGTGAATCACGATATATCGCAATAAAATTCGACCACAGAGAAGGCATTTTCCCAGTACCCTCTTTCAGATTCAGGATTTTGTAAGGCTCTGATGGGTCTACTACATGCCAATAGGCGACCGTCACCCACGTTACTCCATTTTGTGGGATGCCTGCCATCACTCAGGTCTCCAGAGGGCATCTCCCACCTTGCGTGACCTGTAAGAGACCCATTAAGAGTAAGGTGGTAATATTGAAGAGAAATGTGGCACCTTACATTCCACCTATTTTTAAAATGCCAACCAATTATGAGTTGGATTGAATGGTATTCTAATGGAAAGGGGTACATAGAAAGTACTGCGTGGAGCAAAGTAAGGTTATGGGGAACAGAAAGTACTACAGGAAAATAATACATATTTACCCCATGCAGTATTTTCTATGTACCACATGCTGTAAGTATCCCATGATATCCTAACTTTTAATAAGGTGGTATTTTCAATATAGGAGAAACAGTCCCTCCTTGCAAATGTGGTGGTATTAGTGTTGCTAATAATTTTAAACAGAATTACCATTACCACTGGTGGTAAATGTTGAATATCCAGATGAATATAAGTTTGTGATGGCCTCCATTCTGAAGTCTGATACGACTACATTGGTGAATGGAGGTTTAACCGCTGGTGGTCATAGCGCAATGCATATGCTGAAGGTTTTACTTCTTTATGGGCTTAATATCCCAAAATCAGGTATGAGTCTCAAAATACCACGTGTGGTAAACATTTGAAAACAAGAAGGGTCTGTATGATTTAGAGCCATGTGGACCCTTCAGTTATTCCCCATTTTGGAATCCCATTCTACTCCATTGTGAAAGTGTGGTATTACCACATGAGGTAATGCCTTTATGTGGTGGTAACTACATACACTCAAAAGCAGGTCATGGTATTGGTACCAAAACCCATAACAGCGTGGTGCTGTAAAACACATGGGGCCTCATTACAGGTCGGGCGGTCCAGAATTAACAGTGGCGGTAAACCCGCCGCCACTGTTAATTCCGGACCGCCCGATCCCGAGTCCTGCAGACGGGAGGTGATCTTCCCGCCAGGTCTGACCTGGCGGGTTGAACACCTCCCGGCTGCAGGCGGACGTGGCAACACCAGCACCATCACGAGATGGTGCCAGTGTTTCCACTTCCCCATTCCCGTTGAGTCATATGGGACTCAATGGGAATGGGGATTTACACCATTCCGCCTCCGGGATTCACAGGACACCAGGGCTGTAATGCCCTGGTATTTCCGGGAGTCACGGAGGCGGAATGGTCATACGAGTCCAGCGGTAACCAGGAGGTTTTACCGCCGCGGTTACTGCCGGACTCATAATGAGGCCCATGGTATTTGGAAATACCTTGTTCTGCCATTACCACACTATTCATGATGTGGCTTTGGCTTTTCCCAGTCTCCTCTCTTCAGTACCATGATGGCGAAATCCTTCTAGTAGATCGGGCTCACAGCATTTACTCATGTTCTTTACATTCATTATTAGGACAGAAGGGTCTAAGATTTACCAATTCCTCTAACATTGAAAAATCCTGCACTCTGTCAAGTAGCAAGCACTAAGAATGCAAAGTGTCAATCACCACAGCACAAACAATCATTACAAAAGCCCATCCCCACTGACTTCGGACAGCCTGCACTGTGCCAAGTAGCGGGCATTGACCATGGAAAGTGCCAGTCTCCACAGCACATGAAGGTTACAAAAGCCAATGCCCAGTGCCTTGGGAAAGCCTGCACTCTGTCAAGCACTAAGAATGCAAAGTGTCAATCACCACAGCACAAAGAGGCGTTACAAAAGTCAATCCCCACTGTGTTGGGAAAGCCTGCACTGTGCCAAGAAGCGGGCATTGAGGATGGAAAGCGCCAGTCACCACAGCACATGAAGATTACAAAAGCCAATGCCCAGTGCCTTGGGAAAGCCTGCACTCTGTCAAGCACTAAGAATGCAAAGTGTCAATCACCACAGCACAAAGAGGCGTTACAAAAGTCAATCCCCACTGTGTTGGGACAGCCTGCACTGTGCCAAGAAGCGGGCATTGAGGATGGAAAGCGCCAGTCACCACAGCACATGAAGATTACAAAAGCCAATGCCCAGTGCCTTGGAAAGCGCCAGTCACCACAGCACAAAAAGCCTTACAAAGGCCAATATCAACTGACTTGGGAAAGCCTGCACTCTGTCAAGCACTAAGAATGCAAAGTGTCAATCACCACAGCACAAAGAGGCGTTACAAAAGTCAATCCCCACTGTGTTGGGAAAGCCTGCACTTTGCCAAGTAGCGGGCATTGAGTATGGGAAGTGCCAGTCGCCACAGCCTTACAAAGGCCAATATCAACTGACTTGGGAAAGTCGGCACTGTGCCAAGTAGCAGGCATTGAGGATGCAAAAGGTCCGTCGCCACAGCACAAAGAGGCGTTACAGAAGACAATGCTCACGCTGCAATGCCTTGCAAATGACAAGGAAACTGTGGTGCGAGTCCCCCTTTTGCCAGAAGCAAGGAGGTGTAAGGATACTGACAACAATCACGTGTAGGGAATGGTTCCCACCTGACTGGAGTAGGCAAACAACCTTTGCAAAGTAGAAACTGTCCCAGGCAGACGATTTCCACTGTGGCTGCAGCTTTCGGCCTGCATTTGGGGACTACTGCCTTCGACCCCAACGTCTGCTTCACAATCTGTCTCTCTTTGAAGCATTCCGAACCATGAAGGGACAGGATTCTCCATCTTGGCGCGTTTTAAACCCACATTCGGGCTCAGTGTCTGCGTCTCGTTAATGGATGCGGTTCCGGCTTTCTCAGCCGCGTGCACAATGAGTTGCACAGCCACAACCAGGCTAATGAATACAGATGAAATGGGTCTTGGGTGTCTTCTTCCCGTTGCCCAGCGCCCGATTTGGGTGATCGGCCGTGTAAAGGACTAACACAGTGCTGTGCTAGTGCAGTGCAATACTGCTATCAGTCCGATTTGTAAGCCCGCAGCACTATTGAAGCAGGTTTGTGTTAGTGTAAGTGAAAATGTAACTGATATTAGCACTATAGAGCAAAAAGAGCTTCAGGGCAAACAACACAATCTCTCAATGCAATTTTTCACCAGGGCAGTGTGTGTCCTCGTGCTGATACTGTTCCGTCATTGCCCTTGTGCAAACATGCGTTGAAAGATTACCTTTTCCCCCTAGGGCAATGCGTGCCCACGTGCAATCACTGTTGTGTAATAGAAAAGGTGCAAATATTGCTGTGGTGGAAAGATGTATTGCAACAGTATTTTTTACGCCCTCAGACAAAGTTTGCACTAGTGCTATTCCGCTAGAAAATGTCACTTGCACCGATGCACTTTCTGTAATTCTGCCTCTTGCTTCGAGACAGTGGTCGAAGATGGGGGGACTGATTGAGAGCGGTGCGCCTCTACTTTTTTTAAATGATGTTTCACTGTTCCTATACTTTTATTTTAAAATGAAACCATACCGGAATGGTTTCGTTTTAAAATAAACGGGCAGGAAGCAGTTGAAATGTGCACTTCAGTGCACTGCACCGAACGTTCCCTTAAAGAGCAGGCGCATTGGTTTAGGGGTTTGTATTGGCCATGGGGATTGTGGGGAGCGGCGCAGCCCAGCAGGAAACATAGTTCCACGACTTCTTTTCATACACTTCAACCACTGCTCCGAGATTTTCCAAACACATCTTTCTGCATTCTAAATAAACTTATTCACAAGAAGTTCCCACGCTTTAGGATATTGGAGAACGCCACCAACTGACTAATCTTTTCAGAGTACATGCCTAAAGACCCCAGCAGTTGCAGCTGCTCCCTGGAGTGTCTGGGAATACACATGTTTTTACATCCCCTCAATCACTGCCTGTTTCAGCTCTAAAACCCTTCAATGCAGCTGGTCATACATGTCCTTCTTTATACACTTACAGCAGCCCAAAACAGGCGCTGTACCAATCTCCAACTCTTTAATATACACGAGCATCATTCCATCTCCAACTCTTTAATATACACGAGCATCATTCCATCTCCAACTCTTTAATATACACGAGCATCATTCCGTCTCCAACCCCTTAAAATACCTGCGTATAATTCGCATCTCATCTAATCAATATACCTGAGCAACATTCCATCTACACATCTTCAATGTACATGAGCATCATTCCATCTCCAACCCCTTAATATACCTTAGCATAAATCGCATCTCAACTAATCAATACACCCGAGCAACATTCCAACTCTTCAATTTACCTGGGCATCATTCCATCTCCAACTCTTCAATATACCTGAGTATCATTCCATCGCCAACCCCTTAATATACCTGAGGATAATTCGAATCTCAACTAATCAATACACCCGAGCAACATTCCATCTCCAACTCTTAAATATACATGAGCAGCATTCCATCTCCAACCCCTTAATATAGCTGAGCATAATTCGTATCTCAACTAATCAATATACCTGAGTATCATTCCATCTCTAACTCTTCAATTTATTTGAGCATCATTCCATCTCCAACCCCTTCATATACCTGAGCATCAGTCCCCTATCAACTGTTCAATATACCTGAGCATCATTCCATCTCCAACTATTCAATATAGAGGAGCACCATTCCCAGCTCAACTATTCAATATATCGAGCATCATTCCCATCTCCAACTATTCAATATACTTTAGCATAATTCCCATCTCCAATTCATCAATATTCCAGAGCATCATTCTCATCACAACTCTTCAATATATTGAACTTTATTCTCATCTCAACTCTTCAATATACCTGAGCATCACTCCCATCCCCAACTCTTCAATATGCCTGAGCATCGTTCCCATCTCAACTCTTCAATATGTATAGGAATTTCAATCAGGCACACACCCAAGTCTCGCACAGCATGTAGTGCGCAAATGAAACCCTTATTTATTTTTGTCTATAAGTTCAATATTCTGAATTATATACCACTCATATCACACCCTTCTCAAAATGCCCTCTGGTCACACTGAACCAGGAATCAAGCTAGTTTGGAATAGTAAATATTTATTTATTTATTTGGAATTTAAATCACAATATATTTTAATAGGTAACAACAATCACTAATGGGGTGACAGAACACTGAATAAAATATTTAATGCACTGGGAATCAGGTAATGAACACACAAAGAATGCAGCACAGAAAATAATACTTTTGGGTTAATTTGGAACAGATAGCACTGTGGTTAGACGTTCCCCCTGCAACACCCCTCAACCCACCAATAGGCAATTTAAATAGATGGGAGGAGAGAGCAGGTACTCAGGAATAATACAGATCAAACAGAATATCACTCCCACCTTCCCCCCTTAAACACAAACGAAAAACGGGTTTGACTTTTCAACTGTCAGATGGCTTTGAAACTGGCTGAGCAAAAACACTAAATGTGGTAAAAAATGCTTAAATTATCATAAAATTCTATGGGAGCCGCTTTGAACAGATGACATGGAATCAGAAGCAATGATTTAATCATAAGAAATCAATTGCAATCTCAAAGGCAAAGTGGGAATTAATTTAAAGGCAATTCACATGTGTAAAACTTCTGCAAATTGTAAACTCGCTGCAAACTTTTACTATGCAATTTTTGATAAAAACGGGTCAACCGCACTGTTTTGCAATGTGGGTTGTGGAGATAGCTAAGGATGTTAGGTATCAGTGGGAATTGAAATTTCGTTTCTATCTTTAAAACTGAGGGAGTTATAGAGGTTTTAGTGAGAGGTGCTTTTTGAAAATAACGACAGGAATTTGGACAAGAACTTCAGTTTAAAACCAGAAAATATGGATCATGCTTTTACTCAAGACTAGAGCATGCAGACTAGACAACCAGGTCAGGATGAAGTAAGCTCTGAGACTGATTCATGACTTCAGTAACAGATCCCCAGCGCCTTCCCCGGCGGAACCAATCCAAACACTCAAAGTGGGATTTATGGATAAGAGTTGCACAAATAAAAATGACTATGAAAATAACGCTTTAGCAAATAGACAGGGTAGATAGCACTAAACATTTTGACACTGTTACTGGTTATGAAAGTAAGGATAGTTCAGAGATTAAGGTGGAACAAGATAAGCAAGGTATGCAATATTTCTCTAGCGTCCTGTTAATACTCACAATCCACCGGGATTTAAGATTTTTGGCCCATCAAGATTCTGGTCAATGGATCGGTTCTATCAGGAAGGACAGCACATCAGCTAGGATCAGCTGGGCCGGTCACCGGAACTGTATGGGATCTGCCCTTCTTGTTTCTGGATATTTCAGATCAGCAGGATGGCGAGTTCATCGGGCAAGCCTTATGGTAGCAAGCGAGATAGTTTCAGGATGCTTCCCTACACCACAGCGCTTCACTGGGTTGTAAGGATTAGTTGAGGATTAGTTGAGGATAGAGGCCTAGTTGGGTCTTTGGCATCTGAATCTAGAGGGATGTTGAAGGCTTGATGTTGAATGCTGGAACAAAGTGCTTCACTGGAATCAGAAGAGAGAGTGTCTATGTGTTGTCAGATGTCTCTATCCTTTCAAATGACATCACAAAAATGGGTATATGGGCCGGCTTCACTAAACTTGCCCCTGTGAACTGGGATTAGATCAGAGCCTCATCTCCGCCTTGCATCTGAGTGATTGGCTCAAAGGCAGATGATGTCAAGTTTATGGTTTGGTTTTTACAATCCTTAGAAACCTCCCCTAGCCACTAGTATCAAAATCGAATGTTGTCCTAAATACATATTTATACATGTGTAACCTCTATGAAAATCACATACAAGGATTCCATATTGTATGGAGTATCTGTTCACCAAAATCCCACAGCGTTGAGACCTTGTTTCGCCTTTTTGCAGAATTTTGTCCATTTCGCCATGAAAGCATTTTCCAAACATTCTCCAAATTTCCACAAATATGCATGTTTACCATAGTAATGTGTGTGCAAAGTTTAACAATTCTAGCATAAATACAGTTCCCATAAAACCACATATATTACCATTCCTGTTCAGCATATGCTACACTGTTCCACCACATTTTGAAATGTAGGGCCAAAATTAGAACAACAAATCTGCCCTTTTTATATTTTTCACCACTTCTGATAGGGAGTTATAAGTCTCTAAAAAATGTTCTTTAAATATTCTTGGTAGCAAATGGTCCGCCTTTTGTCTGTCTCTGGAGGCAAGGAGCAGCCCCCACCTTTGGGATTTCCTTCAAGGAGCAGCCCCCACCTTTGGGATTTCCTTCTGCAAACCTAGTTTACTACCTTTTCACATGTCCATTTCCTGGCCTGGAGAATCTGCCATTGTTCAGTCCTTGGCTGCAGACACAAGTCTTATCATGTGTCAGTGAGAATCTGCTGAGATCAATGCCCTCACCTTGGGTGGAAACCTGTTTTTCAACCTCTTGCAGGCCCAGCCAGCCTAAGTTAATTTTTAATTTCTTGACTTGAAATCCAGCATGAAACAAACTTGTTGCATCAGATGACATAGATAAATTACATTCTTAGGTTTAAACCTGTGGGATCAAAACAACTGAGACCCGTGTTCCTTTCAGCAACAACTTTTATATTTGCTAGTCCGGCAGATCTTTAGTTTTAGACAACTTTAAAGTTTAATCAGTAGAGCCCATTTGACAGGGGCTGTCACTCACATGTAGCCCAGTGTGGCTGCATACAGATTTTTGACAGGAGTTGTCATTCAAAGGCAATCCAGTTTTGCTGAGAAGGTGTATTGCTCTTCACATTTCAGGACCTTGTACATTCACAGTGCTTCATTAGATTAAATTAATTTTAGCGCCAAGCAAGATTTTGAGTGTTGGAAAGTGTTAGGTACAGGCATTTTGAAGTTTCAGCAGCAATGTAAATATCATTTACAAGCACATTTTGGAGTTTCACTTGCAAAGCGCTGCTGCCCCCTCTGCACTTTATGTTTACTTGTCGTGGAGCCCACTGGCACTTTTTCTGCAGCGTGCGCTCTGTTCCACCACACATTCACCATGGGTGGCAGGTTGTGCAGCCATCTTTTTACGTGTTGAAAACGTGGTTTTGAAGGTTTTGGTGCGCACAAGGGTTTTGATGCTATTTTGCTGTTTCTCGTACCATAGATAGCAGAGTGAGGCCACACAGTATAGCAGAGTGGGTCAATACATCCTACAAATATACCTGAGAATCATTTCCATCTCCAACTCTTACATATACCTCAGCCTCATTCCATCTTCAACTTTTCAATATAGCCAAGTATCATTTGCATCTCAACTCTTCAAAATACTTGAACATCATTCCTATTTCCAACTCCTTAATATACCTGAGCCTCATTCCATCTTCAACTCTTCAATGTAGCCAAGTATCATTCCCATCTCAACTCTTCAATATACCTGAGCATCATTCCCATCTCTTCAAAATATCTGAGCAGCATTCCCATCTCCAACTCTTCAATAAACCCTCAGTAGTAATATTTTTCATCTGCCGATGGATTCTTCAATCAATGGTACAGTGATCCCTTTCCTCCATGGATCCAGAAGAAGTTAACAGTCTCATATTGGTGGTTGAAATAGGACGTTGGGGTTGGGCCAAATGGCAGAGTGAGCACACACATTATGTATGAGCTCCTGCACCCTACTACCCAGCCACCCGCTACACTGGGACATGAGAACAAGGTAAAATACAAAACATTGTGGGGAAGTTACTGATGTGGTAAAAAACCAGAAGAGTGTCCGTTGTAGTGCTCGATGCAAAAGGGAGAATAAGAGGTTTAGAATGGAGAGGAGCAGCATACCACCAACTACCCAAGAGTCTGTGCCATGGGGAGAACATGGGGTGAAGATGAAGCGGAAACAAGAGTACCAACCACCGACCTCCTTTATGGCACCCGCAGCACCAATGACAGCCTCCGGTGGTGAAGGTGCATTAGTATTTGGGGTTGGGGGGCATTGGGCCTGCATGCTAAGAAGTGCTGCTGAGTGTGTTCCCTCAGGTACTGCTAGTTAAAGGACTCTATCTCTTTTTTAAGAACCATCCACTCCATGTGTTGCTTACGGCTGCACCCAGAATTTGGATTTCATCAGTAGCCGGAAAATGGAAGGATCTCCTCCCTCACCTCCTATGCTGTCAATCTTCACTCTGTTATATACCTCCTCATGATAATTGCCCTTTAGAAAATTAAACCACTGTAAACATTGTATTTAAGGAAAACCCACTGATAAGACACCCTCTACAGCATGATCATGGCACCCTGTGCCTCCAACAAACCTCTGCATCCAGGCTTTCCTGGACACATCTGAAAGCGTAAAGGTGAAACGCGGCTCTTCTACCAGTCAGAGAATGGCGAAAGAAGGGCAGATTCTTCTGCAGTACTATATACTGCCCTTGCAAAAGATGTGCTGCTTCTGTCTAGTCAAATTCATAGAGACAACCTTAAAGAAACTTTAAAATCAGCATCCATTAATGCTATTACTTAACATAAAAGGGGCATTGAGGGCCTCATTGTAAGTCCGGCGGTAACCCACCGGTGCTACCGGCGGGTTGCCACCGGACTGAAACACAGTTTTCGTAACCTGATATCCCGGTGCAACCGGGCCATTACAAGTCCCAGCAACCTGGGATATCAGGCGGTGTACAATGTTAGTTCCCATTCAGAATCAGAAGCACTGGCACTGTTGCTAATGGTGCCGGTGCTTCCGTGACAACTCTCCTTTCGGAGGGCCATTGCACCCGGCAGTTCAGACATGCCGGGCGCACAGGCCTAGGAAAGCAGTGTTGTAGTCGGCCAGTCCGGAAAGGGTGCCATTACGTTGCTACAGGCACCCTTATTTCCAGACCGGCAGACTTATAATGAGGCCCTGAGTGTCTTGGAGACAGATATGCTGATGCACTCAAGAACAACAACATTGCTCTTCAATTTAAATGTGAGGGCCTCAAAAAGCGGGCACATAGATAAAATGTAAGAAGACAATTCATGAAAAAAGGGTCTCAGCTAAACGATATACTTCAATATGTCAACAACCCAGAGGCATAGACAGGTGGAGGGCGGGGAGGGGAGGGCGGGGATCCCACCCAAAATCTGTGTGGGCATTTACAGATTTTAATGTCACTCCAGTGGGCCCAACTACATTACGTTCAGGCCCCACAACCTCTTCCGTCTCATCTTAAAAACTACTTAATAATCCCTAATCAAGTTTGACAAGGCCAATAGCATGAAAGTGTGGAGGGAAAATGGACAACAAATCACCAAGAGATATTTCCCGAAAAGAAAGTTGTTCTATTGGCCAATTCAAAATGGGGAGGATCAAATCATTGGACAGCGCTGTGCAAGTTTTCCAGTATTTGGCCCAGACCACCTTAAATAGGCGAAACATGAAGATGGTAACAAAGGAGCTACACCAACAGCATGTATACAGGGACTCGCCATTTTGTCTACAGTGTAAATGGAAAGATAAGGTAGTCATAGTATTCACACCAGGCGAAGGAGCTTGATTGCTAAGCATTTACCTACCATCACATGAAGATAAAGGCACGGAAAGATCAGCAGAGAAATAAAAGAGCTTGTGTTGCAGTCTAGGATAAGCCGGGAGACTTAAGGGAACAGTTCCATAAAGTGAATCCGGTCCCTCTTCTGAGATGGCAATCCCATTGTTAGTATACGCCAAGGAAGGAAGTATGTCGGATTGTTTGTGGATTTAAAGGGGGTGGAGGTAGAGATATTTTAAGAAAGAATCAGCTTGATGATCTTTCACACCACACGGAGTGCATAGTCTTTATACACAGATTTGAATGCAAGCCATTGAATTACTATTAATTGCTATGTGCTCTTTGTTTTTCACTTATCGTGGTTGTTATACATTATATATCATCTTTAAACATAAAAGCATTAATACCCTGATGAAGCGGCTCCGTTTTTTCAGGCAGATTAGGCATGAGAATGTGACTGTTATGGCTCTGCAAGAAAATCACCCCCATGCATGGGACCAATTGTGAGAATGTCAGTAATCGGACATTGTCACGAGGTAATAGAAACCCTTCTCTGCCTGTGGTGAGCAGCCTATCAGGGTGGAAGCCAGAGCCAGTTCTACCCCAGAGGGGGGAGGTGGCAGCTGAGAGGTCCTCAATTCCTCGACCCTCCCCAGGTGCCTGCTTATAAATGAACAGTACTAAGTTGCATCACCCTATAGCTCTTGAGTGCCATGCTGGCCAGTTTCTCTCTTTTATGTAGAACCAGAAAATAGGCAGCCAAAGTATGGAAAAGTCCTCCCAAAGGACAGAAATCCACCAGCACCCCATTCCAGACACCTCCAGTCATTTAAGCGCTGAAAGCAGACGTGAGAGAAAGAGCCTGGACAGGCACGCGGCACAACACTCTTCAGCACCAGTGCATGTGGCACACTAACAGATGTGCCAGACCTAACAAGACGATCACAGCACTGACTTGCCATGGAGCGGCTATTCTTGTAGATTACCGCAGCATGGCCCCTAAGACGAAATGGGACACTTTGCAATGCAGGCCTGTCATTGTTGCAGCGTGACAGCCCTGTGCGCAGAAAAGGGGCAGGGCATAACACACTATTGGTAAACACGAATGACTATAACACCTCCTGGGCTGCAGCGTGACAGCCCTGTGCGCAGAAAAGGGGCAGGGCATAACAAACTATTGGTAAACACCAATGACTATAACACCTCCTGGGCTGGGAAGATAGGATCGGATAGATTAGGGCCAGCAATCCAATTGGGAGGAGGCAGAGGATCAGAGGGGTGACAGGAAACAGGAAAATGTGGGTTGTTCAGGTGAGGTCAGAGTAGGAAGTAGTTGTCCAAGAGACCAGAGGGAGAATGATGGACTGCAATGTGGAGGTGATTGAGAGAAGAAGTGAGGCATTTGTTGGTGTAAGTGGCATTGTGTAGTGAGTGTGCATGCAAGGTGGGTGAGTGAGAGTGTTAGAAGGACTGTGGAGGGTGAGTGTAAAGTGTTTGCGAGAGTGAAAGGAGGGTGACTGAGTATAGGGTGAGGTGGAGTAGTATGGAGGAGGGATTACTAGTGTGGAGGAAGTAGAAGTAGTCTGGAGGAGGGAGTAGTAGTGTGGAGTAGGAGAGTATTAATGTGGCAGAGGCATCAGTTAGAAGGAGAGGGAGTAGTAACATTGGAGGTTGTAGCTAGGCAGCAGAAAGAGAAAGAGACATCAGAGTGACAGAGGAGGAATCAGTGGGGAGAAGGATGAGAGAAGGTGTGCAACATTGGACAGTTGAGAGTAGAGATGGGAGAACAATCATGAGAAACAGAGAGTGTAACATCAGGATGTGAGAGGACGGAGATCGAGTCAGGCAGAGTCTCTGGAAGGCACAACCCTATAACCCCTATAGCAGAGGCGTTGCTAGGGGGGGCTAAGGGGCTATAGCCCCTGGTCTTTTGGTTGTAGCCCCGGATAGAATCTCAGGGGCTACAACCAAAAGTGTAGCTAGCCCCAGTCCTGACAGTTCTGACATTAGCGTAGCCCCTGATCTTTTCCAGACCTAGCAACATCCCTGCCCTATAGCACTAATAACATTGAGAGCGTAGGAGCAGCGTGGAAAGTTCGGAGGGAGGTTGATAGAAGGCTGTGGCAAGGTTTCATTGGGTGGTTCTCTCATCTTCCATATGATGCGTCAGAGGACTGAGGGCTCTCTTTTAAATGAACGGCGATCTGCAGAATCCTTTCATAAGGATAACCTCTCCAGACTGACTATTAAATGCATAACAACAACAAGTATGCAGAGTGTGAGTTATTATCAATAATTTATGTTTGAATCTAATGGGGCTGCGCAAGTTTAAGACACGACTAAATCAGACGGACTACTGACAATACGGACCGAAATGATGAATTAACTTAATGGAAATGTTTGGTGCCTTGCAGTGGAATTGCTGCTTTGGCTTCCTTGGCCCGCCCGCAGCTGCTATGGAATTGACCGAATGTATAGTGACAGGCCTTTGTGAGTGCACAGACCCTTCCTTGAGCAATCCCAGGACTTTCATAGCCAATAAATCGCTTTCTTGTCCTTGGTAATGGTGGGGTAGCAGTCCTAGCAAGTAACAGGGAAGAGGTCATCGACTTTCAGACAAAGCAGGCAGCCCATCAGTCCCGAAAGCACTACTTTCATTGCTGACTCGCCCCCCATCCTGATCGCTGAAGCGATGGAAACCGTGACTCAGCCCAGTCCCCCAAGGGCTGCCGCATCTGCAGCCATTTTACAGAAAGGAAATTTTTATTGTGGAATGAAATCCACATTCAAGCCATTTTTTTTTATTTTTAATAAGCTTTCATTTAGGAGCGCAGAACTTTTCGGCAATTGCTTGTGCGGAACACACGCCCTGCCATGTAAACAGACATGCTGCAGAATTTTCATCCATTTCGATTTTATTTAGGTCAGGGGACACGGATTGGAAATTCCATTTTAATAATGCTAGAGTCCCAACTCCAGATCCTATTGTTTGTTAGTGATCTGCCCGCCACGGTCGTTCCTGCGTCAGCTTAGCTCCCTGGAGCTCACTTTCTTGCAAATTAAAATCTGGACGACACTTCATCACTAGAGATAATTATATATCTGCGGAGCCGCTCAAGGCCCCGCATCCTCGCAGGAGATCGTCTTCCCGCCAATTCAAACAACAGCTGCACATGTGTAGAATGCTGCGGTTCTCTGAGCAGAGGTCTGGGCCGTGCAGAGGTGACGGCGTTGCACTCAGTTTGTCATTGGTGAATGCAAACTGTCAATCAGCGGGTTCCGGGTGAACGTTCTGGTGTATTTTTTCTGGCAGCTGAAACGCTGCTGCAGGATCCCTGTTTTCTTTTCTTTTGTGTTTTTACAGGGTGTGCACCTCTTTCAACAACTTCCCACCGCCTGTTCGTCTTCCAGTTACCCCTCTGTTTGGGGGAGGGAAGCAGGGGTGGTGGCACTCTCAGTCTAAAGCTGTATCCATGCTCGTCTCCATTTTTTGAAAACACCCCCTTTTCCTTGTTTTCAACATTCATTTTAAACAACCCTTATTCCCAAAATCAAGGAGTCCATAAAATAATTACAACACCCTGATCATGACATGTTCTAACCTGCACCAGACAACCAGAAATCCTTGTATTGCCCTAGTTCTCTGCACTCACAGAATTGTTTCACAGAAGCATCTTGGGAATAAAATGCGCAAGTGTGTAGGCATTATTACCTCACTGTTTTCATGTCAACTTAGTCACATCGCAGACTAGCTAGAAAAAGAAAATCAGGCTTATGTGGGCCAGGCATTTACTGTGGAGTATACACATAATGAGGGGCTTTGGGGTGCTAATGGACCATACCTTGTGAGCTGTGAATTGTAAGGGAAAGAGGCCGTCAGCACTCTTCATGTCACACTGTGTTTGCCCCAGCACAGTGATAAAATACAATAGAAATATGCAAAAAAACGAACTGCTCTATCAGAATTTCACTGAAGCAAACCTCTGTGTTTACACTTAAAGAAGCACTCTTTTTCTTGTTTTCTTGTTTTCAGGAACATGGATGCGTATCACAGAGCAGAATAAGTGCCACCAATGGGTGATTGAGTCATTTGAAAGAGTATTTCAACTTTGCTCAAGGGAAATAAAGCTGAAATCAGAGATGTTTGCAGAAACAGAATATATTGCTCCATCCTGATAATGTTTTAAAACTTGTCAAAATAAAACAGCCTACCAAATACACACATTAGATGGGATCCACTAAGCTTCCCCGCAGCACCGCAAGTTGTCCAGTGTCCAGATGCTAAGCACCATGATGCAGGTTTTTTTGAATCATTATGGTTTTCTAAATCCTTTTTGAAAAATCAAACAAAAACCATACAATATAACAACAAATACATTAAATACAAATGCTGTCAATAAATCAGTACCAGTTATACATATGTTTTCTTCTTTCCCCTCCTCATACAGTTTCCAAATGTAAATGCTCTGGACCCTCATAGGATCAACAGCTATACCTCCTCGACCAAATGAACAAACCCCACGAGGGTTTCCTTGTGGATACTAGTCTATATGATCACTACCCTATAATTTGCAACTAGTAGGATGGAATTGTTGAAATATAACCTAAGAGGGGAGGACACAATAAGTGGTGCTTAAGAATGTGTTTTGTGCCCCTGGCATAGGTTCTGGTCCAATGTCAATGGTAGTCCTTAACAAGTAAGCCTTATAATTAAACTATAACAGAAAACTCAGGGCAACAAATGTAACCAGTTTAAATTCCTTCTATCTGAAGAGTACGGCTGACAATGTTTATACCTTTTTCCAAAGTAAAGTAGGACCAGGACCTACCATCCACCAAAGGGAGGCAAATACTGTACACTCAGCAGGTTCACATTATGGATTATATTCATTTTATTGACCCAACTGGACCTGCTGAGATTCAAACCTGTTACCATGAGGTCAAACACAAGTTCCTGTAGAGGATGCATTAGTCCACTGAGCCATAGGCCCAGCTTGTGTGCTTGCAGCTACCTTCACCCCTTATTACCGTGTGCTTGTCTTGCCCTATGGTATTTAATAGCTTGTCCAGATCCCAGGAGATTTCAGATTGATCAGTGACTGAGCCTAATGATAACTTTAGTACTTCGCTTCTCTCTGCTTGCTCTAAATTCAAGAACTTCCCCCCAAGTCATAAGAATCTCTACATCTCTCTCTTGCACTCTATAAATCAATCTTTCATACAATGTCATCTTTACCATTTCTTCTTCCCAAATTTACCACTACCATGGTCGTGACCAATCAACTCTCCTCCTGCTTAGAGGTGTAATGGTTTATTAAGAGGTCACCCTCAACACAGGCAGTGCCTTCCCTCCCCAATCTAGGTGTCGCACAATAAAGAGTTTAATGTTAGTTCTTTAAACACCCCTGTCTCAGCCTCATATCATGCCCCTTTGATCCCTCCCACTGAGCTACCAATGAGCCAAGAACCAGGCTGGTGTACAGGAAATATCTTTGTTTTTATTTGAATTATAGGTAATAGAAATTGCACTAAACTGCACACATCACAGATACAATTTTGTGCAATTTCGATTTTCCTGTGCACTTAAAAGACTAGCAGTATTGTGTACAGATTTGGACAAATGCATATGGAAATTATGATTTCACCCACACTTAAAATATGCACAGGGTGATTTAGCAGTTTGTTTTTCAGACCCCCCTTACTTTGGTCTGTGTGGGGGAAGTCAGAGAGAACAATTGGGTTGATTTAAAAATTTAGGATTTCAGACACCCTCCACTTAAAGGCATGTGTTAAGGAGGCTGGACAATAAAAATGGGGATAGTTTGAGAATTTTGGATTTCAGACCCCCTCCACTTAAAGACATGTGTTAGAAAAGCCAAATAGCAAAGAAAATGGGGATAGTTTGAGAATGTCTGATTTTAGACCCCCTTCCACTTAAAGGCCTGTGTTGGGGAAGCTGGCAGTTTACAGATTTTTTTTTTTAGTTTAGGAACAAAGGCATCTCTTTTCCTAGAGAATTTGGGGTCAACAGGATAAATAGGATCACCCAATTAAATTACACTCTATAGTTTTCAGCGCACCCAGGAATGAGCTTTGTAATTTCAAATGTTAGAAAAAATCACCCATGTTATCTTGCCAAGGAGAATTAATTAAATTTATATTTTTTAGTTAAATAGGATAAGGATTTACACAGTTCCCCCCTCATGCCAGGAAAGGATTTAAGGCCAGCAGATCCCCCCACCTTTTGGTTGCAAAGGGTTCAATTCTACTTACATAGAAAACCTCTGTTTAAAGTTCAGGAAAGACAGTGGCAGGTCAGGATCCTCTGGAAGGACAGGGGAGGGGTCTGGTCAATCCATTCTCAGTGATGACCCCCAGCTCTTCACCATAGAGTACAGTCAGAATATTTAGGCCCCCCAGCAATAGACAGATCCCCCCAGATGCAACCTCCTTTGGGGAGTCCTTGCAGCGTTCAGATGGTACATTTCAGCAGCTCTCCCCCTTCTTTATAGTGCATCTACAATATATAGCAATGATGACTCAATCAAGTTTGCAATCTTGTAGAGTACCCTGCAAGAGTTCTCTCAAATAGAATTGGACAGTTACCCTACTCTCTTCTCTCAAATCCATCTCCTTCCTAAAGATTGTCTTAAGAGTCTGAAGCAGACATATGGCAGCTTCTACTGGCAATTGCCATTTGTTCTCATGTCAAATTTTTGGCAAAAACTAGTTATATGGCAAAACTTCATAATTGTACTAGTAACTTCCATAATACACATATTTTTGTATTCAGCTAATCATGGGGGATTAAGTCAAATTACACGCAGGTCCACAAGATTTTGCACAGCCGTTTGGCAATTTTCCACCATATTTACAAATAGCATAATCATTAGGAACATGCAATTTATTATCCATATTCCTAGTTTTATCCTCCACCTGTTTGCCAACTCTCAAATTTGGAACATTTTCAGATCAGCCAGAAACCCATTTTAGATGGCCCTTACAGTTCCATGAGTCACAAGTGGATGAATTTTATATCACCAAAATCACCTGGAAATTACCTAAGAAATGACATATCAATCAAGAAAGTATGACTTTTGGTTCCTGGGATAAAGGACCAAGTTAGAATAGTCCTTTTAAAGTCATAGTAAATCTTTAGGTTGATTCAAAAAGGAGCTCTACGTCCTCCAAGCCATTTGTCTCTTTGTTGTTTGAGGTGTAGGGTGCAGATCGTAAATGGGGGATGCATTTGCTACACAGATATCCCCGACTGCAGACATCTGGCATCTGTCTTCTTATCTGAAGGGGACCACCTTTTGATCTGAAAAGCTTCTACTCTCCTGGATTTCTTTCTTTCGAGAGTTCAGCCTTTCCTATAGCCCCTGTGTTCACACCTTCCCCCTACTTTCTGGACATGGACCAGCCAGATCATTTGGCCTGCTCAGAACTGCCCTTAGAGACAGCAGGTCTAGTGAAACTCTGTTTTCACACCCTCCGGGACACATTTTATTGCAGTTGTTAATAGCTGGGAGGATATAAAAGCCAGGCTTGCAGTGGAGGAGTTCTTCGTGAAGTGTGCCCACCAACAAGCCAAAAGGGTCTGCCTTGGGCCTAAATGAAATATTCATGTGACCCACAGAACAATGTTTTTCTTTTCCCTTGTTTCTGGTATTTTGCATGGGAAGCATATTATACATTACACCTTGTTTACACGCACCATGTCTTTACCCTGACATCTTTATGTTGGCAAGGGAACGTTTTTCTCATATCTTGCTTTAACTTGCAAACACACATGCAAAGTCGGTTTGGTGTCAGTGTTTAAAAATCCTGTTTTTTCATGTGAAAGGGACCTTTGAATTTCTTCTGCAGTTGTGAATTAAAACACTGCTTTTCCTTTGGTAATGACAGGTAAGCCTTTTTCACACGGCCCTTCAGTTCCTGTGGTTTGGGGGCCTTTGATTACACCCCACAGAGGGATACAGTATGTCAATTGTGTCACATAATTTACAAACTCTTTTCTGGTACGTGCAGCATGTCACAAGATGGTTCTTGACATCTCCAGCAGCCTGCATTTTTCTCAAATCCTGTAACCCATCATTTCTTGGTGTCCAATACACCCATTTAGTAGTTTAAATGGAGCAAATCTCAGTCTAGATTCTGTCACGCTGTTACATAACTGGCAATGATTCTATTAAGAGTAACACCTCTCAGTTGCTCTCTAAGGGTCTTTTGTCATTGATATTTCATTTCCACCTTACTCTGCTGCGCATTCAGTATGTCTGCCAAAGTGGCATAGAGTATCCAAACCAGTCCTCTGCTGGTCCCCACAATCTTATATTTTTTGTTACTTGGGACCCACATATTTGGTGCTTGTGGGTACCTCGAGCAGTTTCCAGACAGTATAGAAATTGTATGTATTGCCATGCATCAACCAGGCTCAAACCGTGTCTAGACTTAGCTGGTTCAAGCGTTCTCACTTGTTCCTCCTCCATCATGTTTCCAATATGTTTCTTTCCATGTGCGTCCCATCCTGCCCAGAAAACCATGGTGTTGGCTATCTGCACTATCCAGTTATAACATAGTTGGGCCACTTTGTGTCAATCTCCTCCTCAACTCATAGGCCATCATGTTGCCCCCACAGCACCTGACCCGCTAGATGCTGTCTGCCCCTCTCCTCCCTGCCACCCTGCACAGCTGTACCCCTCCTCTGTGTCCCTCTATATCCTACCATGCTGTATATCTGTTCAGTTGCTAACTCTGAAAAGCACTCTGTTATGCATCTGTAGTGTTGTATACCTCTGTATATATGTATTGTTGTATACCTCTGTAAAACCCTTTGTTGCTTCTCGAAGCTAGGTCCGTGCTCAATAAATACTGTAATAATAATAATAATAATAATAATAATAATAATAATAATAATAATAATAATATTGCTAATAATAATAACAATAATAACAATAAAAATAACTATCTCCTTTAAGTAATATGTAAGGCCGTACCAATGCAAAAACAGTTTGTAATGCATTTTCCTTGCTTTGCAATTGCCAAATTTTGCTCCTGTACCCGCTTTCTGCACTAAATCCTGTTACAAATAAAGCCATACCAGTCTACTCTTCTTTCCCGAAAAAAGCTGCTATTTTTGGGCCAGGTAGTATAACTCCAGGTTGGGGATTCGAAAACCACCTGCTAATTAATATAGGAAAAAATGGTCTCTCTAGCGTAAGTCTTTGGATGCAAACTAGCCCAGACAAAATCCATGATTCTATTGGAGACCCTCATCGTAAGGGTGGTTGGAACCTTCAGAGGCAAGAGAACAGAAAGTACTTCAGCCTAGTGACCCCTAGCATTTCAATACCTTCGGAGTGTCTGCAAATTAATATGTTACATGCCTCCCATGTATTTCACTTATGCAGTATCTTAGACCACATTATATGTGCATTACCATTCATCATGTTTACTAGACCCTGATTTAAATACATTTCCAGTTATTTAAGACCCAGAAGAACTGGGACTCTCCAATACAACTTTGTGGGTATTCCCATTCAAGGGTAAGGGCTCACACTTCTCCCAATTAATGTTTTACCTAGAAAAGATGCTTTGGGTTTGAACTTCTACCTTCATTGATCCTTTGATAGAGTAGCACAATCCAGCTAGGGTTCAAATGATGTCATTAAAGTAAAGCAGAGCCTTTAAATCTCTGCGTGTTCCTGTGTGTTCTGTCTGATGGCAATACAGAGCGGCTTCAGAGTCAGCATGAAATGTAGGGAGAACAGGGAACAGCCCTGTCTGGTGCCTCTAAAAAGAATTGGATAGAAATCCACCAATGTGCACTCTGGCTCCTGGTTGAGTATATAGGAGTTCAACTGCTTCGTAACAGCTAGCCCCAATCTACCAAATGGAACGCCTTCTCAATGTCCATAGAAACTGTTTCTCTATGCACTTTTCCCTCTCTCTCCTGCCACAATACATGCAGAAGCAGTCGGACATTGACTCACAGTGCTCGCCCGGACATAAACCCCATTTAGGTTCCATGTACCAACTTTGAAATGACTTTGTTTAACTAAGTGACTAACACCTTTGCCCGGATGTTGACATATTTGTTCGATTGGATGGAAGCTGCTTCATTGTAAGGAATCTTTGCCCACCTTGGGAATATTCGTAATCAGTGATCTGTTAAATTCTGCCCATAATGTGCCTGCTTTGTCCTCCCATTAAACATTCCAGACAGAGTTTCCACTATTAAGAGCCCCTTGCTTCATACAATGCTATCGGCAGGCCAGCATTGCCTCGTGATTTTTTAGTCTCTATCTCGCTAAATTGTATTTTTGTACCTCTTCTTCTATCATTGGGCCTCCAAACACTTGCTGTTCCCTTATGCCTAATGCGGGCAAAGGCAGGTTGGCCATGAATGTGTTTTCTGTTAGATCTTCCTCTGGGCCTTCTGAAGTATAAAGTGCATCCTAGAAGCTTGGAATACTTGAGCTATGGCAGCTGGAACATCTTACTTCACTGTTTATCATTGGTAGCCTTCTTGTACCTCCCTTCGCCTCAGTTGGGCAGCTAGCAAAGGACCCATCTTTTCTCCTTGATCATACTGTGCATTTTTTACTCATATCAGCAGGTTAATTTTTCGACTTCCGTCTCTAGTAATGCCTGGAGATCTTTGTCTTCCCTCTTACTCCTGGAAGCTTTTTATATTAACAGCCCTCACATATAAACTTTTCCGACAGCCCACACACTTCCCACTTTATCTACCTATACTTCACGTTCAGCAAGATACTCTGTTATAGTTTACATTAGTTCTTCTTTATCTTTGTGACATTCATTCATCATCTATTCGCTGCTGGCTGTTTTACGGCGATAACTCAGTTGAACGATATTGGACAGTGGTCAAACATGCCCCTGGCAAAATATCACAATGGGAAATCCTGTGCAGAGCTGGCACTGATATTAAGTAGTAGTCAATTCTAGATTGAGTGCCAAATACACAGGGAATAAAGGTGACATCTATTTGTCAGGTTGGCAAGGCACCAGAGGTCAATGAGGACATGGCCTCCCATCAGCAGCTTCAGGATCTCGCTATCCCTCTTATTGCCGCCATTGGGCCTTTCAGACTTGTCTAAGTACGGATCCATTAGTATATTCCAGTCGCCGCCCAGAATCAACTGGGTTCTGCATATTTCCGATAGGATTCTGTTCAAGTATGTGAAAAACACTTGTTTATTATCTGTAGGGGGCGCATAAAGTAATCCCAAAACCACAGCCTCCCCGCCCATGTGAATTGTAACTGCAAAGGATCTCCCTTCTCATCTCTCAAAATCTTTTTCACACTTACTGGCAGAGATTATTGTATCAAAATAGCAGCTCCACTCATCTTGCCCCTAGTTGCACAACTATGATATTCCCTCCCCTCACGATCCCTACACAGTTGGTTGGCTTCCGATTTTTGCAGGTGCATTTCCTGTATCATCGCAACATCTAGCTGGTTGGAGGCCAGATATCTCAGGATCTTCTTAAGATTATTATCATTGTTTAGTCCATTAACATTTAGTGATATTACTCTAATGTCACTGCTCGTTTTTTTTCAATTCACAGCATGATGGCCTGTCTGGTGTATAGCCAGCTGAAGTACCATTTCACCAGCCAGGTCCCTCAATTCTCAAAAGATAAATAACGTGGTGTCCTTATTTAAGGTGTTTAATTAGTACCAACGTTGATAAAATGAACTTATTAACCAACACAACACTGCATGCACATAAACAGCCACATTTCTCCCCTTTTCTACTCTACCATTCCAGTCATTACCCCCATGCAATTGTCTACTGATGATGCAGAATATAAGGACTATGATCTGAGGACATTATTTGAGAGGATGCACCTAGTTAAAAGTCTCATTCGCATCAACAAAAGGACCCTACCTCAAACTCCATCTCCATTTAAGGTTCTGTACCCCCATTGACTAAAATGTGTTAAACTACAGGCACTGCACAGGTGGGAGCCTAAGCACCATGACAGCATGTGCAGGCATCAGTGCTATATGGATCAACAGTTTTAGTGCGTCCTCCTGAGGAAGTTGCAGAACGCTCTAAGAACGAAACATGTCGGTGTTAAACATGATTCATATAACAAAGTTGCAGAAGGTTTATGGACGTGTTACATTCTCTTGAAATTCACTTGTAACTGGCATGCTTTCTTTCCTGTTTTCTGTTTTTATATTTTGTTAATTCCTGTTTTTTTCCAGTGTTATCAACATTAAAAAAAAATCTTTGTTTACTAGTCCGTACCCATTTTTTATTTAAAAAAGCACATAAAACAGTGTTTTCTAGTAGTTACCAAATAAATGCTTTATATTGCAGCACACATAGCACACATATTTGTTTGTACACGCACAGATGCACGCTAGAATTTGTGAAAAGTTGGCAGATATCTATAAACGGTAGGAGATTAGGATGATTCCAGAGCAGGGGACACGTGACAGGTAGTGCCCGAGCACCTATGGATGTGATTAGTCATTACTCGGAGCTTTGGGGAAGATGCTACTTATCACTGTAAGGATGGAGGGGCTGTTCTGTTACAAGGAGCAATCAGGAAATGGCCCCAGCATATTCCAATCTAGACTATGGCCTCATTATAAGTTTGCGGATACGGTAACAACGGTACCAGTAAGCTTGCTGGTACCGTTGTTACCGGACTGGCAAACTACGAATTCTGCTGGCGGGTGCCTTCCCGCCCACCAGGACTGGTGTGGCGGGCATACCGGCACCCGCTAGCAGAGCATGTCGGATGCACCGGCACCATTCTGAATGGTGCCGGTGCACCCAACCTACCCATTCCACTTGAGCCCTATAGGGCTCAAATGGGAATGGGGAGCATTTTTTTCCGGCACCCCTAATGACCCGGTAATTGCCCATTCGCGTATGCCTGAAAAAATCGCAAGTTTGGTGGCAGCCTGCCGGTTTTACCGGCAAGGCTACTGTCAAACTTGTAATGAGGCCCCATGTCTGTTGAAGTAGTCAATCTAGTCCTGCCTGGTCTTTGCGTTTTGATACATGTGGTAACGTCCTCAGAATCATCCTTATCTAGTCACACACTGTTGCATTCTGGGATTTGCAGTTTTGCATTGTTCATTATGATGAGACTGTACGTCCCAGCATGCAACGCAGCACATAATTAAAAGTTAGCTTGGTACAAATGTGAACCCCAAATGGCATGGGGCCAGGCAAAGTCTGCCTTGATCTTAGATGGCAGCTTATCGGGTGCAAATCTTCTCTAGCCAGCTGGCTCGCAAACCAACTTCTTCAGTGTTATTTCAGACATGTTTTATAGGTAAGTAAAATAAAGAAGAAAGGACAAATCATTCCAGTGGTGTTTTTTACTGGTGTTATAGGTTTTCACCGAGAACCAGAAAGCCTACATATGTTGCAATCATTGTTTGAAAACATCTTCTACAGAACTTTAGCCTGGGGATGGACAGGATAGTGAGTTCACAGGAGAGCACTGGCAGAAGTAGCTGGAGTTTGGGGGCCAATCTTGCTGCTGAATTGCATAAAGGAATACCTTGCTTTGTGGTCAGGTGTGATAGTGGTAATAGCTTCCTAAGAGACCTAGAATAAAGTACTTTTTCTGACAGTGTTGATTTAGTGTGGGAATGAAAGCATTGAAGGGAACAGTACTTCAAAGTCCCCAAACTTGGGTGCTGGAAAAGAAAAAGCATTGTGTTGAGTAGGTCACCTACAAGAAATACTCGTTTGCCTAGTAACGTTCATGTACCCATGCCTGAAGATATGCCAGGCTTTCAGTGATGTGCACTTGGTGTGTTCATGTACCCATGCCTGAAGATATGCCAGGCTTTCAGTGATGTGCACTTGGTGTGACAGCCTATCCGTTTGCCTCTGTGTAGCTTTGTCATGCAGCGGCCATTTTAGGCTAGTCCAGACAGTTAATTCTAACAAAGAGAGAGAGTAACATGGTGTGAACAAGCGGGAATATTTTACCCTATGAGGATTGGAGGATCTACTTAAATTTTACTTTCAGCTTTCATTAAAAAACGTTAGTTAGGCACAAAGAATACAGTGGCTCAAGTCAGACAACTTCATCATAACTGCCAGGCTTCCCCTGTAATAACACTTTCACCCTTCCACATGTTTTGACCTTTCTCGCATCCAGGGCACATGTCAAGCAATTATGGAGAGGAGGGATTGCTAGAAGGGTGACAACCAGGTAACACTGATGAATATCTGTAACGTCCTCTTTCTGTTATTAATGATGCACAGGGACATCCTGTCCCCTTTCAGTTGTTGCGTTGTGGGTTGCAGCCCAGGTGTTGTGGTAGGCGGAGCGCCCGCCTTGGCGCCAGTTCGCTCTTGATGAATAAAGGAAATACCAGTATAACGTACTGTCTCCGTGCCTCATTGTTTCCTGCTGTTTTATTGAACTTGATTGATCGTGTTATATTTGCATGCCTGCACTCAACAATGTCGAAGAGGTAATCAACCAGACTCACGGCGTGCAACAATCCTTTCAACACCCTGCTGGGCTCGCACAATGGTGGAAGCTCCAGCTGCTCTCCCGAAACGCCACGGAGCAGGAGACACCCACGCTCTACTCTATGCCACTGTGCATGCCATAGAACAGGCCAACTTGACTTGATCAAAAGTACGGTGAGACCGCTGAGCGCATTAATCATTAACGCCTGCACTGCAACGGAGGAAATTGGAAAGCACACGTGCTCTCAGCAAAGAACACGTGCCACAACACACAAGCCGCATCTGCATGTGAATTGCCACTGCCACGGAGGAATTTTGACAATTAAGTGCGCCAGAGTGAATCCAGCAACAAAAGACTCAATTTTCAAGAAGCAAGATTTTCTATCAAGCTGCCACACGTCAATTCTTCTGTGCCACAAGAACCAGACCCAAGACAGCACGTGGTCAGGATGGCCTCTCCACGCTCCTGCTTTTCATCCAGCCCACAACTGCACATCGAGCCTCAAGGGCAGCTCACTGCACTACTCAAAGGTGAGCCCTTAAGAATTTCGTGCTCCATCCACCATGTCAGACACATAAATGTTAAGCAGCACACAGAGCCCTCAGTCTAATTCAACTCCTCGTAATCCTGCCCACAGGGAGGCGGGAGGCCATGACTCATTACAACTACAAGCCATGCAGCATTTTAACATATACCACACAAGCAGCTTGGCACCAAGATGGTCCAGGTTGTTAAAGGAACTATACATAAATATTGATGCGACAGGTGTTAGAGAAGAACGCCGCCTTAGAGGAGTATTATTGCACTCACTAGAACCGGTAGTGAGAGACATGGGGCCTCATTACGAACCTGGCGGTACGGGGTAAATGGCGCCGTAAAAGGTGCCGGCGCCGTTAACCCCGTACCGCCTCATTACGAGGTCCCCTCGTGGGACCTGGTAAGTAATGCCTGGTCAAACCAGGTGTGCTTACCGGGTCCCGCGAGGTGAAGACGGAGCAAACAACGGGCCAACTCGTAATGGCCCGTTGTTTGCTCCCTCTCCCATTCCCATTCAGCCCTATGAGGGCTGAACTGGGAATGGGGAAGGACCGGGTCCGGGTCCTTGGAGGGAGGAATTACCAGGCCTTCCGAAACTCGGAATGGCCCGGTAATTCCTCATTCCGTGGACCCGGAGCCAGACGCGATTTCGGCGGCAGCCATGCCGCCAATAGCGGCATGGCTACCGCCGAGGTCGTAATGAGGGCCATTGTGTTTGAAATGCCAGAAACCTCGACAGATACATTTGAAGGCATAATTCATTCGCTGAATAATTATTTTGCACTGCTGAAAAACATGGACTACAAACAACACATTTTCCACACATCCACGCAGGAAAAGGGAGAAAACATGGACAATTTTGTAATGAGATTGCGCAAAAGGGCAAAGTACTGTGATTTCGATCGCTACTCTGGAAAAAGCTCCTACAAAAGAGTAGAACTCTTGATGAAATTCTCCTGCTTGCGAGAGCGGAAGCTGCCCTATCTCTACAAACTGAATAACTAAGCAATATTAAAATCACGCAATCAACGTCACCAGCAACTCTGTACCCCATATGCACACCTGAACACAGTTCAGAACAGAAGAAGTGTTAAAGATGTGAGTACAATTTTCCACACGTAAGCCCATGCTGGCAGTAGGACATCATTGCGACAAATTTGGAGGTGAAAACCATTTTCAGTCAGTTTGTAAGAACATTACATTTTTCCAGTCAACGGAAACCAGCAGAGACACACCAGGAAGCGGGAAAGTCATCGCCCGAGGCGGGAAAGTCCTCGACCGGACACGTGGCAATCTCCTAAAACTAGCAGGCACAGCTCACACAGCAGAACATGAGAGTCATCACACAGAGACTGGGAGTGAAGGCAGAAGGGAAGAATCTGAGCAACACAAATGCAGAAACGACTCTCAGAGACGGACACCAAGACAGAAAATCAGATACCTGGCGTCCCCACAAAAAGACGTGAATCAAACTCCTCCTCTTTGAGTGGAGACTGTGATGCTGGAAATGCATTGGAGGTCTCCCTGTCCTTGTTCTCTAGTCCTTTTTCATTTGTCTTCTGTATTGTTTTCTGCCCCGGAGTCCATATGGGACTCCCGGAAGTGCAGTGCTTCCTGTTTTTGGTTTGGTGTACAAACCTATGGGATACCCTTATGGCACTCATGGGTGGGGGTGCAACCCTGTGCCCCTAGCGTATGTTTTTGGGCACTTGTGTGTGGCCCACAGAGCAGGGTATGGGCTCGTGGCAGCTCCATGCTGAATTTGACAGGTGCTCTGAGTATCCTCCATTTTGGGATACCCAAGCCCTGCCATTGGAACCAGTTGATTCCTGATAGGAAACAAGATGGCCCCTGGGGCCTCTTGCTTTCTATTGCCTGTTACCTTGTTTTCCCAAAGTCCTTGGAAGCCCTGACTCTGTCCCTTCCCCCTGACTGGCTGTTGGGTGGAAGTTCCATATACGGTGTTGTTGTGGAAGTCCAGGCCAGACTGGCTGGAGTCTTCTCAGTGACCAATATGCACTTCTTGTTGTGGGTGTCTGGTTTCTGGTATGAGAGACAAAGACTGAGACAGCCCTGCCTAAAACTGGTATGAATGCAGTGTGTAGTGTTGAATGGCTGGGTACTTGTCCCAATACACATTCCTTGTTGTGAGTGTCTGAGAGGGAGGAGTATGGCCTGAATGCACTGTATGCCTGTTTGGCTGACTGACTGCATGAATGCCCTTCTGTATGATTGGCTGATGAGTATGACCCAGCAGTGTGGATGGGAGGCAGAATAATATATCTGGGGACCTCTCACCACTGGAAATTGTTCAGAAGCTGAGTCAACTCTTGAAGAGTAACTGGAATTGCTTATCCTCGACGCCCAGCTGGAAGAAGAACTGCTGCTGCATTTGCTTCCACCCGATCCGAAAGCTGTTGAATTCGTTGAGGACTGATCCGAGAGAGGACCTGGCTAGGCACCCTCTTCCCGTGCTCCAAGGGACCATCGAGAACCGCTAACCTTCGCCAAAGCTCTGTGGAAGTCAGACCCTCGGAAGGCTGCCGACCGGAGAGGGGACCGCCGAGGAGAATGAAGTGAAGCACCCGGACATCGACGCTGTCGAAGTCCATTGCCGTCGACCAGGGTTCAGAGTACCACCGTAACCAGTGGAGGCCCGTCGAAGCTGTGTTGCCCAGAAGAGGAGACCGCTTGATGCCGTGCCGCCGACGACCGAGCCGCCCGCTCCTTTGCCTAAGACTGTTGAATTGAAGGACTCCCTTGTCCGCACTGTCGACTACTTTATCCTGCCGGAGAAAGTCGAGGACGCCGACGCACCCAGGAGAGTCCGCTGGTGGGTTTCCCGCCACCCAAAGACCACAAAGACTTTGACGACTCAACACCTTTGTCGGGCCACAGTTCATCAGAAACTCTTTGCAGTCCTGAACTATCCAACGCCGAGGTGCCCCGCACATCTCATCCTCGCAGGACGTCGTCGACTAGCACCGTCTGGATCGATGCCGTGATCTCGGCACCCTCGAGCCTTTCATCGATGCTGTTGACGCCAAGTTCACCTTCTTCGACGCCTCTCGACGATCCGAGGCTCCTGCTTTAAAGGGAGTCACTCAAGAAGGATCCATTGATGCCTCTTCGAAGAACTCTGCTCCACCAGGTACCTTGGAGGTGTAGAAACATTATAGAAGGAAATAAGACTTGTAGAACAATATATGGACTGGGCTTGTTATATCTCTTTATTTTACAGGTTGCCCAGGTGGGGGGATCTCCACACAGAACTGTGTTTAATGGTAGAGCCCAGTATTCTGCTAATTGATCTAACTAACCGCTTTCCTCCTATGTCTATTGTTGCTTACCTTTATTAATTGATTCGTGTGACATTTAACCAGAGTACAGTTGATGCACTTTAATGAAATCTGATAATAATCGTGGTACCACTTAGAACTGTATATATTTGCCATTGTAGATTTTCAGAGCAAAAAGTGAGTTATTGTGACAGTGTACATAACCTTGAATATTAATTATATAAAGACTGTGTTTTCAGTAATACAGTGTGTGGACATACCTTTGTGGGTGCTTGGGGACTACACTGTACTTAAGAACCAGCCTGCATCACCTCCTGAGAAGCTAGGCCTTGATTGCTCGACTACGTTACCAATAATAGAGAATCTTGGCTGGGGTCCTCTGTGTCTCTCCTCTACCATATAGAGAGCAGAAGTACAGACACCCCCCTCCAGTCTTTACAGAGACCAGAAAAGAGGATATGTACACGCCATAGGGAACAGCACAGCCACAGAATACAGCCCAACCCTGCTACTGCAGATAAACGGACAGAGCTGAAAATTCCTCATAGACACCAGAGCCACGGTAAATGTCATTAATTTAGAAACCTAAATGTCCCTCGCCAAGAAGAAAGAGCTAAGCATAGCAGACACTGACATATATCCATATGGCACAAATAAACCTCTACACTGCACAGGAATGTTCACAGCCATGTGCAAGTACAAGGACAAGAGCTCAAAAGTCAAAATATACGTGGTGAGAGGAGAAGTACCAGGGGGAAGCCTACTCAGCTTCTTGTCAGCCATTCAAATGGGTCTAATACAAGTAATTTACCAGATCATGTCTGCCTGTACAACCAGCCCAAAGGAGATGATGAAGAAAATGTTCCTGGCCCTCTTCAAAGGCCTCTGGAAACTAAAAGGCAAACAAATAAAGCTACACATAAACACCCAGGTACAACCGACAGCCCAACACTACAAAGACATACCCCTTAACGTCCAAAGGCATGTCAAGGACGAGATACAGTCCTTATTAGAACACGACATCATTGAGCCCGCAACAGGACCTACACCTTGGGGGTACCCCATAGTACACATGCCAAAGAAGGAAAACAACACCAGCATCTGCATCTGTGTAGATATGAGAGCCCCCAATGTTTCAATAGAAAGAGGACGACACATGGCACCCCGAATGGCGGACATGATGCACTTGCTGCACGGGGCTAAGGTATTTTCAAAACTTGATTTAAACAAAGGGTACCATCAGCTAGAGCTACATCCATCATCCAAACCTAAAAGAGAGCATGCCACAAATGACAGAAAGGATCTACACTGGCTAGCTATCGAGGAACGCATCACATTTAAAACTATCATTTTGGTACATCAATGTTTATTTGGTAAAGTGCCAATATACCTAAAAAAAAACAGTTCAATTGGCATGAATCATGTCTTAACCTAAGATCAAACAACACAGGCCTCCTCCAAGTAATACCAGCTAAAAAAAACAAGGGACTTGGCAGGGCTTTCATGACAAAAGCAGTCCTAAAATGGAGCGAACTTCCCCCCGCATTGAGACTGGAAACTAATCACTTATGCTTCATAAAAAACTAAAGACTCTCCTGTTCAAATAAGATACCAACACCTAGATACACCAGTAATCTTAATGCATCACTAGTAAAATGATATGTTGTATGTGGCACATGCCATTGTCCTGTTACCTGAATAACCACATCTGTCTATATGTAATGAGCTCTGATGCCCACGAGCTGCAGCGCTATATAAATACATAAATAAATAAAAAATTAAATAAATCCAGATACATAACAACCTTTCCCACACACCTGGGGCTTTTCAGGTACAAGTGTCTCCTCTTTGGAGCATGGTCAGCCGCAGAGATTTTCCAAAATGAAATTCATCAAGTCATCAAACATATTTCCCACTGTTTAAATTATAGTGAGGACATTTTGATATTCGGGGCCACACAAGAGGCACACGATGACATGCTCAGGAGAGTGTGCATGGCACTAGAAGAGGCTAATTTGATCTTAAATGCTGACAAGTGTGAGCTCAGCAAATCAACACTAAAGTTCTTCAGACATATATTCTCAAATAACGGCCTACAGCCAGAACCTGACAAAGTGCAAGCATTAGTAGAAGCCCCTACGCCCACCTCAGTGTCCACCAGAGGCATATACAGGGGAGGGCCTGAGGGGCACGGCCCACCAAATTCTGTAAATGCCCTCTCAGGAGTGCTGTGTGGGCATTTACAGATGTTAACGTCACTGTGGTGGGCCCAACTACATTAGCTTCAGGCCCTACGTGTTAGACACTCCTGGCTACGCCTCTGGTGTCCGCAGTCAGATCTTTCCTAGTAATGGCGAGCTACTGCACTAGATACATTCAGGACTTTGCCTCAATCAGCATGCCCCTCTGACTACTCACCGGGAAGGGACAAGAATTTCCCTGGTCCAGTGAATGCGTTGAGGCTTTCAAGGAAATTAAAAAATGAATCGCTTCTGCCTCATGCATGGCGTATTATGACCCAGAACTCAAAACAGAAGTGCCAGTCGATGCAAGCCCTGTCGATCTGGGGGCAATATTAGCACAAACAAAGCGAGGAGCCTCGCCCAACTCACCAAGACGCATAGTAGCATACACAAGTCACAGTCTCTCTGCAATGGAATGTGCATACTCGCAACCGGAAAAAGAGAGTCTCGCCGTTGTACAAGCATGTGAACATTTCCATCTGTTCCTGTATGGACGTCCATTTACCATAATCATGGACCATCAAGCCCTGCCCACCATCTATAGTAAGGCAACGGCCAAGGTTCCACCATGCATTGCAAGGTGGGGACTCTGACTACAAGAGAATTCCTTCAACATCATACACCGCCCTGGGAAAGAGAACAACCCGGCCGGTGTCTTATCTCGATATCCCCTACCAGCTCAGGGCGAGAGTCAATCCATGAAAGCCAACCAATACATAAACTATCTAGTAAGCAATGCACTACCCAAATCAGTCATGAGTGCACAGCTGATGGAGGGTCTGAAAAAGGACCAGCTGCTCCAGAAAATACATGCCTGAATTCGGGCCAGTGGCATACCAAAAGCAAACATGATCAGCGACTATCCGCAGCAGAAGAGAGACATTTTCAAACATTCTGACTCATAAGACACTTGTTGTCAATGTCCCCGGAAGGACTACTGCTCAAAGAAAATAGAATTGTCATCCCAGCAAGCTTGCAGAAACAAATACTTGGGTTGGCGCACTCCGGACATTAAGGGATTGTCTCCACAAAACGACAACTCAGAATCAAAGTGTGGTTCCCACAGATGGATGAAAGGGTGGTACTAGTGCTAGGTAAATGCATAGCATGCAAGGCAGTCGCCCCACTGACTTTTCCTGAGCCTCTCTAGTTGATACCAATGCCACTACAGGTATGGGACGAGGTTGTCATCGACATGTTCGGCCTACTAGCAAATGGCAAATATGTACTCATAATCATCGATGAAATGTCCAGGTTCCCGGACGTTCATTTAATTTATTCCACCAGTGCCAAGGTGGTGATACCGGTATTAGACAAAACATTTGCTGACTATGGAATTCCCTCCATCGTGAAGTCCGATGCTGGACCCCTTTACAGCAGACATGATTTCGCCATGTTTGCAGAACAACTCGGGTTTCAACACCACAAAGGTTCACCCCTGTGGCCACAAGCAAACGGAATGGTGGAGAGGTTTATGGGTAACTTAAAGTGCACTCTACAGGTATGCTCAATCACCAAGGGATCCTTCATGCATGCACTATGCACTTTGTTGAGGGACTATAGAAACACACCACATAGCTCTACGGGAACGTGACCTTCAGCACTAATGTTCAGGCGAGTCATAAGAACTACATATCTGCACCATCCCAATATTTCTCTCTCCACTGAAAGTGCCGACACGGCCCAGATAAAAGATAACAAAAGCAAAAGCAAAATGAAGGAGTATGCTGATCACAGGCGCAAAGCAAAGCCCAGCAACTTCCAACTAGGCGATCAGGTACTGTTTTGGCAAACGCAAGACTCTAAGGGGGTACCCGCTTTTAAGCCAGAGCAAATGACGGTGACTCATGTACAAGAGTCCATGATAACAGCGGCCAGTCCCACTGGCACTGTCACCAGAAATGCTTCATTCATTCGGACATTTGCTGGTGAAGAGCATCAGGAGAACAGCAACCTCACAGGCAGCAAGGACTCGTCCGACCTGGACTCTGAATACAGAGAAGGTGACATGGACGCCGATGATAGTGACCGTGACTGCAATGCAGAAGACACTCCCTACGAGCGCAGCCCTGCACGAATGGTAGTTTGCGAGCCATCTCGTTGGATTGAAGAAATGAACTAAAACTCCACGTTTCTTGTTAGGCAAGGGGGAGATGTAATGTCCGCTTTCTGATATTAATGTTCCACAGGGACATTCTGTCCCCTTTCAGTTGTTGTGTTGTGGGTTGCAGCCCACGTGTTGTGGTAGGCGGAGCACCCGCCTTCGCGCCAGTTCACGCTTGATCAATAAAGAAGATATCAGCATAACCCACTGTCTCCATGACTCATTTTTTCCTCTGTTTTATTGGCCTTGATTGATTGTGTTATATTTGCATGCCTGCACTCAACTATATGCACTACTAACTTGCCCCACCAACCTCCCAGCACATAAAGTTTAAGATCTGCCCCATTTCAATTGCTCCGGACATGCATACCAAGTCGCTGATTGCCCCATGCTTAATAATCCCTGACAAAATATGTTCCTTTAACAGCAGAAAGGCAATAGCGGGCGTGAATGGTGAGTGATGTACTGTGTTTATAATGTAGGTTCCGAGGGAGAGTACCATTCCGGAACCACTAACAATGCACAAGCCCCTGAATCCCATAAAGGGTCCAAGAAATGTGTGTCGTGCATCACTCATGAGCAGTCGGGTGTTGAGTTGCCGGAAGAAGGCCCAGGATCTGCCGCAGGCATGGCCAACACGTCCATGAAGCTTCTTTCAAACTCCATGAACCAGAAAAACAAGGCTCCAGGCAAAAGCCACCATCTTATAAACCACCCCTTGAACGTCACACCAGGCACTATGGGAGGGATAAAGCTCACAAAGATGTTGCAATGATGGCATGCTCTGTACCAGTTCCCGGAAAATGCCGGCTGTGCTGTTGGGCAGTCGGCATGCCGGCAGCCTGTGCGTGTCCAATCGTGTGAGTTTTTATTCACCCATAAAGTGCACCCTGGGGTTCGACGTGTCGGCTGCCGGGTTTGGAGGTTTTATTTGTCGGTGTTATGGTTTCTGGGATGCCGGTTATCACGAGGCTCCGTTACGCTTTTGCCTGGGCCTGATTGAGTGTGGGTGGCAGCAGCTGTTGAGGTTCTGCGCCTTCTTTTTCTGAAAGAAATCCTCCTCTATGAACAAGGGCTTTTTCTAACACGGCACTGTGTAATCGTATCACGCTGGGAATTCGAAGCTGACGGTAATCTTTTCCCACCCTCTCTTCCCATCAGTCTTATTCCATATAATGCATGGAGTTGTTGTGACATCTGTTTGGACTAAGTGGACGTCTTGGAGAAGCAGGAATATCCATGTGACTGTCAGGGAACACGTACAAAAACACATATACAGACACACACACACCTATATATAGTATGCATCGTATGTAAATGTATTTGAATATATATATATACGCACGCATGCATATATATATATGTTTATACATTATTAGTAAAAACAATTTTTGAAAAAGGTTTAAAGTTAGTACATTGAAAAGATGAAGCCTACAAGTGTGGGAATGTTTGTATTAAGGCAAAAACACTTGGTCCAAAGATAATATGAACCTAATACAACTCCACCATTCTACAAATTAACTCTAACTCACACTACACAACTACCTCAGAACAGCCACTTTAACCATAGCATTAGTGCAACCTACCCAAAATGTAAAGTAAGGAGCCACACCACAGTTAAGATTGTCTGGCTTGTTACCATGTGAAAACATGCCCCTCACTCGCTTTTTAATTCATCCATAAAGGTTCACCAGTTTTGGAAAAGAAACTTGGGGCAAATCAGAACACAGATGCCAAATGCAGAGATATTAATTAAAAAACTATTTCAGGTGAAAAGACATTGTTTAAAATCATGGACTTTGCGTGTGCTTTTCCATAGACTTAAAGAAATAAGTGTTGGTACACATTTCTCAAAATGATCCACCTTAATTTTGCAAATGTATGCCATGCACATAGCCGTGAAGATAACAGTTTACGCAACATATATTTAGAAAATCATGGAATCTTTAGTTATTCACTTTTCAGAATGTTTCTGTATTCACAGCATCAGCAATAGACACACACACACACACTTACCGCACATCACAATCTTCACAAAGCTGCATATTTTCTAAAGGTGTTGTCCACATTTGCCATTATCCCATTGACTTGACATCTCTTTTATATGTTTGGTGTCTTCTTCCTTTCAGATGGCTTTGAAAGTGCTTCTAAGTGGGGCAGTCACGTCAAAAATATTTTACTGTCACAGCAGGGCAAGTTCTCGTCTGAAAGTCATGCTTCCAGGAACTCCAGAGTGGAACACAGGACAAGCCGCACATTTGCCTTCATTTGCAGCTTTAAAGAATAACTGGAATCGGCATAATAAAAATGGCGCCCCTTTTACTGAAAGAAATGTGCACATGCAGTTTTGTATTCTGTTGAATGCTATATTCTATGGGGCTCATGTTCATCAGGGTCGTAACGTAAGAAACATGCAAAAATGCCATGTGGAAGGCTCCAGCATTTGCGCCGGCATGGATTTTCATGCCTGCACAAATGCTGGAGATCCCCCATGAGGACCGCATACCTAGTACACCAGCATAATACAGGAAGACCCCATAGGGATCGATTGTAGACACTGCCTGGCATGATCGCATGGCAGGCAGCGTGCACAATAAAAATTAAATGCTGCCCGACATGCTTGCATGCCGGGTTGCGTTTACTTGTAACTTTGAACACATCTTACCATGCATGCATGGTAAGCAGTGTTCACAATGAGCATGCCAGGCAACGTTTACTCACTTTGCATGGAGGAGTGCAAAAGTGCAGGGCAAAAGGAGGTGGACATGTGTGTGCACCACTTTTGCCTGCACATTTGCGCTCTGCCATGCAAATGACGACAATTTATTTGGCAGCAGAGCAGTTTGCATTGTATTACTAAATTAATGGCTCGAAGCCGTGAAATTACGAGACTCGTTAAAATGAGCTCATATGTTTCACTTGAAGCATGAGGTGGGAGAAGCGCTACATCTATTATCAAGCACCTAATCCCAATGTGACACACCCTCAACTGATTCTCGCCTGTCACGCTTTGAAAAAAATGGGCCTAGCTGTTCCTCAGTTAAGAGTAAAGACGGAGTGTGGTGAGACATTGCAAAGAAGTTGAATGGAACAATAATTATGATTCTTAATAGTTCTTTAAATTATAAATAATTGATCAAAATCACAGTACACTGTTCCAATGATATGGTTTATGCTCATGGTCCACAAGAATTATTCCAGTCTCTCATTTGGTTTGTCAGCCTTTTTCAAGGACGCTTTGAGATTTCCCTCCAGCTTACCTCTATGTTTCCACGCAAGGCTTTAAGTGGGCAGGGGCTAACAAGGATGTAGCCCAGCCGAATAAGAAAACTGATCAAGATCTGGGACTTTGCCAGGGCTTTTCCAAGCCTGAAGATGAGACGAGCGCCGAGCAGACTTATTTCTCCTGTGCACACACTCTGTTACTGAAGCACATCAAGAGTAAAGATTTCGTGCACAGGAGAAATTAGATGGCCAATGACTGTCTGGAAACGTGTAACCGTAACATTAGCCCTCAAATACCCTGCTCATAGGCGAACAAACCTGATTGATTCCCATTGCAATTGCAGACATGACAGATCCACGGAGCGAGGCCATTGTTCACTTCACTATTCACTTCACTCCCAGCACCATGGTATAAAACATCAATGAGGCAATTAAAACATGAAAATGGTCTTTCACATGGGAGACGAAAACGTTTCACTAAACCCAGGCTCTATATATTGTCTACTTACTTCCTTAGAAATGCAACTGAAATATTTTACCTACAAAGAGACATTTAGGTTGTTTGAGATGTTTATTAAAAGAACTTAAAATTTGCAGTTAGTGTCTTCCTACGTTGAGGTTTTGGCGGGTTGATTGCAAAGAGATTTTTTTTAGGCATACTTTGCACATGAATTTGTCAAAATCAATTCTGGTTTGCGCATAGTCATATGCAGCCGAAGGACAAAAGTTGAGACCCAGTTTTAATACTTTAAGTTGCTCTGGAGTAAAGGTGTCGGAAGAAAGGTTTATAACTGGAGTTCTTTATTTAGTCTGTCTTCTTTGCAGAACGCGTTTATCTCTCTGACTTCTCTGTGTCTGAGGCACTTGACTGTTGCCGCACATTGTTTTCCTTTTCCTGTCTGTCCTGTTGCTTTTCCTTGGCCTCTTCCTCTTGTTTTTTTGTTGTTGTTCCTTCCATCTATGCCCAAGAGTCTCATTTCCTCTAAACAATTTAGTGTGCATGGGGACAGTTATTCTCACCACTGGTTGTCTCAATTTCCGAGGAAGATGCTTCGGTCTGATCAGTATTCTCAGATGTTGTGAGATTCGGTGGGAGTTTCTGCTGTAGAGTATCGAAGCGGAGTGCGAAGCCCGTCCCTTCTCATAATCCTCCTTGTCTCTGATGAATTTACGTTGTTATCTGAGTTTTATATCACCTTCAAAAGATTTGAGAACCTTTTCTGTGTTAACTCGACTTTGTTTACCTTCTTCAATAGTGGGGATTCTCAATAATTTATCTTCCAATTCCTGAAGTATTTTCAGAGTTGTATGCCTGTGTGTGTGGGCATTTTTGATGAGAAAATTCAGAAATGTAACTGAACAGGTATTATTGGATTCGCACCATTCTTGTAACATGGCTCGGTCTTGGTCTTTGAAGGAGGGTGTCATCAAAATTACGCAGGCCTCTCAGAATTCTTCCCACATCTATGTAGTTTTGCAGAGAATGTTCTTCCCACCATTTGCTTATTTCTCTTTTTTGCAGTTTTTCCAGCTCTCTAAGTAGCTTTATTTCATTATTAGGCATTGTTTCCTGGTTAATTTCAGTCTTGCCCATATGTTTACTTGCTGGTTGGGTTTCACAGAACAATGTTAAGGCTTGTTCTTTGCATGCATTTTCCCTGTCCACCTGGGATGTCATGTTAGTATACTGAGTGAAACGTGGTGTTGATTTTACAATGGCCACTCCCAAAAAACGCTCAACTTCCAATCCTTGGGTATGCGTTCTTGAAATTACAGATGACTGTGAAGATTTAAGGTACATGCAAAGGCTATGGGAGCCAGGTTTGCCAGTATGTAGACGTATTCACTCACCCTCCAATGACTGGAAACGCCTGCTGATCGTTCGCCCGACAAGCTGCATAGCCTGCGTCACACTTATGTAGAAAGTTCAACAGGCAATCCGGAGTGCGAGATGAGAGTCCTAACGGTGAAAAGGAAACCCTCTTGCGCCGCAAATCAGCAGCGGTGCTAAATCCAATGCCACTCACCTCAGCGTGTATCAATGTAGAAAAACTGTGTGCCAAAGTACACTATTTGGATAGAACTCCCGGAGCAGATGAATGAGGCAGAATGCACAACCACGATTGCCACCATAAACATCATTTTATTAGAGTCAATTGTGGACAGGGAAGCACACAGCAATGATGTGTTTCGCGGTTTACAGACAGCTTGATCACATATGGGGAAGCACACATAGAGAGAAGACATTAGTATGGTATATCCTACATAGTTCAATTGCAAGACTACTGGGTAACTTCCCCTTGTATGATTTCCCACTGCCGCCAATTGTCCATACCCATACACCGTTGTATGCTCATTTCCATATTTTAATATATTTTTCGCAATCTAAATCGTCTACGACGGGGCAGTGGTCTGGACGTGCATCCCAACATGGTTCAGCACATTTCCAGTGGCTTGTAGCTTGCAGTGGCTCACACATTTTCTGCAGTTTGTACAATATGAGCTTTCAGTGCAGCAGACCTCTTCCCTGCTTCTCTCATCAAAGACTCATACTCGCCTTTTGCAAGCATCTCGGTTTCAATCTCTGTAAGCAGCTCCACTTGCTGCTTCATAGCCCTTATCCAGCATGTTCTATCTCCTGATCCCTGCCTCATCTTCTTCTTCGCAGGTGTGAGCGCTTGCCTTTATGCAACTCCTCAAAGCACTGATCAGGTAATCGATGACATAGACAACGGCCCTCATTACAAGTCAGGCTGTGGAACATGGTGCTATTAGCACCATGGTCCATGCCGGATTCCGCCATGGTGGATGGCGGAATTACCGCCCCATTCCAAGGTGAGTGGGGCCGTAATTCCCCATTCACCATTTGCCCTTCCCCATTCCCATTTTTGCCCCATAGGGCATAATGGGGATGGGGAAGGCGCTAATTACGGCACCGTAAATTACGGTGCCATTATTAGCACCAAGGTCGCTAACCCTTAACGCCTGACTTGTAATGAGGGCAAACGTTTTTAATTCAGTTTTTCTTTTAACCATTTCAAATCATGTGATTTTTCTTTAGATGGTAAATTGTAACCCTGAGGGAGAGACCCACTGGGCACTGTGAGTTTCAAACAGGAAGGACAATGACCTTGCGGCCCCTTAACTAACAATGTATCTGCATCCATGTACACTATCTGTACACATCATATAACTAACATGTAAGCAGAAAGGCAATGAGAGAGAAGAACGAATCTAAGAACTTGCAGCAGGAAGGGAAACATGACATATTTGGTATCTTGATTCATATGTGCAAAGGAAAACTGCCCAAAAATACGTAAGTTGGCAATTCACACAGGGACGTATGTATGAATTTGTGATGGATATATTCATAGGCCCCTTTTTGGCTCATGTTGTGTACATGCCATTCACATGAGCGGAAGCACCTTAACCATCTTCTGCTTTAACACATTGGTCCGTATCAAATTCTTGGGGCATATGTGCGAAAATATAAGATCGCATCTGGGAAAACACAAAGAAACGTATCGTAGGCCTTCCCTCATTCCTTTATTCAATTGCACGCCTTTTGTAAATCCATGATCATTGACACCTCCACTTAAGACAATGCAATGTCATACTCCCTACATGTTTCTATCTGTATCAGTATGAATGACTTTTTAGCACTACGGTGCCCGTGCCAAGAAATGTAAGCACTGTGCAAATTCCAATTCAGATCTCAGCCAGTCTTTGTAATGTGGGAACCAATGAATCCAGAAACAACCAAAGATCGATATTTAACTCACTTCTGCTTCATAGGAATGCACATTTCCTACATTATAAACAAAGTTACAAATTAGAAAATGTACTATTATGATTATAAAATATTTTAACAAAAACAATCTGACACTAACTGCATGATAGTACACTAAAGCAATTCCCAGTGTGGGGGGAGGAGGGGGTGGCATTACCACTGGCTATTCCTGTGGATTGGTGAACAACATATTACTAAAACACAAGCAAAAGTGCAACAACAAACCAACAACAGTACAAGACTTTGACGCTAGTGAGAGCCCTCCGCGCACTGTTCTCTCATACCCAAAGGAACACCTGCATAACAACAGAAGGGGAGGTCCAGACAGGGCAAGAAATCATACTGAAATAATGTTACAAGAAGGGAACACAGTCCCACTATACAAGTCTTTGATACCATCTGCATTCCCACATCTTGAGACAGTGTGGTCAATGAGGACTGCCTTAAGTGGATCATTTAGTGAAGCTGAATATACGCCACAGAGGTTCACACACGGTCTGAGGCACACAAGCACAATTACAGTATGTTGACTTCCGTCTGCTAAAGCCTCTTTTCCTAAGAAAGCAGCAGCCTAAAACATGCTTACATATGCCAAAAGGAAACACTTTAGACGCAAGAGATGTGAAGGTGAGCACAGCTACGCATTAGGTGGAGAGCCTTCACCCAAAGCACATGCCCAGTAAAATTGGGCAAGAAACAGTTATTCTAACATAGCAGTTTGTAGTACCTACTCAGTAATATGATGCAGCAGTATGCTAGGGGAGTATGCAACGTTTTCAATTCCAGACTTTTCCCCTACACCAGTATAAAAAGTTGGAAAACAGTGTATGAAGCTTCAAAACACATCAAAACACAATGTGAAAATGAATCCCACAATAAACACTTCTTCGTCAGTAACAAACTTACATTCTGATAAAAATATTTCTTATTTGACAATACCATCTATTACACCAAACAATTGACTTTTATTTGCATTTCACAAATGTCATTTACTCCCAGAACTTGAAGTATATACATATTTTGACTTCCTAACAAATTAAATAATTGTGCTTTTTTTAAGGAAAGGATATTTACACTTTGTTTCTCAAAAGGTTTACCTGAAAGTTGGTTAGTGTATTTATTTCTTGATAAAGATTTCTCTAGCATGGGTCAGGTCTTGCAATGCAAAAAGGCACTTCTACTTAAGCCCGCGGAGGTATGGGGCAAACTTTAAAACAAATTCTAGGAAAATCGATATGGTGAGGGACATACCGAGTAGGGGATGCATAAAAAATATACAACAATTGACAAGATAAACAATGGGCAGGGCATGTTGTGGGTCAGACAAAGCCAGAATTTATTAGGAGCAAGCAGAAGAGGACCAGTTACATATTTCATAAACTGTAGTAGTTCATAACGAAAAGATAATATTAATATTCAATGCTTTCATACAGTCAATTAACCAATTCTGGAGCCTTTCTGGTGGTATTGTTTGAGGAGGGGTTGAAAGTGATACCCAGGAGATGAGTTCATCTTTTAGTGCACCCGGAAGTCAGCCCTTGAAGAAATGGTTTGGTGTATTGCTAGGCTTGGATTGGACTTCGTGATTGCTGGGCACGTGGTGAAGATGGACAGGTATTACAGTGTTGTCTGTCCAGTTTGGAGCAGGGGAAAAGGGCAAGTGATGTCCTTTAACCTGAAGTGCAGCATGGACGAGAGTGCTGCCTTTATCGTAGGCAGGATCAAAGGATATACAGTGTTTAAATCTAATATTGTATATTGAATCCCTCATGTATCTAAACTTATATCTTGAAAACCTTCATAACAAATATATTTAGGGTGGGGTAAAGGGTTGAATTCTTTGGGGAAACGGTCGGAATGGGTTTTTAGGGGTCAACAACAGGGATTTGGGGGGACCACCACCAAATAAATGTATTCAATGGTAAGGTTTTTAAGATATATGTTTCGATATATGGGCATTCGGTATACAATATCTCGGTATAAAGACATGTAACCGGATCAAAAATGAGCTATTTTGTAATCAGAGACTAGTTGGTTGAAGGTTGCTTTTCGGATTTTGATGGGGGCATGAGTTCGAGGCTCGATGAAGGCTCTGTGGTTGAGGAATTGGTGGTCGCTGTTATGATGAGGCCTGTTGAGGAAGGCTTCGTTGGACTGTTGGGTTCTCGGCCAATAAGCTAGTAAATCTGGGGAAGTCAGTTTTATGCTTATCATTCTAGTTCATGACATGCTAGATGTACCTACGAAGGCCATGTAGGATTGTGACTGTGGCACTCACAAGGTAGCTTTATTTCGGAAAGGCCTGTAATGCTTCAGCACAGTATTTTGCATTCCTTGCCAGTATCCCATAAAGACAATAGAGCCAGTGACTCTTAATTGTAATTGTAATTGGTTATTTATAATGCGCTTAATACCCAGAGGTTTTTATGGCTGACATGTCAGTGGTACAGTACATTGGTAACTGGTTGTACAAGTTATGTTGACTGGTGCCTCTAAAGTGTCAGAAGGGTTGGAGAAGTGTCACTTATCTGCCGGGCAAATATCTGTTTAAGCACAGTCGGGAGAGGGAACAGTCAGGCAAGAAGTATTTTCATTTGAAGCTACCTTTCACTATGAAAAATGTGGACTGTGGCTACAGACATAATACTATCTTCTTGCACACCCTTCCCCCTTTTGGTATAGCTATCTCCACCCAACCACGTCACAACAGACATGGGTGTATAGCCGGGACTGGGCCATAACCTTTAACGGCTATGTGCAGGCACACATACTAACACCCCCTACTTTTTTTTCCCATACTCTGGATTTCAATTCTTTCCGAGGGCTTTGACCGACAGCGCATTGGGACCATACCTGTGATGAAAGGTGCTATATGAATGGTGAAAGGAAATTACAATGAAATGAAGTCAGCAGTATGTTAATTCTGCATCTCTGTGTGATCAGTGAGATTGGAGAGGAGCCAATCACACGTCAGCTGATGTCTATTGGTTGCTGGTAAAGATTTGTCATGTAATTGTGGTTTCTTTTTTTATTATTGTTGTTTTTCGATACAAAAGATCTTTACAACAGTCTTTAAAATTATTTTATACAGTGACATTAATTACTTTTAAAAGCAACATACCAGCTAAAATAAAAAACAAACTAATACATGCAAAGGAAAACTACCAGAGCAGTTATAATTTACACATCACTCCTTGGAATCATAGTACTATCAGAAGCATGATTTGCCACATCACAGCACATTAGCACCTATTCCGATATGATATGGAATGCTATGAATGAATTAAACTCAATAATTCCCAAATCTGGGTAAGGAATAATTCTTATACTTTCGTTCTTTTGCTAAATACATTATCATCTCATCCGCCGATCCCACTAGGCAGACTTTCTTACAACTTAGGTTTGTTTCAATGACATCTAATAAATGGGCCAAATCAATGATCAAAGGAATTCTAAACCCCCACATACATTGTATCCAGAACATTTCACATTTATAACCAGTTGTTTCATTTAGGTATTTCGTCAAGTTACTTTGCCGTTCTTTTGTGAAAAAAACACAAGATGTTTCAATGTTTCTTTTTGTAGATTTTTACAGAATCTACATCCATCTAATGCTAAAGCTAAACTGTTAGACCATTTCTTGATGCGCTCTAGTGTTGGAAAGAGGTTGAATTTAAACCTCATATAAAGGGTGCACATTTTATACCCAGGACACTGTCTAAGATATGGCAATAAGGGTATCTGTTTGTGACGAAATTTTGCATACTCTTTTAATGAGGTATATGACCCAATTTTATCCGAATTTACTGCCCAGTCATATTGTATTAACTTCAACTTGACGACTTGAGGATGTTTTATTAAATCGTCACTGTCCATTGCTAGCAATTCCAGCTTTTCTTCACAACTTTTTCCTGCCTCAACCACCGATGTTGGGACACCCTTCTTTAACATGTTTCCAAAATCTTCATAAAGGGAATTTGGTACTGGATCTAACATTTTTGCATGGGCAGAGAGCTTACGCCATAGATATTTAGTGGCCAAGGATGTAAGTCCCAATTCATGTATAATGACGGAATTAGGGAGCGATGTAGGTAAATGTAGTACTTTCTTCCATACTTTACCTTGGATTTTATTAAGCATGTGACCAATTTCCAAACAGCACAGTTCTAATCCATATATAATGATTGCTTCTACTTTAAGAGTGTAGAAGTCGATCAAAGGCATCAAAGAGAAATGGCAAACTTTTGAGTAGATTAGTTTCATTTGGGCAATCAGAGGCATAACTTTGGTAGAGATTTCTACCTGCCATTTATCGATCGAATCCGAGTTATTCAAATTATACCCCAAATAAATCATACCCAAAGCATTGTGGTTTATTGTAGCGTGCCCTAAGGCTGCATCCAAGCACTGTGGGTAACAGAGGAAGAGTAAAAGATGGGACATAGGAAATTAGGGGAGAATAGGACAGATGGATGGAGAATATAGGCGAGAGGCAGGGACGTCTTTCAGGGGTAGCCACTAGGAGCGCTGCTACCCTTGTATCTGTCGTCATGTCGCCGGCCTGTCAGCTGCGACCCCCTAAGTTATGCATGCAGGGCAGGAAGAGCGGTTGAGTTTGGCATCCTCTCATTCTTTGTGTGCACTGTGCTATGGGTGCAGTGCTCCATCAAGGATGGTGCCATCTATGCCAATATGCTGCATAGGCATAGGCTGTACAGCACACATACCGCTCAAATGGAAATACAGTGTTCCCTGATTGCATCCTATGTGCCTGAAGATTGGGGCTTTATAAAGGTCTGAAAGAATGGGATGAAGGTCCCACCATTACATTCAATCATTCTCCTCCACAGAATATAGCTTCATACACGTTCTAATTACCGACCATTCACACCTCTTGATGGCTGTGTCATAGACGAAAGCTACAACCCATTATTTACATGGACAAACAGGGCAGACCCTAGGATTTGCCTGGTCCTGTGTGGCAAAGGACTTCTGAGGCCCTCTTATTTGCATCACAGAAAATTATGTCACAAAATGAGTCTTTAATATCCATGGGCATCAAAGAACATGTTTTGTTATATGAATTGTAACTGTTAATATGAAGTATTTGGCAATATCAGTAGGGAGGCATATTTTGGAGTAGTCGACAGAGTGATCTGAATCATTTGTGGACATGTCTGATTTTGGCAGGTAAGCCTCTGTGAGATAAATTTGCCCAGGAGCACACATTTTGTCCAGTGGCTAAGCCAGAATTTGAGACCAATCTGTAACTCTGTCGCTTGAGTGCATATCTTCAAAGCTGTAGACAGTAGACATCTTGTTTGTGACTTGTCTTTTTCCAACTTTGCTTTGAAAACACAATCTGACTGTGGAATGCAGGGATAAACAGTGGTCTTCATGTTTTGCTAACTGAAGTTAATTGTTTTTGCAGCAGTTCCATGATTGCTTTCATTTTTATGGTGTATATATTTGGCCATATTGTCCTAACCAGCAATGTCCCTTTAATTTAGATGATTATTTTGACTGTCAAAGAAATTAATCTCCAAGCAATGCTTTTATTATTTTTTAAAACACACAGTGAGCTACACTACCAATACCTCCGTGTCCCTCGTCCCAGTTTTTACTTATGTATTACCAAGCTCAATTGTCAGGAGCCCTTCTTTTATTTCCATTCTCTTTTTTGTTCATGTTCCACCCCTCCCACCGGATGTATAACACCCTAGTGTCTGTACATGCAGTAGCTCAAATTGTTCCAGCCTTTGGCAGGGTCACAGGAAGGCTGCTGGGCTGTTTCATGCAACTACTATCCTCGCCCTGCCGAGCTTGGAGGGGAAACTAAAGAATTAATCCTTTGGGCAGAGGTTTTTGGCTGGGCCTTAGGGGATCTGCCATGAAGATTTAAGTTGCTTATTGGTAGGTATATGGACAAGGAAGAGGAACATGGAAGATATTCTGAGATTACTTGTGTGTAATCGGAATCTTCATTACTCCTTGCCATGCTCTTCCTCATCACAGTACATGCCTCCTGCCCCACCCAACATGTACAGAATAAGCCAAAAGTTATGGCCATTAGCTATGGCATGCTATTTCCTGCAGGCTACAATGATGTATGGGTGAGGAATGGCTCTGGGCCAGACAGGGCAAAGTGCCTTTGTTGCAGGATTGCCTTATAGTTCAATCGAATCAAAGCCCATTTACCAGGAAGGTATTTAGGCAATCAGAGTAAACAATTCTGCAGGTCTTCAAATGTTACCAATATGGTTCAAGTCCCCAAAAAAGTGTCGGGAGGCTCAATAACATACACACAGGGAGTGAACACATCTTAAATTGAATTATGCAAATTTAGTTCAAGTGGCCTTTAAAATGCGCAATACAAATGAGCATTGCCTCTCAAAAATATGAACCATCAATACCTGAAAAAAGAACTAGATAGAGCAAATGTTCCTATAACGTTGACTGCAAAGTATAAAAGGTGTGCATCTTTTAAATACTAAAATCTATACTGAAATATTCCATGGAAAGCAAAATAACAATACAAGACATGTGCTTTGAAGACATTTGCACATGGTCTTGTGGGTAAATCTGTGCCCTGAAAGCATGAGGTCCTGGGTTCAAATCCTGGTGGCCAAACACTTAACAAAACAAGCTTATTTTGCTGCCGGCCTCAAAAACATTGAAGGGGAATAGAGTCCGCTATGTGAAAAGTGGGCGGATGCTGTCTACCCACATATATCCTCAACCTGTACCCTGAAAACCAGCACAGGACCAGGGAGAACAACACCTTCAGTCCAGCAATCGCTCTCCCGTTATCCATGGCCCTGGTAAATCATCACAACCAATGTATCCTCTCCTTTCCCCTCCTCACCGCCATGCTTGGCTTTCAACATGTTTTATAAAGAGCATTTACAAAGTGCAGAGATCATCCTTAAAGTGCTCCTGAAATATAAGAATCCTCATAGAAATATACTAAACAGAAAGAGTACAACTGCTGTGTTATTTCCCCCCATCTTGAAGACTACAAATACCAGAATGGAATTCAACAAGATGATACAAAAATGGCTTGTAGGCTTTCTTTCAAGATGTAGGGCCTCATTACTAGTATTGACTACCATTATGAGTATTGACCACCATACTAGTATTGGCTGCCTCCATACTGTGTTACAGCACCGGGTTCCTTCAATGAGGAACAACCGGGTCATTCCAACATTGGAGGACCCAGTAATTCCTCCTTGAAGGAACCGATCCCCATTCCCATTTGAGTCCCCATAGGGCTCAATGGAAATGGGGATGGAGCTAATTACGGGCCCGTTATTAGCTCCTTGGTCCCCTTGCGGGAACATTTTTCCAGACGTCCGTGCCAGGTCTCGCAAGGGAACCTCGTAATTGTGCATCCCGTAATGGACAGTGCCGGTCCCGTACCGGCACCCTTCATTACGGGAGCGCAAGCCTCATAATGAGGCCCTTAGACTCGTAACAAACGATCATGTGAAAAGGCACCCTGGGTTTGCATCGTTTGACAAAGACATATTTCATATGATGTGAGTGATATGTTATATTCTACAAAACAATTACCGTATTTGTCACACAAGAGAGTGAACACATAAAACTAGCAAGATAGTTTATATTTTGTTAACATGTTTTAATTGTCCTCAAAAAAGACGATTTGGCCATAAAACCAGTTTTTTTTAATGAGCTTTAAGAATAAAAATCCCTCTTTTGAACACCTTGTACAAAACAATGGTTCTTAAATAGGTCAATTACTTATAAAGAACTTCCACTTTAAACGCTGTGCCAAAACCAAGAGCGTGATAAGCCCTATGAGGCTCCATGGGGTTTAATGGCTGCTGTGGAGGTAGGTGGATACTTGTCTCTAGAAGAGTCACATGGGGTTGTCTGCTGACATCACAGCCTCGCTAACACGGCACACTTTGTCTGGAAGCAGTGCAGCCCCAGTTAAATGCAATTTGTATAACTTCATACACTCGCTGCAGCTGGTGACTGCGGTCTCCCAAAATCGCAGGGCCCTGGGCGATGGCAAAGTCTGCCCATGCCTCGGGACGGCTCTCTGCCCAGCTGTGCCTGCAGCAATTTCACATTAATCGATTCCTTAAATGCAGAAGGCTACCGCTGATCACTAGAGGGGCCAGTCTATTAGGGGGCTCGGGAATGGGCTTTCAGCCTCCAGTAGTGTACTGAAATAAACAGCCACAAGCCAGCAGCTCCAAGACAGCTCAACGGGATGTGACATTAAGTCAGATACAGCAGGGCTGAGATACAAATCCCCAGGAAGGGGGCAGCTAAAAACAAACGAGCCCTTCACCTGCTGTCCAGCAATGGTTCTCTGTTGACAAACGTAGAACAACTTTGTGCCCTTTAGTTCCTGCTCACTTTGACCTCTGAAAGAAAGGCTTAGTGTCACAGTGTGCCATTGTAGCAGCAGTGGCGTGTCCAGACTCTTTTGACTTGGGTGGTCCAAGTGGGGCACTGACTTATGCATTGGCTGGGAGTTGCAAGTTAAACAAGCGCACACATAATGATCAGAGTTTAGGATAATGGGGTAGCACCTGGGGTGGCCAATCAGATTCCAGGGGTAGCACGTGCCACCCCATGCCACTCTCTGGACACGCCACTGTGTAGCAGTTTCCTGGTATGTGGCCGATCCTGGATTTCTCGCTGATATGTTGCTGGATTACAAATGGCAGGTCCAGAACCGTGGACATTTTTACAAAATTAGATTCCTCTACGTGTTGATGTGCACAGCCTAGCCCCTGATGTAAGACTCCAGCAATCTTGCACAGTGTGGAGCGCAAGAGCCACAAGAGAGCTGCAGGAGTGGGCCAGTGAAAGTGAGCATGGGCAACATTCTAATACAAGTGTGCATACTCACCCTGCCCTCCCATGAAACGGCAAAGGGCAAACTAGGAAGTTTGGGGACGTAGCCCTAATCCCTGGACATATATTTTACCAGGGACGTTGGCACAGTCCCCAAAAAAGGGGGCCAGTCCCTGCTAAACGCAGACATCTCGTCACCCTAGCCTTGCAGGTTATGCCGTTCCTTGCATAAATAGCTCATCCAGTCCTCATTTTCTCTTGGAAAAAGGAGGACTGGGTTATCTACTTACTCATGACATGGGACATCCTGAATGCCACCTAGGATTGGACATAAGTGGGGGGGCGGAAATATTTTAATTCTTTCAAAGAAAGTTTAGTGTCATCCAATTGTAGTTTTGCAACCTGAATGCATTAGGAAGAGGGTTCTGTGAAACATCTCTGTGTGAGTAGGGTTCAAAAGGGTTTCATGTATAGTTTTGTTACAGTTTGATGCTTGGAAATAGAGCTCACATGAAAGGGGAGAGATGTTCTTTCAGGCTTTTCAGTTCTCATCACTTGGCATTTGTCGTTCAGTATTTATAATGCAAATAAATGTATGCAGGCTACAATGCAGGTTGATATACGGAAAAGAATTACGAGTTGGCTGGTGCGGAATTAACGCGCTGGTATTACTGTATGCCGGCAGGTTGCCGCACCTGCCAACTACAACTCTTAGCTGGAAGTAATTTCTGGCACCTTACCGGCAAAAATCGCTGATATTACTGGCACCATAATTACCAGTGCCGGTAACACTGTCCAATGGGACTCCATGGAATGGGGATTTACCACCATGACCGGCACTTATAATCCAGCAGTAATACCACCGGACTGAGTGCCGGTAACGGTATTAACAATTGCTGTTATACTGGGGGAATTACTGGCAGGATACCGGCAAACTCGTAATGCGGGCCATAATGCACGTAGGTACATGCGGCTTGATTCACAAAACATTTTTCAATGGGCTTTCCCTGCTTACCCTAATCGTTTGTCCTTAGGGTGAATTGTATTTTTCTAGTCCTGTTGCTTAAATACAAGCATTTCAACCCACGGACTACATTTTATGATGGGCCGCTGGCTTCCTTTGAAACAATCGTACACACCAAGGTCAAACTGTTAACCAAAAGTAAACGTTCAGCCAAATTCAATTTTAAAGTTTTGCTTTAGCCTATTCTCCATTCTCAGTGTTTCACTGACACTGTGCTGTTGCTGTCTCTCACTTGATTTCTGATCTGAGCTGTTATAAGCTACCCGTGGAATATGAGAAATACCAGCGCATTGGCACGTCCTTGGTCTACTGCAAACATCTCCTACACCCTTATTTGGAGACCTGGTGAGCATTGACATTGCCTCTGATTTCTGGCGAGGCTGTTTGGCGTTGTGTTTTTTTTGGTTTAACCAGGAAAAGACTCTGGGGGTCATTATGAGTTGGGCGGTAAGGGATACCGGGCACCGGTAAGGAGACCAGTGCCGGTAATCCCTTAATGCCCAATTCCGAGGTCCCTTAGCGGTAACCGTAAAGGACGTGTGGTCTGACAACACTAATAAATAATTATTAGTTATTAGGCGCTAATAACGGGCCCGCGAATAGCAGTCCTATGGGGGCTCAAATGGGAATGCGGAATGGTTGGTTGAATGGGGATTTACCGGGTCGGCACAGGTCGGAATGTCCCGGTAAATCCCCATTCAACCAGACCCGTGCCGGACCCAGTATTGGAGGCAGCCATGGCGCAAATAGCGCCATGGCTACCTCCAATCTCGGAATGAGGGCCTCTGTCCTAGCGGTTGATTTGCTAGCTTTGACAAAGTTCTCTGCAACAATGCTTACATGTTGTTCATTGCAAATAAACACTGTACATATGTCTATGTGCAGGGTGTTGCTAGGTCTGGAAAAGTTCTGGGGCTGCGCTAATGTCAGGCCTGTCGGAACTCGAGGCTAGCTAACCTTTGGGTTGTAGCCATTGAGCTTCTTTCCGGTGCTACAACCAAAGGACCTGCGGCTATAGCCCACTTGGCCCACCCCAGCAACGCCTATGTCTATGTTCACATCAATATCAACACAGACTAACATGTCTTGCTCCCCATTTTCCTAACAACGTGACTGTAGGGAGTGACGTTGCATGACCTATGATCCTGGTGATATTTCTTCTTTGTAACTGAGACTCTCCAGAAGTAGCCCAGTCACACTGTTAGGACAAACTACCTCATAATAATTATTTGCTATTGGATTAATTAAAATGTTATTTAAAATAAACAAAGTAATGCTTATTTAAAATTTTTACCTAAGTGATGTCCCTTGCAGAAATGTCATCAGGATCATAGGTCATGCAACATCACTTCCTGTGATGTGACAGAGATCACGTGATAGCAGGTCCAGTTGTAGGAACCCACAAAATGAATCCAGTATGGCAACCCAGGCAGCAGCAGCAGAGTCTGGATAATGTCCATAGAGCTGAGCAGCAATGTACAGATCATCTGGCAGAGGATACCCGTCTCAAAAAAGAGGGCTTCAAGTACAGATTTTCTCTTGGTTTTTATGAGGATATGCATAATGAGTTCATACAGATAGTGAGCAAGGTACATTTAGTGAGTTACATTAACAATGATGGTCAAAACAGAACATCTTCTGACCTTGAGGGGCATGGCTTGACAGCATCATGCTATGCCTGTACAATTTCACTTGGCACAATCTCCACTTTCACACGCATCTCTTCATCACATATAGCCGGCCCCAGTCTGGTGACTGGCACCCAAGTGAACCCTTTTCCGGATCTCAGGCAAGATTGCCTTGCCCTCATGTGAGACCTGTTACCCATCACTGGGTATGCCTAGGCCCCAGGCGGAGAGAAACGTCAGAGCTTCACAGCCTTAAGATCTTCCTGATTCCTTTAAACCAATCATGCTTACCAATTTATCTACAGTCTCATATTCCAAATTATGGCTGTGATGCTGTTCTGCTTGTTACACATGCATGGTTAATGCTTATGGGAAAACATAACATACAGTCGATTTTGACAACTCCCCCTTTTCTCTTTCTGGTGCTATATTACATCTATTTTATTTTCCCTTTTTTAAGTGCTCTTTTGTTACAATAAAGACTTTCTTTCCCCTCAAGAATCTAGGTCTCATCAGAACCTTTACTTTCTCTACCTGCCTGTACAGGTTACGCAGTTTAATCAGTCGCATGTGATTTATTATTTTGCTGGCTTTAATATGATTTTCTCATGTCGTGTTGGTATACGTTGTGTTATTTTATGTATATTCGACTGTCATTGCATTTTGCATTTCATCATTTGCAATTTCATCACATTCAACTTCTATATCTTCAGTCTCCATGCCATTCACAAGCAGAGGAAACATTGCTGCTGCATGTATTTGATTGGTGTTGATAAGGCATCTTCCAACGTAATGGTACCACTTATGGTGGCAATAATTATGACAAGAAACACTTCCACTGTATAAGAATATGTTCATTTGATCACCTGAGTGTCAGGGCATTTCCTATCCATTATTGTGCAAAGAGACACTGGGCCTCATTCCGAGGTTGGCGGTAAGGGGTTAACGGCACCGGTAAGGTTGCCGGTGCCGTTAACCCCTTACTCCCGCATTGCAAGGTCCTTTAGCAGGTCCCGCTAAGGGCAGCTGGTTTTACCAGGCGCCCTTAGTGGGAGCCGCTAAAGGACCTGGGAGCTAACAACGAGCCCGTTATTAACAGGCCCGTTGTTAGCTCCCTCCCCATTCCGATTGAGTCCTCTGGGGGCTCAAATGGGGATGGGTTCCCTGAATAGAGAAATATTGGGTCCTCCAAGGTCGGAATGTCCTGGTATTTCCCCATTCAGGGAACCTGGACCCGGTATGCGCTATGGGGGTAGCCATGGCGCTAATAGGACCATGGCTACCTCCATACTCATAATGACCCCCAATGTCCTGTTACTTCCAATTCTGATCCACACATCTCACTTCACTTCAGGCAAACTTACTATAGTACAACTGGGTTATTTAGGGGCTTGGATCACCCACATATCTCAATGAACCACCGAGGCCCATATACAACCTGCTCACATGCCAGGTATTGTCTGATACTTGGTGGCCAATATTCCCTTCATAGGCCCATAGCCATTGAAGGAACCCTGCACTGCCTCAACACCACTCTGCTAGTCGAAAAACATTTGCTTATTCTGCCAAGTCCACAGTGCAGCCAGTACTCTCGAAACATTATCCAATGCTTCTAGACAGGACTAGTCATTTTGGATAATTTTCAGATGGTCATTCAGATAATCTTGAATTTCCCTGCATGCAATATCTCACTGCATTCTTTGACCTGCAGACGTGATGTTTATTTTTTTAATATACTTTTTGATGTATTTATTTTTACTTAATGAAACTTACAGGGAAAACAATGCATTTTTGGCACGAAAAAAAATGCTTACAGAAGCTTTTAACATTGATTTACATAGCGGAGGACTAATGTCCTTATAAATGTGTGAGAGGGTGTAGATGTAAGACCGGATGATGCAGGGGAGGTAGAAACATGAACCAGGGACAAGGACAGTAGGGCATGATATATGAACGGGATAGTGGAGGAAGTACTTTTGGATGAAGGTGTGAGGAATAAGTACCATTGGGTTATGATAGAGAAGCAGCGGGAGAGGGAAATAGGGTGATGTGGTGGCATAGAATGCTATGCAAGTGGTTCTTCGGAAAGGAGGAGAGCTAGGAGGTTGGATTTAAATAGAGACAGAGTGGGAGTAGTGTATAGAGGGAAAGGAAAAGCATACCAGAATAAGGGAGAGAGGGGAGGAAGAGAGCGGAAATGTGATGGAGCACAAGGGGCACAAAAGGTGGCAAGTTGGTGAGCCTAGGATGATCGTAGGGAGCGAATGGGAGAGTAGAGAGTCAGATGGGCGAAAAGGTAAGGTGTGGGGCAAGACTGTGTATAGCTTTAACGATGATGAGAATTTGTTTTTACTTAGCCCACTGTTTTATAGATAACCAGCATAACTGATGATGAACTTGGGAGGTGGAGGTGAAGCAGGGACAGTTGAAGAGTGTACGGACAGCAAAGTTGAGGACTTTGTCGAGAGGTGAAAAGCAAAGTTGGGAAGGTCATAGAGTAGACTGTCACAGTAGCCAGATCGAGAGAGTACTAAAGAGGTGATTAGGTGCTTAGCAGTGTTGAAGGAAAAATTTCTTATTTTTCTGATGTTGAGTAGATTAAGTCTGGCAGCAGTGACACATTTGGAAAAGAAGAGCGAGAAGTTGTGAGATGGGTCAAAAACGACACCAAGATTGGGCACAGATGCAGAGTTGGGAAGGTAGTCAGGAGCGAAGAATAGAAGAGGGGGAAAGGAAGTTATAGCCTGTTTGGATGAGAAGTAGAGAACTACAGTCTTAGTGGAGTTGAGCATGAGCGAATGAGATGGCATCCAGTATTTGATGGTGATAGACAGTTAGGAATGGTTGATCATAGCACATCTGATAAGGAGGGAAAGGAAAGGAAGATCAGAGTGTCATCAGCAAATAGTTGATAGGAGATGCCATGCGAGGAGATCAAGGTGCCAAGAACAGAGGTATAGAGAGTGAAAAGAAGTGGACCCGGACTGACCATATGGGAAGGCCAACATTAAACAGGGTGGGTGGAGAGGTAGGACTGTACAGGACACCTGGATGTGTCAGGAGGCAAGATAAGAAACAAACCAAGTGAGGGTCTTGTCCCTGATGCCTAGGAGAGATAGTGTTGAGAGAAGTTCAGAATGGTTGACAGTATCGAAGGCAGCTGAGAGATCAAAGAGAATAAAAATAGATAAACAGTTAGCATGACGAATGGAAGAGATGCAGGTGCTGACATTAAGGGGAGCAGAATCTGTAGATTGCAGAGGTTCAAAGCCAGATTGAAGAGTATCACTGAGGTTGGGTATATAAAGTAACTGAGTAAGTCAGTTGAAAACTACCCACTCTAGGATTTTGGAATAGTGAGGTAGAAGATAGATAGGATTAAATTTGGCAGGACAGTCAAGATGTAGGCCAGTTTCAGTAAGGATAGGGATGCCAGTAGGCGACGTGTAGGATGATGGAACAGTGGCACTCTCACGAGAGAAATTGAAGAGGAAAGTAAGATATGGAGCAACACTGGGAGCTATGAGTTTCACTATGTGGGTTAGCCATAAGGAGAAGGTCAGGGATCTCACTACGGTTAGTGAAGGCAAAGGAAGACATTGTTGCAGGACAGGAGGGTAGAAGTGGTAGAGAAAAGTGAGCAGGTGGGGGGATAGAAGGTAATTTGCAAACGTATTTTGAATGTCGGACGTTTTTGAAGCAAAGAAGAGAGCTAGATCATTAGCAGAAGGAGTAGAGGAGATGGAGGATTTTTTAGGAGATGAGAGAATTGAGTTGAGCGATATTTAAGGTAATGAGAGAGAGCTTTAAGTCAAGTTTGGCAGAGTCTAGAGCAGAGGAGTAGTTTTGAAGAGCAGCCAGGTAGAGTTGGATCCGAGGAGTGTCTGAATCTTTGCCAAGCTCTCAGATTTGTCCAAATTGTTATTTTCAGGGTGCAGATGATTGGTGTAATCCAAAGCCATGGAGGGGAGGATTTAGGATTGAATGTAGTAAGAGAGAAGAGGGAGAAGAAAGGAGCATAAAAATCAGTGTTAAAGTTAGTGAAGGCTTTATCAGTGGATGGAATGTGAATTTTTCTTCGGAGGAGAGAGTGGTGTTGGTCATAGAGGTAGATAGGGAATTGGGTAGGTAGGAGGGACACTTGTGCTTGGTAATGGAAGTAGTAGATGGAGAGAGTGGGGTGGAAGTAGGAGTGGAGATTGAGGCAAAGACAATGGAATGATCAGAGAGAGAAGGAGTGGCAGAGATTTTAGAGGCAGAGAGTGGAGAACAGATGAGAATAAGGTCAAGGGAGTTACCATTTGAATGGGTGGGCAGAGAGTGGACAGAAGAGGGTGAGTGGTTAAGGAGAAGAGAGCTAATGTCAGTAGATCGAGTAGTGGAGAGAGAGGATAGGTTAAAGTTGTCAGTGGCAATGAGATAATGATGTGGTGGAAGGGGGTCAATTAGATGGGATTGGTGGTCAATACATTGATGAACAGGACTAAGCGGCCGATAGAGAGAGATAATATGAGCCCCATAGGGAGCAGTGATTGTGGAGATTGTGTATTCGAAAAAGGGAGAACTAGGATAGTAGATAAGGTAGTAAGAGAGATAGATAATTTGGAAGATGCAAACAGTCCTACACCACCACCCCTACCAGTTGGGCAGGCAGAGAGGGTGGAGTTGTAGGCAGGGTCGTGAAGGGCAGAGTCTGAGAGAGAAATTCAGGTTTCTGTAAGGGTAACAAGGTCAAGAGAGGGCGAATGGGAAAGAAGGAAGTCGTGGTAAAGTAAATGTAGCTACAGACAGTTTGTGAAGTGCAATATAACGAGAGTGAGATATAGAAGCATACTGATGTTGAGTTTGTGAAGTAGAGAGGTGCTGGGGGTAGATGCCAGAAGAATAAGTGTGATGTACTCTGGGTTGGAGGTTTTATGAATATGGAGAGTAGGTGGCCAAAAAGAGGGCTGGCATCAAGGAAAAGAGATGATAGAGATATGAAGAGAGTTGAAATGATTTTGAGCAGAGGCGAATGAAGAGAAAAGTAGAAGAGAATGGAAACAGATAGTAATATCAGTGCATGGTGAGGGTGGGGCTGAGCAAAAATGTAATTGGTACTCACAAGCAATTATCAGGACCCAGCAAAGCAATAGCAAAGCAATAGCTCAAAGGTGAAGAGGCAAAGAGGCCGGAGAAGCAGATGGAGGTTGGCTCTTAGCTGCTTGCCCTTGGCTGGGTCACCCAGGGCTGAGTCGGCCCCAAAGCAAGGACTCAAGTACTGGAAGCAGTGAGAAGCATCCAATGGAAGGAAGTGGAGATAGGGCCACCAGCCTGCGGCTACAGAGCAGGGTAGGCTGGGAGATGGAGTCCTAGCCTGGCTGCCCAGTTTGTCTATTGGTGGTGGTGAAGGTGGGTGAGGGGGGCAGACTGGATGAAAGATGCCCCACTCAGATTAGCAGCAGGAGCTATTGAGTGAGCCAGGACACCTCTGCAGGTAGCCTCAGGCAGATGGAATGAATGTCTCTGGTGCTCTTGTGAAGAGTGCTGTGTTGCTCACAGCCAAATTGAAGTCCCTTTTGCAGAAAAAAAGACCTTTTAAAGTTGACAATTCAGGGGTCAGAGGCCATATGAGCAGTCCATAGATCATTCCTGGATGATTATTGTAGGTCCACTGACCAATGCAGGCAGCCATAGTAGATCGAATGAGTGCTTCTAGTGCTGTTGTTATGAGCTCAGTGCTGCTCTCAGCCCAGTCAAAGGCACAAATATTAAATATAAGAACCATTAAACCATTGTGTGTGATGCTGCTTATTTCCCCTATGACATGGAGTTCTTCCATGCTTGCATCTATGCTTGACAGCTGCACCTTACTCCAACTGACCCTACCTTTCCTCATGTATCTTTCCATGATACACTTTCCAATTGAGGCTCCCATATTCACCTCATCCTGTACACAAGCTTTCAAATCCCTTTGCTTCCCGCATTTGACCATCAGCATAGCATTCCGTTGTGTCAGTCATATTGCTGCTCCTGCAGAACAATTCAGAAAATGAGACATTACTTGAAAGTTCAATATTGGCAAAAAGAGTTGCATTGGGCCTCATTACGACCCTGGCGGAAAGTTACCGCCAGGGCCGTGACTTTACCGCCATGGTGCTAACTACGTTAACGCCATGGCGGTAAGGGGATTTACCGCCCCATTCCGACCTTGGCGGGGCGGTAAATCCCCAATCCCCATTTACCCTTCCCCATTCCCATTTTTGCCCCATAGGGCATAATGGGAGTGGGGAAGGCGTTAATTACGCCACCGTAAATTACGGTGGCGTAATTAACACCAAGTTCCCTTACCGCCATGGTTTTTTACACCCGCTAAAAGCAGGTGTAAAAACCGCCATGGCGGAAAGGGAACTCGTGATTGGCGGTAAGGGGTCGGCGCAGCTAACGATGGCGCTAACCCCTTACCGCCAGGGTCGTAATGAGGCCCATTGACCTTAATCCGGTGTTTTCAACTGTCGGTTTTTCTGGGGGCATGCTGTTTCCCCCATGCTTAGATGAGGGCGTTCTATGCTTTTATCACAATAGAGTCTCTTAAATGTTCATTATTATGGGGGCAATAGAGTATACATTGAATAAGAATTCAGACAGATCTTGAAAAAGAGAGTTTATGTAGATCTCAACATCATCAAGCAATGCCACTTCACTAAACGTTGAATGTACACTTTGTGTGTGAACATGTAACACTTTCCATTAGGCTTATCTCTGTCCTTGTCTGACATGCATTACTAGAGGGTTATTATAGTCTCTACTAGTTCTGGCAAATGAAAGCAGTAAAACAACTCATCCTGGAAGGATGCCTCTCTCATCACTGCTTCTTTACCTTTGTTATAGTTCCACATGGATCACTTGTTTGTGGCCATTTCCTTTTTTTCTACATCACATAGGATGCGTGAAGAATATTTTCTCAGATTCGTTTTCAGTGTTCATCTAGGGCACCCAGTTTTTTTGACAGTTGCATTTTAACATTTTTGAGAAAACCTTTCACTTTTTGGTCACCTGGCGGTTGCACTTTTCCATTTTGACCAATTGCATAACTAGGATGGATAGATCCGAGTAAATGTACACAATTAAGTGGATAGCCTTCTACATCATAAGGCAGTTCCCTTAGACTAACAATGTCCTGCCCCTAGCTGTGTGTCAGCATTTAAGTTAGGGTTTGCGCAGTTGCAGGACTTTTCTAATTTCAGAAGTTGACTGCAAAACGTTTCAAACTTCACAAGTTGCAAATTTATTTGCAGAAATATTCCCATCAAACACAGTTTTCTGAAATTATTTCCACCAAACCAATTACTTCTAGGTCTAAAAATAAAAATAGAGCCGAGCATGCCATGCTTGTTAGGCAGCAAGTTATACTGTACACAACTTCCACTTCTGTTTTTTCTCTAATGACTGCCCTAGAAATTATGTTTGTCAACAACCTCATGACTGGAAGAATCAGGATATATTCTGAGTCTGTTGTGTGGTCTTCCCACACTGGGATGGCAGAGCTCTGTAGAGTGCTATTTTTCAATCAAGGGCTTCCTTTGCAAACTGACACAGTGCTATTTTTGATTACTAAGCTTAGCAAATAAATGATTTTGTCAGCCTAATTAAGGTGGGTGTGTTCCATCCAGAACCTTTAACATTGAATTTGTAGTTGCACCCCTCCATTGTATCGCTGTGTATGGGAATGTATTTCCCTCTGTTTTTATGTCCAAACCCTATTCATATGGCTCGGCCAAATAAAGGATGGAAAATGCCTTGTATGATTGGCTAAATTCCTGGGCTGCACTTATTCCCACATCGCCTAGACACATTGGGGGTCATTACGACTTGGGCAGTAAGGGATACCGGGCACCGGTATGGAGACCGGTGCCGGTAATCCCTTACCGCCCTATTCCAAGGTCCCTTACCGAGGACCATAAAGGACGTGTGGTCTGACCACACGTTCTTTACGGGACCCGTTAAGGAACCTTGGACCTAATAACGGGCCCGGAATTAGCGTGCCCGTTATTAGCGCCTTCCCATTGAGCCCTATGGGGGCTCAAATGGGAATGGGGAATGGCATTTGGAATGGGGACTAACCGGGTCCGCCTATGGCGGAATGTCCCGGTAAGTCCCCTCTCCACCACACCGGACCCAGACACGATTTTGGAGGCAGCCATGGTGCTAATAGCGCCATGGCTACCTCCAAAGTCGTAATGAGGCCCATTGAAAGATATTTGACTGTTTCACACTCAGTTACATTATACCCCTCTGTTTCTCAGGCAGATCAAGATACCAGAATAGTGTATTTTTGGGGTCATCTAGAGCACTTTGTAATAGATTATTAAACTATAAAGAAAGAAAGTGGCTTTTCTTGAGCTGAGAGTGAAACTGTCCTTTCCTTCCTCCCATCACCTTGATATGATATGATATGATTGTTTATTTATATAGCGCCTATACACAATGTGTTTCAAAGCGCTTCAAGGCAAGGGAGGGAACAAGGGAAAATACAACCACATTCATACAGGCCACGAACAGTAAGGATGTGAAATTAACTATCGTACTCGGCCTGATGACATTTCAGATAGTGCAAGAGCTAAGACATAGATAAGGAAGGGAGGGGGAGAGTGGGAAGGAAATGGAAACAGACAGGCGACTACTGTACTAGGCCTGACGACATTTCTGGTAGAAACGGAGAAAAACAAAAGGTGAGGGAGAGGGGTGCAGAAAGGGAGGGGAGGAACAAAACAAGCGACTATCATACTAGGCCTGATGACATTTCAGATAGTGCTGGAGGCGTGGTGGGGAGGAAAAAAACAGTATTGGGACAGTGGGGGAAACAGACGAGGTTGCTATCATATTAGGTCCAGGGACAATTCTGATAGAGTAAGTGCATAGAAGAAAGTAAGGGGAGGAGATAGGAAAAGGGAGAAAGGAAAGGATGAGAGAAAACAGAGTAAGCAGTCAAAAAGAGTGGAGAAGCAAGAGTGGAGAGTGAATACAATTGCAGAAGTCATTAGTAACACATAATGTTGAAAGCCAGGATACAAGATGAAGATTGGAACAGCATGATTCAGGGCCACCATGAGTGCAAGATGCAAAGGAAGTCCAGCATGAGAGTTGAGAAAGAGTGACACACCATGAATGAATGAAGTCCATAAAAGTCAAATACAGCATTGGCCACAAGATAGTGATGGTGAAGGAAGGCACCAGGTGGGCGGGGCTTGCTAAGTGGTGAAAAAGAGCAGCAGGCAGGAAGGTACCAGGTGGGCGGGGCTTAGGCCAGGTGACCTAGATCCACTTGCACCTGCTCCCCATCTGCAAAGGAAAAGAAGCTGGAGGGCTCCTTAAGTAGGGAAACAGAGCAGCAAGCAGGAAGGCACCAGGTGGGCGTGGCTTGCTAAGTGGTGAAAAAGAGTGGGAAGCAGGAAGGCACCAGGTGGGCGGGGCTTGCTAAGTGGTGAAAAAGAGCGGCAGGCAGGAAGGCACCAGGTGGCTTAGGCCAGGTGACCTAGATCCACTTGCACCTGCTCCCATCTGCAAAGGAAAAGAAGCTGGAGGGCTCCTTAAGTAGGGAAACAGAGCGGCAAGCAGGAAGGCACCAGGTGGGTGTGGCTTGCTAAGTGGTGAAAAAGAGCGGGAAGCAGGAAGGCACCAGGTGGGCGGGGGTGCTAAGTGGTGAAAAAGAGCAGGAAGCAGGAAGGCACCAGGTGGGCGGAGCTTGCTAAGTGGTGAAAAAGAGCGGCAACAGGAAGGCACCAGGTGGGTGGTGCTTGCTAAGTGGTGAAAAAGAGCGGCAGGCAGGAAGGCACCAGGTGGGCGGGGCTTGCTAAGTGGTGAAAAAGAGCAGGAAGCAGGGAGGCACCAGGTGGGCGGGGCTTTCTAAGTGGTGAAAAAGAGCGGCAGGCAGGAAGGCACCAGGTGGGCGGGGCTTAGGCCAGGGGACCTGGATCCACTTGCACCTGCTCTCCATCTGCAAAGGAAACGAAGCTGGAGGGCTCCTTAAGTAGGGAAACAGAGCGGCAAGCAGGAAGGCACCAGGTGGGCATGGCTTGCTAAGTGGTGAAAAAGAGCAGGAAGCAGGAAGGCACCAGGTGGGCGGTGTTTGCTAAGTGGTGAAAAAGAGCGGCAGGCAGAAAGGCACCAGGTGGGCGGGGCTAAGGCCAGGTGACCTAGATCCACTTGCACCTGCTCTCCATCTGCCTGATTGATCTTGACCCTTAGCCTATTCTTAGAGCTAAAGTCATTTTATTGCTAACTCAAAGGAAAAGGCCACTGCAGTTAACCCGCCTCACATCTCACAGCACCAAGTAATTGATAGCCATGGAGGTTCACCTGCAGTTTAGAGCCACAGAACAAAGCAATATGGGTTTCCAGCCATTAAAGAACTTTAATTTTTGCTTCATCCAATATATATATATATTAATTCATTCACTGTGCAGTGGGGGGTGACAATGCGTGCACAGGCGCGCACCAGCCCTGAACAGTTATCCTTAGGCACTCCAACCCAGTTTCCCACACCTCAATGTACAGCACCACATACCTGGGATAGAGCAGCCAGGAGAAAGCTGAGAGTTCCTCCAAAGAGGGGCAAAGTGAGATGTGGAATATGGCCGAAAGGAGAGTGAGGGAAGGGAGGTAGAGAGAGAAAGGACACTAATGACAGTGTGGCACCATAAGAAGAGAAAGTGAAACACAGGCCCCCTCCTCAACACATAGGCACCAGCATCAGAGAAGGGGCTAGGTAGAGAGGGAGGGAGAGAGAAAGAGAGAGTGAGAGAGAGATACCCCTGCTAAACGCCAGGCTCTAAAAGGAAGAGGACAGAGAGGATGAGAGAAAGCAAGAGAGGGGTAGAGAGGAAGACAGAGACTGAGACATAGAGAATACACAGAGAGACATGCACAGCGAGAGATAGAGAGAGCGAGGGATAAGGGGAGAGAGACAAAGAAAGACAGGGCAACAGACCAAGAGAGATGGAGAGAAAGAGAGAGAGAAACATGGGCAGAGAGATAGGCACAAGGAGAGACAGAGAGACTGAAGCCGGACATATATACATATAAAAAAGCCACGTTTATTTTATTCAAACCTTTTTCATTTGCTAACTCTGCCAATATTACGCCGCCTTGAGGCAGTATGGGGTAATTGGCATTGTGTTTCCTCTGTGGCTCTGAACTGGATAGAAACTAGCAAGCACTGTTAGGTCTATGACTTGTTAACTGAAGTGGCCTATTCTACTCTCACATTATATGGTAGAGAGTGTTGTCTTACATTTTGCAAACCTATCATAGCATTCATGGGGTTTGATTACTCATTGAAGAAAATGGTACCACCGAATGTATTCTTATGGTGAAAGAAAGAAATCCCAATCCTTAGAACAGGATAGCTTGTGTGAGCAGCTTGACTGCTGACCTTATGAAGCTTCATTGGCATGACGTATGGCAACAACCTTACTGGAGAAAGTGGAACTTACCCTGTACATCAAAAATACAACCGCACACCCATCTGGACAGAGAAGTTAGCATTCATTACCTCGGTCCTGTTAACTATTGTTGAGAGAGAAGTGGCTAGACAGTGACAGCCCCACCACATGCCTCTGCAATATAAGAAGGGAAATAGGACTATTCAGAGGAAAAGACTGCTTTGCATATGGACTTTCCCCTTCTGTATTGGAATGGCAGGCATGAAAGATGATGGTCTGGAGGGTTGCCCAGAGCCGTGCCAGAGGTTATGATTGATACAAAACCTTCCAGCCATCAAACTTCACTTTTGCTGGAGGAAAACGTCTCTGTGGTTCACTTCAGAGATGGGCCTGCATAGATTCCCAATACTACACTCGGAGGGGTGGCATTATGAGAAAGCCAGCCTTCCGCGTGGAATTACCACGATATGCTTTAGAGTGGTGCTGGTGATAGCTCCATGGTTTATTTTTATTTATTTTGCAATTTGTATCGCCCATCGAACCCAAAGGCATCTAGGCGCTGTCCTTGACAACGATTAGTACAAGATTACACAAGAGACTAAATACATAGTTACATATTTACACGTATGCTAGGCAGATAGTGAGACCATACAGGCTGAACCTGAGCGTAAACTAATGCAGCGAGATTACAAGTATAGGTTGGGATAAGCTCATGGACGTGATTTAAGGCGTGTTTCATGTGTGAACAGCCACATTTTCTGTTGTTTTCTGAAGATCCAGAGGGAATCTTCGGACCTTCGTTTGGCTGGCAGAGTGTTCCAGAGTCTAGCGGCTGTTGACGGGAAGCCACTCCCTCCGGCTTTCAGAAGTCTAAATCTCGGTGTGAAAAGAAAGTGCATGCATGTGGAGCGTGTCTGCCTGTTAGATTGTGTTCTAGAGATTGTGTCTGCTAGGTAGGTAGGTAGGAGCTGCTTTGTGTAAGCATTTGTGTATTAAGGTGATAATTTTGAAGGCTATACGGCCTTGTACGGGAAGCCAATGCGTAATCCTTCTTAGCATGGAGATATGGCCATTTTGTGTTATGTTTAGAGCTGCTCTAACAGCATTGTTTTTTATGACTTGTACTCTTTTTTTATATTGTGATTTTTGGCACCTGCATAGAGGGCATTACAGTAGTCCAGTCTTGAAAAGATGAGTGCTCTGGCTAGGGTAATGCAACTGGAGGGGGACAGAAATGGCCTGCAGGCATTAATCAATTTGGACATGTAGGCTGCTGCTGAAGCTGTCACATAACTTGCCACGTTAGTGTGAGAGCTGAGTCTAGGTAGAACCCCAGGATTTTTACTTCTTTAGAGAACTTTATGATTATTGCCGTCGATGCTGAAGGCCTTAAAGGCTTCATCCAGATTGTTGATGCACAGTTGAGACCCTATGAGGAGTAGTTCCATCTTTTCATCGTTCAGACATAAACCATGGTGGGCCATCCAGGTTTGGATAGTTTGGTATATGGCGTTTTAAGGAGGCAGAGTCAATGTTGTGCGATCCCGTGATAGGGATGATGATTTGGGTGTCATCTTCATAATTAGTGTAAGAGACACTCAAGTCATCCAAGAGGCAGAATAAAGGTTTTGTAAATATGTTGTATAGTGTGGGGGAGACACAAGAGCCTTGTGGTACACTGCAGGTGACCGGGCTGGGCTGTGCTGCTGCAGTAGGGGAGAAAACTCTCATTGTTCTGTCAGTCAGGAATGATTGTATCCATTGAACGGCCTTCCGTGAGAAGTGTGCCGCTGAGGCTAGCTGTTTACAAAGTATGTTATGAGCGACCAGATCAAAAGCTGCAGAAAGGTCAAGTAAGAGGAGCACTCCTAATTTGCCTTTATCTTTAAGCTCATCCATTTGAATTTTCAAGTCCAGTATTGCTGCTTCCGTCCCATGTCTGGGGGGGGAGCCAGATTGTCGTAGGCCTAGGAGGTTGTTAACTTCCAAATAATTTTTGACCTGGAGATAAGCTGCTCTATCTAGTATTTTGGGTAAGAATGTCACTGTTGTGATGGGGTGGTAGTTTGTGGGGATATTTGGGTCTAGCTTAGGCTTTTTTAGAAGAGGGAGTATCCATGCATTTTTCAAGTTGGTTGGGACATTACTATTTTTGAAGGAGGCGTTGATGAGACTTGTCATGAAGGGAGTTAGGTCGGTCACGCAGTCTTTGGTGACTGCTACCTAGCATGGGTCACCTTGGCATCGGAAGGGTTTAAGACTATTGAAAATGTGTAGGACTTCCGAGTTGGTGACTGGAGTGAATTCAAATTGAGGGGCCGAGCTATAGTCCGAGGTGGCCTGAGTCTGTTGAGAAGTTGCCGTAGGTTGGATCGTGACTTTTTAAAGTTCAGTTTTGGATTGTAGGACCGATATTTTGTTAGATAGTGCTAGCTGGATACTAGTGCACTAGTTAGCATCTTTGTTACAGCTTTCAGAGTGTGGTACTGGGGATTTCAATTCTCTCAGGATGGCGAAGAGTTCCTTGGTTCCCGATTTCGCATTTGTAATTCTCTCGTTGTAAGTCGTTGCTTGCAACTCTTTGCCAGAACCTTTGAAGTATTGCCAGCACTTTTCAAAATTCTGCTCTGGACTTTAGTGGACGGCCAACATTTTGAAAAGACGCAAGAGATTTTGAGAACAACACTCTGAAATGTCTTGATGTGCACTCAGCACTTTAGAAGCGCTCGCAAAAAGGTTGACTGATCGGTGCAGAATATCTCAAACTCATCTTTTTTTAATTTTACAGAGAGGAAATCTCACCCCACCAAGGCAGAAATCATATTGGTCGTTCAGTGTAAGCTCTTTGATCTGTGTTATGCTTCACCTCAGTCCCAGTTCCCCATACATGTCACGCTGATTGCAGCGACGGGCCCTCTTCCGGATTTGCAGACAGTCTAACAGCTGACGGCTTGTTTTCCCCATGCTGTTGAAACACATGATGCAATGCATGTGATGGAGCTTTAATGCCCATTTCTCTTGTTTCCTGAACAGGGCACAGCTGTCATTTTGCCAACACTCTCTTCTGGGAAAGCACCGAACGAAAAAAGCTATCAAGTGAGGTTTCAAAATACAGACATATTTGGACTTAGGCTAGAGCCGTCTTGTTGTGCTGCTCATCCAAAAGTAGATTAAGAGTTGATTACTTGTTTTATCTCACACTGTATGTTGACAACTTAATATAATATTGTTGTATTTTAGGCAAAGAAAAGTGTGTATGTATATTTGTAAAAAAATGTATTGTATTTTATTGTAAAGGTTGAACGTGTTCAGCCATATAAAATTCAATATATATATATATATATTTTTTTAAGAGTTGCATAATTAATCGCTGGCGAGACTCATGCTGCCTGATCTCCCCTACATCGATAGCGACGGAAAACATACATGTTCTTAAGAATGGCACATCAGTTTCCAGAAAGGCTATCCAACTTACCGTGGCCATTTTACCGCATTTGGTGAACGGCTTCTTTAACTGCAATTTTTCGCTGCATTTTTTAAGTTGGGTGAGGGGTAAGGGTATCGTTTTATTTGTATTTTAGGGTGGTAGGAAGTGGAGGGCCATGGGGCCATAGAAGGAAAATTGCCACCCAAAAATGCATTAAAACGTTGACCGTGTTGAGTTGATCCAGATCCGTCACTAATGTAATGGTCATCTGCGATAGCCCGTGGACATCATTTAGGAGTTTCCAGGGGTTGCAATTGAGAACCTTATGATTGCCCTTACAACCGATATGTACGTCTAGCAACCATGATGGATAACGTTGGCATGTGTGGTGGTTTGTATCACCCAATTCTTTTTGTTTTTTTGCAGTTAAAGGCAGTTGGATATTATTACTTATGACGCAACAGGGCCAATGTTCAAGCGATGCCACTTCCTGTGTTGGGAGAGATGAAAAAAGTGCATGTGATGCAATGTCAGCTCCCTCTATGATTTTGGTGCTAAGACTGAAGGACACCGAATTTAGGACCTCATTGCAGGTACTCTGCAGCGGCACAAGTGTAATTTTCCGCATTTTAAGCACTAGGGCAAATCTGTATTGCATCAATGCATTTTTGAACCGGAGAAAAGTTTCCCTTGCCCTATTCCTGTGGAGTAACTTTGCTGAAAATGTTGGTTTTGTGTGTCCCACCCACCCTTATAACAGCGCTGCCAACCCAGCCCGCTTGCCTCTTATGAATGCAACTTTGTGTGCCCCCCAAGATTTCTAGTGACCTAATCAGGCCACTGCTATGAAAAATGTCTTTGGAGCGCCACTGGTTGGGGGGACGTGACATCTAAAGGAGTGGTGCCCCTGACAAATGAGGGGGACAAAATAATGTGCCACGAAAGTTGGGGGGCCAAACACTGTTGCCCGCCTTTCCACACTCTAAAATTACACCCAGACCCTATTAGAACTGGAGCACGCTTTGCCCTGGTGCAAAAGTACACCGAAAGCATAGCCTTTTTTGCAGCGCGTCCATTTTCCCCAGAGGCTAATACTGTGCAAGATAAAACTTGCACTGGGCGCTGGGGCGCGTTTTCTGTAATGAGGCCACTGGAGCGAAAAGACAGTGACAACGCTGCACGCTTCGGCGTTTGAAAAGCGAGCAAAGTCCACTCAAAGAGAACTACGAAGGCGCTCTTGCTTCTTGCCAATAGTCCCCTTTCTGAACTTATTTTTGGAGGCTAGGATTTGAATGTTCGAGCAGCAAGCGTAGCTTGTGTACATTGAGGCTTAGCTAAAGTAAACCACGCTGAGGCGGGAAGTCATCGTCACATGATCTTCTGCTTGGCGCTCACCCTCTGTTTTCAGTTGTGCTTTTCGGTATGCAGCCACAGACCCACGCCGCTCTGCCAGAGAGCGCCGCAAAGCTCTTCAGAACGTCTCGAACCTTCCCTGCTCACAAAGAAGGAATGCGACGATGGTCTGACTAAGCGTCCATCTTGGAGAATGAATCAGGATCCGCGTACCATCCCAGAAGAAGCTGCACGGAGAGGCACCGTGTTGTGTGTATGTGGGCAGTAAATAAGGCGCTAATGTGTGCCTAGTCTAGAAGAACAAGGGAACGTACACAATTTACATTTTGTTTTAAAGTGTGCCAGTATTTCGTAGGCGCAAGAAAATGAGCAAAAAGTCAATGCTCTATTACATTATATGAAATATGTATATAAATATGACACTTTTATAATAAAATCTGAAAGAACATTTGCCTATTTTCACAATAGTGTTTCAATTGTGCGTGCATAACCCACTCGCAAGTACCGAAAAAGTGCTTTAAAAAAGCCATGGCACATTCAGAAAGTGCACTTGTGTGAGTGTGATGTACCACATTAACAAATACATAGCTCCCAACCTTTTTTGTCACCTAGGCGGGTGAAAACACCCGATTTTCGTTTTGGCGGGTGAGAGGCCTATTGAAGTGAATGGGCGTATGAGGGACTTGGCGGGTGATTCGTCTGCTTTGAAGGCGGGTGACACCCGCCAAAAGCGGGTGAGTTGAGAGCTATGCAAATAGGTGCTGCAGACCCTGTGCATTGGTGTAGTTGGGGAGGCAGAGTGTTGTCTCCCGTTAACATGTTAGCGCAGTCAGTGGCATAAGCCGGATGTGGCATGAGAGACAAAGCCCAGCTTCATTGTCACAGGGCCCAATCTGCAATTATGGCCGCAACTGAGCTGCTCCCAACAGCTGAAGAGGGTGCATATTTCGTTGCTAGACTTTTCTGTGGAACTGCAACCGTAATGCATATTAAAACATAAAAACAAGTGGCATCGCTATCTCAGAAAATGACTATGCAGACATAACTTTATCACACAGGCTCCTCTGAGATATTTCTTAACCTTGAAAGTCACTTGTGAAGGAACTCGAGTTGTTCCATGCGGGTGTGAAATAACTGGACTAGGCTTTTAGGCTACTGTTGTATTGCATTCTGGTACTACAGTGTTTCATGAACCTGTACAGAAATTCAAAATGGCATGTGCTAGTGTAGTCAAGACAACTTTTTTATGTATTCATTTTTAACCCATATTTTTATATTAAACTAGCTTGGGGGCACTGGAGCGCTGTACAGATCATAGAGGAGCAAAACATTGGCAGTAAGATTTTAACAGGTCAGGTAAATATTAATAACACAATATACAGATGGTCCTATGCCAGAATCTAGGTTACACCAAAGCGTTGTTAGAAAAGCCCCATGTTCTGTTCTTTCCTAAACGTATTGAGCCTTGGTGCAGTCTGGCTGGCCACGGGAAGTGAGCAGTCGGAAGCCTGCAAGGACAGTGTTTCCCCTGTCGATATGTGGTATCACAAGTTCTTGCACCATTTAAAAATCCTGGGTTGGAAGGAGGAGCTTGTTCCAGCAGAGTAGAGAGATCTGATACCAAGCCATGTTAGTCTTTTTCCTCATGTATTGTTGGAAGGATAGATTGCTATCCACAATGAAGCCTAGATATTTTTCTGAGTGGGTGAGGCGAGGGTTGAACCTATCCAAGCTTATTTCCTTAAGCCACATTTGGGTGGGTTCCATCTTGGTGGGATGGCTCGGGAGTAAAAATGTGTTCTTTTGTGAGGGTTAGCTTTAAGTAGGCACTTATCCTTCACATTTGACGGTTGCATGGTATGAATGAAGGCGTGCAATATCTAATAGGCCTTTGACCTTTAGGTACAACTGCGTACCATCTGCGTACTGGTGTGTCACGATGTTGGCGTCATATCGAAGTGAGCCCAGTGGTTTCATTTAGACGTGAAAGATGGCCTTGGAGAGAATGGAACCATGAGGGACTCCACAGGTGATGGGGCAGTGTTCAGACCTGAGGTGGTCCAACTGTACAGCTTGATGTCTGCCAAAGAGGTAGTCTGTGAACTTGATTTAAGAACACTGCTTTCATTTATTATTTTTTGAAGCCAGAATGTCACTGAAGTTGAAGGACACGAACGTGGCAGCGTTTTTTGTGTGCACTTCTAGCTTTAAATGTTTATACTCATCAATTATTTTGATTGCATACTACTGTGTTCCGGCAGACGCGAAAACGTGTACCTATGTATGTAGGCATGTATAGGGTTTATATAGCATGGGCCAGGGCACATAGTGCTGTACTTTAAGTGTATCAATGCATACAGAGATATGATGTGTGGAAGGGCTAGGGGAGGCAAATTAATCGGGTTTATCCCAAGGACAAGGTTCAGATACACACATATGTAGATCCCCAGAGGGTTTTGTGTGCATATGCTCATATTCTGGCATGGTCTTTCATCCTTACAGCATTGATAAAATAAGTCACATGTATTTGGGTAACACTTGTGCATGAAATGTCACTACAATAATATTGAGGTTCCTTGTGTGGTTAGGGGACTTTCAATATTGCACCAGTCTAGTTGCCAATCTACAACGAACAGGTTTCACACCACAGATTTGGGGCAAACCCTTCAGTGCAAGGAGCCTGCAACCTTTGGCACTCCAGATGTTTTTGGACGACAACTCACATCAGCCCTCGACTGCGAGGATAGTCAATGATGATGGATCATGGGTGTCGTAGTCCAAAACATCTAGGTGGTCGCATTTTGCCTGCCCCTGTTTTAGTGCATCAGGCCAAGCATATTTGCAAGTGTCTTGGTGGTGCCACATAGTGGAGGTGCAGAAATGCACTCTCTCATTCTTTGATGGCCTGAACCACCGGCTGGCAGCCAGACAATGGCTGTTAACTGTGCTGCAAAGGTCCATTGATGGAGAGTATGGTGGAGTGACAGGCTTCACATGAGAATAGAAGCCTGAAACACTTAACCGATACACAGCCATGCAACTGCAGAGTTCCTCTTCTTTATATAATCTTGCATACAGGCGTCCTCCAGCTTCCAAGCACTTGACTGGGGGTCAAATCTGTGTTGCATGGCATCATCCTGTATCCGATGCGCCGCTGCCAATTAACTACCTTCCCCATGTAATTAGCAGCACATAATAAGGATACTAATTTGTTTTTATAAAGCTTCACATAGGACTTATTTAGATACATTACTATTATTACCCAATCGAAATTGGTACTCCTTTATCGACCTCGGAAGGATGAAAAGCTGAGTTGGCCTTGCAGGGATTTGAACCTGCAAATCCAACACAGATCCCAGCAACGAGCGTTTAACCAGCTGAGCCATCTTACATAAGGCTAGATGTGTGCCCTGCAGCGAACCGTGCCGCTAGGCCCTCTGAATGCAGCCATTTCTCTTGCTGAAGACAGGATTATGAAGCACCAGGGTAAATTCAATGCCCTGAGGCAGCTGTTTTCCATGCCGAAAGAAGTCCCGCAAGTGAAGCAAGGGCTCAGCCGCGACATCTGGGCCGAGTTTAAACGGTGTCCCGGGGGATCGCAACACCCAATCGCTAAGGATCGGAATCTTTTACATGCAATACACGGCTTTCAGGCCAGTCTGCACAGACATGCGATATGACTGAATGACATAATTAGAAGCAGACTGGCGAGGGGGTCTAGGGGAACAGAGCTTGCATACATAGATGCGAGTATGCGTTTATCTGAACCTTTTATAGGGTGTGTACCCCGCCCTTCTGGGCCCTGGGGAGCATTCCACTCAAAGTAAGTGTCTCGAGGAACCACACTTTGCCACATGCCTGCAAGCCTACAGATATTACTAACTGTGGACAGAACTGCACAGCGATGACACAATTAAAAGGGAAATGTTTTTAATGCTGATGTGGGTGGGTAAGGAATTCCAGAATCCCGAGACCTCTCAAGGAACCGATTAAGATTTAGTTGAGTAAGATCCGAGATGGAATAACAGGGGTTAATTTGAAACACGTTTCACACAGAGGAGCTACCTTTGCCAGTAGAACAACTTCTTCTTCTTCTTCTTCTTCTTCTTCTTCTTCTTCTTCTTCTTCTTCTTCTTCTTCTTCTTCTTCTTCTTCTTCTTCTTTTCCATCTTTAAAGATGATTTGTGCCTGCACCTCTCATTTGAGTCTATTCCACTAAATTCAATCCCAGGTGAACTTGGTGCGCCTTTTCAATAGCTCTTGCATCACTGGTTCAATGTCCTGCATGCTCTATGCCATGCTTACCCGTTATGTGGCCCTACGGATGTTTAGACTTCAACTCCCATCAGCCCTGCAAACCATTGTCAGCGGTGAAGGATCGTGGGAGGTGTAGTCCAAAACATCTGGAGGGCCCCATAAGGAGCACCTATGATGTTGTGTTGAATGCATGTGAATGAGCATTCATTAACATTTTTGCAGCGACAGCCACAGCCATCTGCGCTATTTGTTGTTGAAGGACAGCTCCTACGAAGTTGTTCATTGCAAAAGTGCATTTAGTCTTTTGAAGCACTACCATAAAGACAAGTAATGGCATTGGAATGTACCAATGTACACGGTGCAATGTTTAGATCCGTGATGCTAAATGGCTGCTGCAATGCAAGTTTGAAATGGCCAGTGCAATGTAATCCCTGTCGTTCCATCGACCGCACAACCCATTCTTTTGGAACTATACAGCAGTAACCTTACACTGTATCCCCCTTACCAGGAACCTTGATGATGGGATGTTGTATGCACCCTGAAAGAGACCACTGCATTTGCTGAGAATCACACAGCCATTCGGATCTACTAGGCATCATCTAGAGACCAATACTCTGACGTAGGCAGAGGAGAAGCAGCAATGCACTTGGAGATCCATGAGCTGTACCCAAATAGCTACCTACACCTCGTTCCAACCTGTAACAATATACTGCTCTGCCAACATAATGCACCATTCACTGTGGCAGTAATCTACTGGACACCTGGTCACCCCTCTCCTTGTTAGAAGATATTATTGAATTAGCCCTGATTGCCTGATCATTATGGAAAAAGACCCTTCTGCTAGAAGATGTAAACCTCCAGGTTGAGCTTCCACATCCCAAGCATGGTGCAGAGGTCTCTTAGGGAACACCTAGATGGCGTCCGTTCCAAGCTGCTCACACTCTTGACCTAATAATACATCCCTGTGGAATTAAGTACCTGTTTGGCGGGCAGGCTTTGTCAGTAACGACCTACCAGCCTGAGCCTTCTTCAATGTCTGTTACCACCAAAGTACGACCACTATCACGTTATCAGTACTTTGTTCCCAGTGTAAATAAGGTAATTTCTTTTTTTAAAGAAATTAGGTTCACATGAAAAACGCATGCCTGAATTCCCTTAAAACAAAAAGAAAGATGGCTGGCGGAGGAAGCAGCCCAGTCCCTTTTCTATGTCCACACCTGAGCCATAGGCAGGGTGAATAATGCAGAAAGAAGAGACAGAGCAACAGCAGCAGTTAAGTGGGGGGATTGGGGCCTGGGAGATAGGTTGGAGCAGTATATGGCGTAGGCCACAGGGGCTGATGGGGGAGGGGCTGAGGCAGGAAACATGGAGGTTCAGGAGAGTAACACAGGGGGCATACATTAAATGATGGGTTATACTGGCAGTTCAATCCTGCACTGCTAGCCTATTGGTTGTATTGGGTGGTTATTTCCACCTACATTTAATGTTGCTTAGAGACCTCCAACACATCTGCCCAACCTCACTCACAGTTTGATCATTGGTTTATCACATGGAACATAAGCAACATTGTTGCCCACCTCGACTGAGAACAACCTGGTCTGGCTGACTTGATCTCGGTCTAGTATCTGAAGAGAATGTCCCACTCTATGTTTCTGGTCAATAAACGTGGCTGACATTGTGAAGGAAGACACGCAGCAGTACTGTGAATGTGGTTGTATAATTATTCCTAAGGCACTTAATAAAGTAGTTCCCATATGCCTAAAGAATCCCAAACCTGCAATCAAGACCTGCAACATGCGGTTCAGATTGGACCTTGCAGACATCTATAGATGCAGTCGTCACCTGGAATGTTATTTCACAGTCCCCGCGAGGGAATAATGAAAGTGATGAGTAGTCACAACAAGCCAACCACTCCTTTAGGATTGAATAGGAAATACACAAAGCAGGCAAACCTTGTATAATCTTGCGAGAAACAAAAGAACTGAAAGCCACCAGAAAATGCGTCTCTGGCAAACCCAACAGTGTAACAACGTCGTATTTTCTTTTCCCAAGACAACTAAAAAGATAAATGCATCCTTGGTGTTAACCTCCAACAAAGACTTGGGCAGCAGCAAAAATCAAAGCATTCACCAGAATTTCAATGATAGGAAGAAACCAAACCGAACAGCTGAACTAGTGAAGTGCTTGGTCACTCGGAGGTCTCTTGGTGCTGATGTTTATTATTACTAAATTAATCGGTTGTCATGGTATTGACCTCGCAGGGGTGGAGGGCTGAGTGGACCTGCCTGAATTCGAACCTGTGATCATGAGCTGAAACACGATCCCTGTAGTTCAGGGCTCTGCACCCTGTTTTGGACTACACCTCCAATGAGCCCTCACCTTTGACTATGCTAGCCAAGGTTAATGGGAGTTGTGTGAGCCAAAGGTTGCAGAGCCCTGCTTTAGTGAATGCTTAATTAGACATACTCATAATAATAATAATTTAGTATTTATATAGCACTACGATCCCTCGGGTATCTGAGCGCTGCTTATTATTACCCACAGTGTGTGGTGCTCATTTATCGACCTCGGAAGGATGAAAGGCTGAGTTTGACCCTGCCAGAATTTGAACCTGCGTCAGCAGGCTCTGCACAGATGTCAAAGTAAGTGCTCTACTCGTGTGCTAGCAAAGTTTACAGTGACACCCTAACAGCAAATATCCATATTTTTTCAATTCAAGTTACGTTTATTGTTTGATATCAGGTTTATAATCAAAGCTACATTTAGCATCAAATAAGCTTACACATGGTGTATGGTTGTATGGTGTTATGGAATTCATTTTCCGAAATACACTTTAATAAATAAAGAAGCCTACAAGCAAATGTAAAGCTTAACAAAAACTGTTCTACAATAAACACATACAAGTACAAACCCTAGCATACTAAACCTAAAACATGCAACTTCTAATAATAGTTCACTCACCATTCAGAAATACAACCCAATACAATTGAAAGTGAATGCAAAAAACATAGTGCAATACTTCATCATCAAGGATGGAGGCAATGACGTGTGGACACAAGTCAATCTTCAATATCTTTCCATTCAGAGGCATGGAGACTCGCAGTCACGGCAAGAATATCATCGACACGCAATATTCGCTTGGCGTTCAGTTTTTCCATGTTTTCAAAGAAGGCTGACACGGTGCTGACCGCTAAAATACATGTTCCATTACCTACCCATCAGAGAAAGAGTTTGAAAGAATATTTAACTGTAGATACATTTCACTTGTAGAAGACTGGAAGGATAAACATCCTCTGTTCAGTAAATATCCTTACACATGCAAATGAAGTGTTCGAGATGGAGGATGGGTATACTGAAAAGTCATGTGGACGTGATGACTTCATCCAATGAAGCAAGGATGTACCCATGACCCGTACAAGGGAAGATCTCCATTTATCCTTACAATGGAGGAGTTAGGGTACGGTTCCAGATGAAGGCCGACAAGCCAATAGAAGGAGAGTGCAATCACTAAGGATGATTTTTCCCACAAAAACTCCTACGGTTAGCAAGGAGTATCAGACTCAGTAAATTAATCTGAGGGAGAAGGTAGGAGGAGTCCCGGTCAAGGCCAAGTTGAAGATGGGAAATCAGAGTGGGGCGGGAGAGAAGAAGGAGATGTAGGAATAAACCAGCATGCAATCTAACAGGGAGCAGAACTAAGAATTAAGAACTGGTTTTGAGTTTAAGAAGTTAACCAATCGTGATTCATACTCTACACTTCACCTGCAATTTTGACAATGTTCTTATAACACATTCTACTGTCTGGTATCATATCAAGAAGTAAAGAGACCTTCAATAATTGTGCATCCCCAGGTCTCACAAATTCTTTAAAATCCCACTGTACCTGCAGGTCAATTAACTTAGTTTCCCTACTCGACTTAAGAGAAATGGGCTTGACTCATGGTGACAGGTGATAAAAAAATGTACCAGCTGTAAGTGATTTCGATCCAGCACTCCAACTAAGTCAATGCCTAGTATGGGATGCCCAATGGAAACCCTTATTTATATATTTTTATGTCAAAAGTTTGTTTAATTCTGGATGATGTACCCTTATATAACGCCCCTCTCTTTGAATCCACCCGGCCTCACTGAGCCAAGAAGTAGGTTTGTTTTACAAATGAAAATATTTATTTGAAGAATTGAACAATATATATATCACACTTTTATAAATATGGATAATATCTGAATATCACACTTATGAATATGAACAATGATCAGCAATGGGTAACATGACAATATCAACAATCTCTTTAATCAATTAGGAGTAGGAATAGGAAGAATAATGTAGCAGAGAATAATTAGTATGGGTTCAAGAAATGCAATGATAGCAAAGAATGCAACACAGAAAGAAACTTGATATGAATTCAACCAAAGACAATGTAATCACTCTTTCCCCCTGATATTACTCACTCCCCCCAATATGCAATATGAAGAGATGAATGAGGGCACACAGATATCAGGAATAACAATCAACAACTGCAGTTTCAATCCCGATTCCCCCCCAGCAAGCTTAGAGAGAACAGGAATGCTTTTAAAAGCAGGTCAAAATGCTTTTAAATGTGGTTGAGTTGAAGGGGAAAAAATGCTAAAAATGATTTTAATTCACTAAATGGATTCAGAACTAGTGAGAGTTGCTTTGGATTGGTTCAGGTCAACACTAGCAATGATTATAGAATGATTAGCAGATGGAAAACGAATTTCAGAAGTTGAAATCAAGAAATAGCTGTTTTTACATGTAGTGAAATTGAGCCAAATCGTGGCAACTTTTCCGTGTGCGGGAAACGCGATTACGGAACAAATATAAGGAAGTGGAATGTTTGGGTTTGTTTGAAAGCAGAGGATGTTAGCTTCAAAATGACCTTTAAATCTCGTCTCTAGGACTTACGGATCAAAAGCTACAGAGGTTTTTGTGAAGGTCGATTTTTCAGAAACATAGTCAAGATTTCAAAATGAAAGATGTGCTTTAAAGATTAGGAACCAAGATGGACTTATACTAAGGAGCTATGAAAGTACAAGATACCCAACGGGACAACCAGCAGAACAGGACACCTTCCGCTCTGATTGCTGTTCGCCAGGACACTTGACTTTCTTCATAAAATATCAGCGCACAGATGATTATCGCTACAATTATCACAGACTAGATAATGAGAAGAATTCAGGATGGACACAGTATTCTATAATGCGGTTCTGGATAGGTTGAAATGGATTGAATAGGATTACTTTAAACTAAGAGATGACTATGGACAGTTCTATACTAAATACTCACTCCAATGGCTTTGGAATAGAATGAGCCTGTCAAAGATCTGGTCAAGGGTTTGGACTTCACTCGCCACTGGACAGGATCAGGGCACATGGACTCTTCTCTCAGCAAGGCACTCTGGTCTGCGTGGCCTCTTGGACTGGACCTGACGGGTTCTGGTTTACAGCTCTGCTGGACGGATCAGGATCTTGGGTTCTAGCACGGGTTCTTGGCCAGAAGCAGAACAGCTCAGCCAGGCTGTTGGATTTTGTGGTGCCCCTTGGAAGTTTAGGGGTTAAAATCAGGTTTGCAAGATTTTTTTAAAGGCCTGCTGAAAAGGGTTCAGCTTTTGGGATTAGGCCTCTGCTTCAGGGTTCTAGAGTCTCGTTCTAGAGTCTGGATCCGGAGTCTGGTTCTAGAGTCTGGTTCTCCCTGCAAGGTGCTTGACAGGAGGATCAGTTGATGAGTGAGAAAAAGTGTGTGTGGGTCCTCAACAGTCCCTATTTATCCATTTTCCAAAGTGGGTGGGGAGGCTGATTGTCTATGCCCAACCCTCTAAGGATCTGATAGGTCAGAGAATTCCCTGTCCCCTGATTTGAGAAGGGAACAGTGTGTCATCATGTGTCAGAGTGATGCTGCCATTTACAACCTAGGGAAGAACCTCCCCTTTGCTTTTACTTGGAAAATCTATTTTTTCCAAGAAACATATTTATACTATGCACAACTTGTTCATAATACATATACACATCACAGGTTAATTAAGGCACATCTCTGTTCAAGTCCCATGTTCCTACGAGTTTCGGTTCACAAATGACAGTTTTTTCGCGCTTTTGGTTGGTTACCCATTTTCGGATCTGTACAATTTTTTACATATACATGCACATACCATCTGCTCATACTTCTGTAATTTTTCATGTTCCTAGCACAACCACAATAGCCGCAATATTAAAAACATTTGTGGTTCGGTCTCAGAACATCACACAGATTCCAGATTAGTTTTAAACTGTGAGCGAATTTTTAATGTTAATAATCTCTAAATGTAATATTTTTGTCAGTTCGGTACAATATTTTAGAAGTATTTTCCTTAAACATATATTTAATCCAATGTCAAATCCACATTTTCAGTCTGGCCCACCTCCAAGCTTGGCTGAGTCAGAGAGTCACATGGCTTGTCTTCCTGCCAGGGCAGTTTCTATTGACGCCCCAAATTAGCATTTCCATTCAGCTCAAGGGAGCCCTTTGTCTGCACCCAGAGCAACAGGCCAGGGTGCCCCTCCTAGTTCATTTTTACACCAGCCTGCCAGTTTCTTAGCAGAGCACAGGATAACAGGTTCCTTTGTTTAGGGGGGAGGTGTGGAATGTGTTTGAAGCCCAGTGTGGGAAACATTAACTTTTAAACCCAATGTCTGAAATTGACTTGTCTTAAAATATAACTTACATTTTTGACAAATACATCAACCAATTTCTTACTTCAAGGCTATTTAGAATATAGTTTTGAATTGTATCCACCTCTCAGGCTTCTGATAGCAAGTCTTTCTTTGGCACAGTTTGAGTTCAATGTACTACTTTACACATAATAAGTTTTAAATTGCCGGCTTCTGACAGAGGTGAGTAACGGTAATACACCCATTTTTGACAGATTTCTTCCAGCTCAACCATCTTCAAAAGTGGACTTAATTCAGATAAAATATACTTCTGTGGACATTGTATTTATGTGGATTCTCGAAGTAGAATGATGTTCACCACCCAACAAGGTGGTTGCATCTTTTTGGGTGGTTTGTGAGCCATGATTTTTGCAAATTTGACAGCTAGGGAAAAACAGATTTTTAAAACTGCTCAGTGTTTCTTTGCAATGATTTTTCTCTGTGGGCAGCCAAATGATGGGGTTTGGCAGTGGTCTCCTGTGTTCCCACTGACATAGGCAAAAGTGGATGACGACCTATTTCTCAGATTTTTACTGCACACTTTCTGGTGATTTTTAGCGAGCAGCATGCTTTCCGGTGGCCATTCTGATGTTTCTGCTGCAAGCAATGCACAGTAATGTTGCAGGGCCTGGGCTAGTGGGTTGAAACATCCCACAAGCCCCCCTCTTGCGATTGGCGTTGATCGACCATCAATGGGAATTCGCAAGACTGGGATGTCAGTTTCATCTCTTCTGATTCCAGTAATCATCTTTTCCTCCGTCAGGGGTGGATCGATTGGTTCTCCTTGCCAGTCCTGATGGGAGTATTGAGCTATACTCGGGCCCCTCGGATCTTTGCTACCGGTCCCCGGGTAGTGGTCCTTGGTTAGACTCCATGGTCTCCAAACAACTATAGGTTATCTCCTAGGATGAAAAAGCAAAAACATATTTGTAGACATTTCCCCACCACTATTAATGTAGTGGGGCTGACCCATACATTTTGATAATCAGGACACATTTTTATTATTATATTTTATAGACTATATACGGCTATTTTAGAGTTGGAATTTTATGGATCTGAAGTGGCCCCCTCTGGGGTTCCAGAAGACTCCTCCAGTTTCTGCAGAGTGTGCCCAGGACGGCAACACTTTAGTTGATTAATATGGACCCACTTATCTTCCCCCTCTGCCAAACTGCCTTTGGGGATGCAGATCTTGTAGGCGACTGGTGAGATCTTGTCTACAATTTCATAAGGACCCCTCCAGGTATGCAGAAATGTTCGCTGTTTGGCCTGGTTCCTTTGGAAATTGTATAAGTAGACCCGGTCTCCTACATTGTATTCTCTTCTGGTAGTCTTTAAGTCATAGTGGGTCTTCATACTGTCGGCTGATCTTTCTGGATTTCGCTGAGCATAGGCAAAAGCATGTTGAAGGTGTTTTCTTAGATTTTCAACATACTCATGAGCTGTGGAGGCATTGATCAATGTCTGCTCTTGGGTCCTGTAGAGCAGATGCTGGGGAAGCACCATCCTGCATCCAGTCATCAGCTCAGTGACATTTTAGTTGCAGATGAAGGGTTAGATCTGATGGCCATTAGGACAAGAGGTAATTGAATACCCCAACTTGGCCCAGAATCTGCCACAAACTTTTTTAATATGCTCACAATTGTTCTATTGTATCTCTCCACAGCACCACTAGAGGCTGGCCTGTAAGCAATATGTAGCTCCCTTTTGACCCCAAGTATCTCCCACATCTTTGTCATTACTTCGCTGGTGAAATGGCTACCTCTGTCTGATTCGATCCTTTGGGGTAGACCAAAACACAAAAAGATGCGGTTGATCATCAGGGCAGCTGCTGTTTCTGCCTTGCAGTTTGGGGCCGGGAGACATTCCACCCATTTAGTAAACAAGTATGTCATGGTCAACATGTACTTGTTCCCCCTAGTGGAGCGAATCACGGGCCCGATAAAGTCTACTTGCAAATCTGACCATGGCAGTGTCATCCCCCTCTTTTGGAGAGGTGCACGGTGTGTGAGGGATGTTGGCTGAAATTGTGCACACACAAGACACCCCTTCAAGTATTGGTCGAGGTCCTGCCCAATGTGTGGCCAGTATGCAACCTCTCTTAAGATTTCAAGTGTTGTATTAAACCCCCTATGACCGTCTGTGGCCGCTTCATGGGCGTGACTTAACATCAGGCTTTGGAATGAGGTAGGGACCACCCACTGATCATGGCCAGCTAGGGATCTCCTTATCAACAAACCGTCTTGGATTCGGAACATTTTTGGACATTTCATCAACACTCTGAGGTCCTCTTTCCCTATGTAATCGGTATCCGTCAGGGGAAAATTCTCAGGGTCCTCAAAGTGTTGATAAAACTTACCAATTATTGGATCCCCTTTTTGAGCCGTAATCAAATCAGCATCTGGGGTCTCCTTTACATTGTGCAGTCGAGAGGTTATTGTGAGCATTTGTCTGGGACCTAGTGATAGCAGTGACCTGGATTTCCCCCAACAGGGACTCGATCTCTATTAGATCCCTTTGGATGGCCCCGGTTTTGGCTAGCTGATCAGCTAGGTAATTTCCAGTTTTGTCTGGTCCCTCTACTTTGGAATGACTCTTGATCTTTTTCCAGTAGATGGTCATCACATTTGAGGTGACCAGACCATCAATATTTTGGATTAATTTCCCATGTTTCAAGGGTTTGTTATTAGCACATAACATGCCTCTGGTTTTCCAATTAACCAGGTGCTCCACAAACCTGTTCCATACATAATCCGAATCTGTGATTATGAACAGTTTGTGGAGTTGATGTTGGACAGCAGTGAGGATGGCTTGATGCACAGCCATCAACTCTGCCACTTGACTACTTCGGGGACCAATCTTGTACCCAGCGGAGGGTTCTGGGGACTAATTCACCCATGCATTCCCTGCGCCGGCCACAAGTTCCTTTTCCCTGTTATTGTCAACATGGTAAGAGCATCCATCCACATAGACAGTGGGCATTCCCTCACACTTGTCTTCTTCAAAGACTTTGTGTGGGGAATTAAGGTATGCCTCCATGTTGTCCTTGATTTTTAGACTTTCGTCCTAGAGACAGTTTTCTCTGGCACAATCATGCAAGTCAGCCAGACCTTGCGCGAGGGGACTCTTCTTGTTTTGGCCATGTCTGACCTCCACAGGAAAGCCTTGCATTGACAGAATACAGGAAGTAATTCGGGAATTACTCACATTTCTGGCCGGGATTCTGTCACATTGGAGATATTGCAGAGGCTGGTGTGGAGTCTCCACCATGATGTGTTCCCCCTGGTTAAACGGGTGGTAATTCTTCAATGCCCACACCGTTACCAGGAGTGCCTTCTCACAATCGTTGAATTTTTCCTCTACAGAGGATAAAGATTTACTTGCATAGGAGATTACTTTATTGACCCAGTCATGCTTTTGGTATAATACTGCAGTCAAGCATGTATTAGAGAACCTTGTCTCCAGGAAGAACTCCTTGTTTCTGACAGGGTAAGCTAGGCAAGGCGCTTGTGAGAGGCTTCTTTTGAGTTGTCTTACTGCCTCAGCTTGTTCTGGACCCCACTCCCAGTTGATCCCCCCTTCAAAAGATGAATCAGGGGTCTTGTGATCTCTGCATAGTCCTCAATAAACTTTCTACTGTAATTAGTCAGTCCAAGGAGGCTCCTGAGTTCCCACAGAGCTGTGGGGTCATTCAATTTCTGGAGGGCTTCTACTTTCTTTTCCTGGGGACAGAGACCCTGAGGAGTAATCTCATGCCCCGAGAAATTTACACAGGTTCTACACCACTGTGCCTTTTGGAAGGAAAGTTTTTCTCCGGCAGCCCTCAACTGTGTCAGAACATAACGGATCTCTGCTGTGTTCCTCCGCAGTTGAGCTTTTGATGAGAAGATCATCTACATAGGCCAGGTTACCCCTCTCACCCAGGTCGGGCATGTCCTTATGTAGAAAAAAGTTGAACTCATTGCCGGAGTTGATGTATCCGAAGGGAGTCCGGGTCCATGTGTACTGCTGGCCGCCAAAGGTAAAAGCCAGCTTGTATTGGTCCTCCCTACTGATAGGTACAGTCCAGTATCCATTGGTCAGGTCTATTCCAGTGAATACCTGTGACCCCTGGATCTGGGCCAGCCCTTGGTCAATGTAGGGAAGAGACCATCAGGAAGTATGGACCCATTTGTTGAGCTCCCTAAGGTTGGCGCAGAGTCTCCACTGGCCGTTTGGCTTCAATATCCCCAGCACCGGATTATTGAAGGTGCTGTGGACTGGACGGATTTTCCCACGGGACTCAAGGTTCTTAATTATTTCAGTAAGGACTCCATTGATGCGAGAGGCAAGCGATATTGCTTCACAAACACTGGAGTCATGCCAGGGTCCGTGGGAATTGTTGTTGTGTGGATGTTGGTGCTACCACAGTCATATGAGTCCACCGCAAAGAGATCTTGAAAATCCAAGAAAACCTGTTTCAACTTTTGCTTCTGCTCCAGAGTCTCACAAGCATCAGCTAGGTTGACTCTCTCTTCAACCATCTGCCTGAAGGCTGGAAAGACATCTGGTTTCGCTATCTCAGCGGCCTCCTCCAGCTGGGTGGAGAAGTCCCTGGTCAAAGTGCTGATTAGGACTGGTGGATTCAGGTGGGAAAGGCAGCCCTCATGGACCTGGAAAATCACCTCATCCCTCCTGAAGTCACAAGTCACATCTTCCTTACCATAAGGGCAGGAAGTGTGCACCAGAAATCTCCCCCCATGCCGGGTAAAGATCATGTCTGGTGTTGTGTTGTCATCACTGTCACTGTCAAAACAGTCCTTGGGGATTGGTCCTAACAGTTAATTTCCTAAATCAATGGAAAAATGTTGGTCATCAACCGCCATTCCAATAATGGTGCCTGCGGCTAGAGTGATACTCTTTAAGTCGCTGTTATCCACCTCTGCTGGAATGGTGTCATGTTCTATGTTGACTAATGGTGTTGGATTTACCCCTAACCCTTGCTGTTGGAGAGAAGCATTTAGATGAATATAAGCATCAGGGTTTTTCAATTTCTGTCCTCTTTTAACTTTCACTTCCAGGGAGAATTGTCGGGTCCTTTCTGGGATGGTGACTTCCTCTACAATCTGAATTTCAACTGCATAAGGCAGCAGTTGAGCTGACCTAAATGCTTTCTCTGGATCATCAAAGTCCATGGGATTATCCGCTAATCGGGACCAAGCTTTGAAGTTTATTAGGTCCAAACTAATGGCAAAGCGATTGAGAATGTCACTGCCTAAGTAAAAGTCGGCAGTGACGTCTCGCACGACCCAACAATTATGAACTATGCTCTTGTTGCCTATGGAGATTTTGAGCATACACCTGGTTGGCAGGAGATGTTTGGAATTGGGTGTTTCCAGATCGATTTCCCATTTGTCTATCAGTCTAGATGTGGGAATGGCTGGATCTATTGGGAGTTGGCCGAACATGGCTCCGCTGATGAAGCTCTTACCATTGTGCACACACACTAGGGCGAGAACAGAGTCCTTCCCTTCATTTAACTGAACAGGGATGAACAACTGCTCTCCAATTTGCTGAATATCAGCCAGGCTCTGAGCTGATTTCTCCTGTTTCTGGACTATAGGAGTGGGAATGTCTGATTGTGGATTGGTAAAGAATTTCAGAGTGTTTCCTTCCAGTGTGGAATGCCACCTTGGACTGGAAGGAAGGTTAATTTTCAGAAATAGAGAGGACCCCCCATCACCAGTCTGTTGTCCTACTGCTATTACTGTCACGTCTGGAATTTAGTTGTTCTGGAAGTGAACATTGTAATGTCCAAATCCGCAGTCCCTTCGACGGGAATTTCCTTCCCGTCAAAGTTCTGAAGTTGTCCAGGAAGAGAGGTGAGAGGAATTTGATAATTCTACCCCCGTCCTGAATTCAGTTTATCAAAGGCCTTTTTGGACAGAAGTGTAGCTTGGGATCCAGTGTCCACCAGTGCCAAAATTGTACCCTGCCCCTGTACTTGAACCGGGGCATAGTATATTCCCTCCTTCTCTGCAAGGGGGCACATATAATGTACATTTTTCGACAACTGGTGGGTGAGTTTTTTAGTTTTGGACATTGAAAGAGAAGATATTTGGACAGAATTCTGTGGGGAGCCTAGGAAATCTGAAAGAAAAAGGTGGCAACTAGAGATGGGAGAAGTTTTGAGTTCCCCTGGTTCCAGTTCTGGGTTGCGCCCCCCCCTTTTTGGAGGCAGTCACCAGGCTGGGTTTGAACCAGGGGATTTTCATGCTGTTGGTTCTGGGGTTGGATGGTGGGCGGTGCTAGCTCAGTCCCCACATCTACCCAGTTTGGATTCAAATCCTTTGGGACCCATTTTTCCTTGGAAGGAGTTCCCCCATCTCTGAAGGAGAAGATCCTTTTCCCAGGATCCTCTGAGGACCCCTCTCCTTCAAATTGGAAGATCTGTACCTCCTCCATAAAATGGGTCTGTTTGGGTTCTTTGTTTCTCCTACCCCCTCGCTGCTCCTTGGGTGGCAGGCTTTCAGGGGCAGGAGATTTTGGTTCTGGTTCCTAGGTTTCCAGGGGCTTTTTACAAGTTAATGTTAATGTTAAAGGTCATTTGTACCGGAGTGGTCCCCTGGCGCTCTGGCGGCTCTGAAAGAGGGAGGGAGGGGTGGGTTAGTGGGTGGAGGCTGGAAAAGTGCAAGATTGCAGTGATGTGCTTTTGGCAGCCTCAGCCCGGTGGTTCCGTCGGCTGGGCCTGGGGTGTATGCGGCTTGTAGTCGTCGTGTGCTGATGTGCGAGTCTATGTGTGTTTTTTGTTTTGTTGTTGCAGTGTAGTGAAGTTCGTGCGGTTTGCTGCGCTAGAGGTTTGTGGTTGTGTTTGGTTTGGAGTTTGAGAGTTGTATGCAGAGAAGGAAATTGTTAGTGGTATTGGTTAGTTTGTATCTCTATCCTGGAGTGAACCGGTTGGGCTTGTGTAATCTTACACGACGGGATGCTTGTACACCCTGAGCCTCAGGAGGTACGTGCCCGTTTTTGCATTCAAGGCCGTTTGAGGATTTAGCTGTCCCCTCCGCCCGCTCCCCTAATAACCTTGCATGCTCCTCACCCCCTCCACATGACTAGCGCAGCTGCTAGTGTCCATACTTCCGATTGATCCATACTTACAATTCTATCTAAGTGTGGACATGCTAGTATTCACAATTCTATCTAGGTGTGGACATGCTAACATTCACAATTCTATCTAGGTGTGAACATGCTAACATTTACAATTCTATCTAAGCGTGGAAATGCTAGTATTCACAATTCTATCTAGGTGTGGACATGCTAACATTCACAATTCTATCTAGGTGTGAACATGCTAACATTTACAATTCTATCTAAGCGTGGAAATGCTAGTATTCACAATTCTATCTAAGTGTGGACATGCTAGTATTCACAATTCTATCTAGGTGTGGACATGCTAACATTCACAATTCTATCTAAGTGTGGACATGCTAGTATTCACAATTCTATCTAGGTGTGGACATGCTAACATTCACAATTCTATCTAAGTGTGGACATGCTAGTGTTCACAATTCTAACTAGGTGTGGACATGCTAACATTCACAATTCTATCTAGGTGTGGACATGCTAACATTCACAATTCCATCTAGATGCGACGCAGGCTAGTATTCACAATTCTATCTAGGTGTGGACATGCTAACATTCACAATTCTATCTAGGTGTGGACATGCTAATAAGGGAGGTAAGATAGAGTGACAGGGGTTTTCTGGAGTAGAGTGATTGCTCTACTCCCCACCCATGTCACACTCACAGTTTTTGTTGGTGTTTGTTAGCTGCTGGCTTCCTTGGCGTCCCCTGCGGACACCTGCAGACACATCTTGGGGCCGTCCTTTGCCTCGGGGTCTTTCGCTGCAGGGCTGCCGGGCAGAGGGCTGCCCTTGGATGTCCTTGAAGTGGGGTATGGGGACCAATCCGGATGGAGTGGGCGTGTTGGGAGGCGGGCACAGGGGAACCAGGAAGCGGATGGGCTGGGGAGAGGGACCACGCGCCGAGTGCGCTATGGTGCTTTTAAGCACCTATGCAATATTGCATTGCAGGGTTTGGGGAGGAGGGGGTCGGGAGACTCCTTACCTTGGCCTGGGTCACTGCAAATGGCAGGGAAGCCAGCTGCAGACCCTCGCCACGGCCTCGTTTTTTTTTCTTTTTTTTTTCTTTTATAAAGGACCAATCAGGACAGTGGGGAGGCGGGCACAGGGGAACCAGGAAGCGGGTGGGCTGGGGAGAAGGACCACACGCCAAGTGCGCTATGGTGCTTTTAAGCACCTATGCAATATTGCATTGCAGGGTTTGGGGAGGAGGGGGTCGGGAGACTCCTTACCTTGGCCTGGGTCACTGCAAATGGCGGGGACGCCGGCTGCAGACCCTCGCCACGGCCTCGTTTTTTTTTTTCTTTTATAAAGGACCAATCGGAACAGTGGGGAGGCAGGCACACGGGAACCAGGAAGCGGGTGGGCTGGGGAGAGGGACCACCCCCCGAGTGCGCTATGGTGCTTTTAAGCACCTATGCAATATTGCATTGCAGGGTTTGGGGAGGAGGTGGTCGGGAGACTCCTTACCTTGGCCTGAGTCAGTGCAAATGGCGGGGACGCCGGCTGCAGAACCTCGCCAAGGCCTCGTTTTTTTTCTTTTATAAAGGACCAATCGGGACAGTGGGGAGGCGGGCATAGGGGAACCAGGAAGCGGGTGGGCTGGGGAGAGGGACCACTCGCCGAGTGCGCTATGGTGCTTTTAAGCACCTATGCAATATTGCATTGCAGGGTTTGGGGAGGAGGGGGTCGGGAGACTCCCTACCTTGGCCTGGGTCACTGCAAATGGCGGGGACGCCGGCTGCAGACCCTCGCCACGGCCTCGTTTTTTTTTTTTTTTTCTTTTATAAAGGACCAATCGGGACAGTGGGGAGGCGGGCACAGGGGAACCAGGAAGCGGGTGGGCTGGGGAGAGGGACCACGCGCCGAGTGCGCTATGGTGCTTTTAAGCACCTATGCAATATTGCATTGCAGGGTTTGGGGAGGAGGGGGTCGGGAGACTCCTTACATTGGCCTTGGGGACTGCAAGTCCCCAAGTGGGGAAGGAAGCTTCCTCCAAAGCTTTACACCCCCCTTCCCCGTGTGCCTCCTCCCTGTGAACCAGTGGTTTGTCAGGGTGCTGCCCCGTCATTGTTCTGGAGCACTAGGTCCAGAGTTTGGGGCATTCTGTGCCGGCATGCCCATCTGAGGGTTCTGCTGAGCCCTCAGGATGCGACCCAGATCCTGTGCCATATTTTGGACCTGGCGCTCTAGCTATGAAACCCACTCAGGCTGATACGGGGTTCTGTTTTCTCACCTGGGCTGATCCCGGGAAGGGCAGCTATCCCTTCTCTGGTAACACCCTGGGTTGGGAAGATTTGGGTACCCCTCCACCCTTGGCCTCCCCTCTCCCGGATTAGGTGGTCTGAACTCAGGGAATTGGGGAAAGAAGGATGGATGATTTGGGGGTTGAACGTTTTGTGGATACCTGGGGAAGAAGTTCTGTCCAGGATTTGGGGAGTTTCTGCCCTCCTGAGGGAAGTTAGGAGGGAAGTTCCCTGGGTTAGGGGCTGCTTTGTTGGATCCCCCCCCTTGGGCTGGAGGAGTCCACACATAACCCAGGATGGGTCTGTTCCCCTTGCAGCAGGGACTTACATTGTCAGGGGTGTGAGGGATCCAATTTGTGGGACTACCTCCTTGGCTCCCTGTCTGTGACTGGCCCGAGGGCCTTCTGGGTTTGGGATTATTCTGTTGTGCAGGCAAGTCTTTACACCCCCCCATCTCCAAATCTAAAATGGGGGCAACCTTTACCTCCGCCACCTTAGCAGCAGCAGGCGTGTTGGTTTGGTGCTTTTCTGAGCATTCTTGTTGTCTATGGGCTTTTGCACCTCATAGATCCGGGTGGCCTGTTCAATGACCCAGTCTAGTGATCTTTTCTCATGAAAATCTCTCACTAGCTGGGTCATGATGTACTTTGGTAGAGCGTGGAAAAAAGTATGAACAAATTCTCTGCTGGCCGTGCGCACCCTTCTGGTAGTCTGCGCGAAGGCACGCTTTCACTCCTGCACAAATTCTTCTAGGGCCTGATCCTCCCCACATAGCAAGTTGTAGGCTGCCTTGCGAGCCTCTTGGGGATTTCTGTGAACAGAAAAATGCTTCAAGATGGCCACCCTATAGGTGGACCACCTAGAATGATTTTGGTCCTCCAGCCCCGCAAAGAAACTGGAGTATTCTGGTGAGAATGTCCATTTCACATACTGAATGCAGCTACTACTGTCTTTCAAATAGAAAGTTTCCATCATCTGCTCAAAGAGCTCTAAGTGCTCCCAAACAGAATACTTAGCGTTCTTATGATAAGGCGTGATGACGCTCCTTATTGCCTTGATTTGTTTTAAGGGGTCCTTAAGCAAGGCCCTTTTTTTGCCTTATTGGTCTTCTTAGTTCGGGGAACCCTGGTCCAGTCATCCTCTGACTCAGAGGCACTGCTCCCAGAGGTGCCCGTCTGGTCTTCTAGGTTCTCCCGGATTCTGCGAGCCTGGGAATGGCTGGCCGAATGTGGGGACCTAGTCTCCTCTGTCCTGGGGTGCTCAGAGGAGTCTTGGGATTCCTCCTTGCTGCCAGGATTTGATGGGTATCCCCCCTGTCCTAGCTGGGCAGAGGTTTTTAGGATGCCCTTAGTGGGCCACTAAACTTCACAGTACTTGGGTACCCCCACCCAGATGCCCGTCCATCCATTCCTGGGAGGTACTGGCCTTTGAGCCCCATACTTCTGACCGGATAGTAATATGCCATCCCTGTGGCCCTGGGCTCATGTGCGCCAGTGGACATGGGGGTGGCAGAGTCCAGGGACTGGGGAAGATGAAGGCCTCTGGTACTAGGGTTCCTGAGGTTATGCTCAGGTGTTTCCCTTTCCCAGCGAACCTCATCTCTACCAGCCCCTGCTCCCTGTTACCATGCAAGAACCTGAGCTTTCTTTTCCTCAATCAAGGCCTTATTAGTCTCTATCAGTTTCTCTTGCATGGCTACCTGCCTGTCGAGCCTATCAGTTTTCTCACAGAGAGCCTCATTTTCTTTCTGTGCTTCCTGGTTTGTCTTTGAGTACTGGGCCAGTCTTTGCTGCAGGAGGGTTACCTCCTGAGTCCCATCCCTACTGGCCTGCTCCTTTCTTGCCAGAGCATCTTCCACCCACCTGGTGTGCTCTAACAATCTATCATGCTCTTTTTCGAGGTCACCCAGTCCCTGGAGGGCCAGGTGATTTTCTTGCAGTTTCCCTTTTAAGTGACAGACTTCCTGGCTTAAGGTGTCCCTTTCCTGAACAAGAGCCTGCCTCTGTGCCACCAGGTCGTCCCTCTGTCTTTGAAGGGCACCAGCTTTCTGGCGCTCTTCATCAAGCTCTGCCTGGGTGTCCAGGTCTTTCAGAATTAATGTGTTGCTCTCTGCCTTCTTTCTATCTAGGTGGCTTTGCAGGGTGACTATCTGCTCTGAGCATGCCCTGTTGAAGTCCAGTTGTTGCTCCAGCTTTTTCTGGCTCACCAGTAGGGAGTCCAAACCTTCTTGCTACTCCCTCTACAAGGCCAGAATTCTGGTATCCTGGTCTGCCTTTTCCTCTTGCAGGATACCCATATCCTTTTTTATCTTAACTATATACTACCTGCTTTCATTTCCGAACTCCTGGCGCTTCAGCAGCCTCTGCTCAGAAGAGTCTAGATCCGATTGGGCCTTTTCTAATGCCATCAGTTGCATACTTGCCAGATCTTGGCCTTCTGCATATTTATCCTGTATTACTCCCATAGATAAATATAGATATGCCGCTATCTTGGGAATCTTATTTTGCTCATCCTTGCCTTAGGGCCGTATATAGTTCACTCAGGGCCACATGTAAGGGACCCTGATCTCTCCAGATATCTAACCCAGTTGCAGTGATCTGTTGTGTGATTGCCTGCAACCACACATTCTTGTCCTGCTCAGTCCACTCACCTCTCACAAATAACTTATGTAAAAGGTGTTCTCTAGCTATCTTGATATCTACCAATGTCACCATTTTGGAAAGATTGATCTCCTTCCTGACTTACAGAAGTTTTTTATTTTATTTTGCAAAACAGACCGTTTCCTTAGAGACTTCCCTTTTGAGGGGTGCTTTTACAGTGTAACACAGCGTGTCAGCCCAACAGGATTTATGTATCCTATTCGTTAGCACACTGTATTAAGGTGCACAATTCTAATCCAGAAATCCCGGCCAGGAGCCCCCAATCTGTAAGTGATTTCAATACAGCACTCCAACTAAGTCAATGCCTAGTATGGGATGCCCAATGGAAACCCTTATTTATATATTTTTATGTCAAATGTTTGTTTAATTCTGGATGATGTACCGTTATATAACGCCCCTCTCTTTGAATCCCCCCGGCCTCACTGAGCCAAGAAGTAGGTTTGCTTTGCAAATTAAAAGATTTATTTGAAGAATTGAACAATATATATATATATATATATATATCACACTTTTATAAATATGGATAATATCTGAATATCACACTTATGAATATGAACAATGATCAGCAATGGGTAATATGGCAATATCAGCAATCTCTTTAATCAATTAGGAGTAGGAATAGGAAGAATAATGTAGCAGAGAATACTTTGTATGGGGTCAAGAAATGCAATGAAAGGAAAGAATGCAACACAGAAAGAAACTTGATATGAATTCAACCAAAGACAATATAAACACTCTTTCCCCCTGATATTACTCACCCCCTCCCCCCAATATGCAATATGAAGAGATGAATGAGGGCACACAGGTATCAGAAATAACAATCAACAATTGTAGTTTCAATCCCGAATCCCCCCCAGCAAGCTTAGAGAGAACAGGAATGCCCTTAAAAACAGGTCAAAATGCTTTTAAATGCAGTTGAGTTGAAGGGGAAAAAATGCTAAAAATTATTTTAATTCACTAAATGGATTCAGAACTAGTGAGAGTTGCTTTGGATTGGTTCAGGTCAACACTAACAATGATTATAGAATGATTAGCAGATGGAAACGAATTTCAGAAGTTGAAATCAAGAAATAGCTGTTTTTACATGTGGTGAAATTGAGCCAAATGCGAAATTGCAGCAACTTTTCCGCGTGTGGGAAAGGCGATTATGGAAAAACTATAAGGAATTGGAATGTTTGGCTTTGTTTGAAAGCTGAGGATGTTAGCTTCAAAATGAGGTTTCTAGGACGTACAGTTCAAAAGTTACAGAGGTTTTTGTGAAGGTAGATTTTTCAGAAACATAGTCAAGATTTCAAAATGAAAGGTGCGCTTTAAAGATTAGGAACCAATATGGACTTATACTAAGGAGCTATGAAAGTACAAGATACCCAACAGGACAACCACCAAAACAGGGCGCGTTCCGCTCTGATTGCTGTGCGCCAGGACACTTGACTTTCTGCAGAAAATATCAGCTCACAGATGATTATCGCAACAATTATCACAGACTAGATAATGAGAAGAATTCAGGATGGACACAGGATTCTATAATGCAGTTCTGGATAGGTTGAAATGGATTGAACAGGATTACCTTAAACTAAGAGATGACTATGGACAGCTCTATACTAAATACTCACTCCTATGGCTTTGGAATGGAATGGGCCCATCAAAGATCTGGTCAAGGGTTTGGACTTCACATGCCACCGGACAGGATCAGGGCACATGGACTCTGCACTCAGCAAGGCACTCTGGTCTACGTGGCCTCTTGGACTGGACCTGACTGTTCTGGGTTACAGCTCTGCTGGACGGATCTGGATCTTGGGTTCTAGTACGGGTTCTTGGCCAGAAGCAGAACAGTTCAACCAGGCTGTTGGATTTTGTGGTGCCCCTTGGAAGTGTAGGGGTTAAAATCAGGTTTGCAAGAATTGTTTAAAGGCCTGCTGAAAAGGGTTCAGCTTTTGGGATTAGGCCTCTGCTCCAGCGTTCTAGAGTCTGGTTCTAGAGTTTGGATCTGGAGTCTGGTTCTAGAGTCTGGTTCTTCCTGCAGGGTGCTTCGCCAAGGGATCAGTTGATGAGTGAGAAAAAGTGTGTGTGGGTCCTCAACAGTCCCTATTTTTCCATTTTCTAAAGTGGGTGGGGAGGCTGATTGTCTATGCCCAACCCTCTAAGGATCTGATAGGTCAGAGAATTCCCTGTCCCCTGATTTGAGAAGGGAACAGTGTGTCATCATGTGTCAGAGTGGTGCTGCAATTTACAACCTATGGAAGAACCTCCCCTTTGCTTTTACTTAGAAAATCTATTTTTCCCAAGAAACATATTTACACTATGCACAACTTGTTCATAATACATGTACACATCCCAGATTAATTAAGGCACGTCTCTGTTCAAGTCCCATGTTCCTACGAGTTTCGGTTCACAAATGACAGTTTTTTCGCGCTTTTGGTTGGTTACCCATTTTCGGATCTGTAGAATCTTTTACATATACATGCACATACCATCTGGTCATACTTCTGTAATTGTTGTCATGTTCCTAGCTCAACCACAATAGCCGCAATATTAAAAACATTTGTGTTCAGTCTCAGAACATCGCACAGATTCCAGATTAGTTTTAAACTGTGAGCACATTTTTCATTTTAATAATCTCTAAGTTTCATATTTTTGTCATTTCGGTACAATATTTTAGAAGTATTTTCCTTAAACATATATTTAATCCAATGTCAAATCCACATTTTCATTCTGGCCCGCCTCCAAGCTTGGCTGAGTCAGAGAGTTACATGGCTTGTCTTCTTGCCAGGGCAGTTTCTATTGAAGCCCCAAATTAGCATTTCCTTTCAGCTCAAGGGAGCCCTTTGTCTGCACTTAGAGCAACGGGCCAGGGTGCCCCTCCCAGTTCCTTTTCACACCAGCCTGCCAGTTTCTTAGCAGAGCACAGGAGAACAGGTTCCTTTGTTTAGGGAGGAGGTGTGGAATGTGTTTGAAGCCCAGTGTGGGAAACTTTAACTTTTAAACCCAATATCTGAAATTGACTTGTCTTAAAATATAACTTACATTTTTAACAAATACATCAACCAATTTCTTACTTCAAGGCTTTTTAGAATGTAGTTTTGAATTGTATCCACCTCTTAGGCTTCTGATAGCAAGTCTTTCTTTGGCATAGTTTGAGTTCAATGTACAACTTTACACATGAAAAGTTTTAAATCGCTGGCTTCTGACAGAGGTGAGTAACGGTAATACACCCATTTTTGACAGATTTCTTCCAGCTCAACCATCTTCAAAAGTGGACTTTGATCAGATAAAATATACTTCTGTGGACATTGTATTTATGTGGATTCTCGAAGTAGAATGATGTTCACCACCCAGAAAGGAGGTTGGATCTTTTTGGGTGGTTTGTGAGCCATGATTTTTGCAAATTCGACAGCCAGGGAAAAACAGATTTTTAAAACATCTCTGTGTTTCTTTTGCAATGATTTTGCTCTGTGTGTAGGCAAAATAATGGGTTTTGGCAGTGGTCTCCTGTGTTCCCACTGACATAGGCAAAAGTGGATGGCGGCCTATTTTTCAGATTTTTTTACTGCACACTTTCTGGTGATTTTTAGCGAGCAGCATGCTTTCCGGCGGCCATTCTGATGTTTCTGCTGCAAGCAATGCACAGTAATGTTGCAGGGCCTGGACTAGTGGGTTGAAACATCCCACACAGCGCTGTCTGTAAAATGTTCATATCTCCATAAACACACATCATGTTTGGTGCACTGCTGCCACGCATAGGCCAGCCATGCACAATTAAACTTTATTTTGCTATATATATATATATATATATATATATATATATATATATATATATATATATATATATATATTCACTGAAAAAACCTTAGTTAAGGGACAGTTAAAGTGATCAGATTTAACGCAACAAAACCGTTGAAATTCAGCGGATGTGGGAAGTGATGACTCGTAGAATCTAATGATGTGTTCACACACAAATCACAGCAGCAAGCACTCAACCAACTGAGCTATCTTGTCGGCCTCGAAATTTGTTTGTCATTGTGAATCCCATCTGTTATGTATGTGTTTATCGCCGTTGCAACAGGCGGGATGCCAAGCTAAAATGTTCATCACTTTCCACATTCGCTGAATTTGAAGGTTTTGTTGCGCTAAATTTGATCACCTTAACTGTCCCTTAGCTAAAGTTCTTTTAATATATTTCATAGGTTTTGTTACACCATAGTTTGTTCAAAGTCACTAGCCATGAACTTTGGGCATGGCCACTGTTCATGGTCTACCAATAGGTTTCTTCAAAGCCCACTAGCCATGGCGGTCGGCCGTGGCCACTGTACATGTTTCAGCAATAGGTTTCCTTGGGGTCCACTAGCCATGGCCTTCGGCCGTGACCACTGTGTATGTTTCACCTATAGGTTTTCATAGGGCCTACTAGCCATGGCCTTCAGCCATGGCAAGTAACCAGTGGCCATGGTTACATGTTCCATCTATAGGTTGCCTTAGAGCGCACTAGCTATGGCCTTCGGCAATAGCCGGTTGCCACGACCAATGCTCATGCACACTGTGCATGTTCCACCAATATGTTTTTTTAGGGCCCACTAGCCATGGCCTTCAGCCGAGGCCACTATACATATTTTACCTATAGGTTTCCTTAGAGCCGACTAGCCTTCAGCCGTGCCAACAGTCCATTTTGCACCAATAGGTTTCTCAAAGGCCACTTATTTTAAAAATAATGTTTACATTCCTGCAGTACCAGTAACATTTCCTTTCTAAAAAAAAAATCTTTTCTGATATCCGCGGTTATGCCATTGAACTATCCATAAACTGGGTTATCCCCAGGTATAATCGTGGTAAAAAGAAAATGCTTGAAAAATGCCAAGCTCTTCCCCACCATCACAGGCACTCACCAAGTGCCCCCTCCTCTTCCCATGGTCCCCGCACTCCTCTAAGATGCCTTTCTCCTTCCTAGCCCTCTTCCATTACCCCTCAAATTCTTCATTTTGTGTGATGCACTTTCATTCCCATTCATGTCTCCCGTTGTAGCTGTGGTTATAACCGTGGTTATGCCCGCGTATAACCCAGGTTATGCAAAAATGTTCAAACTGTAACTCTGTCCCCTGACCACCCTCATCTCCCCAATTTCACATGCATCTGTTTTCTCCCTCCTCACCTCTACCCTGATGCCATTTCATCAATTTTCCTCCTCCAAATAGCTTTTTTTTAACTTTTGTTTTCCGCTAACCCAGGTTATAACTGCGATTAGCTCTCACATTGAGCAATAAAAGACAGCTTTTCCATTTCTGAAAAGCTGTGCGGATGCATTGTGGGACACATATATAGCTATCATTTTGGGAGAAGGGGGCATCCGTTTCTCAGTTAAATATTTTAACAACTACTGGATGGAATAACCTCAGACCACTCTCGGAAATCGAGTTAACGCTTTGTGCACAAGTTGTTTCTTACATGGTCCAATTCCATCCAGCAGTTATTCCTCTGCGCTGCGCAGATATTTTGACTTTTTGTCTATTAAGAAATAAATGAGAGTGGGCTGAAAACAGTGTTTTTGTGCTTTCTTAATACCTTTTTCATGTTCTAACGAATCTTTCACAAAGATTGCAGTCTTGGGTGGCCTGTGACAAATGTTTTGTTTGCCCAATATCTGCCAAATCCGTCATGCAAGTCAAAAGTTATTAGCAATTCAATGTTTACATTTCCTATCGAAAGTGATACTCAGCTTAACTAAAGTGTTTGGACAGCGGCACTATAATATATACAAATACATAGACACACACATGTGGACTCCTATATGTGGGGTAAATCACAAGATATGTTAAACCAACCTCTGATCAAATCAGGCGAATTCAGCATTAACTAGGACAAGGAATTTCACATGTGAGGATTTCTAGTTTTAAAAGTTTTTAAAGTAATCTTAAAATTATCAGACGAAGCGCCAGAGATCAATCATTAAAAGAGCATGAAGGGCATTAGCTCATTAAAATGAAAAGCTTAGCACCATAAAGACTGAATGATTTCTTTGAATGCTTTCTTCTAATAAGTAGAATAACATAAAGGGGAGAAAGATAAGGAAACCATCAAATCCACTTATAGTTAATTATGAGTGAAAAAGGAAATAGAATTTGATTCCCTGAGTTTAGATCAGGATTTTGTAGGTTCATTCATTAAGACAATCCCTATCATATTACAGAAATACCAGGAGGAAATCAGAGAAAAATGTGTAAATTCCAGAGGGACAAGGAATGATTTGTACTTTTGCAAGAAAATATGATTTTTGTATAGGACCATCACTAGTGTCTTGACATTGGAACTGACATACCCCTGATTCTTTGGATATTTGCTGTGTAGAAGAAGAAGATGAAGCAGGACTGTCTACAGATGTTATACCTAAATGAGATTTTTTAAGAGAGTTAAGAGTCCTCTACAACGAAAGGGACAACCAAAAGACTGGAACAAAAGGACGAGATCAAGATACAACATAAAGAGGGGTGGGTAGATGGGGGCGCTAGTGAGCCCAACCATGATGGCCGCAGGCCCGTGAAGCTCTCCAGCACAGCAGCTATCCGGCATGTAATCCGGCAGTCGCTGTGTAATTAAACTTTATATTTCTGTGGCTGTTGAAGGGGGCTCGTAGCGGGCCCCTGCGGACGCTGTTTGGGGTCCATCTGGTGCCGGCGGTGTGGCGGATCGGTGGGCTGGGCCTTGTTGGGCTCCTTCTGGAAAGGAGAAAGGAGTAGGTGGAGGGGTGCGCCTGCGGGTGGCGCGGCCCGGCGGCGGCCTGTATTGGTGAACGTGGTGAGTGGCGCCATTAGGACACCGGAGCATCACCTGCTGCAGGCGGCGGAGAGGAGGTGGATTTCGGGCGGCCTGTCCTGGAGTGGCCGGAGCGGCCCGCGCTCCTCCTGCAGAGTTGCCGGGCTCCCGGTTTGCCTCGGCAGCTGTCGTGGTTGCTCAGAGGTATGGGTGGGGCGGGCGGCCCTTCACCCGGGTGGTGGCCTTGCGGGCTCCCCTTAAGGTGTCTCGGGGAGGACCGCTTCGGCGGGGGCTGTGGGGGCACCGGAGCACGCAGGGAGGGGGAGGATCTCCTGGCCTTGTATCAGTCTCTCTGGATCTGCTCGGCCGTCGCTTGCTTAGGGCGGCTGGTAGTGATGGCGCGGTAGACGGGGGGTCAGTTCATCTGCCAGCCGGGGGGCTTTGGACACTCGGCTGGGACCGGCCGTAGCCCTGCTGGCCTTAACTCACGTGGCTGTAGGTGCCTGCATCACAGTGGGTGTGGGTGCTGGCGCAGGGCTCTGGAGTAAGCTGCAGGTGGTGTGGGCAGCGGGGGCTGCTATTTGGGTGCCGCTGCTCCGCCCTGGGTGGTTGAGGACTGGTGGCCCTTAAACTTGGAGGAGGGCCATTGGTGCACCGTCTCTCTACCTGTGGACTGGATTTCTTTTTTTCCTCCACTGGGCATACGGTGACCCCTGGGTGCCGGTGCCGGGGGAAAGTGCCCGGGTGGCTGGTACGGGGCCCGGTCTGTCCCTCCTTGGTGTTGAGGTGCCCGGGGGTGGGGGTGCTCTGAGCTCTGGGCGCCGTGCTGGGCATTATATCCAGGATCCACCTACTACTGGCCATGTCTAAATCGGGAAAGAGGAGCAAACATCAGTCAAAGCTGAATTTTGAGTTGCCCCCGAGGCCTAAAGACTGTGGGACTCTGAGGGACTCGATGGCGTCGCAAGCTGCAGACTCTGAGTCAGTCTCTGCCTCCGCCCTTCAAGATATTAAAGGCATGCTTATGCAATTGCAATCAGGAATACAGTCCTTGGATGGTAAGCTAGAAACCCTGACGTGTAAGGTGGACCATATGCAGGTCCGGTTGGATAGACATGGGGAGAGACTGGACGAGGCAGAGGGGCGCCTGGCAGAAGTGGAGGGAACGGCGGCGTCGGTTGCGGGAGAAATGTCTGGGGTCAGGAAAGCCCTGAAAGAACTCAGAGAGAAGCAGGAGGACTTGGAATCGAGGTCCCGCCGCAGTAACATACGAATTGTCGGCCTGTCGAAATCGGTGAACCAAGGAAATATGGAGTCAGTTGTGCAGGCCATACTACGGGAGACATTGGGTCCTGAAGGCCTTTCCCCGATATATGTGGTTGAAAGAGCGCATAGGATTCCGAGTGGCCGGAAGCCAATTCCAGGGGCCCCGCCTCGCCCGTTGATTGCCCGGTTATTGAATTATCGGGGTAGAGATACAGCGCTGAGGAAGGCCAGAGAGAAGGGCACCTTGTCTTATAAGGGGGATGTGATTAAACTATTTCCGGACTTTTCAGACAAGGTGCAAGCAGCAAGGAAATCTTTTTTGGAGGTGAAGAAGAGACTGAGGGAAAAGGGTTTGCAATATGCTATGTTTTTCCCGGCGAGGTTGCTTGTGATACACAGCGGGAAATAAAAACATTTCCAAGGCCCGGAGGATGCCTCCTCCTTCCTCGATATGTTACTGCGGTCACCCAGACCACGGATCAACGGTGACTGAGCCCGCTCCAACAGAGAAGGAACTCTGTATGTTGTTACTGCCTGGGTGGTTGGTGCTATGGTTCTGAAAGGGGACGAACATCCTGGTGTGGTGTGGGAGGGTTGGGCTCGTAGTTGCCCTTTGTGCGAAAGCTGGGTGTGTGTAAGTTGGAAGGGATTGTGGTGCTGGAATGTTGGGGTCTCCAGCACAGATGGGGGGGTGTTGGGATCTAGGTTTGCTGGGCGGTGGGGTGGGGCGGGAGGGGACTTCATCGGCAAGTTGTGGGGTTGTCGATAGGACTGGGAGGGAGGGCGGTACTGGGGGACTTGGGGGTACACACAGGAGGCGTGGTGGTCCAGAAAGGTGGGCGGGGACGGGAGGGGGGTACTTAGCGGCTCTCCAATGGCTACATTGAATTACATGACATGGAATGTCAGGGGTCTTAACTGCTGGTCTAAATGTCGGAGGGTTTTGCGCTACCTGGAACGCCATAAGGTGGGGGTGGCATTCCTTCAGGAAACTCATTTGACGGCGGCCACAGAATCTAAGTTTGGTAAAAGTTGGGGATGGCACAGATATTCTACCTCTTATTCATCTTACTCCAGAGACGTTTGTATCCTGGTGCACAGCTCAGTGTGCTTCCGCCTGGTTTAAACTGTGAAAGATCAAGAGGGTGGGGCTTTGGTGGTGCAGGGAGTTATTCAAGGGAAGTTGTGCACACTCATTTGTTATTATGACTCCAATCAAGATACGGTGGAGTCCCTGGATTGGGTGGAGAGGCGGCTGGGGGAACTTCCTGAGGGGTAAATCATCTGGGCAGGTGATTTTAACTCGGTTATGGACACCTCCTTGGACAGAGTGGGCAGTGTGGTGCGTCCTTGTGGCAGGGCTTCCGCTAGGATCCGGGGTATGTTCCCAGTGTGGGATATGTTAGATATTTGGAGGGTGAGACACCCTGGGGTGAGTTAATTCACGCATTATTCTGCTCCGCATGGCTCAGCGGCCCGGTTAGATTATTTCCTGGTTTCCTGGGCTGTTGCAGGTCGGTCGGTGGGGGTGGGTATTCTGGCTCAGACTTTATCGGATCATGCTCCGGTCTTACTATCGACCCGCTTGGATGGCCGGGACAAAGTCAGACCACCCTGGAGGTTTAAGAGTGAGGCACTCACTGACGAGGTCTTCAGGGATGAGCTAGCGAAGGCGATAGATGCGTACTTTGTGACTAACGATGGGTCAGTAGCTTCCGATGGTAACCAGTGGGAGGAATTTAAGTGTGTGATCCAGGGAGTGCATCGCTAAGGAGCTGGGGATCTTGCGGAAGAAGCACTGCAGGTTCTGCAGGTGGGGGTGCCTGTGCCGTCATCGGTCCAACAGGGGAACAATAAACAGAAATTGCAGGAGTTTAATGCCCTAGCGCAGAGGGAGATCAAATATTTGTGGGACCGGGTATCCCCCCGGCAGTATGGAGAGGGGCAAGCTCCGGGGAGGTCACTTGCAAGAGTTGTTCGGTCAGGAGGTCGGGAGAACAGGGTGACAGTAATCACAGGCGAGAAAGGGATAGCCCAGTACGAAGATAAGGGGATAGATTGGGAGTTCCAGGAATATTATGGCCGGTTGTATTCATCTCAATTGACGGCAGAGGAGGCGGATATAGAGGCCTTTCTCGATGGTGTGGGGTCAGATGAGCAGAGGGAATGGCTGAATAGGCCAGTGTCGCTTGAGGAGGTGTTGGATGCCATTAAATCATTGCCGGGTGGGAAGTCACTGGGGCCCGACGGCTTTACAGCCGAATTTTATAAGTGCTATGCTGACAGATTAGCGCCATATCTTCTACGGGTATATCAGGAGGCCGTAGCCCGGGGTGGATTGCCTGACTCCCTTCGTTTGGGCTGCGTAGGATGTTTGGGTTGATGGCGGCGCTTCCGGCGGATGACTCAGCGGTGGCGGTTCTATTGGACGCCACTAAGGCATTTGACTCTGTGGAGTGGTTGTTCTTATTTGTTGTTCTGTGCAGGATGGGCTTGGGTGGTTTCTTTATCTCCTTGGTCTCGCTTCTATATACCGACTCGGTGGCTACAGTGCGGGTGAATGGGCTGACTACTGAGGCGCTGCCGCTGACACGGGGGACTCGTCAAGGCTGTCCTCTGTCGCTCCTGCTTTTCGCCCTGGCGATAGAACCTTGGGCTGAATGGGTCAGGGAGTTTCATCTGCACTGGGGAGTCCAGCTGCATACCCACAAGGTCATAATTTCGTTATACGCGGATGACATGGTTTTATTCATCTGTCATCCCGAGGTCAATTTGGACCCGGTTATGCTGGACCTTCAGCGCTTTGGCGGCCTCTCAGGGCTTAGAGTAAATGCCAGTAAATATGTGATCTTTCCATTGGCGGGTGGTGCCTCTCCATTCCGAGACGCCTGGGGATTCCGATGAGATGTGCAGAGTACACGTTATCTGGGGGTCACTGCGGCAGGGAAGAAAGAGGTGGTGTATACTTCCAACTACGTGGAGGTTTTAGAGTCGGCTAAAAAGGCGATGCAAGGATGGGCCTCACTTCCTCTCAATCTGTATGGCCGGATCTCGGTAGTCAAAATGTCTATCCTTCCTAAATTTCTGTATGTGTTTTTAAATGTGCCTATAAAGGTCCCTCCGAAATACTTCCGAGATCTCCGTTCCGCAATAACAAACTTTATTTGGGCGGGTAAGAGTGCGCGGGTCTCTTGGCGGCAACTCACGGTGCCGATTCGGGAGGGGGGTTTAGCACTCCCTGATTTCGAATTATACTACATGGTGGCGCAGGCTAGCTATCTTAGGTATTGGTATGGGATGGTGGCAGAACATAGACATGTGGAGGTTGAACTGTCCATCGCTTCATCGGCTTTGTTACGATCGGTCATCCTGACGGCCCTCGGGCTTCTGCGATCCCCTAGCAATTTGGTGGAGCTTACCTGCTGGGCCTGGTCCTTTTTGGGGCGTGCGTCCGCTGGGAGGGTGCTCTACTCGCCAGAACTCCCGCCGATATATATTCCTGGTATCCCCCTGACTAGCGAGGCAAAGTATGTAGCCACAATGAAACGGCTGGGTGTCACTAGACTTGGGGACCTGTTTTTCCGAATGGGAGATTCATCTCTTTAGACCAGCTGGGGGAAAGGGGAGCCCTGTCGGCACTGAAGGTGTTTCTGTATTACAGGTTGAGGGTGAAATTACAAAGGATGTTCCCTTCCTTCCCGAAACCACCCGTAGAGGTTGAGCTGCTTAGTAATGTGCTGGGGGGAGGTATAGGACGGCGGGGGGCTCTCCAGTCTGTACGGATCGGCTTTGAAGGCGAGGTTGGTCGGGGGGAGGTCATCTAAGGAAAGGTGGGAAAGATCACTGGGAAGGGAATTACCAGCAAATACTTGGAGGTACTGTTGTGAGATGACCAGGGAGGGGGTGGTCAACCCGAACTTCAAGCTGATCCATTATAAGTTTTTGCATCAGTGTTACTACTCACCTGCTCAGCTGAGGGACTGCTTCCCTAAGAGGTCTGGGGCATGCCTCAGATGTGGTTATGAGGGGGCGGGGTTCCTTCATATGGCTTGGGAGTGTGTTGAGCTGGAGCATTTTTGGCGGCAGGTGTTTGTGGTGATTGGGGACATAGTGGGGCAACGGTTGATGCCAGACCCTGTGATGGCCTTGCTAGGGTATACGGAGCAGATACCCAAAGAGACTAGGAAACTGGTAAATTTGCTCTTAATCCTGGCTAAACGCCGTGTGGCTATAGGATGGGGAAGTTCACAGAGTCCGACTATTACACAGTGGTCGAAAGATGTACTATATTGCAACGACATGGAAACCAGATGGGATGTGATGAGGGGGAAAAGCCGAGGTGAAAATAGGACGTGGGATGCATACACAGTATACCTCTTGGGCCGGTCGGAAGGGGGTGGCCCTGGATCTCCAGATAAGCCGGGATCTTCTGACTGGCGTGACTCTGCGGGGCGATCTCTGTCCGTCTCTTAGATCTGTGTCAATGGACTGGACGCTTTGTACTATAAGGTTATGTTGGTGGGGACGTGGGGTTGGGAGGTCCCCGGAGGAAGCTCTGCTCATGTGGATTGGATCACTTCTTGCCTTCTTGAACGGTCTTCTAGTGTGTACCGGCGGGGAGGGACGGGTTTTTTCTGGGTTGTTTGCTTGAGTTGTTTTGCAAAATGGCAATAAAGAAAATTAAAAAAAAAAAAAAAAGAGGAGTGGGTAGAGGAAGAGGATGCAGCAGAGGAAAAACCTACCCAAATCAAAACTGAATGACTCAAATGCCTACACACTCTCAGAAGAAGTGATAGTTGTAGGAACTGTTCCACCTGTACTTACATTATCGAACCAGCCATTGACTGTGATTATTTTTAATAGTTTGAAATGCAGTCTATCCTTTATTCCACAACAGAATATGGGTCCAGTCAATGTATCAATTGGCATTTTCAAATTCTGTCGTACACTAAGATTGCATTAAGAGATTAGACAAGAAAGTATTCATGACACAGAAAATTGTTTAGCCATATAATGTGAATGCACTGACCCACACATTAGCATTTCTATTCATGAGGAAACTGTAACCCTTCTCCCAATTTCCAACAGAGCTCTTTTAAACCCAAATCTATTTTTCTTCGATCGAATTTAGATGATGATTTCATCTCACTGTTTGAGCATATTGTTAAAACTGAATTATCAAACCTCAACTGGTTAAGCAGAGGGATGAGTAATCACAGATAGAATTGGTAGCTTTAAAAGATTTTAAATACACAAATAGTTGAGCCGTTAGGCCTGCTAATATAGGGGCAACATAGTGTTGTCGGGTCATTAAGAATATGCACAGGAAGCTTACAGACAACTTAGAGATAAGGATTGTTATACTGGCCTCACATATGATTCTACCAAAGATTTCAGTGAGGTTCTTCATCGAAATTGGTGCACTGATATTAAGTAGGTTTTTCAAATAAGGATGAATTTAATTTCCTTTTTTTGGGAAATTTCCAGTGATACCAACTTTTTATTTGAGCAAAAGATGCATACAAATATGAATAATCCAGTAGGAAGACATGCTCTTAGTTCAATTGGATCTTTTACTGAACCCTTTTTCAGTTTTGTAGACTTTTTTCTATACCTATTGGTTATCAGCCTGCCTTACAATGTGAAAGATACAGGAGATGTGTTGAAAAATCTTCAAGACATACCACACGAAGAAGATTTTGTTTCAGTTACTATTGACGTTACAGCTTTATAAACCTCAATTTCATATATAGATGGAATTAAAGCAGGTGAATACTTATCATGGAAAAGTTCACAACCTTTTGTCATGATTCCTGCCCCTCATGTCCCCAGCCCTCCAAGATGTCCCTACATGGCCCTCAAGAGCCTCTCCATCCCTCCAAAGACCCACTTGGAGTCAGACTTGGCGCTTGTGGCACCAGACTCACTCACTCCCATAGGATAACATTGAGGATTGGACTTGTAGTGCATTGATGGGGACAAGATGGATGCCCCCACATATTTTGGTTCCCAGAACTGCATGTGCAGTCTAGTCTTTTGGGTGTGACTCAGCCCAGAGACACCTGGGATACCCAGAGAATATTTAAGCCACGCCCAGGCTGAGAAACATGCTTTCTGTTTTCTGCACCTGCAGCGTGACACTCACCGTGTTCGGATCGGTCTCCAGTAGGCCTGCATCTTTCTTCTGCAAGAACGAGCACACCGTTAGGAACAGCCTTACCTTGCGGTGCTTCTGCCCATCATTCATCACTTCTTCTGTTTTGCGGGCATCTTCGGCGGTGTCATTCCCATCCCGACACGCCGCTTCCTAAGGAAAAGGGAAAAGAACAGTGAAAACGCATTAGTAAGCATTCAGCGAATCTTCGCTTATTTTAAAAACTGTACAAGTTTAAAACGCTTACCTGAATCCCAGCCGCTCTGAGGGAACTCTGTCTCCGGAACTTCTCATCCATCTGCAAGAGGGAAAAGACACTCCAGCTTAGCGTGGAAACATCTAGAGGCGCCGCATACCGCGCTTACTCATTGCATTTATTCTTCATAACCGGTATCCACGATGAAAACATCGAGGCACCTAAAAGACACAGAAAAAGAACTCAGTTCAATACAAATACGAAAGGATCGCATTGCACATCGCACTCTCACTCACCTTCAGCGCTACTCATCTTAGCAGCATGTCACCATCCCCGGACGCCGGTTAGCATCTAAGGAAGGAAAGGAATGAAGTTAGAGAACTGTTCAAAAGACTCATTATACTTAGCTGTCGGACTCTTGCCATTGAAGTAACTAGGCAGCATCGAGCCTGCATCAATCAACACACCCCTGCGCTGAAAGTAGGACGGAGAGCACACTTTCCAAGAAAACAAGGTGAGCTGTGGATCAAAGGGAAGGGTTGGACCCTGGGGAAGAAAGGGTTCAAGCACACAGAGACAATAGGGAGTTAAACTCTACCAATCCTGTGTTTCAGGCCCAGTCTCCAGTCGAGTAGACTCCAGGGAAGGGTTCGAGGTCATAAGAGGTCAGAACAGGCTGAGTGACGTCCCTGCGGATACCAGGTGAGCGTTACAGAACACAAAGCCTCACATCAAAATCCACCTGGGCATCATGGAAACGTCAGAAACCGACCAGTTAGCCCACATGTTGGGGCAGCTACGTTCCGAAGTACATGCAGCCAGGCAGGAGACGAACACCCTGAGGAGAGAGCTGATAGTAGCCAAAGAACGCACTGATGATTTAAGCCAGCAACTTCTCCAGTCACAAGCAGGGCATGCACCATTGCCGGGAAGCCTGCCAGCACCATCAGCCAATCCCGTTCAGATAACCCTTCCTGGGGCAGTTCCCTTGGCTCCGCCCGAACGATTTACGGGGGATCCCAAGAGGTTTGCAACATTCATGAACCAGTGCAGCCTGCACTTCCTTTGTAGACCAGGGGCATTTCTGAATGACCAATCACGGGTCGCTTGTGTGCTATCCTACCTGAGTGGTAGCGCCGCGGACTGATCTGTACCCTTTGTGGCCCAAGACGATCCTTTGCTGCATGACTTCAGGGGCTTTCAGCAGGAGATGGAAAAGCTGTTCACTCGTCATACTCATGGGCAGGCATTTGACAACGAACTTCTGTCCCTACGCCAAGGGAATCAAGACCTATTAACATACATAGCCACGTTCAATAGACACGTAGTTGAAGCAGAATGGCCAGTGGAGAAGAGAACCACCTTATTTCATCAGGGGTTGCGGGGGGTGCTCAAGGATGTTCTTGCACAAGTAGTGAACCCCCCGAAAGACTGCTCAGAATTCATTGACTTGTTGTTTAACTGGATCATAGGTTGCAGGACCGAAGAGCAGATCGAACCAGACGGAAGGTTCAGGAGAACCAATGTAAATCGGGGGGGTCAGATCCCTCTTGACTAAAGCGGAAAGGGATAAAAGGAGACAGCAGCAGATATGTCTGTATTGTGCAAGGTCAGGTCATTTCCTTAAAGAGTGCCCTGTGAAGCCACCGAGGAGGACGGTAGGGGCCACGGACAAGGAAGATACCATCAAGGAATCAGAAAACTCCCCAGCTCGGCAAGTGTAGGGGTCCACTTGTCGAGCGAAGAATGTGAACTACAGACCTCCTATTTTGCACTATCTCTGGTCTTGCTCAATCACCAACAACCACCTTGGATGCACACAGTAAGAGCGTACATTGACAGTGGAGCCGTTGGGAATTACATCGACCAAGATCTTGCGGCAAAGATGGGGCTTCCGTTATGCCCTAAATCAACCACCGACACTGTTACCACTGTCGACGGCACGGAAATAGCTTCTAGTATTGCAATGCACTGCAGCTTTAACCCTTCTGTGCCAGGATGGACATCAAGAATCTATCATTTTCGACCTCATTAAGGCACCACAGTTCCGGTTGATTTTGGGAATGCCATGGTTGGTAGCTCACAATCCTCAAATCGATTGGTGAGCAAAAGAATTGGCCTTTCCCAAGACTTGCGTCCACACATGTTATCACCAAGAGAAACAACCAATAGACACCAGAACCTCCACGCTTGCGACTGTGGCAATCAGCACCCTACCAAGTGAATACCAGGACTTTCATGATCTCTTTCAGAAAGAACAGGCTAATACCCTGCCAACGCATAGACCATACGATTGCCAAATCAACCTGATACCCAGTGCACAAATCCCTTGTGGGCAAATTTACGCACTCACGGAAACAGAAAACCAGCACCTGAAGGCCTATCTTGTCCAATACCTGGCCAACGGGTTCATCCGTCCCTCGAAGTCTCCAGCAGCCAGTCCTCTATTCTTCGTACCAAAAAAAGAGGGGGACTTAAGAACGTGCATCGACTATCGCGCACTGAACCAGATTACTGTAAAAAAACGCTACCTCCAGCCACTGATCCCTGAATTGCTTGATCAAGTCAAAGATGCCCAAATCTACACAAAACTAGACCTGAGGGGGGCATATCACCTTGTTCGCGTAAAACAGGGGGACGATTGGAAAACCGCTTTTCACAACAAATACGGCTTGTACGAATGTCAAGTAATGCCCTTTGGCCTTTGCAACGCGCCTACATCATTTCAATACTTCATGAACGATGTCCTACGGGAATTGATTGATGTCTGTGCTCTAGTGTACATCGACAATATTCTAGTATATTCCACATCAAAGCAGGACCACGTTAAACACGTCTGATCCGTATTGGAGAAACTCTCAACACCAGCTCTATGCCAAGCTCGAAAAGTGCTCATCCACGTCTCTGAGGTGGAATTCCTGGGATTTATTCTCAGCCCGAATGGAATCCAAATGGATGTACACAAGGTAGATGCTACCCTGAACTGGCCATCCCCAAATTCATTCAAGGGGGTTCAAAGTATGTTGGGTTTTGCAAACTTCTACCGCCGGTTCATCCCAGGATTTTTCGCAAATCGTGCATCCCATCACGTCATTGCTAAGGAAAAGCAACAAAAAGTTCCAGTGGACAACAGAAGCTGAGGAAGCTTTCCAGGAACTCAAAGCAAGATTCACATCTGCCCCAATCTTACATCACCGGTTACCAGACATTTGGTCGAAAAAAATTGGTCGACCAGACAAATGGTCGAACCAATTTGGTCGAAAACCAAATGGTCACATTTTTTTTTTTTATTTTCACTTCTTTTTTTTAATTTTTTTGGGGTGTGGGTCCCTCCCCAACCCCCTTTTTTTTCTAAAAAACCCTTTTTTTAAAAAACGAAAACCCGAAAAATAAATATATAATTAAAAAAAAAAATTCGACCATTTGGTTTTTCGACCAAATTGCGTCGACCAAATGTCATTCGACCAGTTTTAATTCGACCAAATGACTGGACACCTACGCCACCCTCACCCGATCTCCCATACCTGGTGGAAACGGACGCCTCAAGCATGGCTTGGGAGCCGTCCTCTCACAAAAGTACCCCGAAACAGGCCAGTTACACCCTGTTGCCTTGTGGTCATGTAAATTCGCACCCCTGAACTCAATTACGCTATCACAGACAAAGAACTCCTGGCCATTAAGTCAGCCTTTAAGGCATGGCGGCACTACCTCTTGGGCGCCAGACACACAATCACCGTAATAACTGACCACCGGAACCTCCAGTACCTAAAAACGGCAAAGGCCCAATCCTCACGACAACTACGTTGGGCTCTTTTTTTTGCTGAATATGACTACGTGATTATATTTCGACCAGGGGTGAAAAACGGGAAGGCCGATGCCCTTTCCCGTATGGCTTTTCACTGTTCTTTTCCCTTTTCCTTAGGAAGCGGCGTGTCGGGATGGGAATGACACCGCCGAAGAAGCCCGCAAAACAGAAGAAGCGATGTATGATGGGCAGAAGCTCCGCAAGGTAAGGCTGTTCCTAACAGTGTTCTTGTTCTTGCAGAAGCTGAGCGCAGAAGAAAGATGCAGGCCTACTGGAGACCGATCCGAACGCGGGGAGTGTCACGCTGCAGGTGCAGAAAACAGAAAGCATGTTTCTCAGCCTGGGCGTGGCTTAAATAGTCTCTGGGTGTCCCAGGAGCCTCTGGGCTGAACCACACCAGTGAAGTAACTAGGCAGCAACGAGCCTGCATCAATCAACACGCCCCTGCGCTGAAAGCAGGATGGAGAGCACACTTTCCAAGAAAACAAGGTGAGCTGTGGATTAAAGGGAAGGGTTGGACCCCAGGGAAGAAGGGGTTCAAGCACACAGAGACAATAGGGAGTTAAACTCTACCAATCCTGTGTTTCAGGCCCAGTCTCCAGTCGAGTAGACTTCAGGGAAGTGTTTGAGGTCGTAAGAGGTCAGAACAGGCTGAGTGACGTCCCCGTGGCTACCAAGTGAGCGTTACACCTTTAAGACACAAATGTAAATGTTACTGGAGATGATTACTTCTGTTTTACAACATAACAAGTTCTGTTCTAATAATAGTTACTATTATTTGCAAATTGGAGGCACAGTGATGGGTACTTCTTTTGCCCCACTGTATGCACATTTCATAAAGGGCTTTTGGGAAGATTGTGTAATTTTAAACAACACAGTTAATGAATAGAAAGAAAATATTGCCATGAGGTCACTTTTTATTGACAATCTTATCCTATGGAAAGTTCTGTTGAAAACCTATTACAGTTTAAGAATTTAATACATTCTAACTCTCTTTATCTCTGATCATATAGAATGTCCACGTTTTGTAGGATTTATGTGTTTTAAACAAGGTCACTTTCCTCGTTTGCCCATTACTCTTGCAGTTTTCCCTGTGGTTGTTTTGGTCAAAATATTTGTTTAAATCAGGGTTTCCCTAACCCCAAATCTAACCCACCCCTCTACACCTCACTCTGCCACCCACCACCCTCCAATGCCCTAGCCCCAAACACACATCATATATATACTGGAATGGTTGGGATACTGTTGCTTACAATATGTGCTCCTGGACTTTATAAGTGACATAACTAGAGAGCCCGAGCCAAAATGGCTGAAACTGTTTGGCAGGATCAAAGTCACCTTTCACTTCTGACCATCTGGGTGTTTTAAAATAGGTTGTTGGTAAGGTGGAGTCACTGTGAACAAGCCATACGACAGTGGTGAAATGCGTCAGTGTGCTTGCACTCTGTTGGCATGAATAACACAATGAACATTTTTAAGAAATTATGAAATTCTTCAAATAAAGTTTAAAATATTTTATTAGACTTTCAGACTTTTTTGCCCTTTGATTACTGAGGATTACTCACAGGAGTGCTGCTCGTCACAACGGTATCCTTTTGCCGTCATATATATATGTTCGAGTTCTGCTGAAAAAGCAACACTCTTTGAAGTTCCGTTTTATGCCAAGCAGGAGTCAGAGTCCAAATAATGACAGAGTGGGGGTCATTACGAGCCAGGCGGTAAGTACACAGACTTTACCACCATGGTGTAAACTATGTTTACACCATGGTGGATGGCGGATTTACCACCCCATTCCAAGGTGAGTGGGGCGGTAAATCCCCATTTCCCATTTACCCTTCCCCATTCCCATTTTTGCCCCATAGGGCATAATGGGAGTGGGGAAGGCGCTAATTACGGCACCGTAAATTACGGTGCCGTAATTAGCACCAAGGCGGTTTACCGCCATGGATTTTAATGGCTGCTAAAAGCAGCCGTTCAAATTGGAATCAGGCGTTAAGGGTTAACGACGGCGTTAACCCTTAACGCCTGGGTTGTAATGAGGCCCAGTATCTTTATTAACCGCCTCCAAAACTATTTAAAATTGAAAGCCATCAACATATAGCGTTTCCATTAGAAATAAAACCTGAAAGTTCGGCAGCATAACGCGTTTCATGACTAGCTTGATCACGTAAACTGCCTGTTTAGCCGGTGTATTATATATAGGAGGAGTAACAAGTAAAAAGTGTCATAGGACATAATAAAAGGACTAATTCCTTCTAAATCACACTGTCAGCCATATTGCAATTCATCTACTCTACTGAGCCATTAATACAAGCTCTGAATGCTGTGGTATAGTCTGGCCTACCCGACACCATAAAGAACCCATGTCATACACACGTTGGCCCTCATTACAAGTCAGGTGGTGGACCATGGTGCTATTAGCACCATGGTCCATGCCGGATTCCGCCATGGTGGATGGCGGAATTACCGCCCCATTCCAAGGTGAGTGGGGCGGTAATTCCCCATTCACCATTTGCCCTTCCCCATTCCCATTTTTGCCCCATAGGGCATAATGGGGATGGGGAAGGCGCTAATTACGGCACCGTAAATTACGGTGCCGTAATTAGCACCAATGTCGCATAGCGCCTTGGACTTTAACGCCTGCAAAAAGCAGGCGTTAAAGTGTGAATCAGGCGTTAAGGGTTTACGCCGCCGATGGCGCCGTTAAACCCTCAACGCCTGACTTGTAATGAGGGCCATTGTGTGGAATAGAGATACATTTGAGGTATAGAGCCACACAAACCGGCCCCAGTGGATTTGCAGCCCAAATGTGTGACAGTACATGCTCCTGTAGCACGGGCTGCTGTACAATGCATCCTCAGGTGCGAACTAGTTTAAAGTGCATAGTGTTGTGCTGACAGGTCATAATTCATAAAGTGCTGGGTGCAGAGCCATATGCACCTGAAAAAATCACAAGATTGTATTCCATGACTACGATCCCTTGGTATTTGCCAGTGAGGCTAATGATGCCATCGCGGCTTTAGGCATATGTAGGCACGTTCCTTTGTGTGACAATTGTGTGGGTACACAATCCCTAAATTTTGGACTGCCTCAATGCAGAAATGGAAAAGGTATTGCCATATCGAGGAGAGACAGATTGCTCATGTCCAATCAGATAAGACCTCGCAGGGCCCAAGCAAGAAGACTGGCTGATGGTGCGCAGCGGAGCATACTCCCTCAGTGAGAGTTATTACTATGTACACAATGCTAAGCAATGCAAGCCACAATAAAAAAAGTCCCTATGCTCGCACATGGAATGCTGGTCTAAAGTGCCTAATGCTGTGCAAAACAATACATCAAGATAAAACATGCATGCAAGTCCTTATGAAAACGCAAAAACATAAGATGACATGTCACGCTGCTATGCAATGCCAACCTCAATCATAAAGTGGCTGTGCTCGCAGAAATATACTGGTCTAAAGTGCCTAATGCCGTGAAAAATCACACATTGAAACAAAATGCAAATACAAATCCATGAGTGGTCGCAAAAACACAAGATAACATATCATAATACAGGATAAAACAGTAAAATGCATATGCTCTCCAAGTGAATGCAGTTCTAAAGTGCGTTGTGCTGTGCAACTTGGGGCATGCTATTAAAATGTAAATGCAAGGCTACATACAACCATAAAGACACAGAATAACATATCACAAATAAGATCCAGTAAGTCCTAAAGTGCATAATACTGTGCAACATCTGGCAAGATAATAAAGTGCCAATGCAAAGCTGTGACAAGGCATTAGAAACCAAGATAATGTGTAGCATATTTGATCCTAAGACATCTCACAGATTATGGTAAATCCAGTGCAGAATTTCATATGCCAAACTCAAAAGGACCACAACTGGCAAGTATAATATTGCTTATCATTAATAGCACAAACATGAGGCCCCAATTCACTATACTTTAAAACTGTGCAAGCATATGACCAAAATGACTCCTATACGTATGTAAGAATTGATAAGCACTGATAAATAGAAGAAGTAAAATCAGAAAAGAGAAACACAACTGAAAGAATAAGAAAAATAAATGAAAAACGAGAAGAGAAGTAGAAAAGAAAGATGTATACACCCCAAACATAACCCGTGTCAGCACTGAAACAAGTATTATTTTAACTCCAATGCTTCAATCATTAAGAAAGTAAAAAAATTAAAACGAAGGAAACCCCTGCATACTCTACATCGTGGTGATGCTAATGTTAGTCTCAAGATGAAACTAAGAATGAAAAGAGACGCTAGAGAAGGCAGACAAATTTGAATGTTCAAACAAAGTGGCAAAATAAAAAACAGTGCATTTCTCAATGCGAAACTGTTCTATATACAGAGAGAAACCAAATATGTATTAATGTAAAAGAAGAGACAGGAAAAGACAGTGGCTGAAAGAAAATTGCAAGAAAAGCTGGGTCACTGAAAAGAAGAGCTGATATCATTATCCTAGGAATGTGGATAGCTCCTCATCTATGTTGTGACCGTTGGGATATTTACTCTCAAAGTCCAAGATGCATCGTGTTTCCTGTTGTCTGAGGGTACGTTCTCTGTCCCCACCTCATTGGCCAATTCTGATCCTGCGTATGCCGAAAAAATGGAAACCTTATAAAATAAGGCCCAAAATGGCCACAGAGAAAAATGATTATTGTGCAAATGAAGAAACTGACCTCATTTAAAAAACATGGAATACAGTTTCTTACAGTTTCTACAACCACTGCTGGCAACTATATTTTCCCCGCATCATCCTCCCAGCAACGTGACTAATAGCCACTACTCATAATTTTTTAAAAGTAGTAGAAATTGTTCATGTGAACACAATTTTGATAAAATCTGCATTGACATGATACATAGGTTTAAACAGAAGGGCTATGATTGCCAAATTGTTCACCATAAATCGACTATGGTTAAACACATTTCCTGAAAAGAGATTTTACACAAACAGAAAAATGAAGACAGTGACATTATTTTCATACCTATAGTGTCTGTAATATGTCAAAAGCAAGCCAATATCTTTGCAGTTGAAAATGTGCTTTGTGACTTTCCTCAAGGTGTTCGTCATTTGCGACTCAGAATTTGTTGTGTATGGTCTAACCTACCCTTGCAATAAAATATACATAGGCATCACTTTTCGTAAATTAAAAAATATTGCTTCCTGGAACATTAAAGTGCTATGAAGGGAAAGGATGCAAACTACCTGGTAGCCACTCATTGTTCTCAGTTTCACAACACTGATAAAAAATTGATCTGATCGGTACGGTTAAGTCAGATCAAAGAGAAAACCTTTGGAAAGGTAACAAAGATCATTTTTTAGACTATTGGAATTTAGCCTAATCATGAGATATAACAGGACAACTCATGTTAGATTCAATATAAGTGAAGGCTATCATGTATACCTTTAATCACATATGTACACATCTTGTATTGCAGTATGTGAATGTTACTATTGCTATATTTTCATTGATAGGAGTATCTATATAAGCTAATATGTACAAATGTGTGTAGATACACTGAGGTTCTAAATTAGCAACTTGAGAATAATTATGGTGGATGTCTAACGAGTTCATTAATAATTGCTTGCTAATTAAGAATGATTTTAGCTCAATTGATATATTAGAAAGTCTTCAGTATGAAAGTGGCGCATTTCATATTCATTATTATTCATAAAGAGTCTGTTCATTAACACTGTAAACACCACATGATATTCAATTCTTTCCAAATTAGGCTAATGTGAATATGTGCAATATTTTGTATCCATTCAATTGAACAGATTCGAATTTAAACGATTGTATGCACATTTTAGTCTTATTTGCACGGTTTAATAGAGGCTATATTTATGGCAAATGTCATTGTTTTAAATTGTGATTGGGTATTCAATACTATTTAAACTTGCCTGTTTTCAATGTTGATTAACCATGATTAAGCTGCAGGATCAGCAACATTTCAGTATTGCTTGCTGTTATTGATAATTTGTAAAGCATACAAGCCCGAGGTTAAGAGAGCGCTATTATTGCAAACAGAGATACAATCAAACCAGCATGATATGATATGATATTATATGATATGGCATTTATAACCTGCCTATACTCAAGTGTTTCAAGGCGCGGCGAGGCAAGGGATGGGAAACAGAGGGAAGAGAGAGACAACAATCCTACTAGGCCAGGTGAAATTGAGATCACGCAAGTGAGGGGAGGGGGCAAGGTGAAAAGTACAGGGGAAAGGGGAGGGGGCAGTGCAGCACATAGGATAGCAGTAAAAAAATAATAAAGACAATTAATAAAAGTGCGGCCAGCTGGTGGCAAGTGTAAGGGTAAAGGCAGACATCAGGTGTCTAGTGCTAGTAGGGGCTGTAGGGATACAGAACAGTCCCCGAGTGCCAGGGTTGCCAGGGGGGCAGTGCAGGTTTGCAACTGGTGGGGAGGGGACCTGGGATCAAGATCAGAGGGGGTAACCAGATAACCAGTGCAGTTTCAGATTCAGCCAGGAGATCAGCAGGGGAGAGGAGGAGAGAAACCAGAAGCAAAGAGGAAGGTCTTGAGGTGCTTCTGAATCGGAGATGCTTCTCCTCAAGTTTCCGAGATGTAGGGAGGCTGTTCCAGAGAAGGCCCCTGCAGAACAAAGAGATCTACCACCAACTCACTGCTTGGAGACACAACTAACCCTGGGGGAGTTGGAGGCAGATGAGCTAAGAGCTTGAGAAGAAAGATATTTAGGAAGAGAGAGTTGAAGGTATTGAGGTCCCAATCCCCAGAAGGCCTTGTGGACAATGCAGAGGGTTTTTAACTTAATCCTCGCCGCCACTTGGAGCCAGTGCAGAGATTTCAGTCCTGGAGAGATACGATCCATGGGTTTGAGGCCAAGGACAAGTCTTGCAGTCCTGTTTTGGATGAGTCGCAGAGGGCAGAGAATAGAGACAGGCAGATTTAGAAAGAGGTTGTTGCAGTAGTCCAGCCTAGAGAGAACCAGAGCTCACAAGACAGTGAGCTTTTGGGGGAAGGATAGGAAAGCAAGAATACCTCTGAGGAGGTGCAGCTGGTAGTGTGACTTCTCAGAGACATCAGAGATCTGAGGAGAGAAGGAAAGTGTGGAGTTGAAGATGACCCTGAGGTTTTTAGCCTCACAGGTGGGAGCAGTAAGAGGACCAAGAGAGGCCGTCCAGAGAGGGACAGGAAAGGAGGGAGCAGGTGTGCCATTGAGGAGAATCTCTGTCTTGCTGGCATTAAGGCAGAGATCATTGGCGGCACACCACTCCTGAATGGTGGAAAAACAGTCAGAGATGAGAGAAGGAGAAGAGGTGGCTAAAGGGAGCCTGAAAATGAGCTGAGTGTCATCCACATAGCACTGAAAGTTGGGTCAGAGAGCAGCAATGCGATGGGCAAGAGGTGCCAGGTATTGATTGAACAGCCAGGGAGAGAGGTTAGACCCCTGGGGTACACCACAGGTAGAGATAGAGATAGAGATAGAGGAGAGGAAGGACCCAAGTTGGACTTGGGAGGGTCGATTGGTGAGGAAGGAGGTCAGCCAAGCCAGGGCCTGATCAGAGATACCCAGGTTATCACGGAGATGGTTGTGCAGGATGGCATGGTTGACCGTGTCAAAGGCAGAAGAGAGATCAAGTAAGATGAGGACACAGGGTGTTGGAGTTAAGGTTGGAGAGCAGGTTTTCATGGATTTTCAAGAGAGCAGTGTCCGTGCTTCTGGCAGCTCTGAAGCCAGACTGATGGTCAAGGAGACAACCAACAGATTCAGAGTGAAGATTAAGCTGGGAGATGGCCAGCTTTTCCAGAAGTTTGCCCAGGAAGGGTGTGATGGAGATTGGACGATAGTTAGCCAGGCAGGAAGGGTCAGCAGAGGGTTTCTGAAGAAGAGGGTGCACAAGGGAGTGCTTCAGGGGGAGAGGAAGACTCCAGTGGCAGAGTGGTTGCAGAAATCAGCCAGAGCAGGAGCCAGGGTGTCAATGTGGTCCTTGATGGTTTTGGAGCAACTGGGGTGAACCTGTTTTGATGAGACTTTCATAGATCAGACTTGTCTAGAAACCTTGTCTGAGGAGAACAGGGGAAAGGCAGGGAGGAGAGGTAAGGGCCAGAGGAAGGGCAGGGAGTAGAGGGAGGAAGGGGAGAGGAGGAGAGAGAGGACAGGATATCCTGGGTTGAAGAGATGAAATGAGAAGCCAGGGCCGTGCAGATGGCCTGGGAGGGGACAGCAGAGGTAGAGACTGCAGCAGGATTGGCCAGCTCCTTTCAGATTTTAAAGAGTTCTGCTGAGTTGTTAGATGCTGCGGAGACGCAAGCTTGGATGTGGGCTCTCTTCTTGGTGCGGACAGAGAGCCAGTATTGCCTTTGGAGCAGGCGGTAGGCCATTTTGTCAGAGGATGTACCAGAAGCAGGTCATTTTCTCTCAGCCACCCTGCACTTGCATTTAAGGGTGACGAGGTCTGAGTCGTACCAAGAGTTGCACTTGGCTTTGGGCTTCAAGCGGATCCTCATGACAGGGGCAAGAACATCGAGAGTATCAGATATAGCAGAGTGGAGCATGGAAAGGGCTGTGTCAGGGTGTGAGTCAGCCAAGAGGTGAGGGGGAAGAAAGTGGCATCGAAAGCCTCAACTGAAACACGCTTCATGGGTTGGATAACCGAGAAGGTAACCAAGAGTTGACTTGGCCTGAGGGGTATAGAGGGTGAGATGGGAGGAAAGGAGAAAGCGATCACTCCAGGAGAGAGGAGTGGTGAGAAGAATCGAAAGGGCAAGGTCTGAAGAGATCAGAACATCCAGAGTGTGCCCTGCAGCGTCAGTCGGGCCAGAGGGGAGAATAGAGAGTGAGAAAAGGTCGCAAAGGTCACGAAAGAGTCCTGTGGAAGGACAGGAAGCATCCAGGTGGATGTTGAAGTCTCCAAAAAGGAGGAGTTGGGTGGTTGAGACCAGGAGGGAAGAAGAGAGGTTCGCCCACTCAGAGAGGAAGGAGGAGATCTGATCAGGTGACCGATAGATGGTAGCCACAGTAAGGGAATTGTAGGGAGAGAGAGAGAGCCTGCAGAGGCATTTGGAAGAGGAGTAGGCCTGCATAGAAATGACAGAGGCAAGAATCCAATCAGGTAAGATCAGGGCTACACCCCCTCCGGAACGGTTGGATCTGGGTGCGGAGAGGATGTTGTAGCCATCAGGGAGGAGAGTGTCAAAGCTTGTGACGGAGCTGGCCGTGAACCATGTCTTGTTTAGACAGAGGACATCGAGGTCAAGTTCCTCCAGGAGGCGGCAGATGTCAGAGGAGTGTTTGACAGCTGAGCGAGAGTTTAGAGTGGCAACATGGAGAAGGTTGTCATCCTTGAAAGACTTCCGGGGAGGGGTACAAATCAGAGGTACACCCTGCGGAGGTGTAGAAGCAGCTGAGGGGGAGGGGGGGGGAAGAAGAGGAAGTAGGAGAGGGTATGGTAGCCAAGGAAGAGACATTAGGGGAGGCAAGGAAGCTGTGGGCGGAGGTGGGGGGACAACAGGAGAAGAAAGGAAATTGATGATGTGCGTGAAGCGTCGATCAAAGAGGAGAAGGTTGGCTTGAGGGCCTTGGACCAAGACGGTACCATTTAAGTAAACATTAATAATGACCTTAGAGGAGTGGAAGGAGGACAGGAGGGACTCCCATTGGGTGCCACTATTAATGGGAGAGGAAGAAAAGGGAGAAAGCACAGAGACCATATGTAGAGTCCATAGGTCTGGCGAGGGAACTTCTTCCTACTAGATTTAGTGAGGAGAGCAGGATAGTCGATATAGAAGCAGTTAGAAAAGATAGGAGAGACAGAGAACACCATAGAGTAGGTACGAAGGGGTAGGGGAGAACACCAGGGAAGGACACAGAGAAGGGTGCAAGCAGACGAGACAGAGAGACGAGACCAGTTGACAATTGGACAAGATGACAGGCGCTTAAATAGTGGTAGAATGGTTCACTAGATGAGTGCTTTGCTAGGAGGCAAGCCACAGAATGGCACAATGCAATTTTGAAAACATGAGAAAACACACCTAAGTTTGAGAGTCCTGAATAGTGGGGAAAAGGGCTAGGTTTCACAATACAATTTTAAATACTTTCGCAATGCAGTTTTGAAACGGGGGAAAAACACACCTACATTTGAGACACAGACAGGACACTAAAATGCAGAAAAAACCATGGAGGGAGCAGCTGGCGCTGGATGCCTACCTCAGTGCCTGGATGTGCAAGTGGGGATCGCCAGGCAGTCGAGCTTTGACCCCTGCAAATTGTTGGAAAATGAGGAGGAACGTAGACTAAGGAACAACGTTTCTTCTAATACTTTCCACACCGTACTGCAAATACAAGCATATCTAGATCAACAAGATCATTGTTACATGTGCAAGGTGTTTAAGATGCGCCTTTACTCCAGTAAACGGGTGGTAATTATTTCTCCTTTGGTAAGAAGATAACAACGTATACATGATAGCCTGTGGATTAGCCATGGCATGGGAATGTGCCATAGTTTGGAAAATGTATGGTGATGTGGTTAAATGATTCTCCAATATCTGCTGTAACTTGAATATCCCTCAAATTGAGAAAGCTATGGTAGGTTTAGTAAGCTGTGTATAAAGTAGCACTGCCCTCTTGGACAAAGACAATTTCCTGGAGAACAAGTTTTGCATTTGAGCTAATTTTCATACCCACAATGCCTTGCTGGTGTGGCTCAGAACTGGAGGTGAACTTCCAGCAGTTGCTACGAGGTCACGTTGTGGAATGTGTGACTTGGCTCAAATGGACTTTCCTGCTTTTCACATTTCAGGTGAAAGGTTTTTTTCAGACCTTTTTAAACCCACCATAACTTTCTTGGTGTATGGTGGGTTTACGCCTACAGCCCAAACCGCTGGATAGATTTTCACCAAATTTGCACCAGGAGCGGCAGCTTGGTCCTGAAAGTATTCTTTTGTAAATCTGTCCAGTAGTTTTTTTTTTTAAATAACCAAAAAGAAGGTAAATAAAAATAGTGATCTCTGGGTTCGGAAGCGGACGGGACTCTGATTAGTCCAGGGGCTAACGTGAGGTCTGCAGACATCGGGCAAACCTGCTAATTAGATGGTGAAAAGCGTGAAGAGCCTAAGATTTTTGGAAACACCCACCATGTTGGATTCACAGACTTGCCAGTGTCCTTGAACATTGCGGTAAAAACATATTAAAAAACACAACATTGCACTTGTCAAACATCATTCTCTGGGGAGGTGAGGAGTGATGAGGATGAGATGGGATATGGCCTTAAAAAGCCAAAAAACTGGCGTGTTTCTTCTCTGATATTCACGAACAGTCCGGGAAAGTCCTGTGATGTCCACTAATATCTTAGATGTTCGGAGCATCTATGCTTTTTTGTGCATTACAGGGTTGGTGAAAAGAAGTTTTTGGAAGGCTTATAACTTTGGCGCCATTCAATAAAACTGCATGAAACTATGTAATATCTTTCTAGACCTGATTCTGAATGGTTCTGGAAAGTGTGGTTATTTTTGTCTAGAGGGAAGAACATTAGAGGGGGGTCCCAAAATAATGTAAAGGCTTATAAATATGGTGTAATCTGACGAATGTGCACACAAGTTTGCAAAAAGATTTTAGAACCAGATATAAATGTTTTTGCAAAGTTTGGTGGAGTTTTGTCAAGAGGGAGCTAAATTAGAGGGGGGTCTCACAATGTTTTGATGGCTTATAACTTTGTTGCCGTTTGACGAATGTGGACAAATGTTTTCAGAAAGATTAGAGACCAAACCTTGAATGTTTGTGCAAAGTATGAATGGATTTTGTCAAGTGGGAGCTAAGTTGTATGACTAATATATTTACGTACATTTTGACACTTTTGAAAAAATAAAACATGGGCAGATTTCCAGCAAATTCATGTACGGAGCATTGGCAAGGACCTGAAAGCATGGTTTTGTAAATGTGTCTGTGTTTTATTTTTTGACAGGTGTCATAATGTAGGTACAAAAAATAGTGATATACCTTTGGTAACTGAGGTATAGCCTGTGGCCATGGACAGTGGTCAGATTGTCTGGGTCATGGAATAAGGTAATAACCCAGACAATCTGGCTGCTGGCCATGATCATGAGGGACCACCAATGGGGATAAAGTGGGCATGTTCATCAAGGACCGTCTATGTGGTAACGTTTTTTGAAAATGAGATAGATTTGAAAGGGGAAAAAAATGTGCTTGTGTTAATATGGTCAGAGGGTTCTCTTTTCGCCTTTTGCAGGCCACCATGGAATGGGGAGAGGGGCTCTGTACTGAGACCTGCCTTTCCTTTCCATGGTGGCCATCTTGTAAAAGGATTTCGAACAATCCTTTTCTTTAATACCCTGGGTTACCGCTTTGGCAACCCGGTGTGGTAATGGCCTTCATTCCCGAATTGCAGGGGTTGGAACAGGGGATAACCATCTAGAGCCCTCATTATCTACCCTCGCTTCGTTTGGACTGATAACTTGGGCTGGCGGGTCGTTATCCCCCATTCCAGTACCTAGAACGATGAATGAATGCCACATTATTCCCATTAGCATAACACAAAATGCTAATGGAAATGTTGCAAAATCTTATTGAGTCTATGTACTTTAACGAGAAATGTAAAGTAGATGGAGTCTATAAGAATTTCTTTTAAATCTATTTTTAACTGTGAAAGGATAAGGATAAGGTTTGGTGTCAAGCAATTCACAATGTCTTCTCTAATAAGGTGGGGGGCCATCAGGCGAATATTCAGCAGATCAAGGACACTATGGTTGTCTTAATAAAGGATGTCGCAGGGGAGTTGTCATCTGAGATCCCCCCATGTTTTTGACTTCTCTCCTTGCTGTGAAACTTTGCAAAAACTATATCTGAAATTAAACCCACGTCATGTCAAAGTGATTCCTGTCCGTCCATCCTGTTTATAGAGTGTAAAGACATCCTCGCTCCCTGGGTAACTAAGCTTGTTAATTGTTCCTTCGCTAAGGGCAGTGTACGCCTATTCTTGAAGGAGGCCTGGGTGACCCCCTTTTAAAAAAGGATTCTCTAGATCCCTTTATTTTGGACAATTATCGTCCGATTACCAAGGTTCCCTTTTTGCTTAAGATTGTGGACAAGGTGGCACATTTTCAATTCCAAATGTTTTTGGAGGATAAGGATATTTGATTGTCTTGTCAATCTGGTTTCAGGAAAGGGCACGGTACTGAGACCACCATGCTTGACTTGCAGATTAATCTTCTATTGAATATGGACCAGGGTCAGTTATCCGTCCTTATGCTGTTAGATCTTTCGTCAGCTTTTGACCTTGTAGACCATGGTTTACTCAAAGGCAGACTACAGTCCCTGGCTGGGTGTTTCCCAGAAGCTGCCAGCTGGATTGCATCTTTACTTGGCCACAGATATTCCAGGGTAAACATAGGCGAAATTTGCTCAGACCCCTCTCTTGTCAACTGTGGGGTGCCACAGGGTTTGTGCATTTCGCCCACCCTATTCAATGTGTACCTAATACCTTTTCTGCTCCTGCTACTCAGCCTTGGTGTCCACGTGGCCAACTATGCTGACGATACACAGGTGACCATGAAATTATCAGGCTCCTACACTGAGGATGCAACAAAACTGAATACCATCTATAAAGCCATCCACGCATGGATGGCGGCCAACTCCCTAGCTTTAAATGCCAAAAAAACAGAGCTCCTCATTGTCGCAACCACAGCAAAATGGAAAGCCTTGCCAACCGAGTATGGTCAGTTCCTGCTCATGGGTATGTTGCTCCCAGTGGCCGAGAGGGTAACAACCCTCAGCATTGTCCTGGAGTTCGATTTGTCCATGACACATCAGGTTGCTCGGATCCGGTCAGCATGTGGGCTGATCAAAGATTATCTGGTTCATCCGCCCTTTTCTTGCGCAGGAGAACTTAGCCACCTTGGCATCTGCTCTCATCAATACGTGCTTAGATTATTGCAATAGCCTGCTCAATGGCTGTGCCCACTCCTCTATAGCAGCGCTGCAGGTCTCTCATAACTGGATTTTTCCAGGGCATTCTTATCATCACTGCGCTACCTACAGGTTTAATCATTATAAACAGTGGTCTCGCTCTGGTCAGGTAGAAATACATGTTTTCGATGAAGAACACTACACAGACAAGGTTCGAACCTATGGGAGTCAAATGCACTATCCCATTGGTTCAAAGATAAGTTCTCTAAAAGTCAAAAACAGTTTCTTTCAATCAAGGATTTGAGATAAGGCCATTCCTGGTCTCTTTAGACGATTGCACACAAGTTACATATAATACATAACATTGAAAACTGTTGCACTATTAAAAAGTTAACTATGGCATATTTGCATATACTGTAAACAAGAACAGAAACATATAAATACAAGAATACATAAATATAAGGAAATCATTTTTGGAAATGTGTCACTACTTTGCAGCCAATTCAAGAACATGTATTATAAAATAGAATCCTTCAACAGACATTGACCTTTGTCCTCCATCCCCCACCTTAATATTCATCCTTCCTTGAAAGATTTGAGAAAGCATCAAATTAGTGAAAGTGTAAGGAAGTTACCATTGAAGAAGCACCCCTCGTCTAAAATAATCCTGCACTTTATCAATATGGTGGGTGCTTCATGTATTTGCTTACGGTCAAGAGAAAGTGATAAGGGGTACCAATCGTGTAGGGGTGCCCCCTTCGGGCACCCTTAAAGGATAGTTCCGGGACTTTTTTTTTATTGTCCCTACGGTTCGGCCATGTGTTTTTAAGCATAAATCGGTAGATTGTAGAAAACTTTCCTATGGACCTTACCCGACTTTTCTTCCATTAACGCACTCGAAATCAGCCGCCATTTTCTGATAATCCTATCATTTCCCCCCATCGCCCTGGCTCACCTGCTTTTGCGGCACTAAATCAAATCCCCCGCCCCTGAAACAGACTTTATCAAAACATTCATATTCCCCGCCTCTATCCGTGACGTGACTGTGCTGCGTAGGCAAACGCGCCCAGGCGTCTTCTACGCGACTACACACAGAACCCGGAAACCAACACAGATTAGCTCACAACACAGCGCGCCACAATTCAGAATATGAAACTGTACTTTTAAATCAAACCGCAAGATTGTAAATTTGGTAAAGTACATTTATTTGACATCAAATGTTTAGAGAATATTCAGCGATTTGCATTTTTATTTGCTCACGTTCCAAAAAGTTCGTTTTGAGGCACGCGATGTTCCTTTGCTGTACACAGGGTCTTAGATCATCTCACAATACAGCGCCACAATTCGGAATATGAAACTGTGGTTTAAAAGCAAACGGCAAGATTGTCCATTTGGCAAAGTACATTTATTGGACATCAAATGTTTAGAGAATATTCTGCGATTTGCATTTTTCTTTGCTCTCGATCCAAAATAGTTCGTCTTGAGGCAAGCGATGTTCGTGTGCAGTACACAGGGTGTTGGTTTACGATAAATTAAGCTCTTCGGTCGCACTGATAATCGCATGGCTGTTCCAACAACGAGGCACTATGCCACCACAACGGTCTGTATGTTGCATCTAGCCGTTAGTACCGCGTAAGGGCATACTTGTACTTGGCTATCGTCCCATAAAATGGTCAGGGTGGTAATGTTGTTCACGCGGAGAAGCAACTGGCGGTTATAAAAGCCATCCGCCGGTGTCTGGTACTCGTGACACATACAATAATGAAGGATGTACCTGTTTTAAAAACATAAAAAATGAAATTAGTCTCACCATCAGATCTTTATTAAAATTATTCATTTTATATATTAGGTTGGGAAATTATTTCATAGCTAGGACATTGCAACTGGGTATTATACGTCAAGGGGGGGGCTGTAGGATACTGAGACAGTCCCCCAGTGCAGGGGTTGACCGGGGGGCAGTGCAGGTGGAGAGTGGAAGGGCCCAGGACCGAGGTCGCAGACAGTGGACCAGTTGTAGCAGGGGAGAGGGAGAGAGAAAGCAGAAGCAAAGAGGAAGGTTTTGAGGTGCTTCCGTAAAAGGAGATGGTTCTCCTCAAGATAGTGCGCGGTACAAAACAATATGCCACATAGAACGAACAAGTACAGCTTAACCCGTCTTTAAAGCTACTGTATAGTAATTAAATTGCGGTATAAACTCATCTAAAGAGTTACTTACATTATATTTGCATTTTCCATTGTGTCTGTGCGTAGGGCAGCCCCGAAATACCACTCCTTCTATGCCGACGTTATTTCTTCTAATGAACGAACATTAAATGGCTTTCGTTTCTGAAATTATATTCATTATCGTTTCTTACGTTATTGCCCCACACCCCCAAAAAGAAGTCTTTCGAGATGGTCCCGGCCTGTCAAGGTCAAATAACAATAGAACCTTATACTGAGTCGTGGGCCATTCCGGCACCCGAGAAAAAAATCAAAGCAGCTTACCTTCACTTTGAACGAGCACACATTCCTAGTTAGCTACATTCAGTGTAAGGCCATCTCACAGGACTCACAGAGCAATCACTTTTATTTACACAATACATAGCTACACATAATCAATGGGCCTGCGACATGAGGAGACTCGAGAGAACAGACAATCAAATTACAATCATTTAAACCGTGATGTGTATTTCTCAATGAGCTCTTCTTTAGGTGGACATGGAACAGAGGCAATGTTGGGTGGCAATGCAGTTGTCCCCTGCACAGGTTCGTTCACAACTCCATGTATGTGCCTATCTAGGACCTCAACAATAAGTCTCTCAATAAAGTCATATTGCATATCCTCAAACACTGGTTTGATAACCCATTGTTTACTTCTTTTAGTGAAGGCCTTATTGTAGCGAAGCGTCCCTAAAGTTCCGGTCGTCCTACTTTGTTGACGGCCAACATTATGGTTATGTGCCAAGACCGCTAGAAGAGTCCGATTTATCATGCCCTCCATGCCAAAATGCAATCGTTTTGGCCTGTACTTTAGGCACATATTGTGGAACACCTCCAAATCTCCTGTGTGGCAGAATTCCGTGAGTCCCCTCAAATCTCTTGTTATAGTTTTATCAAATACAATCTTTTCAATGGCTTTGTGAGTGGGTGATGAAGGAATCAACCACTTCTTCTTCCGTGCCTCCTCTGTGGACAAATGGGCATGTTCACAATTGTGGAAATGTTGGTTTGTGGTCCAGCGGTGAACGTTGCTACAGTGTAGCAATACTGACCGCCATTTTTCCAGTAGAATTTCCAACGACCCTCCACATGTTTTTGAGCTCCACCAAAGATGGTTGCTGATTGACTTGGACCACTGTGAAATACCTTGCATATCTTTTTTTTTACCTGCAGCCGACATTTTTTTATTGATTGTTTTTGCAAGATGCCAAACGTCAAATTGGTGATTTATATTTTTGTACTCTTCTCTCATTGTCTTGGCAATTGAAACGTGTCTGTCCGTGGCTATCAGGTCGATCACCATTCCCCGCGATTGTAGCTCTTGCAATGATGCTACAAAGCCAACTTTCTCCATGGCCACTGAGGATGTACTTTGTGACACCTGCACGACCACCGAACTCACAATTTTCTTACTTTCCATGTCCTGAAAGTGGTAGGTGCAGTACTTGGCTGAAAATCCTGGGCTGTCGCACTGTCCATCACCGGCTAGCCTGAACCGTTTGCCCGCGAATGTACTATCAATAGACATTTTTTCCATTCTCCACGCTTCGCTAATGGCTGGAAATAGATAATCGGTTTGGTATTTGTAGAACTGAGTTTTCGCAATGAAATGGATTCCCACAAACTGAAAGAAAGACTCTAACTTTTTAAAACTTGAACCACTAAAAAGTGCAGCCGCTGCACAAAGTAGATTGCCTGCTGGCAGTTGCCCCAGCATGGGTTGTGCAGACCATGAGAAAGGATGATATTTTGTACAGGTGGCATGTATTTTAAGGTTAGTGCCTCGAATTGCACGAGTCACATTAATCAATGGCTCCCCACATACTTCCCCACCAACCGAATGCCCACATTTCATCCGAATAATAATATCAATCAAACAACTATCGAATACAATGAATTTGGCCTCTTTCCTTATACTGTCACTCTGCATCCCAGCTGGTTCGGCCTGTAACGTTGAGGACATGTCACTCACATGAAAGGTAGAATCTCTGATATCGTCTTCCACTATGTTCAGTGATATTGATGGTGTTTCATTGTCGTCCACTTCATTCTCTTCCATTGCAACATCTGTTCCTTCTCCGGCGATGGGTGAATAAAACAATTTCTTCAACTTTCTCGCGGTCTTAGTTTTTGCGGGTGTGGATTCTGTGAATTGATCTCCGACTGCATCCGAACTACCAGGAGGACATTCACTATCAATGGCTGGATGTGGTATAGCTCCGTTGTCAATCACTTCATATTCTTCCCATTGGCACGATGCATCTCCAGTCTTAAGTCCCTGCCAAAAGGTTTGACAAGCAACATCTCTTGTTCGCTTCACTGTCTGTGTAGATCTAGTTCGTACACCCACTCGCAACTAGAGGACAGATTGGAAAAGGGATGTTCAGTTTAAACACAACTTACAGTATTTAACTATTAACAGTGAAAAACAACATAATATAGTGACCAGGACACTAACCTTCTTTTGCTTTCTTTTCTTTGAAACTTTCCATCACGCACTGACGCTCCATCGACTCCCTGAAACATAGAACTTTCATTAGTATGTATAATAATATTGAAAACACAAAATGTACTTGGGGACCAATACCCACGTACATCTCAATAGCAAAACACGAATGAACGCTTTGTGTAGAACATTCAAACGACAATTATTCACGCATTGTTGATCTAGTTAGATGGAACTGTCAAGATCCATACCTCGGGCTCCTCATAGACTTCCATTGATGATATTATTGAAGATGATGCTTCAGTAACTCCCTGAAACACAGTAATTGCATTAGTATGGTTTTCTATTTTGTTAAAAAGAACATACACTTTGTGCAGGCGTCAACGGCTCATCTAAATAGACCTGCACAAATGATCAGTTGTCTAAAATAAATAATCGATATCTAAATATGATTCGATTTGCTCGATCGTTGGAAGTGTCACCACCCAGAGATCTGCATCAACTACTAGGGGTGATGTTCTTGTAGAAGAAGCTCTGTCATCTCCCTGAAACATAGTACTTGCGTTAATAAAGAAGGAAGTATAGCGGATGTAATCACGTCATATGATTTCGCTTGATCGAACTGTCAGTATCCATACCTCGAAATGCATAAGAACATCAAGGGACGATGTAACTGCGGTGCACACTTCTGCAAGCTGTTGCGCCGACCCGTAACTGCATGCTCCCCCTTCTTCTTGGACTAATGCTCCATCGACTCCCTGAAACATAGGACTTTCATTAGTAATGAACACAATATTGAAAAAAGAAGACACATAGGAGGGCGACGACAGAAGGACATATCAATGGCTAAAAACGAAAGAAACTTTGTGTGTAACAATCACGCTACAAGAATGCAAGATCTGATGATCTCCATCGATGGAACTGTCCGGAAATGTACCTCGAGCATCTGAGTGACATCAACGGTTGTCGTCAATGCGTTGGACTCCTCAGCATCTCCCTGAAAGACAGTACTTGCATTATTTTGGATAACAATAATTATAACTGAAAACAAAGACTACAGGACGAGTACAAGGGTGTACCATTAGGTAAAATAATCACACGATAAATTAAAACTATTGATTTACATGCCTAAAACAAGTCAGTGGCAGAATAGCTAAGTAAGATTACCCGATAGGCGCTTGAAGTGGCTGATGACTGCAATAACAACACGGATGGAGAATCTTCCGCCTTCATATTGAGTGGATACATAAATGGGGAAATTATTGTTAGCTAATGCTACACACTACCGCAAGGCCGAGAGATAAATACGTAAACTTGACTCACCAGTGGAGGGATGTGGACGAATAGAGTGGGAATAGCAGTTGAGAGCAATTTTCGCTTCGTTCGCGGTGTGTTCTTCTTTATTAGCAATGATGTGGAGTACATGTCAGAGGTAAAGTGCCTGCTGCAGATGCGGTATCGATCACCCCTCTTGTCCGCAAAGACTTCTAGGACTCTGCTTTCAAGCTCAGACGGTGGATATCCGCAATATCGGACCCATTCTCTTATCTGATCTATTGTCTTAGGGAAAACATGCATTATAGTACCTTCAGATTTACTATGAGTCTTCGAAGGGCAACCGCCAATGGAACAGGCAGGCATTGTGGAAAGTTGTGAAAAGTAAAGATCAACAATTCTCTATGAATACCAATGTGTTAAAAAATAAAATGACACATAAAAGGTTCAATGCAAGGTTCGTTTTGGTTCTTGGAACTATACACGTTATTCACATGCGGATAAGTATTTGAATAACTTTAAAAAAATAGAAAAATAATTTCACTAAACTCAGAACATGTGACTAGTTCCTTGCATGTACTGTCTTGAACGAAAAGAAATTGGACGCAAAATGATTATGGTACATGGCCTTACCTTGACGAACAAACAGTTAGATGCAGGGATCAAAGTAGGTTCTTGTCGTAGAACAGGGAGCAGTTCACAGGTTGCAAACTGACGAGTTTCCTCGAAGTGGTCACGGAAGTTCACAGAGACGAAGAGCAGATAACCAGCACCTTCACGGGTTGACTAGCAAAGCGCAAAGAAGTTCTCATTAGAAATATGAAGTGGGTTATAAAGAATTCGAAACAGGGGTGTGTTTGTGAATGACGTGTATATGTCGTGGCATTATGCGGTTTGCAGGGGAGCGTCCAGCGTGAGGGGGGATGCTTGGCAGGAGACACGGGGTCTGGAGGTAGACATGGGAACAACAACCCATGCTCTATAGACCACTTTGAAGTGTACATGGTCTTTGGCACCTCTTGGCCTTTATCGCTCCCTGACAGCTCCACTTGCCAGCACAAGTACCCCGGTGCGAACTGCCTTTGATAGGGCGGGGGGGTGGATTGGGGCGGTGGTCGTGCAGACAAGACTCGTTTGCCGCAGGGCCTCACCAAGGAGAGGCCATTTAACTGCATGTAAGAGGCAGGCTGCAGGATCTAGTACATGGAAGGCAGGGGGGTGAGTTTATAAATACCTCAGCCTCCCAGGAGAATATATGGGTGCAGTTCACGCTGGAGACCCTGGATGCCTAGGCAGTTAGTCAGCAGCAGGCTGGCCTGTGGTGGCAAGGCGGCACGGGCCAGAGGGGGTCATCTCTGTACCCAGTGCCAAAAAGGATGATTTATTATGATCAACCATATTGATTATTTACCTATAACCATGTTTTGTATCAATAAAATCCAACGGCCTTTTATTGCCAACGCTTGAACAAAGTGGTGTGGTAAGTATTTTTGGGGGAGGAGGCAAGGCCGGGAGGCTTGATGCCAACCCGCAAAATAACATATGTATGTCTGCTGCATATGGGTTCAACGGTTATGTGGATTGAAGGTGGGCGGCCAGCGTGAGGGAGGATGCTGGCCGGAGACATGTGGTGTGACAAGACAAGGCACAGGAAGACTATTCAATGGAGACACACTAGATTCATTTAAAAAATCAAAACAACCATTGCTAAAATATATGTTGGGTTTTATTTTAGATCTTAATTTCAATTGAACATAAATAATAAACATTACACATTGTAAAGTTCCGGTTGCAGCACATCCAGGGAAAATCCGCGGTATTGTCCACTGTCGCTGGGGAAATGTTGTCTAATGGCAAGTACCGCACAGGCAGGTATTACTCTCCGAACGCGGTGTCCGAGCCTCCCGTGAAGCCACCAAGTGAAGCAACGATAGGCCACCAGCCTGTACCACCTGTGAAAATGAAAGATGCAAACTGTATTAAAATGACAAAACTTTCTTATCACTGTCGATTCAGGTAAAAAATGTCATTCTGCTTTGAAAAAAATTCTATCTAGAAAATGCACAATATGCAACCAATTTACATGCATTCGAATGATATGTAGATGTAATTTTATATGTGGGAGACGACCATGAAATAGTAGTGGCATCACTGACATCACAACCAGAGTATACTTACTCGTTACTCGGATTACTCGGACGAACAGTGCCGCGAAGTTCGTGCATAAGCACCATCATCATCCTCAACACGGTCCGTGAGAGGCAGGCTTCCCTGAACTCTGGCAGCTCGGTGATGCATTGCGGACTTGGCTCGCCTTCCGAAATGTAGGCCAAGCACCCGGAATTTTCACGGCAGCAGCAGTTCTCCTCCTCAGTTGGCATTGGCTCGCACTGATTGCACGTGCACCAGGTGGAGACGCCGTCCATGCGACATGGTCCAGGCTCTTCATCCGTTGACTGGTCCTCCCAACTGCCGTCCGAATCCCCATCGTTTCCGCGTGCTTGCCTTTCCAGTAGTTCTTCCTCGGTGTACTCGGGCTCGTACATATACGGCATTATTGTAGCCACTGTGTGGTAAAGAAAGTAAAATAATTTACAGAGATGGTACAGGTGTTCACAAGGCCTAGAAGCGGCGAAGGTAGCTGACCAGAGCACAGAAACGAGTCACAGAATACTCAAAGTAACACAGAGAGAAAAATGGAATCGAAAATCTGCTGCTGTGTGTTGTGAAACGGTGTGTTTATACTTATTGAGGAAAGAGGCGTCCTGCCATTTCCATGGCGACACTTCATTAGCTGAGGCGCAGCGATTGTTGACACGAAACGTGCTTTGGCGTTGGGAAATGGGCGGTACGCGTCTGCTGATGTCAGGCTCAGGGGCGGGGGATTTGATTTAGTGCCGCAAAAGCAGGTGAGCCAGGGCGATGGGGGGAAATGATAGGATTATCAGAAAATGGCGGCTGATTTCGAGTGCGTTAATGGACGAAAAGTCAGGTAAGGTCCATAGGAAAGTTTTCTACGATCTACCGATTTATGCTTAAAAACACATGGCCGAACCGTAGGGACAATAAAAAAAAAGTCCCGGAACTATCCTTTAACGTGCTATAATCTTTAGAAACCATGTAAAGTGCTCAGTGGTCCAGTCTATATGGACATAGGCGTATGCACCGTTTGCTTGAAAAGTATTACACTGCACACAATGGGTAGACAAATATGGAGCTGCAAGAGGGAACACATTAGGGAACAGGCCTTTTGCTTCTATGCACCCTAAAAGTGGCACAAGTTAGCAAGTAATATAAGACTGGCCCCCTGCAGCCTACACTTCAGGAAGGACCTGAAGACCCTACTCCTCCAAGAAGATCTTTCCCAACTCTACACAACCCTAGCTCTCTCTCTCAAGGTCTCCCTACCTACCCCCCTTAGTCTACCCATTCCAGCTAGACCTTATGCCTCGCAGACTACCTGCAAACCCCTGGGCCCTTGCCCTACGACCTGCACTCAGTTGCTTCCTCGCTAGGTTATAGCTTTATAAATTCTACACATGCATACATATAATACATATGGAATGTGATAATGCAGTTGTGTTCAGTGATCCTTACGTGTCAAGTATCTGCTTAACGTTGGCGTCATTCCCTCCATTTACTAAGCAACTAACGGAACAAGCCGGTACTTCCCCGGGCCAAAAGCCAGGTTGTGTATGTAAAAATGCAGAAATCTGATCTACTCCGGTCCGACCGAGCGAGTGCAAAACCAATCTGTTTTCTTTTTGATCTGGGAATAATATTTTTAAATCCAGCCCCAAATATCTTTGCTCCCTGGTTCCCAGGACTGCAGACAGGAGCCGCAGCAGCTGGCTTCCCCCATCTTGCTGGATTTTGGGAGCTAATCGAAACAGCAGCTGAGTGTCAGCAGATCTCGACTCATTGGTACGAGAAATGGAGATAAATATATCTTTCCAAGTGTTTCATGCTGTGACAGCAGGTGAAACAGCTGGAGAGCTGACGGGGCCAAGCTGAGGCGGCAGTGAATGCAAATATGATTTCTATGGCCATTCGGAGTACCCTGGTGTCCTGCTTCCTGGGTGGCCATTCCGAGCACTGCTGAGGGGAGACTAAGGTGCCATCTTTTTTCATAGGCCATGTTTTGGTCAAACGAGGAAAAGACAAGAAGAAAACAATGAAGGTGTGTCTTGAATATTAATAGAGAAACTTCAGTTTCAATGATTCGTGGGAGGTTGGGAATCTGTGTGAATTCTCGCGTTGTTCTGATGCTCCTTAAGGGCACCATTTTAAACCTTTGAAGCCAATGGGGTTGCCCAAATAACTCTGGGCGATTCCGGGGTGATAACACATGAGGGCCTCAATCACTGCCAGAGAATTTCGCAACACTGATGAACAATCTGAATAATTCAGTATCAACTAATTCAAGAGACGTAGAATGTTGGTTTCTAAGAATTTGGGGAAAAGGAAGACAGGAGAAAAAGAAAGAAAAGAACGAGAGAAAGAAAGAACGAGGGAAAGAAAGAAAAAAAGAAAAAAAGAAAGAAAGAAAGAAAGAAAGAAAGAAAGAAAGAAAGAAAGAAAGAAAGAAAGAAAGAAAGAAAGCAGATGAATCAGCAGATTATAAACCATATAATGTACCGTTGTAATTTTATGTCTAGTATATTTTGCTTTCTGTGCGTTCTTTTATTTGGTTCATGTGTCCTGTAATTTAAAGTTACATATTTGTTTTTGTAAGTTTTAAAGGTCAGTTTTTGTATTAGTTTAGTTTTGTGTGGGGTGTTTATTTATGTCTTAATGATTGTAGAGTGGTTGAGGCACACACTATCCCCAGGGATGTCAGCCAGAATGATAGTTGACACTCCAGCTTCCTGGCCATTGGAAGGAGGGAGGGTCGGTTCTGGATAATCTCTGAGCAGGGGGAAAGTGTTGCAGAAGGCAATTCATTATTACTTTTGACGTTTCAGCGGTTGTGTGTTGGAGGTGGTGGTGTGGCTGAGGATTAGGGACCGCTCCATCTGCAGGCATCAATTCTTTAGAGGGAATTTCTGGCAGCAGTGTTTGAGGTTGGGGGTTATAAGAAGGGGAAAGATGAAACCAGCTATCCGGAGCGAGGGTTGGGTGAGACAAGGACACCACACGTCTTACCATTTAGTATCAGCAACATTACTGTTGGTGTGAGATCATGTTCATACAACCGAGTTACAGAGGCTACTGGGGTCAATGAAAGAAAGTTCAGGGCAGAGGAGCAGGACTGATGGTACTTTCTTCATTGGGCACACTGCTACCTGGTTAACACCATTTGCCACAGGGACAGGCAATAGCAGCAGCGGAGAGCATAAGGTTGCCAGCCAATCACCTGCCCTTGTTGTAGCTCTTCATGTGACTTGCAATGCTTTCAGTGCAGCAACTTTAAGTGCACAAAGGGTTGTGTGACAAGTCACAAAAGCTCACTACATGATATCATCCGTCATTCTGTTGGTTTCAAGATGGCTGCCCCATCGTATAGGGTAGTAATCTGTAAACATTATCCAGCTGTCTTTTCCGTAGAGAGTGTCGCCGGACACAAGCACCAGTAAAATGGTAGCAGGTGCACCAAATGGCAGAACCTAAAAGCCCTTTGTAGGGTACCACCTCAACCCTATGTAAATAAAAGAGCTGATGGGGCTCCACTTATACATAAAATGTGTGCAAACAGCCGGAAGCATGCAGCCTGCGAGTGCTTTTGTTTATGCTGCCTTGTCAAAGACGAAAACCCAAAAAAATCAAATAAAAATCCACAAAATACAACAAATTAAAAAATATTTTCAATGTGTTCAATATTTTCCTTTTTTGAAGAATAGAAAGGTGCTTCTGTGAACATCCAAGATTATGGAGCGAAGGAGGCTCGTTGTTTCTACGTTTCAATATTTAATTAAAAAAAAAATGGAAGCAGCAAATTATAAAGTTTAATTTGAACAACATAAACTAAAAACGAAATATAAAAGAGACATACTTATTAAGATAATTAACAGAACCCTCATTCCTGGCATTTCTTTGTTTTGGTATTTATGTTCAGTTGTGCATGATGGATTGTCAACCTGCTACATGACAAGGCATGCTATTTTTAATTTAAAATCTTATGGGTGTTACAATTTTCAAGAACGCATTTCAAATGTGTGCCCGGGGCACCCTTCATGACAGAGCACGTCTTTTATATTGTAAATACATTCTGGATGTTAGGCTTTTTCATTACAGGTCTATCAGAAATAGAGTCTGAACACTAGCATTGACGTTAAAGTATTGTCGACGGCTCTACGAAGCTTTGACACATGGATTTTTCCGATTGGCAACTTCGCTGCATTAATTTTCCAAATGTGCTATTATACTTTCCATACACAATGGCGGATAACCCCCAAAACACCCCCTTCTACTCCCACTCCACTCCAATATATACCTTACGCCAACTTACCATCTACCAGTTTGTAGTATTAAAAAAAAAAAAACAGCAAAATATTGTGCCAAAAACTTTTGGGAAAAGTTGGCATTCGGCAAAAGTGAGGTATACCACTTACAACCGTTTGATAAGATCTGGTTAATAATAATAATAATAATAATAATAAGATTAAGGAGAGAAAGAAGAATTAGTTTACCAATAGCCCCACCATATCAAGGCACTGAAAGCTGTTGCTTTTTAAGTACATACGCATTCAAACCACAGCAATTGAAGATGTGGCTCTAATCCTTGTGGAACCAATATGATATAATATGATAGTTTATTTATATAGCGCCTACACACTGTAATGTGTTTCCACTAAACAGAGTGGAGGAGCATTTGATAATTGTAGATGTGTCTCTTCGTTGTGGTGAACGCTTTAAAACATCTAAACGTAGCACCCCTCTATGGAAAGCCTTTAACAATTGTCTAAATGTTTAGACCTTTCCCGGGGTTGAGACCTTACCTATTGCAATTGTCATTCTCCTTCAAAAAGGAGGATCCGTCGTTCAAGAGTACAGATGCAGCTCTCCAATGTGGGGGCAGTCATTGCAACTGTTTATGCTCTGCCCTCGGTGGCAATGTTTAGAGTTGTACATGTTGGCTGTGCAGCAGATGACTTGCGCTTAACATCGTCATTTCTTAGATATCGCCCATGCCACGTCTATAATGAAATCAACTCCCACCACTTTTAGTGCCTTGCCCACCATTCATCTAGACTAATCCCTTGCCCAGACCAGCAAACTTGGGCCTAAACTCTTTGGTTACTGTACATGTATCTTGGTGTAGATTTCTGGGACGTGGTGTTGTCTGCTTATTGGGAGATTTTGGATAGGATATTAGACATTGAGAGATTAAAAACACTTCCTGATTAAATAAACAAATACTGGTTAGGATTTCGATGGGCACGCAGACTAGTGCATTTTTTACATGACCTTGAACTGGAGAAACGTGTTCTTTAGCTGCAGGCGCATGTCCTCAATATATGCAGTCGCTATCTCCAGGTGTATGTCATGCAGTCAGCAGCGTGTGCAATGGGACACTGTCTAATGTTGTTTACACTCTCAAGGGCATTCCTGCACAATGTAGATGTATTTTGATGACCTTCCTACTTGCAGGTTAAAGTCAGACTACTTTGAATTTAAAGTAGAGTCAGGGTAGGAATGACTAGAGTAGAGATATATTCATGTTCCTAATCATAGCAATTAAGTGTACATCTGCCTGAAAGGTAGGCAGCTGTCCCCTCCCCTCACCAGCATTGCAAAGTATGCATCCCCACCTCATTTTTAGATGTTTGAAGCCATCAAGCACATTAATGGCAGGACATAGATAATTCCTACTGTGTGTGGTCTAGTGTGGTTGGAGGCTTCCCCTTTTGCCCTTTATTAAAAATGTATTTTTTTACAAAAATATGCCCAAAAGTCTTTTATTCCATTTATTTTTAATCACATTGTTGGCTAGTTTCAACTAATGAAAAAACGAGGTTTATGGAACTCAGTGATCAAAACCAGTTTCAATATTTATTGGTACATACTCTTCTTTTTTTTTTCTTCATCACTCCCAATCCTCATTTGTCTAGTGTCAAGTTATCACATACCTATTTCCATTGCACACATCTTTGCTGATAGTTCAATTATTCCAAGAATTATACAGCATCACCATGCATTTTTTTAAAAACAGGACAAACATTGGTTCAATACAACAACACCTGTATCTGCACAAAACAGATAATCTATCCCTTATTCGTCCCCAAGTGTTTGTGTTTCTTCTAAACATCCAAGTGCTTCTATACAAAAATTCCACTATATAAACATTCTTTAAAACAGGGTCTACGTCTCAGAAAATATAAATGATAAATGGTAGAACAAGGCTTGTCAGGGTGTCCTAGCGGCCCCTCTATGCTAGCCTGACGTTTCAGCAGAGTAGCAAGTTAACCACCTTCTTCAGGACCTCATCTTATTCACACCTGAGCCTTGCATGTCGCTTGCCATCTCTCTATTTCCCTTTAGGGCATATGCTGTGTGGCCTCCTAAGTCAGGTATTCTAGTTCTTTGCCAAACACCTCTGTTGTTGGATGCGTTTCTAAGCCTAAAACCATGTCTTGGCTGGTTATAGTTCATCCAGATGGCTTCTATTTGTCTTTAACGTGACCGCTTCTCCCCCGTTGTGCATTTGAACACAGGTGGTCAACCCACGGTCATGTCTCAGTGTATATCCGCAAACTCGAGGTGGAGCAAATAGATAGCGTTCTGCTGTTGCGTCTCCTCACTTTCTTGCCCAGTCTGATGCCTTTTTGACCTAGCATATATCAGATGTTGCTCACCAGGCTCCACTATGTCTGTTTGAACAGATCCAGCCATCCAAGTGCTGCTGTAACAGTAGGGGTTGTCATATGCAATGTTACATTACTCACATAGGGGTTCCAGCATGTACAGTCTGGAATTGCTGAGAGTAGGCACTGATATCTTCATCTGGAGATGTGGAAAATGGTGGTACATCTGCAAACATACTAATTTTAATATGCACTGTATGTCTTGTGAATATTTTACCCCACATCAAGCACTGAATGCATAGACTTATGTTTGTTCGCATGATGTGTCAATACAATTTGGACAATATATGCAACGCACAGGGGCACAGAGTGGATTATTGTGCCTGACACAAAGCGTATGTGAGATGAGTATGACCTGACATGATAGTCACTTATCAAGTAACTCTTTCAAAGGTGATTACTCAGTGTGATCATAGTTGAAAGACAAAGTTGTCTTATATTCCTAAGCAGGGAAAGATAAATAGTATTATCCCCCCCCCCCCTTCCTTATCTATGTCTTAGCTCTTGCACTATCTGAAATGTCGTCAGGCCGAGTACAATAGTTAATTTCACATCCTTACAGTTCATGGCCTGTAAGAATGTAATTGTATTTTCCCTTGTTCCCTCCCTTGCCTTGAAGCGCTTTGAAACACATTGTGTATAGGCTCTATATAAATAAACTATCATATCATATCAAAAGCATCTCAGTTCTATGTCCTTTCATCGTCAGGCATTTCCACGCCTGCATTTTAAACGTGTATATAATAACGAAAAAGTTCATCGAATTTATTTTGATTTTTTAGGGGGTCCCCCCAAACCGCCCCCCTCCCGCCTATTTTCAACTATACCCGACTCCCCAACCCCATATCAGCCCTTTCCCATCCCCCCAAAAAATGTGATGAACTTTCTAGTTATTATATACATGTTTAAAATGCAGGCTTAGAAATGCCTGGCAATGAAAGGAGGTTCTACCAAGCAGCTCTTACTCTGGATGGGACAAAACTAAAAGGCAATCTACGAGAATTAATCCACAAAAGGGCCAAAATACAACCAAAACCACTTTTGGGAAAAAAGGCAAACAGACTTTTTCTAACTCAAAGCACTTCCTAAGCCATTCACAGTATTCCTAGGCTACAGCCTTGGGAAATATTCTGGAGCTACCGGGTGATGCTCTCTGTGTTTGAGTACAAAGCAAGAGAACCTCTTCTCTCCACACATCTGTGTCGGCCAGGCACAGGCCCAACATCACCTTGTGGATATCAATCAACAGGGCGCCGAATTTCCAGCAGTTCAAGCCTATGTTTAGTTTTTCACTGGCTGTGATTTGGTCCACTGACCACCTCCAATTCTAAGGGCCCTCATTCTATTCACTGCCAACCCCCAACTCTCTCTCTCCTCCTCAACACCTTGCCAAGTGCTCATTTCCGATGCTCTCTGAGCTATACAGTCTCCACCTTCCACCTCCACTTTCCCACTTCTCCTATTTTTTTCCTGCACCTCCACAATTATTCACCATGTGCTCGTTCCCCCACCCCTCCCAGGTACCCCTTGAGGCGTATGGGTGCTACAGATCCTCCTCTTCTAAAGATTAGGGACCCCACCCAATTCCTTTCCCTGCTCTAGGTCTACTCCCTCCTCTTCCTCCCCTTTACATCTTCTCCATCCTTTTCCTTTACCCCTTTATCCACCTCCTTCTCCTTTACAACTTCCTCCACCTCCTCCTCCTTTTGAAATTGCTCCACCTCCTTCTCAACTTTTCTTCCCTCTCTACTTACCAGATCCTCTATATCTCCCCTGCATCCTCCACTTCACTGTTCTTCACTGCCTCCACATTTTCAGTCTGGCTTATATTCTCCCTCCAGTCAGAGGCGTAGCCAGGATGGTTTAACAAGTGGGGCCTGACGCTAATGTAGCTGGGTCCACTGCAGTGACATTAACATCTGTAAATACCCACAGAGCCCTGCTGAGTTGGCATTTACAAATTATGGGTTGGCCATGCCCACTCAGGCCCTACCTTGTCTATGCCCCTGCCTCCAGTGTTAATTTATTTCACTCTCTCTCCCTCTCTCCATTCTCCAAAAACTTTATTTGCCTCTACTCCATTTCCTTTCTCCAACCAACTTCTTCTCCTGCACTACTCTCTGCTATCCAACCAACTTTTGCCCCTTCCCTCCTCCCTTCTCTAGAGCTAACTACTTAATCATCATCACCAAAACCTCCCTTCTAGGAATATAGTGAAAGAGGAGTTCTTGTGGAAATCTTAGAAACATTTTGCATTTCTGACCAGATGATAACTCTTCTTGCCACCCTGGCAGCACATACATAATTATGCCGACTGCTTATCTAGGTTCAGTTGGCTGAACCAAAAATAAAACCCTCCCATCACCAGATCAGACAACAGCACCTGTGCATAAACTGTTGTAGTTTGACCGGCACACATCTATGCTATAGATTTGACTATATGGTCAGCAGAATGTGACAGGAGGGCTTTTATCTGGCTACAGTATAGTATAGGATCCATTTGATGTAGTAACCACCAGCTGTAAATGCCATGCCAGTAAAATCAGCAAGCTGCTGCCGGACTCATTTATTTTTCCGGCACCTGGCTCCACGGAAACACTGGAGGATTACAACCCTGGTGTTCCTGGAAGTCAGGCGCTGGAAAAATGTTAATTCCCATTTCCAATTGAGCCCAATAGGGCTCAATGGGAATGGGGATGACAGAAGCACCTGCACCGTTCATAACACTGCTGATGCTTCTGTGAAAGCCTGCAAGCGGCTGCCGTCCCGCCCCTCAGGTCAGAAAGTAGGTTTACCGGCACCGTTGTTATTGGACCAGCACACTCGTAATGAGGCCCATTATATCTAAAACATTACAGAGTGGTACATTTCAGAGTGGACTATAATACTGAAAAACACTGCAAATATTAATGAAATAAATAAAGGGTAGTGGTGTAAAGGGGTTCAAATAGGTCAGGATGGGGTTGGGGTGGTGCTGTAAGGGTAAAAAAAACAGGGGGTTGGGGGGGGGACACCCCAGATTCAAATGAAAAATACATTTGGTGTTTTATCTGCGATTAAATTTACAACTCTGTAATTGTGGTGGGTAAAATCACATATAACCTTTTTTAATGAGTTGATACTTTTTTCTGGTAGTCGAAGTGTGGCATTAATTCCACAGCACCAAACAAATGAGGTAACAAGAAAGCATTCAGTTTCATACCATCTGAAATAAACTCTCCACTGTTTCTACACGTTTACCTTCTCATTAAACATGTAGCTGATGAAGATTATCTAATGTGAATACAAGAAAGCGGAGTGTAACACACCCTGCTAGACGGTCGCTCTCTCTTTAGTACCTCTACCAGAGGTTACCGTAATTAGTTAGGAAAAAATGTATCCGTTTGTAACAATATTAACAGTTTATCTAAAAATGATTATATATCCACAATTAGGTATTTGTTCTTTTCATGAGGTTTAGTCTTGCAGTTTGTATCTATTAAATTATAGCCAGTATATGGAAGACAATAGATCACCACGTTGGACTCATGTAAAACAGAGGGGGAGCATTTTTAATGTAGCCAATGCATTTCGGAGAATTTCGCTCTCCTTCATCAGGGCGATACTCCCTATACACAAGTCATAATATTCACATATTACAAAGCAAAGAATACATATGTCTACATATACTTAAAAGTTTACATACCAAGATTTCAATCGTGTTTTTCAGGATGGTTTAGAAACAAAAAAAAATGAACAGAATACAATTGAGCCAAATGTACATTAAGCACCTCGAAAAAACATTAAAAAGTGACATTTCACTGTTATTTCAATTCACAACATGAAAGTTATACGTATTGAGTCCAAAGTAAATACCTCAATCATTTTTCCTTGTCGAATTTAATGAACCGAGGGCGGTTCACAAACAGATTCTGCCTAAAATAGAATATACATATAATCAATCCCGTTGTTAACCTGACATTGGACCTCATTACGAGTCCGGCGGTAACCGTGCTGGAAATTCCGGCAGGTAACCGCCGGACTCGTATTACCATTCCTCCTCCGTGATTCCCGGAATTACCAGGGCATTACGACCCTGGTGTCCCGGGAATTTCCGGAGGCGGAATTCGGTAAATCCCCATACCCATGGAGTCCTATAGGACTCCATGGGAATGGGGAAGTGGAAACACCGGCACCATCTCGTGATGGTGCCGGTGTTTCCACATCCGCCTGCAGGCGGGTGGTGTTAAACCTGCCAGGTCAGACCTGGCGGGAATGCCACCTCCCACCTGCGGGACTCGAGATCAGGCTTTCCGGAAACAACAGTGGCGGCGGGTTTACCGCCACTGTTATTTCCAGACCACCTGACTCGTAATGAGTCCCATTGTCTTTCCTGTCAGTAATTTTAATTAGAAAATAAAGCGTAGCTTACTTGCACAAAGGTGCATCCAGTTTACACGTGGTAGCGTAATAGTAGCGTGGAATCAGTATGTGCCTTTAAATAGAGGTATAAATGTGTAGTTGTAAGTTCAGAAATCGTAACATAAGTTCCAGATTCGCTTAATGGCCATTTGTTTCTTGAGTCATGAAATATATGTATTTCTACATACAGCACATGTACTGTAACTCTGCCAAAACATTTCCCATTCTACTGTTTTAATTGTATTGTGTGTTGGAAGTGTCCCACCCAAGTTGTGTTACCTTAGGCAACCTGACCTACCTGTAAATATCTTCAAAATTAAATTGCGTATTTCAAAGGTCTCTCTCGTATGTTTCATTCCCTCACGCTACCATGACCTGTTTTCCTACCAAACGTCTAACTGCTGCGCTGTTTTAACCCCTTAAGTGCCAGGCTATTATGCAGGTCTATGCAAAAAGGACGAACATACTCGTCTTAATAATCTCATTCACCAATTGAATCCATAACACAACTCTACCCTGACCCTCTGACACATGATTAACTTTTAATTTAGACTTCACTTGTATTTACAAATTGCCCTCATGTTCTTTTTATCTCACAGAGCTGCTGCGTAACCCCTGGACCAAATGAAGCCTGGTTAATATAGGGGCTATATACCTTCAGGAACAACAAAACTAGAAAAAACAATACTAACACTCTGGGTATTCATTAAAGGCTATTTAATGTAGGCTTCTTTGTTTGTTTCCTTGTATAACAATTACCTATCAACAGAAGGTGTGATGGATTGCCATCTGCAAGGGTGTGCTAGCTCTAGCTTTTTTTATTTGTATTACTAAATATGTTTCTGAAAGGTACGTCTGCTAATCAGAAGCCCTTTTCATAAATTAGTCATGCCTAAATTATAGTGTAAATATGTGCCTTTCTGAGATAGCATACTGGCCACCCCAGCAGTAGCATAGGTAAGGATCAAAGGTCACATGTGCTTTTCTGACAGCTGTTAGAACATAAAGTTCCTGGTGGAAGAGGTGGCGTTTACATCGTTTACACTTATGTTTCAAAAGGTAACAATTGTATGGCTTAGTCAGTCTGGCGACATGTACATCTTTAAACATAAGCCATGCTTTGCTCTGGCATGGGGGCTACTAAGAGAACACACGTATACAGCATAGCAATATCACACTGGTGTAAGCTCTGTGAAAAGGGCCAAGTTGTGATAGGATTGAGGTATATTGGTGTCTGGTCTGACCCTCTCCACAGCTGCCCTTTGGAACAATTGCCAGGATGATACCTCTTTGGTCCGTGCACAAGAAGGACAGATTTTTCCTCTGAGAGAACAAGAACCTACCACAGGAGGTCTCCTGAGAACCGGTGCTTCAAAGGCAGCACCGACATAAGAAAGCCACACTTACACCAGAGTGCTTCTGCAGGCATGTTAAGGGGCGGAGATAGAGTAGCCAGGACGGAAAGGTGGGCTGAGCGAAGGGTTCTGCCACCTTTTCCTCTATTAGGGCTCTCTTCCTCTTCTTACCCCCCTATTTCCTGCACACACGGCACTCTGGGTGTTATGTCAGATGGTAAAGGGCACTGTTTGGGCCGGCTTTCTGGGTCACTTGGGAACAATCACTGGTAACACATTAGACACATTTGCCATTATAAGGAGAGGAAATCCTCTCCTGCTTTGATTCAAGAATAAGAACGAACCACTGGACATCTGCTGGGAATACAGCCTGCTCCAAAGTCCTCTGCCATAGAGGTGAAGACTGAAGACATCCAAGGCAAAGGAGAGCTCCCACCCCTAACTATCACTTGCGAAGAGTCAGGCGAACTGCTCTGGAACTAAGCCTCTCTGCTGGCTGTGGCACTGGACCAAGGACCCTGCATTGGAGTTGAAGGAGCCTGTGTAGGTGCCAGACAACTTTTTGGAGTTGAAGTGAAGAACTGAAGGACTTACTTTGCCCCTGAGACCCAGGACTGGAACTGAGAGCAACAACAAAGCCCAGGACATGATCACTGGCTCACCCTGCAGCTCTATACAACCTCAACACCAGTTTCGGAACCTTTGGCACATTCTAAATTGCTGCAAGGAAACCGACAGAGTCTTTTTTGACTTCAGTGCTTGACCACCTATGTATCTCCAAGTTTTGCTTACTGCCGTAGCAGCTCTGTCTACGCATCTGAGACCTGGTGAGTGTACCTCAAATATGTGTTGATCCATCCAAGCTCAATAACCGCATAAGGCCAGTCTTTCCTTCAATAAATCCAAGGCCACTGAGTCTTCCAGTACCACCAACCCGACATCTCCTGAAGTCCCCAGTGGCTTTAACTCAGAGGCCATTGCTGCTGCTGAACAGCACTGTACCTCGAGCAGGTGCCACCACTTCACAACTCGCCACAGACCCAGTGCCAACGGCACCCAGACTGCTGGCTCAATGCTGAAAAGCCTGGCTCAATGCTGTCAAGCACTAAAGACAAGGTACTGTACCCCGGGTTCACATTTTGGAAACACAGTCACTTTCAAGCCCCCCTTTCTACCTTATCTACAAGAACAAATCCTTGAACAGTGAGATTGATGCCAATATATTGCCTGAACACCCCATCTCATCTACCCACAGCGCCCTTTTACCAAAGTCTGACTTCCGCGAGTCTCTTTTACAGGAGCAGGTTCTGCCAATGTTTTCTATTTCATTTGTAATTTATTGTTTGATTAAAAGTCTACATTTTTATAGAACATTGATTAGACATTATTTTATTTAGTAGTCATTGTACTTAAGTGGTTTTGGTTGCTACTCTTATTAGTTCTAACCCCTCCTGAAGATATAGCCTTCCCTTGGACCAGGTTAATCAAAGAGGCGAAGGAATTATACCTTTCAGGCTTTGCCTATTTCACCTTTATGATTGGAATCTTTGGTGGTTTAGGAGTAATGTGGGGATATGTAGCCCCTACTCTGTATTGCTGCAAAAAAGTAGTCATTTTGTCATAGCGGAATAGACTACATTGTGCAGACGAGCCCTTGTAATGTTAGGCTCCAGGACAATGGACACTTCTCCCCTATCCAGAGACAGTATACCGACCCTGGTAAGAGAGAGCCAGAAACAGAAAAAACATTAAAAACTGTTGGAGAAAAGGGAAACTAAACAGGAGCACTAAGCTGTGAAACTCTGGGGACTGCAGCCTTGAGGGTTCCCTGGGGCTTGAAAAACCCTAGGTCAGGCGGCATATGCCAGAAGTGGCCCAGCTGAAGTTGAATCTCCAGACTTTGTGCCCCATGCAGCTCAGGTGAAAAAAAACCCTGGCCCAGTGAGCAGAGCAGCTCAGAGATGAGAGCGGCCTGTGAAGCAAATCAGTCTGCCTCCGGGCCAGTCGGATGGTCCCAGAAGATCAGCTCCCACCATGGCCGCGTGTGTGGTGTGACATGAGAAACAAATGGTGGCCTCCGGTGCTGGACAGCCCAACCGGGTTGGGACCAGTCGGGGCATGTCGGTTGAATCTGGAAGTGCTGCGCTGCATCAGAGGCGTGTCTCAGGTGAAGATCCTGTAAATCCTGGGCTGCTTGTGCGGTGTAGCCCCAATGAAGAGGATGGTGACAGGCAGCCTGGCAAGTAAACAGCCTACTCTGTGCCGACACGCCTTGAGCGCCACATAGGCCCAGAGAGAGGAGCTGGCGAACACTACCTTTGCTCACTGAAAGGAGCAAGCTAAAGGTGTGTGAACGTTGTGAGGCACTGCAATCTGGGATAGCAGCAGTGATGACGGCATCTTCAGGGAACAGTTGGAATCCCCTTTAAGAGAGAATGGGATAATGCCATTGGCGGTGCCCGCCTAGGACATTCGGCACTACATTGTGAACAAAATACTGGGCTGCAGTGGTGTCTTTGTATTTCACCCCTTGGGAAATGGAGTGCTGCTGTACCAGACATCATTCCAGGCTGCAGCGGTGTGGGCAAAGTGTGCAGAGGACATGTGGTCACTTGGGGCCACAGAGTGGAAACAGCATAAAGGTACTGTGCTTGGATGGGGCTATTAGACAGGACTGTTCCAATAAAGAGGGATGGGGCCCACACTGGCATGGCAGTCTGCAGCTGCCATGTTTACAAAGTTGTACAGATCTGTATATATTCTTTATATAATTTATTAACTTACAGATGTGTTTATGTTTAAGATACTCAGAGTTGAGAGGTTGAGGGCCAGTGTAAGTTCCTAAATGGCACAGATGTGTTATCAATTGTAACGGATAGCCTGACTAGAGGTATGCAAAGGTATGAAAGGTGGGCTGTGTAAGGCCATCTTGGTGATGGGCACACACAAGGAGCTACCTTCTGGTCCCAGGTGGGGTGGTGATGGGGAGTGGGGAAGAATGGGGGCTTCTCTCAAACCCTATACCAGGAGTCTCTTTGTGACTCTGCCAATGCCAGGGGGGCTGGTTGAAACAGAAAATACAGGGAGGGACAATGCAAGGACTAGGTATATTGGGGAGGAAAATATGTATGTAGGTAACATTTTCCAACATGTTTATGTTAAATGTTGAAGTAAAATATAGATCCCAGTTGGGATGTAAAAAAAAATATTCCAATAACGTTTAAGAACTCAGGTAGCCCATCTCCTGTTACAAGTGTTATCTTTATATTGCTGGTTGCCTTACCCCTTCTTCCTTTTCAGCTGGTCTTGGGTGGGGTTTATGGTAAGTATTGATCCATCCCTGGTCTGGGGGTCAGGACCCATATCAGAAGGCCAGGGCAAAAACACAAGGGTTTTAGAAGGCAGATGCATACAAATCTTTTCCCTAGAGAAAAATAACGACTCAGTCATCGAACATAAAGCAATAGCAATTAAATGGTCCATTATTTATCTGTTGGAAAGGAAGTTTCGGTTGCTCACAGATCATTCTTCATTAGTTTGGATCAGTCAGAGAAAAGACACAAATGCTAGGGTTATGTGTTGGTTTCTGCGTCTTCTGGAAACAGAAAACACAAAACACATGTTATGTTAGCGGCAATCCCAATAAATAGGAGCTAAATCCATTTCATACATGGTCCTCTAAAGGGTGACATAATTGGAGAACACTGGCTATTCATTAGGAGCCAGCATAAGATACAACACCTACAAAACTCCCTAAATGCACACACAGAGACGAGCTGCCCAACAAGGTCAAGTACAATGGGATTTCCCGGTCTCATGGCCTGAGGATGCGGGATGGTAACTTCTTTAAATGAACAGTCCATGGGCCTCTCTCCCCCACTACCAACGTGGCTCATATCTTGATGACCTGTCAAGTGCACAAGGTTGGTTAGTAAGATGCCAACCTAACACAATCTGTATTGTAATGCCGCCCATCGAATTATATGCCAAACAATCCCTTTACATAGAAATTATGTATTTTTACCTTTTGCAATATAGGGATGGTCTCAGGTGGAGCCAACAGATTGGTCTAACAAAATCACATTTTTAACCCCTTTATGATCTATATGTAGCCATACCCACTAGACCATGTCCCAATCCCCGTAGGTTTTTATGTGGTGACGTCATTCATGACGCATTTGCACTACTAAAATGACTGTTTTGTATTTGCTCTCCGACAGCCGCAAGGTTTTAATGCTTGATGCTGTTCCTCAGAGGTGTTGTGCTCGGTCTGGAAAAGAACTGGGGCTATGCTAAAGTTGGGACTTTCGGGACTCGGTGCTAGCTAGCCTTTTGGTTGGAGCCCCTGAGCTTCTATCCGGGGCTACAACCAAACAATCTGGGGCTATATTCCCCTGAGCCACCCCCCACCCCCAGCAATGCCTCTGCTGTTCCAATTTAAATGATAATAAAGCTTGGTTTTGCCTTGCGCTTTAGCCATTGAGTTTGGTTTAGGTTGACTCCAGTTCCTCTGGAATATTTGGGCCTTTTGGGCCCATCTTAACAAGTGCTACAATGTATGTATTCTGTTTCATTTAACTTTATTCTATTGGTGTTTTGGAGAACACAAAATCACAATAAGTAAAATAAAAAGTGCTTTGTGTATGTCATGGCCACTGTGAGGGGGCACAAGTTGTGCCACAAGCAGGCTCCCACCAGAACCCTGAGGGCCTTAAAACCACTGCAAAAGGGCTCCTGGAGCCAGTCCTGGTCCTTTGGCACCAGGCTCATATGTAGGAAGGAAGAACTGTTCAAACTAGGTCCCATTTATGTACATGGGCCTTTAGATCCAACATGGAAGCACCCACACAATCTAGTTCTAAGAACCAAGCCATGCGGTCTAGTGTTTTGGGTGTGGCAGGCCTGGAACTACTTTCCCTGGTACTACTTTACCTGGGCTATATAAACCATACCCTGACTGCAGAACACGCTTCGGGTTATTCTGCAACCAGCAGTGTGACGCTCACCGTGTCCATCTCCTGGTCTTCGGCATCTTCCTGTAATCCTGCAAGAACAAGAACAAGATTATTCTGTTTCACCTGAGAAAACACCATCCAGCACTCAGCATCTCAACTGGGCTGCAATCTGTGGAAACCGAGAGAAGAAGAAACACCACTCACCTGTGAGTACTAGCTTAAGGACTTCCGGCGAACCGCTAGCACAGCTGCTGTTCGAACATTGCGACCTGCAATAACGAGAAAGGGAAAGACAATATTAGAACACGCGCTTCGAAAACATCGAATTCCATCAGTCTTACCTGAATTCCTGATAAAGACATTAACGAATTCCCACCATAAACAGAACAAAGACTTACAATTAACAAACCTACCTGCCTACCAGCAGATTCGGGGTCACAGCAGGCCTGGGCCCAAGGAAGGCGTACTGCACCAGTGAAGCAACTCGGGTAGCTCGCCAACAAACATCAAGCGCCCCTGCACAAGAAACGCAGGACAGATAGCTCACCCTACAAATAACTAAGATTCATTATTCAGCAATGGGCAACTACGCATCCAGGGTTCCAGATCTCAGAGCCTTCCAGACGCCCCCGGGATATCAGGTGAGCGTAACAGAACACGAAGACCTTTAAACCTTATCCACCTGGGCATCATGGAGACATCTGAAACTGATCAGTTAGCCCAGCTTTTGGGACAATTACGTGCTGAGGTACACGCAGCCCGGCAGGAAACCAATGCCTTAAGACGAGAGTTAATAGTCAAAAAAGACCGTACTGATGAACTAAGCAAACAGCTACTACAAACACAGGCGGGGTAGGCTCCATTGCCCGGATTCGCCCCATCCGTCACTACACCATCATCAGTCAATCCAGTACAGATAACGTTGCCATGAGCAGTACCCCTGGCACCACCAGAACGGTATAATGGAGACCCCAGAAGGTATGCAACATTCATGAACCAGTGCTGCATCCATTTTCTTTGTAGGCCTGGGGCTTTCCCAAACGAACAGGAGAGGGTGGCCTTCGTGTTATCATATAAGTGCAACAGACTGGTCGTTACCTTTAGTGAGCCAGGATGATCCATTACTGCAGAACTTCAGGGGTTTTCAAGAGGAGATGGAAAAGTTTTTTGCTCAACACTTGCATGGACAAGCCCTTGATAATGAACTCCTGTACCTCTACGCCAAGGGAACCAAGATTTGCTGACCTATATTGCCACCTTTAATAGACTGGTTGTAGAAGCGGGGTGGCCAGAAGATAAAATAACCATGTTGTTTCATCGGGGCCTACGAGGAGACCTGAAGGATGTCCTTGCTCAAGTGGTAGACCCACCTGAAGACTGTGCAGAGTTTAGCAACCTGGTAGTTCAGTTGGACCACAGATTACAGGATCGAAGAACAGATTGAAGTAGACTTGAAAATTGTGCCATGTATGTACGTTCAAAAGATACTGTTCAACGTCCATCAGAAAATACCACAGAACCCAAGCAGATTGGAGGAGTATGACCCCCTTTAACCAAGGTTGAAAGAGGCAAGAGGAGACAGCTACAGTTATGCCTATACTGTGGTAAATCGGGTCACTACCTCAAAGAATGCCCAGTGAAACATCAAAGGAAGGTGGTAGGCTCTACAGAGAAAGAAGACGATGGAAAGGAATCAGAAAACTACCAGGCCTGGCAAGTGTAGAGGTCCGCTTGTCGAGCAAGAAGGATGAGTCACAGACCTCACATTTTGCCCTACCAGTAACCTTGATCAATCACCAACGACTGTCATGGATGCATGCCATAGAGGCATATATAGACAGCGGAGCAGTTGGTAATTACATAGATCGAGATCTGGCACAGAAATGGGACTTCTCTTATGCACAAAACCAACAGTTGAAAAGGTAACTACTGTTGACGGTACAGAAATTGCTTCGGGACCAATAACCCAATGCGCAACAGAATTAACCCTTCTGTGTCAGGATGGACATCAAGAAGCAATCACATTTGACCTCATCAAAGCTCCTCAGTTACGGTTGATTTTAGGGATGCCATAGTTAGTAACTCACAATTCCCACACGCAAAGAGACTGACCTTTTCCGACGAATGCGCCCACGCTTGCTACCCAAAATCTATACCACAGCGAAACCTGAAATCTGTTCAAGAAATAGAATCGGGGATTGCGGAGCCAATGGACACCTTACCAAAATAATATCAGGATTATCAAGATGTTTTTCAGAAGGAACAGGCTAACACATTACCGCCACATTGGCCCTATGACTGTCAGATCAACCTGATACCTGGTGCACAGGTTCCTTGTGGTCAAATTTATGCACTTATGGAAACTGAAAATCTCCACTTGAAGTCCTATCTAGATCAATACCTGGCTAATGGGTTTATCCGCCCGTCAAAGTCACCGGCAGCCTCTCCCTTATTCTTCGTACCCAAGAAGGAAGGAGATTTGAGGACTTGCATCGATCACCGCGCACTTAATCAAATCACAGGGAGAAAACGCTACCCTTTGCCCCTTATCCCGGAACTGTTGGACCAAGTCAAGGATGCCCAAATCTACACCAAACTAGACCTCAGAGGAGCATACCACCTTGTACGTTTTAAGAAAGGGGATGAATGGAAAACCGCGTTTTGCACCAAGTATGGCATGTACGAATATCAGGTAATGCCTTTCGGGCTGTGCAATGCTCCCGCAGCGTTCCAATACTTCATGAATGATGTATTACGGGAATTGATCGATGTCTGTGCCCTGGTCTAAATTGACGACATCCTGGTGTATTCCCCCCTCTGAAAGAGATCATGTGGAACATGTTTACTCAATCCTTGCAAAACATTGCCAGCACAAACTGTACGCTAAACTCGAGAAATGCTCCTTCCATGTCACCGAAGTAGAGTTCCTCAGTTTTGTTCTGTCGCCAAAGGGAGTCAAGATGGATTTACACAAAGTAGATGCCATCCTTAATTGTCCGTCACCTTCTTCACTTAAAGAAACCCAAAGCATGCTCGGCTTTGTGAATTTCTATCGCCGATTTATTCCAGATTTCTCACCGATAGTCCACCTAATCACATTATTACTGAGAAAAAACAACACAAATGGACTGAAGAGGCAAGCAGGCCTTTTAAGAACTCAAGAAAAGATTCACCTCCGCGCCAATTTTACGACATCCTTGCCCTGATCTCCCCTATGTAGTGGAAACTGATGCCTCCAGCGTAGCTATGGGAGCAGTTATTTCTCAAAGAGATCCAGAGACAGGCCAACTACACCCTGTGGCCTTTTGGTCAGGTAAATTCTCACCACCAGAACTTAACTATGCAATTACATACAAAGAATTGTTGCCGGACATACCATCACAGTAATCACAGATCAGAGAAACCTTCAATACCTAAAGTGAGCAAAAGCCCAATCGTCACGACAGTTGTGGTGGGCCCTATTCTTCGCAGAATACGATTACGTAATAACATACCGACCGGGAGTTCGGAATGGGAAGGCCGATGCCTTGTCTCGTATGGGTGTTGAAGAGAAAACAAACAGTACCCTGGACCCTGTTGCCATAATACCAAGTGATAAACTACTGGGACTCACCACCACATTGACTCTGAGTGAACTTCAAGGTAAGATTCGAACCTTAATGAACCCCTAGATCTTGCAGAAATGGAATTCCCAAAATGAACATCACACGGTTCTGGGTGGATTACCCTACTTCAGGGAATGACTATATCTACCAAGTAAAGATCTGCAAGAATTGGTCATGTCTGGTTATCACGATTCCCTGATCGAAGGACATCCCCGAATTGCTAAGACTCTAGCTAAGGTTAAACGGAATTATTGGTGGCCAACCTGGCTTAAGGACATTGCTCGATTCGTTCTATCATGTGGGATATGTGCACATAATAAATGTTATGCTCACCTGGTCTCCACAGGGGCGCCGAACGGAACTGGACGGTCTGATATTAAATGGCTCCTCGTGCCCCCTCTGATTCTCTCTTCCGTCACTGAAACAGGTTTGCCTAAAAGGTTAAACAAAATGTTACCCAACCATGAGGAGGAGGGCCAACACCCGCCGCCCGTGGCCTTCTTGTTCACCCCTCTGCTATGTCTCACCTTAGCGTTATGAATGGCAGACTCTCCATCCTGCGACTGTATGCAGGGGTGCGTAGTAGTTCAAGGATCTAGTTTCTTCACTGATCCTGCAGAGTTCCAAACAACTGTGACTCAATGGGGTAAGTCTTTATACCAATGGTATGGATTGCTTTAGAGTTCAAGTTGCCAAAAGTTCACTTATGTGTCTCTTTCTTACAGGTTTCCCCTTGGTGTGAAAAGATGAAGTGGACTTCTTCCCAGGAACGTTGAGCTGGATTCCAAGGTAAGTTTCACACCAGCGTTATGCAATAAAGTCTTTACATGCGGTATTGTTCTTCTGCGTAACTAACCTGCTGTTTCTTTTGTATTATGCAGGTGCTGTATCTCCGGGGCGGAGGTTGCGTGGTGGTGCCTTGCGGGACAGCTAGGAAATGCAGCCTTCTATTGAGTAATAGCGCTGCGTAAAAGTTAAATGTCCAATGAGGGCTTTCCCCAATGCTCAGCTAACCTGATGTTTTCTTTGTGTTCAACAGGTGCGGCAGCTCCGGAGCGGCGATCGAGTGATGGTGGCGATCAAGTGATGGTGCTTCGATGGATCGCTGGGATGAGCAGCCATCTGGTGAGTATTAGCGTTGCGCTGCATAGCAATGTAATTTACGTGGTCTGCGCGGCTAACATGATGTCCTTTCCTTTTCAGCTCAGCAGAAACAGAAACTCTAGAGCAATCGAGATGGAGCATCAGGTAAGAGCCCTGTTCTGTTTTATCCTTTATCTTCCTTCCTTTGCAGGTATCTCGAGAAGAACTGGATGGGCGTGGCTGAAGACAGGCCTGAAGTTAACACACATGGTGAGCGTTAAACTGCAGGAGTGCAGAATAACGCGAAGCGTGTTCTGTTCTGAGGGCGTGGTTTATATAGCTTTCAAGAAGTAGTTCACAGGAAAGTAGTCCCTCCAACCACACCCTAGCAAGTCGTTCCTCAGGTAAAGTAGTCCCTTCAGCCTGCCTCAGACCGGTCTGCACGTGGTTCTCTCCCTTTGAAACCTGCCTTAATTGTGATGGCAGCATGAGCCTGGCGCCAACGGTGCCAGGACCAAGTCCAGGAAGCCCTTATGAAATCCTTTGGGCCTTAAAGGTCCCCATGGGTGCCAGTACCCTGGGCAGGTTGGTCTGTTCCTGATGTCTGGGGGCAAGTACCGTGACAGCACTCCCCCCAAGGCCCCTCCCAAGGTGGTTTGTCTTGCTGGTCCGGGCTTGGTTAGATAGTTTCGATGGAACTGGTTTACTAGACGTGGAGCATGAATGTAGTCACTTGGCTCCCACAACCTTTCTTGGGGACCATAGCCTTTTCAGTCAAGTAGATAGAAAAGTTTTGATTTGACCCACTTTCAGTCCAGAATGTCTTTCACCTCGAATTCTGGTTCACCATCTGCCAAGATGGGTCTTGGCGGTTTTCGTTATCCGAGTTCCTGGTTGTACTGGTTTCAAAAGGGAAACGTGAAATACGGGGTGGACTTGCATTTTCAGGGGTAGCTCCAATTTTACTGCCACTGGGTTGATGATGGCCTTAATGGTGTATGGTCCCAAATACCTGGGATTAAATGTGTGGGTTCCTTTTAGTGGTATATGCCTTGAGGCTAACCAAACCTCATCTACAATCTGGTACTTCGGGGCTTCACTCCTATGTAGATTCTTGTATCTTTCTTTAGCTTGTTTTAAATGTTCAGTTGCCCTCTTGAAGGCTTAGGTAATGGTTGTGTGCAGACTGCTTACGGCAGGCATTTCCAAATGTTGAGGTGGGTCGAGTTCTGAGGTTTGTGGATGCATTCCATATATTGTATAGAATGGACTCTGCCCCATGCTGGAATGCAAAGAGTTATTGTAGGCATACTCCGTTATCCACAAGACGTCCTTCCAATTGCTTTCAGTTTGGTGTAACATGCATCTTAGGTATTGCTCCAATGTTTGGTTGGTTCTCTCAGTTTGACCATCCGTTTGAGGATGGTGGCTGGTCGAAAGCCTTACGTCAATTTGGGCCAACTGGCAATATTTTCTCCAGAACTGTGAGATAAACTGACTGCCCCGATTTGAGACTAGGACGCAGGGGAATCCATGTATCCGGACAATTTGTTCTAGGAATTCCTTCGACAAAATTGAAGCTGAGGGCAAACCTTTTAACGGAATGGAGTGGGCCATTTTAGAAAATAAGTCTACTTCCACTAATATGGTGTTGAAGCCGTTACAGGGAGGAAGATCCATGATAAAATCAGGGGACAAAGTATGCCAGGGTGTAGGCGGAACATCCAGAGGCTGTAGTAGACCTGATGGTTTCTTTTTCTGGGCTTTGTTCTGTGCACATATGCCACATGATAGCACAAATTGTTTGATATCCTTACGCCATGTTGGCCACCAAAAATTTCTCTTGATCTTGGCTTCGGTTTTTGCAATTCCAGGGTGGCCTTCCACCAACGACTCATAATAATTTGAGATGACCTGTTTCTGAGGTTCCTTACTAGGTAAATAGAGACATCCTTGGAAATAAGGTAAATGATTAGTAACAGAATGATATCTGCTTTTGGTCAACCAGTCTTGTAAGGCCTCGGAATTGAAGAGATGCGAAATTTCCTTGTGGATGTCATCCAGGGTCAGTGAAGAAGTGATTCCAAGGATTCTCCCACCTGGGATGATGGGTACAGGATCCGGATTCGAGTATGCTTCTTCCATCCCTATGCGGAACAGAGCATCAGCCTTGCCATTTCAGCAACCAGGTCGGTAAGTAATCACAAAATCGTATTCTGCAAAAAATAACGCCCATCGGAGCTGACGAGAGGACTGAGCCTTGGCCGACTTTAGATATTGTACATTTCGGTGATCTGTAATCACAGTAATGGTGTGTCTGGCTCCTAGGAGATAATGTCGCAAAGCTTTGAATGCTGCCTTGATGGCCAGAAGCTCTTTGGCGGTTACAGCATAGTTCAGTTGCTGTGAATTTTCGTGACCAAAAGGTCACCGGGTGAAGTTAACCTGTCTCGGGGTCTTTCTGAGAAAGAACCGCCCCCATCGCCAAACGTGGCGCATCGGTTTCTACCACATACGGGAGATCTGGGCAAGGATGTTTTAAGACTGAGGCTGAGGTGAATTTTCTTTTTATGTCTTGCAAGGCCTTTTCTGATTCATCCGACCACTGAAAGCGTTTGTTCTTTCGTAATAAAGATGTGATGTGATGCACCAAATGCAAATAACCTGGGATGAATCTGTGATAGAAGTTAGCAAATCCAAGCATGGTTTGAACTCCTTTGATTGAAGTTGGAGAAGGCAATTTGAGTATAGCGTCCACCTTCCGTGAATCCATACGAACACCACATGGAGTTAGAATGAACCCAAGAAACTCGACCTCTGTAACGTTGAAGAAACATTTTTCTAATTTGGCATACAGCTTATGTTGCCAAAGTTTTTCAAGTACGGTGCGGACGTGTTTCATGGGATCCTGTTCGGAAGCTGAGTACACCAGGATATCGTCAATATATACGACGACATAAACATCAATTAGCTCTCGAAGGACATCGTTCATAAAATATTGAAACGCTGCTGGGGTGTTATAAAGCCCAAAGGGCATCACTTGATATTCGAAAAGCCCATACTTAGTGCGGAAGGTGGTCTTCCATACGTCCCCATTTTTAACTCGTACGAGATGGTACGCCACTCTGAGATCCAACTTAGTGTAAATTCGAGCTTCCTTTACTTGGTCAAGCAGTTCTGGGATCAGAGGTAGGGGGTACCGATTTTTTTACTGTCACTTGGTTTAATGCGCGGTATTCAATACAAGTTCTTAGGTCTCCTTCCTTTTTAGGGACGAAGAATAAGGGCGAATGAAGCCATTAGCCAGGTACTGATCTAAGTATTGTTTTAGATGAAGAGTTTCAGGTTTCGTAAGGGCATACATTCTGCTGCATGGGATCTGAGTGGCAGGTATTATGTCAATCTGGCAATCATATGGTCTATGGGGTGGTAAGGTATTGGCTTGGTCTTTCTGAAAAACATCCTGAAAATCATGGTATTCCTGGGGTAGCTGATTTACCAGACTCATGACTGTTGCGATTGTCTTGGTTAGGGCTTCTTCTGGATAGCAGGTATTAGCACATTCTGAGAAGGTCAGCCTCTTATCACGCCAGTCTATGCAAGGATTATGCATTTCTAACCACAGCATTCCCAGAATTACTTGAAATTGCGGGGCCTTGATCAAGTCAAACACAATGGTGTCTCGATGCCCGTCTTGGCACAACAGCGTCATCTCCTTCATCGAGTGCGTTACAGGACCAGAAGAGATCTCTGTTCCATCGACGGTGGTGACCAAATCAGTTGTTGCCTTTTGGCAAAGAGAAAGACACATCCTGGAAGCCAATTCTTGATCCATATAGTTACCTATGGCTCCGCTGTCGATGTAAGCCCTGTCTGCGTGCATACGAGACAGGTGCTGGTGACTAGTGAGGATTATTGGTAAGGCTAGATGCAAGGTCTGGGAGTCCTTGATCTTGCTAGACAAGCGGACCTCTACACTTGCCGGGTGGGGTAGTTTTCCGGCTCAGGTTCGGCGCTGACCTTATCGGCTACCCCGACTGCCTTCTTGTGTGGTTTCCCTGGACAGTCACTGAGAAAATGGCCGGCTATCACGCAATACAAGCACAATCGTTGTTGTCTTCTCTTATCCCTCTCGGATTTAGACATTGGACCCCGTATACCTCCAATTTGCATGGGTTCAGATGTATCTGTGGTCTTGGGGTGTTGTCCTTTGGACGCACAAACACTCAATTCTCCAGTCTAGCTCGGTCAGCTTTCCGGTTCTGCAGTCTGTGGTCTAATTATACCACAAGGTCAATGAATTCTGCAGTCTCAGGGTGGATTCACCACTTGAGCTAAGACATCTTTCAATTCGCCTCTCAGCCCACAATGAAATAACGTAGTCCTTTTGTCTTCTGGCCAACTGGTTTCCACCACTAATCTGTTGAAGATTGCAATATAAGTTAACAGATCCTGGTTCCCTTGACGAAGAAACAGCAGTTCGTTTTTCTAAAGCTTGGCCTTGGGAGTGTCGGGCAAACAGCTTCTCCATATTCTCATGGAACCCCTGGAAATCTCAGAGAAGGGAGTCGTCTTGATTAACTAGTGGTATGGACCAGTCTGCAGCACTGCCACTGAGGTATGAAAGAAGAAAGGCCACCTTTGCTTGATCATTCGGAAAGGCCCCTGGCCTGCATAGGAACTGTAGGTGGCACTGGTTCATAAAAAACGCAAACCGTTTAGGGTCTCCCGCAAAGCTTTCTGGTGGAGGCAAAGGTATGGCTCCCAGAAGGACCACTTGCACTGGATTACTTGACTGAGTTGGGTCTGATGCCCCCATTGCAGGTAACGGCGTGTGGCCAGCCTGGGCTTGGAGTAATTGTCTGGCTAGGTCATCAGTGTGCTCTTTTGCCACAATTAGTTCTCTTCTTAGAGCATTGGTCTCTTGTCGAGCCAAATGCACCTCTGATCCGAGTTCCCCCAAAAGCTGGGCTAGTTGATCAGTCTCTGAGATTTCCATGGTGCCCAGGTAGAGGTTTGTGTGAAGGCTTCGTGTTCTGTTATGCTCACCTCGTCTCCACAGGGGCGCAGAACGGAACTGGACAGTCCGATGTTGAATGGCTCATCGTGCCCCCTCTGATTTTCTCTTCCGTCACTGAAACAGGTTTGCCTAAAAGGTTAAACGAAATGTTACCCAACCATAAGGAGGAGGGCGAACTCCCGCCGCCCATGGCTTTCTTTTGCACCCCTCTGCTATGTCTCACATTAGCGTTATAAATGGCAGACTCTCCATCCTGAGACTGTATGCAGGGGTGCATAGTAGTTCAAGGATCTAGTTACTTCACTGATCCTGCAGAGTTCCAGAAAACTGTGACTCAATGGGGTAAGTCTTTATACCAATGGTATGAATTGCTTTAGAGTTCAAGTTGCCAAAAGTTCACTTATGTGTCTCTTTCTTATAGGTTTCCCCTTGGTGTGAACAGATGAAGCGGACTTCTTTCCAGTAACATTGAGCTGGATTCCAAGGTAAGTTTCACGCCAGCGTTATGCGATAAAGTCTTTACATGCAGTATTGTTCTTCTGCGTAACTAACCTGCTGTTTCTTTTGTATTCTGCAGGTGCTGTATCCCTGGGGCGGAGGTCGTGTGGTGGTGCCTTGCGGGACCGCTAGGAAATGCAGCCTTCTGGTGAGTAATAGTGCTGCGTATAAGTTAAATGTCCAATGAGGCCTTTCCCCAATGCGCAGCTAACCTGATGTTTTCTTTGTGTTCAACAGGTGCGGCAGCTCCGGAGCGGCGATCGAGTGATGGTGGCGATCAAGTAATGGTGCTTCGATGGATCGCTGGGATGAGCAGCCTTCTGGTAAGTATTAGCGTTGCACAGGATAACAATGTAGTTTACGTGGTCTGCGTGGCTAACCTGATGTCTTTTCCTTTTCAGCTCAGCAGAAACAGAAACTCCAGAGCGATAGAGATGGAGCATCAGGTAAGTGCCTTTTTCTGTTTTCTACTTTATCTTCCTTCCTTTGCAGGTATCTTGTGAAGAACTGTACGGGCGTGGCTGAAGACAGGCCTGAAGTTAACAGACATGGTGAGCGGTACGCTGCAGGAGTGCAGAATAACGCGAAGCATGTTCTGTTCTCAGGGCGTGGTTTATATAGCTTTCAAGAAGTAGTTCCCAGGAAAGTAGTCCCTCCAACCACACCCTAGCAAGTAGTTCCTCAGGTAAAGTAGTCCCTTCAGCCTGCCTCAGACTGGTCTGCACGTTGTTCTCTCCCTTTGAAACCTGCCTTACTTGTGATGGCAGCATAAGCCTCGCACCAGCGGTGCCAGGACCAAGTCCAGGAAGCCCTTATGGAATCCTTTTTGGGCCTTAAAGGTCCCCATGGGTGCAAGTGCCCTGGGCATGTTGGTCTGTTCTTGATGTCTGGGGGCAAGTACCGTGACAATAACTCACAAAAACAGAAACGAGCTGGCCTCCTACAACCACTGGATATTCCACCGACTCCCTGGCATACTCTTTCTCTTGATTTTATTACGGACTTACCTCCCTGTCAAGGTTTTAATACCATTCTGGTGGTTGTAGACCTGTTGTCTAAAATTTCACATTTCATTCCATTCAAAGGACTTCCTAACGCTACCGTTCTGGCAAAAGCATTTCTTGAACAGATTATAAAACTTCATGGTTTCCCCTCAGTCCTAATCTCAAATCCTGGAAGCCAATTTGTATCCATCTTCTGGAGGAAATGTACCATGGCACAAACCGATGTTTGATTATCCACATCACCCCCAAAACGGATGGACAAACAGAAAGAACAAACCAGACATTAGAACAGTATCTACGTTGCATGCTGCACCAAGTGAAAGAGAATTGGAAAGACTTGTTATGGATAGCGGAATATGCATACAATAACTCGATACACACCAGCACGGGACAAAGCCCGTTCTACACAATATACGGAAGACATCCACGTATCTCTGAACTAGACTCCCCCCATGACCTTGGAAATGCCAGCGATAAAGACTCTACACACAAGCATAACCCAAGCCTTCAAAATGGCAAATGAACATTTACTGCAAGCCAAAGACAGGCAAAAATAAATTCTCGGACCGGCATCGAAAGAAAGCTCCCGATTACCAAGTTGGAGATGAAGTCTGGTTGGCATAAAGACATGTGCCCATAAAAGGTACCCGGACCTTTCGTCCAAGATATCTAGGCCCTATACCATCGAATCGGTGATAAATCCGGTGGCCGTTGTTAGGAAAGATTTCGTAATTGTAGGTAATTTTCCTTCCATGTGGCAACCCCTAAACTTTTTGCTGTTGTTTTTCACCTTGTTCTTGACTTTGCCAGAGAAGTGCAGCCTTCTGCCGCACTCCTCTGGGCTTTCGCTCCTTTCTTATGGGGAAACTGACATGCCCTTAAGACAGTCAGTACCGGGGAACACTGTTTCCCGTAGTTTCTTTTATCATGTTGCGGCTTTCGTGCAACATGACACAAGAGGGCACTGTAAGCTAAGTTACAGCTCTCTTGGGTCTCTAGCCTTCTACAGGCCATAGATACTCGTTTAGGATTGTATTTGATCGGTGCAAGTGATTCAGGGACGGGAATGGTGGCAGCTATCGTTTCTTGTGTTTTGAGCTCCTTTTGGCGTTCTAAGTGCGTTTCTCGCGCTTAACCCAAAATGGTGGCCTGGCTCCCAAAATGGCCAGACCACGAGGCTCCTTTGTCCTGTCCGCTGACCGTCTTGCTCCCTTCACCTTCCCCAGGTCGAGCCGACCCGGGGCCTTCCTTATTTGGGCATGTACTTTCCCGCGAAACACGGATGCTTTCGTGGGCTTCTACATGTCTTGTGTGTGCCTCCAGGATGTGGGCTGGGATGTCTGGTCCCAATACACATCCTGGGTGCCAGAGAGTCTAGGGTGGTGTGAATGCCTGGGACCACCGTGGTCCGTGATTGGTCCACGAATGGTGTGAGTGTTGATGAGCGGATCTCCCATTGGGTCCCCTCCGTTTTGGCGCGAAGGGAACCGTGGATAAGAGGGGGCTGGAAACACCACTACCATGTCGATCTCCTGAGTTCTCACGAACGAAGGAATACAGGAGCCAAGTATCCTGCAACCAAGAGGCTGGACCGAGGAATCGCTGGTGAGCCGCTGAAGGACTTCTGCTCTGCACTGCTGTCGCCTTGTGAAACCCTTTTCACCTTTGATCGAACCAGAAGGCCTGTACCGGTACTTCGACCCTTGGAATAGCGGGAACAGCTATTCTCGGCATCTTCACCATCTCCTGCCAGTAAGCCTTCGGAAGCGTCTCTGGGCCATCCAGCTGACTGACCAGCTTACACGGGAGTCTTGCTCTGTAACCGCCGCCAGGTTGTGTAGTATTTCGAGTCCTTGTCACTCTCACACGCTTCGTACACTTGGCGTTCCCAGGTCTGAAGTGAGTAGTGTACATTTGGCTCAGATACACACGGCCGCTCCGTTGCCCTGCTGTGGCAACAAACTGTGCGGGTTTCTTCGATTGGGACGTCTTTTTACTCAACACGACGACGAGGCGTTCCCTGCTCTTCTGAACCTGCCAGCTACTGAAACGGACGCGGAGAAGCCTGGGTCTGCTTGCATCGGGGACCGGTGAGTAGCATAGCTAGGATCTGGTCGCCCTCCTGCAGGAGCCCATTGCTTTTCCCCGCTGTGTCAAACAGCACCCTTTTCCGTACTTGCGCTCTGCTTCTGCCCACTGTGGAGGCTGCGCTTGAGTCGCGGAACTTGTTCTTCTTCTTTTGTGCACTAAACTGAACTGCCTGATTTCCCTCGAAGAGCTTCTCCTTTTGCCCGTTGGCACCAGCGCGTGCAGGTACTTTTGAGCACAAGGCTCCACTCTTCGCAGGGCTCGGACTTCCATCTAGTTAGGTGCCTCTGAAGGCGAACTGGGTCTAAGCATTATTTCGCACTGCCTGTCTTCCTTCCCTTTTAGGTGGACTACCCATTTCGTGCATCTAACGCTTGAGACTGTCGTATTTGTATATATATTGTGTTGATATGGTATGTGTTGGTTTACTATCGTTATATTGTAATTTTCTCGCTACGGTCATTGTTTTAAAGGCCTTGAAATAAATGTGTATATATTTTTAATATAACAACTGTTTGGAGTAGTTTGTAAGTGTTCTTGCTTTGTGTGCTCATTGCGGGCTTTCAGTCACCCTCACCCCTCTTGAGACCTAGTCTTGACCGCCGCGATCGCTACCTTGATTGGTCTGGCTCGTCCAGAGGTTACCCTGTTCCAAGTAATTAGGTTGGCCTTCTGAACTTCTGCGCCACCAGGACAGAGTTCAGAAATCCGTCTTAACAGCCGTCAAGTTAGCCTTACCACCAAGCATGCAAATTCATCTGGTGTTCCATGCATCACTTGTAAAACCTGTACAACCAGGAACCCGAGTCTTAACACCACCGAAACATGTGCTAGTTGATGGAGAGCCTGAATTTGAAGTTAAAAACATCCTGGATTCGAAACGTACCTGATCTAAGCTATACTATTTGGTGAACTGGAAAGGGTACGGGCCTCAAGACAGAACTTGGGAGCCAAGTGAACATATTCACGCAACCCATCTGATTAAGAGGTTTCACCTGGATAACCCCACCAAACGCGGACCGGACAGGAAGGATACCATGAGAGGGGCTTTGTTGGGGATGGCTGTCATGACCACTGTGAGGGGGCACAAGTTGTGCCACAAGCAGGCTCCCACCAGAACCCTGAGGGCCTTAAAACCACTGCAAAAGGGCTCATGGAGCCAGTCCTGGCGCCTTTGGCACCAGGCTCATATGTAGGAAGGAAGGGCTGTTCAAACTAGGTCCCATTTATGTACATGGGCCTTTAAATCCAACATTGAAGCACCCACACAGTCTAGTTCTAAGAACCAAGCCATGCAATCTAGTGTTTTGGGTGTGGCAGGCCTGGAACTACTTTCCCTGGTACTACTTTACCTGGGCTATATAAACCACACCCTGACTGCAGAACACGCTTCGTGTTATTCTGGAACCAGCAGCGTGACACTCACCGGGTCCAGCTCCTGGTCTTCGGCATCTACCTGTAATCCTGCAAAAACAAGAACAAGATTATTCTGTCTTACCTGAGAAAACATCGTCCAGCACTTAGCATCCCAACTGGGCTGCAATCTGTGGAAACCTGAGAGAAGAAGAAACATCACTCACCTGTGAGTACTAGCTTACGGTGTTCTGGAAAATCACTACCACAGCTGCTGTTCGAACATTGCGACCTGCAATAACGAGAAAGGGAAAAACAATATTAGAACGCGCGCTTCCAAAACATCGAATTCCATCAGTCTTACCTGAATTCCATCGCTCTATGCCACGCTTCCATGCGGAGCACCACAGCAACATCTGCAAAGGAAAAGAGACACATTCAGGTTCGCTTTCAATATTAAACAACCGCACAGCGCTGTACTTACCTTAACAGATTCCGGGGGCCCGTTTTTCATCGCGCTCTCATCCACTTGCAGCACCACAGTGGCCTGTGAGGAGAAGAAGAAAAAAACACAGGTTAGCTTTAAAAGACAAAGTCGCTGCTCTTCGCGCTTTCTCTTACCTAGAAATGTGCCTCTCCATCCAGCACGCCAGCATCAAGACCTTCACACCTGAAAAGAAGGAGATAAAGACATTAACGAATTCCCACCATAAACAGAACAAAGACTTACAATTAACAAACATACCTGCCTACCAGCAGATTCGGGGTCACAGCAGGCCTGGGCCCAAGGAAGGCATACTGCACCAGTGAAGCAACTCGGGCAGTTTGCCAACAAACGTCAAGTGCCCCTGCACAAGAAACGCAGGACGGATAGCTCACCCTATAAATAACTAAGATTAATTATTCAGCACTGGGCAACTACGCATCCAGGGTTCCAGATCTGAGAGCCTTCCAGATGCCGCCAGGGATATCAGGTGAGCGTAACAGTGTATTGGTTTACCATTGCTTTTGGCAGAAAATCTGTTACCTTATGAGCAGTGGGGTAAGATGTTTTGTGATGTTTTGATGTTTTGGAGCATTTACCCAGGTAGTTGATCCGTCCACTGTAAATTCTCCATTTAGTGGCAATAATGTGTGGAAAACCCTCCAGCCAAGTGCTGGAAGTTTTTCATCAAACTCACAATTAAATAAAGTAGCTGCATTGCGATTCTGAATGTCTGCTTCCCGCATTCTTTCTTACCCTTAAACAGGTTGATTGAATACAAGGAGAAGGATTAGCGACAAGTCAGGATTCAAGTCACTACAGTACACGTACTACACAGGTGGGCTAAGTACAAAGAAACAACTGCAAATGCTAATCCAGGGAAGCTCAGAAATCAGGTCAAGTCAAATGCTAGTAAACTAAGGAATGCTGGTTAAGAAAATAGAGACATGCAGACAGGCCCCGGTTTTGATATGATATGATATGGAATTTATAATGCACCTATACACAAGTGTTTCAAGCCGCGATGCGGCAAGGGAGGGGGAACAGAGGGAGGACAGACAATGATCCTACTAGGCCAGGTGTCATTCAGATTGTGCAATTGCATGTGAAGGGGAAGGAGGAGAAGTGCAAAGGAGAAAGGGGAGAGGACAGTGCAGTACATGGGGAAAGAAAAAATAAATACAAATTAAACAGTAAGTAAAAGTACGGCCAGCAGGTGGCAAGTCCAAGGATAAGTGCCAACACCAGGTGTCAAGTGCTGGTAGTGGGACTGTAGGGATACAGAAACAGTCCCCAAGTGCAGGGGTGTCCAGGAGGGCAGTGCAGGAGTGTGACTGGCAGGGGAGGGGACCTGGGCCCGAGATCAGAGGGTGACCAGGTAACCAGTGCAAATTCAGTGTCAGTGAGGAAGTCAGCAAGGGAGAGGGGGAGAAAAAGCAGAAGCAAGGAGAAAGGTTTTGAGGTGCTTCTGGAACCGAAGATGATTCTCCCCAAGTTTCAGGGAGGCAGGGAGGCTGTTCCAGAGTGAGGCCCCAGCCGAAGAAAGAGATCTACCACCAACCCGTTGCTTGGAGAAGCGACTGACCCTGAGGGAGTTTGAGGTAGATGAGCGAAGAGCTCGAGAAGGAAGGTGTTTGGGGAGAGAGAGTTGAAGGTTTTGAGGCCCCAGGCCCCAGAAGGCCTTGTGGACGATGCAGAGGGTTTTGAACGTAATCCTTGCAGCTACCAGGAGCCAGTGCAGAGATTTCAGTCCTGGAGAGATACGATCCCTGGGCTTGAGGCCAATGATAAGTCTTGCGGTCCTGAAATGGATAAATTGCAGGGGGCGGAGAGTAGAAGCAGGCAGATTTAGAAAGAGGCTATTGCAATAGTCCAGCCTACAGGGAACCAGAGCTCTGGAGACCGTGAGCTTCTGGGGGAAGGAGAGGAAAGGAAGAATACCGCTGAGGAGGTGCAGTTGGTAGAGTGACTTCTTAGATATGTCAGAGATGTGAGGGGAGAAGGAGAGTCAAACATGTTTAGCCTTACTGGTGGGAACAGGAAGAGAGCCAAGGGAGGCCGGCCAGAGAGCTAAAGGAAAGGAGGGAGCGGGTGTGCCGATGAGGAGAATTTCAGTCTTACTGGCATTAAGGTAGAGGTCATTGGCGGCACACCACTCCTGGATAGCAGACAGACAGGTACATTGATGGTACATTCCTCTAATCATGAAATGCTTGGAATCACAGTATTTTGGTTATAGTGCCTTCCCATTGCATATACCCAATATCCCGTGAAACTATGGAAGGATATTGTCATGTTGGATGCAATATTTTCTGGCTCCTTGGCTGCAGTACGCCAGCTTGAGAATTTGCAGAGCGGTACCAATGAAGACTGGTGAATATTGAGCGAGCTCGGTTCACACAGGTATGTGGTTCCTGGAGGAGTACAACTGCTCTGAGTGGTCATCAACCATCGCAGGGAGCAGATCAAGGTCAGGGAGATGGGTATGACACCTTCCTTTGCCTGTATCTTAAATGAAGAACGGCACTGATTTTCTTCATGACCAATTGCTACCCATCGCTCCTTTATGTTGAATTTGTGCACTACTAGGGTTCTATTTACCCTTCCTGCTTATTTTGCCAATAGCAAGTAGGACATCCTTAATTATGTAATCAGTCTCTAGGGACAAGATTTCTAAGACACATTGGGCCTCATTACGAGTTTGGAGGTAGCCATGGAGCTATTTGCTCCATGGCTGCCTCCAAACCGGGCTCCTTTACCGGGTTCCTGCAATGAGGAATAACCGGGTCATTCCGACATAGGAGGACCCAGTAATTCCTCCTGCAGGAACCATTCCCCATTCCCATTGGAGCCCCCATACGGGAGCGCCACCCTTATAATGAGGCCCATTAAGTTTCTCATGAACTTTCCATCTAATTTTCTCTCTCTTTGGTTCTATCTGAAGGCAGTCCAAATTAATTAATGGAACCCTGATTGTATAAACTATTTATTGGACAAGGCATTGGATCCAAACGTATAGCAACAAAAGAAATCCAGCCGGAGAACAATCCCCATTTAAAATATCTTTTGGCATGGCTATCTGTGCAATATCGCTAGCACTGAAAATGTATACATATTGTACGTATTAAACAACAAGAATGTAATTTCTAACAAGCATTATGTACATAGGATACCTAACAGGTGACAGAGGCTTCCCTGGGTAGGATGTCTATACAATATGCATATCTGGATTACAGTATATAATCCATCTGGAAGTCTAAAGTTCTGGCGCCTCCATCAACGGGCATTACTGCCCATGACCTCCACTGGGTTGCATTCTGCTGAGAACCATCACAGTAGTCTGTGCAGGGATGGTGATCTGCCCAAACGTGGTAGTGCAGACACCTTGAACTGGTTTAACTGTTCATTTGGTGTTGATTTGGACTGGTTCTCTCTCTTCAAGTACGCCTGCTGGCACAGGGGGTGCATGGACAGTGTTCTGGCATATCGCTGGTCACTCTTCTCCCGACATAGGTCAGCCAGTGTGTCGAACATTTAGGAGTGAGTGCTCATCACCAAAGGTATTTCAGGATCTTCACTACAACTAATACAGAACAGAGCCCGGTTGCTGATGAGTGCTGACTCTGTATACCGCTCGTGGAAGTTGCAGTCTGGCCTGGAAGTAACCCAGATATTTACAGGCATATCTTCCATGCTGAGAAGGTCCAGCCCTGTCAATGGATCCACTGGTAGTTGTGTCAGACTTTGCAGACAGAAAGATCATATTAAATGATAATTTAGGAGTTTCTATCCAGGAGTGCTTGTGCTTGTTTCCCAGTTATGGTGACGTTACTAGTAGATAATAGTCCTATGAGCCCATCTGGTATTCACTGCCATCTTCGGGATCTTTATTTCAGTGTTATTGACACAACCAGTGGTTTTCATCTCGCAATGATAAGTCAGTCCTGGCAACAGATAGTTTCAGGTGACCTACCTGCTGATGATAATGTTGCTGCATCCTTGGGCCCTTCTGGTGGTGCAGATTGGATGTTGGCTGTCGTTACTCCGTCAGTATAGTATTGGTGTGGTTCCAGGTGCTCTGCTCCTTGGACCTCACTGGTGTTTTCCACCACCATGATGTGTGTTGAATTTCTCAACTTGTGGCATCGATCGGCGACGTTGCAACAGTCCTGTGGGTTTCTGCCCATCCCTCTGGGCCACACCTCGGCTGAATTCACATTACTGCAGCAGTCCTGGGCAATGGTTGTATTTTCTGCGGGCCGTTGGCTCTAGCATGCTGGAAGACCTTTTGTCCTCACTGCCACACTGGTGGGGCAGAGCCTCTCTTCCTCTCTCTTGATGGACAGTCTTCTGAAGCTACATGGCCTGAATGACTTGTTAAAACTCTACCACCTGATGCTGCAGGTACCACACTGGGGCTACAGATGGGGCCACACGATGGCTGTGGTGACTATGAGCTGTGACCTCCACCCCACGGTGCAACCCTCTTATAAGCTCATGAAACTATGGTGTGTTATGCCTCTGTTCCCAGACACGCAGCTGCAAGAGAATCAGTGGCATTGATCAGGCACGTGCATGACTTGCTAAAGCCCCACCAGATCCAGACTATGCAGCCTTCATCTTCCATCTGTTGGAATGCCAGCTGGAAGGTTAACCAGATTTGTTAGCTCTCTTTTCTGTATAAAACCACAACCCTTAATAAATTGAGATAGGACTATATGCTCCAGGTGGTTATTTCAGGGATGTTTTAGTCCTTTTTACCTAACTAATGATACAATAGTAGATTTACATATAAACCTATCCTTACTTGCAACTGTTGTACAAAAATAACATACATCTGCACCATATAAATAAAACAAAGGACAATTCTGGCTTACTGTCTCAAAATGTTGGCAGAGCGACCAGAGCTACTTTAAAACCAGTAGATTGCTCCAAAGAAGACTTGTGACTGTAGATATGTAGGGGCACTCCCAGTGCTCTTTAACAGTGACCTTTGATGGTGTACCTCCGACAGAAAGGGAGGCCTTTGAATTAACCCACAGGCTCCAGCTTCTGATAGGCATGCCAGTAATGATGGTGAGCCTAGGCAAAGGAAGCCAGAAGAGCCTGCCCATCTGGCATGGGAGTGGTATATGTGGCTGCCATCCCTGTCTGTGGTAGTGATGGTAGATACCTCTTCAGGCTGGCACAGGGAAACACAGGGAGATCCCCTATAATGCTCCCCTGGGGGAAATAGAAGACAGCTGACATTTAGTAGCCTGGCAGACAGAGCACAGCTGCAGCAATGTATGCGCACTGCCAGGATAACCAAGTAGTTTACTGTGGCACCGGATAGGGGGACATAATGCAGAGCACCAGCAGGCATGCCCACCATGCATGAGGGAATTATTGTCTTATAAACATCTGTCCGAGGGTTCCCTCCTACACTTCACTATGATGAGAGATACAGCAAACCCCAAATGCAGCAGGGGTTTGCACATAGACCGGATACAGTGACTAATGTATAGCCATACATAAGATATGCATTAGTGGAAGAATCGTCGTAGGAACAATTTGCATATTTGCAATTAGTGTGCAACATTATTTGTCGAGTTTTGTTAGTGGTCAGTTGGTGTTCGATGGTGAGGAGTAAGTGATGCAACTTCCCTGTGTATCACAAGGCTCTGCCACCTCTAGTTATTTTGGACTACAGCTCCTATGATCTCTCACCTTTGACTATGATCGATAGGATTGATGGGGCGCTTGTGTACCAAAACATCTGGAGAGCCAAAGGTTGCAGACCCCTTGTCCAGAAAATGGAGATTGAGAGGGGGCTTGAACCCTTCCAATGATGCACTGGCTTTGATGCCAGGGAAAGGCATTCCATTGGAGAGGGACAAGTAGAGAGAAGGAGCAGAAATGGAAGAATGCACACATGGAATGATATGGACATGTTAAGAAAAGAGGAGGATTGTAGTGGTCGTGAGGGGTGTAAAGAGGGATTCTGTTAACAAGGTCCTGATGGTAGGGAAGATAATGGATAGATTTGAAGGCAAGAGACATACGTCATGGTTTTGTAAACGTGGGAGAGATCTAGGTATGTTGCAGAAATTGCCCATAGTGAAACTGTGAACTGTGTTTATTGGAGAAAAGGAAGACCACTTAGAAGACACGAGCAGGAGTCAGTTGGTGAGCAGGAGGTTATAGATCAGGGTTTTAGTCAAGTGCTGGGTGAGATGTGGACAGATCTTTCTTATATTGAGACTGTTGATCGTAAAGCAGTGGCAACAGCTGCAACAAAGTGCTAGAGCCTTAGGTCACCATCAAAGTGAAACCCAAGGTTGCAATCTTTGGGTTATGGACTGAGGTGGTCAGGGCACAAGGAGATGGGAGAGTGGGGTTAGCATTGGAGGGAGGGAGAAAGATGATTTAGCAATGGAAGCAAGAGAGCAAGATGATTTACGTGTCGAACAGGTGGGAGGGAGAAAAAGATCCCATTATCATGAGCAAACTAGTGCCAGCGAAAGCTAAACCGTGAGAAGATTTTTTCCAGGAAGGAGCTGTGGAAGGTACAGAGGGGGGAATAGGACTAATCCTTGAAGGGTGTCCATGGGAGGGGATGAGTGGTGGGCAGAGTTCCATGAGGGAGCGGTCAGAGAGACAGAAGGACTCACAGTGTCCTCAAGGGCTTCATGCATGGATCGCTACTCCTTACCTTTTTGCGGCTCTATTGGAAAGTAAGGATGATCCTTCCTTCCAGCCACATCACCTTGTAAGGGGAACAAGGCTCATGCAAACGAAGGATGAACCTCAACTCAGAGGAAAGATGACTTAGCTGAAAAAACCTCTGAGAGTATGACTTGAAAATTGGGGAAGCAACAGGCTGTAGATCTGCAACAGCCAGCCAAACAGTTAATCAGCAGAAAGGAAATGACTGACTAGCAGGATAAGGGGAAGAATGACTGGGGAAGGAGAACAAAAGAGGGGAATGAAGTTGACAGATGAAAGCTCTATAATTTTGTAGTATTTAAAGGGCAACGTGAGCAGAGTATGCATTGGCAGAGGGGAGATTTGGTACTGGGGAGGTGGGCGAGCATTGTGATAATGAAGCAAGGTTGGGGTGACAGGGGGAGGAGGAAGGAGTGAAAGCGGTAAGCAGGTAGATAGGGTGTCACATATATTAGTGATTTTGGAGAAGAAGCAAAGTTGTCACTAGATTGAGGGAGGGTGATATGGATTAGTGGGGGGTGCATGGCCTGGGAGGTTATGGATTCTTTGTGGACTGTAAGCAGAAAGAGGATATAAGGTGAGAATAGTAAGGGGATTTGGCGGAGACAAAAGGACTATTGAGGCAAGAAAAGAGTCTTTATTGGCTGTAAAACGGAGTGATATTTGCACCAGTGGTGAAGGAGGATGTGCATGGATTCCCTTAGCTGTCACTCCCTGAGGTGATCAATATTGAATGTGGGGGCAAGAGGGTGGAAAGAGCCAGCAGGACATTTGCAGACAAAGGAAGTTGAAGGTGCATTTTTTTTTAACTCACTGTAGGTGAGTTCAATAGATTGAGCAGGTGGAGGAGAGGGCTTGAAGAGATGACTTAATTTGGTCAAGGGAGGGGAACATGAAGTAAGGAGCTGGAACCCGGTATGGAGGCAGCCATGCCCTTATTAAGGGCATGGCTGCCTCCATACTCGTAATGAGGCCCATTGTCTCCATGTTCACATGCACAGTAGTAGATTCAGTTTGAGGAAACATCTGCTTGCTTCGTTCCTTGCTTAGTACATTTTGAATATATCACTGTATGGGCCTCATTACGAGGTTGGCGGAATGGGTTTACCGGCTCCAGTAATGGTGCCGGTGCCGGTAAACCCATTCCGCCCTATTACGAGGTTCCCTTGCGGGACCCGCACAGAACGTCTGGTCAGGCCAGATGTCCTTTGCGGGTCCAGCAAGGGGAACAGGGAGCTAATAACGGGCCCGTTATTAGCTCCATCCCCATTCTGAATGAGACCTATGGGGGCTCGAATGGGAAAGGGTTTTGTGAATGAGGAATTACCGGCTCCTCCAAGGTTGGAATGTCCAGGTAATTCCTCATTCACAGACCCCGGACCCAGACACAATTTTGGAGGAAGCCATGGCGCTAATATCACCATTGCTACCTCCAAACTCGTAATGAGGCCCTATGTGTCAGTTTGCTTTTTCCCTTGCATGCAAATCATTCCCTGCTTAATGTAGGTTATAGTCTTTGATAGTCATCCTGGGTGTAATGAAGTATCGATATAAAATAACATTTCGAGTTTACAATGAATGTTTTAGTTAATGGCTTGATTAATTGTAATATTATTGTATGCTGACCATCTACTGTAATTCACATCTTCAGCTCTGGGCCTAGGTTGCTGTTATTTTATCATTCTGTCCACCCTGTTTGCCTCCAGGGAAAGGAAAAATACCTTGGAAGGTGGTTTCGCCCAATTGTCTGTGTTAAATGCCAAGGAACATTGCTCCAATAATCTGCCAGCATGTCAGGTGATATAGGAGCAGTAGAAAGGAGTTTTTGTGAAGACTAAAGACATAGGGCCTCATTACGCGGTAGGCGGTAGCCATGGTGCTATTAGCGCCATGGCTACCCCCTTACCGCATTCTGGGTCCGGGTTCCCGAAATAGGACTTACCTGGTCATTCCAACCTTGGAGGACCCGGTAAATCCCCATTCCGGGAACCATTCCCCATTCCCATTCGAACCCCTCAATGGGAATGGGGAAGGAGCTAATAACGGTACCGCAATTTGTGGTTCGAACGGTACAGCTAATTTATTAGCTCTGAAGTCCCTTAACGGGTCCCTTCCATAACGCCTGGTAAAACCAGGCGTTAAGGAAGGGACCCGCTAAGGGACCTCGGAATAGGGTGGTAAGGGATTACCGGCACCGGTGCCCTTACCAGTGCCGGTAATCCCTTACTGCCTACCGCATAGTGAGGCCCATAGTTAATCTGGATTTTGAGGCAGGATTCAGGTGTGAGTGTTGGGACGAGAAATTGACAGAGATGTGCCCCATAATTCCTAGCAACTGCAATCCCAAGGATGCAAATCCTTAGGAAATGGGGTGACCCATTTCCCCTCATGGTGGCACATTGGTTGTGACTGTTAAAAAGTTGTTCCCTGAATGAAGTGACAGCCTTAAGGATGAGAGGTTTCTTGTTTTTAAGAAAACTTGGGCTCATTTTGAAGACTTTTTATGTAACTAAGACTAAGGAGGAAATAACGTTTGGGGGTTGGTGGGCTAGAAAATTTGCATATTTTTTGAACTGGTATGTCAAAAACGAAAATACTACATACAAATATAATTTTAAAAAATGCTTGGCTTCATGACTCAGTCACCCTTCGACTTTTGCATATATGTTCTTGAAAGCACAGAGAAGCTGTCACCGCTTGGAAGTTTTTACCATTGTGTATGCTAGCATGTACCTTAAAAAAAAGATCCTTCTGGCAAATTATACAATACATGAAAATACCCAAAGTTAAGCATTTGCCCGAATTCATTCTCCCAGGGCTGACCCTGAAAGTCACAAAACAATGTTGGGAAGGAAGTGGAAACGTTACCACATGTGGGGAGGGTATCAGATGTAATGACTATTACTGCTTGGCTTGGGCGAATAGGTTCAGATTCAATACTTGAATGCATTTCTGCATGTTAATGTGGAAATAAAATACATGCAATAAGTACCAGTTACTAGTTAGAAACTTCCTGTTACCAGAAGGCAAAATCCAGAGTACCATAATTTCTAAATCAAACATTTCCAATGAAATACCTACCTGAAAACTATCATGCTCATTATCAATTTGGCAGTGCAGTACATTTCTGGCAGCAGTTCACTTATTGCCACTATTTTTGGAAGTAACTGAATTACCAGGGTTTGTAATCAAGGGAAATGTAGTACACCATCCAGGGTCAGGAGATAAGATTAGAACCCACAGTTTTGCAACCTGTGATGCAAGTAATGTGATTTATACAATAAGGTGTCCCGGCGGAATGTATTATGTGGGACAATCTAAAGGACAGTGCAAACAACGTTGGAATGAGCAACGCTCATGCATACGGATGAAAAATATGAACTCGCAGTGGCACGGCACTGGATGTAGAAGAGACATGACATCTCATAAACACGATTTCAAGTGATGGAAGTGGTGTCAAGAAGAGGTCCTCATGAGGATGTGGCTAAACGACTTGATCAAAGGGAAACATATTGGACTGAGTTATTGGACTCAAATGGTCCCTAACGGGATTAATGAAGTGATCAATTACCTTTGCTTCCTATAGATTTGGTGTACCATGCTATCCATGGGTAGCCGTGTGTGAATATGCAACTTAGTCTCACGAGAGATAGAATTCACCGGGGACGTCATTTGGGGGTCGCCAGCAGACGCAGTTGCAACCTCTGAGGTCTTCCTTGCTATCCCTGTGATCTCCCTTACAACCCCTAAAAAAAAAGTAATGTAAGCTCCTGGACTCTGGCCAGCGCAATGTGGCTCTTTATTTTTGGAGTGGCTGGCTTTCTTGTTCAGGCCTCTTAAAAAAAACAGGGCGTTCCACAAGTGTAACACTTAGGATATGAATACCAAATAATGTGTCTTTCTGGAATTCTGTTCAATAATTGCTAGACTCATTGAAGGTTTATTTCAGTCAAACTTAAGGGGAAAGAGTCACTGATTTAGTCTGTTCTTAAACACCTCAACTCAGCCTTTCATCCTTCTGAGGTCGATAAATGAGTACCAACACAGGTTGGGTAATATATATGTTCTATATATAGCGTGTAAGCATAAGTACTATATAATAACACATCATTATTATTTGGCCTTGTAAGTCTGCTTGCATTCAAATTAATTTGGTAATATGGGCCTATACACCCTGATATTAACGATACATATTGTTATCCATTCTTGTATGAAATTTATATCACATTATAGTGATTTTGTGACCTTATTATTCGCACTATACTTGCTATTTGATGCCACTTACTGTTTTGTCAAGGGGTGAAAGGTCGTGTTCCATCGGTTCCCGTGAGGCGAGTACAGGGTGGGGGTCAAATGACGTCCCTTCCTGCGGTGTCAGAGGTCAAAAGTCGTGTGATGTCATCACTACCCCTGACATTTTGGTGAAATGACGTCTGTTGAATTCACTTTATCTTATGTTTGGGACTTATGACATACGATCTGATGTTGTTTCTGAGAACTATGACGAATATGAAAATTACATTGTGCAGTATGTTTTACACTAGGCAACATTGCTGCTGTTTATTAAAAACAAGGACAATGAAATTATAATGTATGATAACCATTAGACACCAGTGTTGTTTGTGAATAACGCAGTAATAAAACACTAGGGAACACATAATGTGCTGTTGATTATGATAATGAAGTAGAAGAACATAGGGAGCGACATTGTGTTTGATGTTTGACATTAGGGAACACTATTGTTTGTTACAACGTAGCGATCAACTATTATAATTACTATTTACCAATGAGCTCTAGATGGAATCTAGACTCAACAATATGCTTCTGATGATTTGTTATGGTATTTTGAATTATGTTTGAAATATGGGTAACACCCATCTGGATTTGTAGTCCTGGTTATTGATTTAAAGTTGCACATTGACCAACATGAAGAGCATTTATGGACGAAGCTGCAAAGTTTGTGAATAGATGACCGTATTTAAGTGTATTTTTTGTGCAACGATCGTGAGCGCATCACGGATCGAGGCCCTGGGACGTCACTACGCTCGTGAGTGTGCCGATGATGTCATAGGGACAAAGTCTCACTATATGTGAGCGCAGGTAGGTGCATGTCTCTTCTTAGCAGCCACAAGGCTGTGAGTGTATGTCCTTTCAGCCCGATACTGCGCCATAAAGGTAATGACCATGTGTACCTTCTACATATATTTGTTTAATGCTAGAAATTCACCATTGTTATGAATAGCCTTCAACTGAATACCCCGATAATTTATTTTCATTTTCAGGTGACTATTGAATTTTACTTGGCTACTGTGCAGGATTGATTATGACACAGTTGAAATGTTAAACATGCATAAACCATTTACGTGTGGGTTTCCGATTTTGTACTTTAGAATGACGATCTAATTGGCGATCTCTCTATCTGTTCTTTTCCATGTTCATTTTCCACTAGAAGTGTTGTTATACAGGTATAGTGCCCTGTAACTTTGAAAGTTTTATTTTATATCATTTCTACACTGGGTTTTCACACTTGAAATTGAGAACTAATCTCTTTCCCTATGTTTTCTCTTTTGTTTTTACATTTTTTTTTTAGACTAGCTCTTCCCCTGCGTAACATACGCCATTCTAGCATATCTTAAAGGTCAATATCAGTCGGTAATTCATAGGGACACTTCTGTCCCCCTCCTAAATATCGGAATTACCATGAATCGCTTCCAAAAAGGGGGCTTTGGTCTCTGTGACTTATTAATGGTAATTGAAAAGGTAAACGTGTAGGAAACTGGCTTCTTTTGCATTTGAAAGGCATATTTGTATCAGATGGAATGAGATGTATGCGCAGTATAAGAACAGTATTTTAGTTTAATCCATTGATTAAACAGGCCTCCATGATGTGTCTTAAGTGTAATTGTCAACCTTGTTCCATTGCACAGTCCCCATGATGGTATAGGATTACATAGTTTCATAAAAACACCACCTACTTTCAGTTTTAGCTCATGCAGAGGCATTCATCCTACAGCGTTTCACTCTTTAGAGACTGAAACATTGAGCCGGTAATTAACTGTTCATTGTCACTGGAACCTCAACGCCCTGTGTGAAGAGAAGTGGGGTTGTAAAGAAGTAACTTTAAATTATTCCGAATGTTTGTGATGGTGGAAGGTGAAGGTGACAGTGTAGAACCATGCTCATTCAGTTTGTTGAAATGATAGCTGTTGTTGAAATGGAAGGACACACAGAGGTGCACTTTGGAATTTGAACAGCAGAGGGTCACCTAACACTGCTAAATTGCATCAGCTGTTTGTTCAAATGATAGCTGTTGTTGAAGTGGGAGGGCCAACAGAGGTGCACTTTGCCATTTGAACAGCATAGGACCTAATACTGATAAATTACATCAGCTGAGTATGGAAACATACCTAAGCGTTTTATATATATAGCTAGATGTTATGTTTGTTTACATTGATTATGAATGAAGGGTTCAGCCCAAAAGACAGATTGTATCCGACATGCAGAGGCAATATTGAACCCATGTTTTAACACTGCCTCAAGCCAGAATTAAACTGAACTGTGTTATGTAACTGATGTGAGATTTTTTTTAATGACTAGAGTTATAACAGTATCAGGATTGATGCACCAATTATTGAAGTTACATGTAGCTCATTCTTGAGCACGGCGAGAGCATATGTTTTTTTCAAGGGCAACCCTAGAATTGTATGTGTAACTGAATTGCCACCAGTTTTACCACACTGCCAAATTCTGACTTTGGAGGATTTACCTCCAGACATTGTCAGATTTACCTTAGTAGAATTATCAGTCATAGTAAATCTGCAGAAATCCACATTGACACTTACAAACTACAAAAATGGAGATCAACAACAATTTACCACCTACCAAATTACTGCCAAGCTCGTAATGAGGGTGTATGTCTTCAAACTTACAAATGGTCAACAAAAAATTTCAAGTGAAACTGATAGTATTTTTTATTTTTATGAGGTTTGAATGTTTCCTCGTACAATTAAGAGAATGGTCTGCAGATTTATTCTGGCTTCTTCCCTCAATGTCAAATGGAATCATGCGCATCCATTTATGCCACTGTGCTATATGAAAGTTCCCTCTTGGCAGAAAAATATTGGCATGGGGTCATGTAGCCACGAGCAGCAGCAAAAGTAGCCTAGTACACAATGATTTACATGGAGCTCAATAACTGCAGGTATTGGCCGTAGGTGTGAGTGAGCACGATATGTTTCAGGTAAGTAGCAATCTCTTAGGTGCCTTAAATGCTGTGGGATGTTTTTACACATGCATCCAAGCCCTACCATAAAACTGTGCAGTACTGGCATGGAAAACATCATGATGGCCAGAACTCCCAAGAGAGTGCACAGGGAAAACATGAAGAATAGGCTGCCACCCATTTTTGCCTATGTTGTGAGCACAGGAGGGCACTGCCTAAAACCACCATTGGGCTACACACACATTAGCCTGAAACCATTGGGAATGGCAATGCCGATTGCCAAAAAGCAACTCAGAACTGTGGGGAATTCATTTTCTTAATCCCAAAAATGGTTGCATTACCAGTACTCACCACTATCAGAAAGCCGGCATTTTAAAACCACCAGACTTTTGTGTAAAACTGAACAAATGAAACAAAACCAGACCAAGGAAAGACTTGCTAAGAGGTGGATACAATGTAAAACTATATTCTGAAATGACTTGAAGGAAATAATTATTTAATGTATAGGTAAAAATTGTCAGTTTGATTTGAATGTAGAAAACTGGGAACAAAAAGTGACATTTAGCTGAAACCTGGCTTAATGAAACTGAATTCTGCCTGACAACTACCCCCGACAGGAGTTGAAACTGGATCAACAGCCACTCTTCCCAGGCCTAGCTGCATCCTGCTGCCCCTTGCCAAAAGGAGTTCACCTCTCTGATTAGATTAGGGGTGGAGCACCTGGGAACTGGAAGGGACAGAACAATGCAACTTCCTTGACTCAGGCAAATGTTATATTGGGGGCTTTGTAAAATAGCTTCCTCTTGAGAGAAACTGGGGGGCAGCTGTGCCTCTGTGAACAAGCTGGCTTGGGGGAAGTGGATAAACCAGTTATTCCACCATGTGATGTGGGAAGCCACAACCCTTTTTGACCAGGGCATAATTTTAAAAAAAGATGGATAATTCATAGTACGGACTTGTCAGAATTATATAAGTAATACCATTATTCTTGTGATTTTTCAGTGCACATTTTAAGAGGCGTTAGGACCCTGTGGTGTATTCTGGGGGGTTGCTAGCGGAAAATAGGGTCTTACTCCAAATGTCTGCATGTTAAAAATCTGACACTTCATCAATTAATGTCCATACTCCTTGCGCACATGTGTGTAATTTTGGGTAAATGTCCGATATTGCAAAATCAGTTAAAAAGCGCAAAATGTTGTCATTTTTGGATGCAAGCCCCCAGGAAGATCAGAGGCGGACAAGCATGGACCATAAGGAATATATAATGTGTACATGTAATTTCAACAAATTGTGTATCTGGGAAAGATGTATTTGAATCAAATATAGATTTGTGGGCAAACTGACCAGGGGAGGATCCTCTGACCCATAAACAGACATCATCATGACGACAATCCATTTCCTTCCCCCAATCATGGGAGAGGGGAGAATTGGGCCAATGACAAGTAGAGAGGGGCAGGCTTAGCTAGGCCCAGGCACACACCCATTTTCAAAACACATAAAAAGAGACTGCTGGGACAGGTAGAGACATTCAATTCCATTTGCTGCGGAGCATGCTGACCGACGACTTCACATCCAGAGATCCAGACTTCAAATCCATCAATCTCCAGAACCTGTAGCAGAAATTAACTCCAGAATTTGTAGCAGAGAGGCCTGAATCCACCAGCTGAATCCTCTTCAGCAGGCCTCAAAACTAACCAAACTATTCAACAGCCGGGCGAGGTGTTTGAAGTTTTGCAGAGAATTTTTGCAAGAACCTGTAGCAGTACCCAGAAAGCAGTGTTACATCCAGAATCCAGAGAGGCTAGACCAGCAGAGCAGAGCTGACCCAGATCGCTGTGAGCAGAACCGGTGCCTGATTGACCCGCCGAGCAGACAGAACCGCAGCCGGACGTGTTGACCAGATCCGTGACGAGGCCTAGTTCAAATTTATATTGTGAGTACCTAGCAGAACTGTGCAGAACCAATCTCTTAGTTAAAATAATCTAATCCAAACTATTTTAACCTAAGTACAACTGCCTCCTAGAAATCGTGTCATCTGTCATTTTTAAAGCTGCACAACTGTCACCTGTCAATTCTGCAGCTGCAAGCTGTCACCTGTCATTTTGAGTTTACTTTAAATCCGAAAAACTACCTTTATTTAATCGTCCGTATCTCTGGAACTGTTTGGGCTAGGAACGGAATTTAACTTTCATCTGAAAGCTTAGAATCTAGGCTTTCCAACAAACCTAGAACCGACTTCCTACTCCCTATACTTGTAATCGCGAGACACGCACTCGCAAAATTTACCGCGATTTGCGATTTGGCCCGATTTCTTCATCTGTAGAAATGAGCAGCTTTTTGCTTCTCTTTGCTAAAATTTGTTTGCAATCTGCTAATCATTCATAGAGTATTGTTAAAGTGAGCCTGAACTAATATAAAGTAGCCATCACCTACCCTGAACCTCTAGAGGGAATTAAAAGCAATTTTAGCACCTTTTCACTTCCTTGCAAACCACATTAAAGTAATTTGCCTGTGTTTAAAACTCATCCCTGTTTTCCCTAAGCTTGCTGGGAGAACTGGAACTGTGTATTGCATTATAAAGTGTGATTTGTTGGGATTCTTGAAGACTGTGTGCTCTCCTTCCATTTCTGGTATTGCATAGGGGGGGGTGAATTGTCAAAAGAAAAAGTGATCATATTACCTTTTGCTAAAATCATAACAAGATATTTCTGTACTGCATTTTATTCCACCTTGCGTTTCCTTGAACCATATAAAGCATTCTTTCCCACCTTGTTCTTCTGTTCCTATTCATAGTTACCTCTTGCTGATTACTGCTCATATTCACAAGTGTAATATCCATTATCAATTTATTTATAGAAGTGTGATATATATATTGTTTAAATTTTCAAATAAACCTTTTAATTTGCAAAACAAACCTACTTCTTGGCTCAGTGGGGTCAGGGGGATTCTAAGAGGGGGGTGTTATACAAGGGTTGTCATCCAGAGTACTGAACTGGACATAAAAATACATCAATAAGGGTTTTCCTCAGCATCCCAGACTAGGTACTGACTTAGCTGTAGTGTTGATTGAATATCGCTTACAAAAGTGGGGGCTCGGAGCCGGGATATTCTAGGTTAGAGTTACCACTTGTGCAGATTAATACAGTGTGCCAACTGACCAGATACACATATCCGGTTAGATCACCACGCTGTTTTACACTGTGAAAGCATCCCGCAAAGGAACGCTCTAAGGAAACGGTCTGTTTTGCAAAATAAAATACAAACTTCTGTAAGTCAGGAAGGAACTCAAATTCCAGAATGACGACCTTGGTAGATATGAAAATAGCCACAGAGCACTTCTTACATAAGCTATTTGTGAGAGGCGAGTGGACTCATCAGGTCCAAACGGTCTGGTTGCAGGCAATCGCGCAACAGGTCACTGAAACAGGGTCAGATACATGGAGAGATCAGGGTCCCCTACATGTGGCCCTGAGTGAACTATATATGTCCCCTAAAGCCAAAGATGAACATAATAAGATTGCCAGGATAGCGGCATATTTGTATCTATATATGGGAGCCATGCAGGACAAATGTGCTGAAGGCCGAAATCTGGCAAATAGGCAACAGATGGCGTTAGAGAAGGCCCAATCTGATCTGGACTCTTCTGAGCAGAGGCTGCTCAGGAGCCAGGAGTCAGAAAAGGACAGTAGACAGTACATCACTAAAAGAAAGGAGGATATGGATGTGCTGCAACAGGAAAAGGCGGACCAGGATACCAGATTTCTGGCCTTGCAGAAGGAGTACCAAGAAGGTTTGGACTCCCTACTGCAGAGCCAGAAAAAGCTGGAGCAACAATTAGATTTCAGTAGGGCATGTGCCGAGCAGGTAGTCACCCTGCAAAGCCACCTAGATAGGGAGAAGGCAGAGAGCAATAAACTGATTTTGAAAGACCTGGATACCCAGGCAGAGTTTGACCAGGAGCGCCAGAAAGCTGGTGCCTTCCAAAGGCTAAGGGACGACCTGGTGGCACAGATGCAGGCTCTTAGTCAGGAAAGGGATACCTTAGACCAGGAAGTCTGCCACTTAAAAAGGAAAATGGAAGAAAATCACCTGGCCCTCCAGGGACTGGGTGACCTCCAAAAAGAACACCAGAACTTGTTAGAGCACACCAGGAGGGTGGAGGATGCTCTGGCAAGAAAGGAGCAGGCCAATAGGGACACAGCTCAGGAGGTAACCCTCCTGCAGCAGAGACTGGCCCAGTACTCCAGGACCAATCAGGAGGCACAGAGAGAAAATGAGGCTCTCTGTCAGCACAATGATAGGCTCCAGCAACAGGTAGCGATGCAGGAGAGACTGATAGAGTCTAGTAAGGCCTTAACGGAGGAACTGAAAGCGCAGGCTCTTGCATTGCAACAGGGAGTAGGGGCTGATAGAGACGAGGTGCGCTGGGAAAGGGAAACGCCTGAGCATAACCTCAGGAGCCCTGGTACCAGAGGCCTTCATCTCTCCCAGTCCCTGGACTCTGCCACCCCCATGTCCCCTCGCGCACATGAGCCCAGGGCCACGGAGATGGCAGATTACTATCCAGCTAGAAGTATGGGGCTCATAGGCCAGTACCTCCCAGGAATGGATGGGCGGGCATCCGGGTATGGCCACCCAAGCACAGTGCAATTTAGTGGGGAACCCCAGGAGAGTAGGCCCATTAAGGGCATCCTGAAAACCTCTGCCCAGTTAGGTCAGTGGGGGGTACCCATCAAATCCTGGCAGCAAGGAGGGGTCTGAAGACTCCTCCGAGCATTACAGGACACAGGAGACCAGGTCCCCACATTCTGCCAGCCATTCCCAGGCTCGCAGAATCCGGGAAAACCTGGAAGATCAGACGGGCACCTCTGGGAGCAGCTCTTCTGAGTCGGAGGATGAATGGACCAGGGTTACCCGAACCAAAAAGGCCAATAAGGCAAAAAGGGCCTTGCTTAAGGACCCATTGAAACAAATAAAGGCAATAAGGAGTGTCATCACGCCTTATCATAAGAACGCCAAGTATTCTGTTTGGGAACACTTGGAGCTCTATGAGCAAATGATGGAGACTTTCCATTTGAAGGACAGCCAAAGCTGTATTCAATATGTAAAGTGGACCTTCTCACCAGAATACTCCAGTTTCTTTGCGGGGCTGGAGGATCAAAACCATTCAAGGTGGTCCACATACAGGGCGGCCATCTTGAAACATTTCTCTGTGCACAGAAATCCTCAAGAGGCTCGCAAGGAAGCCCACAATTTGCAATGTGGGGAGGATCAGGCCCCACAAGAGTTTGTGCAAGAATTAAAGCGTGCTTTTGCGCAGACCACCCGAAGGGTGCGCACGGATAGCAGAGAATGTATCAATACGATTTTCCATGCCTTACCCAAATACATAATGACCCAGCTCGTGAGAGATTTTCATGAGAAAAGATCTTTAGACTGGGTCATTGAACAGGCTACTCGGATCTATGAGGTGCAGAAGCCCATCGAAAATAAAAATAATGCGCCGAAAAACCCCAAAACCAACAGCACCCCTGCTGCTGCCAAGGTGGCAGAGGTAAAGGTTGCCCCCGTTTTAGATTTGGAGATGGGGGGGCCTAAAAACCTGCCTGCACCAAATAATTCACAGCCCAGAATGCCCTCAGACCAGTCACAGACAGGGAGTCGAGGAGGTAGTCCCACAAATGGGGTCCCCCGCCCCCCTGACTATGTAAGTCCCCGCTACAAGGAAAACCGACCAATCCTGAGTTATGTGTGGACTCCTCCAGCCCAAGGGGGGGGATCCAGCCAAGCACCTGACCCGGGGAACTTCCCTCCTAACTTCCCCCAGGAGGTCAGAAATTCACCAAATCCTGGGCAGAACTTTTTCCCAAGGTGTCCACCCAATTTCCAGCCCCAAAATCATCCATCCTTCTTTCCCCAATTCCCTGAGCCCAGACAACCTAATCCGGGAGAGGGGAGGCCAAGGGTGGAGGGGTACCAAAATCTTCCCAACCAGGGGTACTACCAGAGAAGGGATAGCTACCCTTCCCGGGATCAGCCCAGGGGAGAAAATAAAGCCCCGTATCAGCCTGAGCGGGTTTCACAACTTGAGCGCCAGGTCCAAAATATGGCACGAGATCTGGGTCACATACTGAGGGCTCAACAGAACCCTCAGATGAGCATGCCACCGCAGAATGCCCCAAACTCTGGACCTGGTGCTCCAGAACAATGACGGGGGCAGCACCCCGATAACCCACCGGTTCCCAGGGAGGAGGCACAAGGGGAAGGGGGGTGTAAAGCCTTGGAGGAAGCTTCCTTCCCAACTTGTAAACAGCCCCTGGAAAACCAGGAACCGGAAACAAAATCTCCTGCCCCTGAAAGCCTGCCTCCCAAGGAGCAGAGGGGGGGTAGGAGAAACAAAGGACCCAAACCGACCCACTTTGTGGAGGAGGTACAGGTCTTCCAATTTGAGGGAGAGGGATCCTCAGAAGATCCTGGGAAAAGGATCTTCTCCTTCAGAGATGGGGGAACTCCACCCAAGGAAAAATGGGTCCCAAGGGATTCCAATCCAGACTGGGGAGATGTGGAGACTGAGCTACCGCCACCCATCATCTCATCCCAGAACAGACAATACCAAAATCCCAAGGGTCAAACCCATCCTGATGACTGCCTCCAAAAAGGGCGGGGTGGCCCAGAACCGGAACCAGGGGAACCCACAATGGCTCTGATCTCCAGTTGCCAACTTTTTCTTTCAGATTCCCAAGGCTCTCCACAGAATTCTGCCCAAATCTCTTCGCTAGCAATGTCCAAAACCAGAAAGTTAGCCCACCAGTTGTCCAAAAATGTGCATCATCTGTGACCCCTTGAGGAGAAGGAGGGAAGATACTATGCCCCAGTACAAGTAGAGGGGCAGGGTACAATTTTGGCACTGGTGGACACTGGATCCCAAGCTACCCTTCTGTCCAAAAGGGCCTTTGAGGAACTAAATGCAGGAAGGGGGGAGAATTACCGAATTCCTCTCACCTCTCTTCCTGGACAACTGCAGAACTTTTACGGGAAGGAAATTCCCGTTGAGGGGACTGCAGACTTGGACATTAAAATTGGGCGACACAAGGTGAAACACCCGGTCATAGTAGTGACTCCAGAGGGCACCCCTTGTTTACTAGTGAATGACCTCCTGAGAAGGTTGTCACCCCTAATAGATTGTGTAAAACAAGGTCCTCTGGACCCAGACTAGCCGACCAATAAAATTAAAACAGAGTGTCAACCATGTTAGTTTAAACGGCACCTGCCACATGGTTGAACAAAAATCTGACCAAGTAGAATTTCACTTCCAGAACAACCAAACTCCAGACGTGACAGTAATAGCAGTAGGACAACAGACTGGTGATGAGGGGTCCTCTCTATTTCTGAAAATCAACCTTCCTTCCAGTTTAAGGTGGTATTCCACACTGGAAGGAAACACCCTGAAATTCTTTACTAATCCACAATCAGAAACTCCCACTCCTATAGTCCAGAAAGATGTGAAATCAGCTCAGAGCCTGGCTGATATTCAGCAAATTGGAGAGCAGTTGTTCATCCCTGTTCAGTTAAATGATGGGAAGGACTCTGTTCTCGCTCGAGTGTGTGTGAACAACGGTAAGAGCTTCATCAGCAAAGCCATGTTCCGCCAACTCCCAAAAGATCCAGCCATTCCCACATTCAAACTGATAGAGGATTGGGAAATGGACCTGGAAGCACCTAATTCCAAACATCTCCTCCCAAGAAGGTGTATGCTCAAAATCTCCACTGGCAACAAGAGCATAGTCCATAATTGTTGGGTCGTGCGAGACGTCACTGCCGCCTTTTACTTAGGCAGTGACACTCTCAATCGCTTTGCCATTAGTTTGGACCTAATAAACTTCAAAGCTTGGTCCCGATTAGCGGATAATCCCATGGGCTTTGATGATCCAGAAAAAGCATCTAGATCAGCTCAATTGCTACCTTATGCAGTTGAAATTCAGATCAAAGAGGAAGTCACCATCCCAGAAAGGACCCGACAATTCTCCCTGGAAGTGAAAGTTAAAAGAGAACAAAAATTGAAAAACCCTGACGCTTATATCCATCTAAATGCTTCTCTCCAACAGCAAGGGTTAGGGGTAAACCCAACACCATTAGTCAACATAGAACATGACACCATTCCAATAGAGGTGGATAACAGCGACTTAAAGAGTATTACTCTAGCCGCAGGCACCATTATTGGAATGGCGATTGATGACCCACATTTCTCCATTGATTTAGGAAGTGAACTGTTAGGACCAATCCCCAAGGACTGTTTTGACAGTGACAGTGAGGACAATACAACACCAGACAGGATTTTCACCCGGCATGGGGGGAACTTCCTGGTGTACACTTCTTGCCCTTACGGTAAGGAAGATATGACTTGTGACTTCAGGAGGGATGAGGTGATTTTCCAGGTCCATGAGGGCTGCCTTTCCCACCTGAAGCCTCCAGTCCAAATCAGCACTCTGACCAGGGACTTCTCCACCCAGCTGGAGGAGGCCGCTGAGATAGCCAAATCAGACGTCTTTCCAGGCTTCAGGCAGATGGTGGAAGAGAGAGTCAACCTAGCTGATGCCTGTGTGACTCTGGAACAGAAGCAAAAGTTGAAACAAGTTTTCTTGGATTTCCAAGATCTCTTTGCGGTAGACTCATATGACTGTGGTCGCACCGACATCCACACCACAACAATTCCCACGGACCCTGGAATGACTCCAGTGTTTGTGAAGCAATATCGCTTGCCTCTCGCATCCATGGAGTCCCTTACTGAAATAATTAAGAACCTTGAGTCCCGGGGAATAATCCGTCCAGTCCCCAGCACTTTCAATAATCCGGTGCTGGGAATATTGAAACCAAAACGGCCAGTGGAGACTCTGCGCCGACCTTAGGGAGCTCAACAAACGGGTCCATACTTCCCGATGGCCTCTGCCCTACATTGACCAAGGGCTGGCCCAGATTCAGGGGTCACAGGTATTCACAGCAATAGACCTGACCAATGGATACTGGACCGTGCCTGTCAGTAGGGAGGACCAATACAAACTGGCTTTTACCTTTGGGGGCCAGCAGTACACATGGACCCGAACTCCCTTCGGATACCTCAACTCCGGCAATGAATTCAACATTTTCCTACATAAGGCCATGCCGGACATGGGTGCGAGGGGTAACCTGGCTTATGTAGATGATATCCTCATCAAAAGTTCATCTGTGGAGGAACACATAGCGGAGATCCGTTATGTTCTGACACAGTTGAGGGCCGCCGGAGCAAAACTTTCCTTTCAGAAAGCACAGTGGTGTAGAACCTGTGTTAATTTCTTGGGGCATGAGATTACTCCTCAGGGTGTCTGTCCCCAAGAAAAGAAAGTGGAAGCACTCCAGAAACTGAAAGACCCCACAACTCTGCGGGAACTAAGGAGCCTCCTTGGACTGACTAATTACATCAGAAAGTTCATTGAAGGCTGCGCAGAGATCACTAGACCCCTGATTCATCTCTTGAAGGGGGGGTCAAGTGTGAATGGGGTCCAGAACAATCCGAGGCAGTAAGACAACTCAAAAGAAGCCTCTCACAAGCGCCTTGCCTAGCTTACCCTGTCAGAAACAAGGAGTTCTTCCTGGAGACGGAGTTCTCTAATACGTGCTTGACGGCAGTATTATACCAAAAGCATGACAAGGTCAATAAAGTAATCTCCTATGCGAGCAAAATTTTATCCTCTGTGGAGGAAAAATTCAACGATTGTAAGAAGGCACTCCTGGCAACGGTGTGGGCATTGAAGAATTACCGCCCGTTTATCCAGGGGGAACACATCATAGTGGAGACTCCACACCAGCCTCTGCAATATCTCCAAAGTGACAGAATCCGGGCCGGAAATGTGAGTAATTCCCGAATTACTTCCTGGATTCTGTCAATGCAAGGCTTTCCTGTGGAGGTCAGATATGGCCAAAACAAGAAGAGTCCCCTCGCGCAAGGTCTTGCTGACTTGCATGATTGTGCCAGAGAAAACTGTCTCGAGGACAAACGTCTAAAAATCAAGGACAACATGGAGGCATACCTTAATTCCCCACACAAAGTCTTTGAAGAAGACAAGTGTGAGGGAATGCCCACTGTCTATGTGGATGGATGCTCTTACCATGTTGACAACAACGGGGAGAAAGAACTGGTGGCCGGCGTAGGGAATGCATGGGTGAAGGAGTTTCCAGAACCCTCCGCTGGATACAAAATTGGTCCCCGAAGTAGTCAGGTGGCAGAATTGATGGCTGTGCATCAGGCCATCCTCACTGCTGTCCAACATCAACTCCACGGTCATAATCACAGATTGGGATTATGTACGGAACGGGTTCGTGGAGCACCTGGTTAACTGGAAAACCAGAGGCATGTTATGTGCTAATAACAAACCCTTGAAACATGGGAAGTTAATTCAAAACATTGATGATCTGGTCACATCGAATGGGATGACCATCTACTGGAAAAAGATCAAGGGTCATTCCAAAGTAGAGGGACCAGACAAAACTGGAAATGACTTAGCTGATCAGCTGGCCAAAAGCGGGGCCATCCAAGGGGATCTAATAGAAATAGAGTCCCTGTTGGGGGAAATCCAGGTCACTGCTATCTCTAGGTCCCAGACAAATGCTCACAATGATCTTTCAACTGCACAATGGAGTAAGGAGACCCCTGATGCTGATTTAATTACAGCTCAGAAGAGGGATCCAATTATTGGTAAGTTTTACCAAAACATTGAGGACCCTGAGAACTTTCCCCTGACGGATACCCATTACATTGGGAAAGAGGACCTAAGAGTGTTGATGAAATGTCCAAAAATTTTCCGAATCCAAGACGGTTTGTTGGTAAGGAAATCCCAAGCTGGCCATGATCAGTGGGTGGTTCCTACCTCATTCCGAAGCCTGATGTTAAGTCACGCCCATGATGCGGCCACCGCCGGTCATAGGGGGTTTCACACAACACTGGAAATCTTAAGAGAGGTTGCATACTGGCCACACATGGGGCAGGACCTCGACCAATACTTGAAGGGGTGTCTTGTGTGTGCACAATTTCAGCCATCATCCCTCACACACCGTGCGCCTCTCCAAAAGAGGGGGAAGACACTGCCATGGTCAGATTTGCAAATCGACTTTGTAGGCCCTGTGATTCGCTCGTCTAGAGGAAACAAGTACATGTTGACCGTTACATGCTTGTTTACCAAGTGGGTGGAATGTCTCCCGGCCCCAAATTGCAAGGCAGAAACAGCAGCTGCCCTGATGATTAACCACATCTTTTCCCATTTTGGTCTACCTCAAAGGATTGAGTCAGACAGAGGTAGCCACTTCACCAGTGAAGTAATGACAAAGATGTGGGAGATACTGGGGGTTAAAAGGAAGCTACACATTGCTTACAGGCCAGCTTCTTCTGGAGCAGTGGAGAGATATAACCGAACCGTTGTGAGCATCTTAAAAAAGTTTGTGGCAGATTCTGGGCCAAGTTGGGATATCCGATTACCTCTGGTCCTAATGGCCATCAGATCTACCCCTTCATCTGCAACCAAAATGTCACCATTTGAGTTGATGACTGGATGCAAGATGGTGCTTCCCCAGCATTTGCTCTACAGAACCCAAGAGCAAACGTTGATAAATGCCTCCACAACTCATGAGTATGTGGAGAATTTAAGGAAACACCTTCAGCATGCTTTTGCCTATGCTCAGCGGAATCTAGAAAGATCAGCCGAGAGCATGAAGACCCACTATGATTTAAAAACTACCTGAAAGGAATATAAGGTGGGTGATCGGGCCTATCTATACAATTTCCAAAGGAACCAGGCCAAACAGCAAAAATTCTTGCCTACATGGAAGGGACCGTTTGAAATTATAGACAAGATCTCCCCTGTTGCCTATAAGATCTGCATCCCCAAAGGCAGTCTGGCGGAAGGGGAAGACAAGTGGGTACATATAAATCAGCTAAAGTGTTGCCATCCCAGGCACACTCTGCAACAACTGGAGGAATCCACTGGAATCCCAGAGGGGGCCGCTCCAGAGTAATTCAGTTCCAACCCTAAAATATTCCACATATAGCATATAAAATTCTGTGATCCTTGTATATATATATGTTCTTGTCTCCTAATTTAAAAAAGAAAATGTATATGTTCATATCTTCTGATTCATAAAATGTATATGTTCGCCACACCATTAATAGTGGTGAAGAAATGTCTACGAATAGGTATTGCAGCTTTGCTTTATCATGCTAGGAGAGATGAAACCATGGAGACTGACCAAGGAGGACGACCGGGGACCGGGAGCAGAGACCCGAGGGGCCCGGGGTACCGCCCAATCCTCCCATCAGGACCAGCAAGGAGAACTGATTGATCGACTGGAGGGAGGAAAAGATGCTGAACTGTGCCATCCATGGAATTGGAAGAAGAGGAGGCGAACATCCCAGATCTTGCGAGTTCCATCAGCGAAAGGACAGAATGGCCATCGCAAGGGGGGGGCTTGTGGGATGTTTTTACCCATGCATCCAAGCCCTACCATAAAACTGTGCAGTACTGGCATGGAAAACATCATGATGGCCAGAACTCCCCAGAGAGTGCACAGGGAAAACATGAAGAATAGGCTGCCACCCATTTTTGCCTATGTTGTGAGCACAGGAGGGCACTGCCTATAACCACCATTGGGCTACTCACACAGTAGCCTGAAACCATTGGGAATGGCAATGCTGATTGCCAAAAAGCAACTCAGAACTGTGGGGAATTCATTTTCTTAATCCCAAAAATGGTTGCATTACCAGTACTCACCACTATCAGAAAGCCGGCATTTTAAAACCACCAGACTTTTGTGTAAAACTGAACAAATGAAACAAAACCAGACCAAGGAAAGACTTGCTAAGAGGTGGATACAATGTAAAACTATATTCTGAAATGACTTGAAGGAAATAATTATTTAATGTATAGGTAAAAATTGTCAGTTTGATTTGAATGTAGAAAACTGGGAACAAAAAGTGACATTTAGCTGAAACCTGGCTTAATGAAACTGAATTCTGCCTGACAACTACCCCCGACAGGAGTTGAAACTGGATCAACAGCCACTCTTCCCAGGCCTAGCTGCATCCTGCTGCCCCTTGCCAAAAGGAGTTCACCTCTCTGATTAGATTAGGGGTGGAGCACCTGGGAACTGGAAGGGACAGAACAATGCAACTTCCTTGACTCAGGCAAATGTTATATTGGGGGCGTCATAAAATAGCTTCCTCTTGGGAGAAACTGGGGGGCAGCTGTGCCTCTGTGAACAAGCTGGCTTGGGGGAAGTGGATAAACCAGTTATTCCAAGATGTGATGTGGGAAGCCACAACCCTTTTTGACCAGGGCATAATTTAAAAAAAGATGGATAATTCATAGTACGGACTTGTCAGAACTATATAAGTAATACCATTATTCTTGTGATTTTTCGGTGCACATTTTAAGAGGCATTAGGACCCTGTGGTGTATTCTGGGGGGTTGCTAGCGGAAAATAGGGTCTTACTCCAAATGTCTGCATGTTAAAAATCTGACACTTCATCAATTAATGTCCATACTCCTTGCGCACATGTGTGTAATTTTGGGTAAATGTCCGATATTGCAAAACCAGTTAAAAAGCGCAAAATCTTGTCATTTTTGAATGCAAGCCCCCAGGAATATCAGAGGCGGACAAGCATGGACCATAAGGAATATATAATGTGTACATGTAATTTCAACAAATTGTGTATCTGGGAAAGATGTATTTGAATCAAATATAGATTTGTGGGCAAACTGACCAGGTGTGGATCCTCTGACCCATAAACAGACCTCACCATGATGACAATCCATTTCCTTCCCCCAATCATGGGAGTGGGGAGAATTGGGCCAATGACAAGTAGAGAGGGGCAGGCTTAGCTAGGTCCAGGCACACACCCATTTTCAAAACACATAAAAAGAGACTGCTGGGACAGGTAGAGACATTCAATTCCATTTGCTGCGGAGCATGCTGACCGACGACTTCACATCCAGAGATCCAGACTTCAAATCCATCAATCTCCAGAACCTGTAGCAGAAATTAACTCCAGAATTTGTAGCAGAGAGGCCTGAATCCATCAGCTGAATCCTCTTCAGCAGGCCTCAAAACTAACCAAACTATTCAACAGCCGGGCGAGCTGTTTGAAGTTTTGCCGAGAATTTTTGCAAGAACCTGTAGCAGTACCCAGAAAGCAGTGTTACATCCAGAATCCAGAGAGGCTAGACCAACAGAGCAGAGCTGACCCAGATCGCTGTGAGCAGAACCGGTGCCTGATTGACCCGCCGAGCAGACAGAACCGCAGCCGGACGTGTTGACCAGATCCGTGACGAGGCCTAGTTCAAATTTATATTGTGAGTACCTAGCAGAACTGTGCAGAACCAATCTCTTAGTTAAAATAATCTAATACAAACTATTTTAACCTAAGTAGAACTGCCTCCTAGAAATCGTGTCATCTGTCATTTTTAAAGCTGCACAACTGTCACCTGTCAATTCTGCAGCTGCAAGCTGTCACCTGTCATTTTGAGTTTACTTTAAATCCGAAAAACTACCTTTATTTAATCGTCCGTACCTCTGGAACCGTTTGGGCTAGGAACGAATCTAGGCTTTCCAACGAACCTAGAACCGACTTCCTACTCCCTATACTTTTCCCGTAATCGCGAGACACGCACTCGCGAAAATTTACCGCGATTTGCGATTTGGCCCGATTTCTTCATCTGTAGAAATGAGCAGCTTTTTGCTTCTCTTTGCTAAAATTCGTTTGCAATCTGCTAATCATTCATAGAGTATTGTTAAAGTGAAACTGAACTAATATAAAGTAGCCATCACCTACCCTGAACCTCTAGAGGGAATTAAAAGCAATTTTAGCACCTTTTCACTTCCTTGCAAACCACATTAAAGTAATTCGCCTGTGTTTAAAACTCATCCCTGTTTTCCCTAAGCTTGCTGGGAGAACTGGAACTGTGTATTGCATTATAAAGTGTGATTTGTTGGGATTCTTGAAGACTGTGTGCTCTCCTTCCATTTCTGGTATTGCATAGGGGGGGAGTGAATTGTCAAAAGAAAAAGTGATCATATTACCTTTTGCTAAAATCATAACAAGTTATTTCTGTACTGCATTTTATTCCACCTTGCGTTTCCTTGAACCATATAAAGCATTCTTTCCCACCTTGTTCTTCTGTTCCTATTCATAGTTACCTATTGCTGATTACTGCTCATATTCACAAGTGTAATATCCATTATCAATTTATTTATAGAAGTGTGATATATATATTGTTTACATTTTCAAATAAACCTTTTAATTTGCAAAACAAACCTACTTCTTGGCTCAGTGAGGTCATGGGGATTCTAAGAGGGGGGTGTTATACAAGGGTTGTCATCCAGAGTACTGAACTGGATATAAAAATACATCAATAAGGGTTTTCCTCAGCATCCCAGACTAGGCATTGACTTAGCTGTAGTGTTGATTGAATATCGCTTACAATGCCAAAAAGATTACTCACAGGTTGTCGCAGTGAGATATCGATGTTTAAGGGCGAGTCCCATCAGGTGTTCAGGGTCCCAATAGAGAACATGTTTCTGTGCACCCTGTGTGCAATGCACTCAGGAAACCCTCTCATGGAAGCAAACATGATTCAGGAACTGGTGCAGCAAGAAGTTTTTGTAATCCAATAAGGGTTCTGGTGGTTTCAGCATTGTAGCACAAAGTCCAGTTAATGGAAATTCCATAACGTGGGAGGTAGATTCATGGGTGAATTGTGTTGTTCCACTAGATGTAGTTTGATCCCACAAATATGAATAAGGAAATAGAGAGTTCACTCAAACACAACAGGGGAGTGTAGAAGAGATAAGTAAGAACGAGAAGAGTGAAGAAAATGTAGAAGACGACAAACGAAAGAGTGTGCATTGAAGGCAGAGAAAAAGAAAAGGGGGAAACAAAGGAAGAAGACCAAAGTTAGTAAGAAGTCTGTAAAAAGAAGGGGAAGCAAGGAGTAGAGTCAGCGCTGCGCTTGGACATGCACAGAATAAACATGGCATGTCCAGCGCAATGCACAACGCAGCCAAGTAACCAAATGGAAACAAAGGTTTCCTCAGAATGGGGACGAAAGTATAGGAAAAGGACAGGTAATGAAACAAGGATAATAAGGCAGAAACAGAGACAGCCAAAGGTTCAGCACAGAAGAGGAAAGGCGAGTTGAGGCGAAAATATGGAAAGGAAAAGAAATGTGGCAAGGCAGAAATAAACGTGGAGAGGCACAAAGAAACAAGGGGAAGCCTGAAAGGCGTAATGAGGGTTAACGGCAGAGCCCATTAGGAATACAAGTAACTCTTAATTATAAAAACGCAAAGCAAGTAGTAGCACGCTGAATTTACATCATCCCGGCAATATATAGAATCCTGTCGGAAGGTCTGATCAGGTGCCATTTTGGAATAAACTAGACAGTTCACTTGTAAAATGAAATGGCATGTAAAAGTCGCCATCTTGCTGTAAGTCTATTATCTACCAGATGACATTTTCCTCCATTTGGACCATAATGATCGAGGGGTTTGTTCCCTAACAGTATGCCCCCCTTTTCTGCGGAACTAGACGTCCTGGTTTCCACGGGTGAGTGTGATGGAATCGTTTTATGAGACTGCGGGCATGAACGTAGGAAGCAGATTCCCATGTGCGATCTGAAGGCCCATATCCTTTCCAATATTGTAATATGCCTCCGAAGTAACAAGAATCACAGATCGCTGATACTGGTGGTTGAGTTTTTAGTTATTTTCTTTGAAAACGGTCAGATATGTGAGTTTTGATTTGTGAAACACAGAATGCAGGATGTATTCTTGACCAAGAAGAAGGTAATTGTATTCAATAAGCTACTGTTCCTACTGCTTTTACAACCTTAAATGCCCCGAAATACCTAGGAGGTTACTGCATGAAAATCATGGTTTACAAATTTGGTAAACTGCATGCAAACCTATGCAAACTGTAGGTTTACAAAGGTTTATGAATGTTTGAAACCTTTTTGTAAACCTTTGGTTTACATTGTGTTTAAACATAAGTAAACCTTGTAGTTATGCAAGTCCATTTGGACTTAATGTTCCAGAGATTTGTAAACCCTCACAGGGTAATTCATAGAATTTCGCAGAAAAGTGGTGCACTCGGCTTGCGCACAGTGTGCGTGTGCGATAAAATCGATATCCGCGCACAGCGTATTCATGGATTTTAGCCTCCAAAACCAGCCTTGGCACAGAGTGGCGCAGCAACCCTGCAGCAGCGCCAGTTATGCCCCCAAGAACGTCCTTGCGCAAGGAAAAGCTATCAAAATTCCCAATTCAGCGCAAAGGACTGCGCTAACCCTGGACCAGTATACAGGGCTGGCAAACAGCAAACGCCGAGCGGGGAACGTGTATTACTGGTGTGCGCGGGAAGTGCCACACGCGATTTCAGCAGGGTACGTGTATTTCTGGGGTGCGGGGAAGTTTAACACACGATTACAGCAGGGTACGTGTATTACAGGGGTGCGCGGGAAGTTCCACACGCGATTTCAGCAGTGCACGTGTATTTCTGGGGTGCGGGGAAGTTTAACACGCGATTTCAGCAGGGTACGTGTATTACAGGGGTGCGCGGGAAGTTCCACACGCGATTTCAGCAGGGTCCGTGTATTTCTGGGGTGCGGGGAAGTTCTACACGCGATTTCAGCAGGGTACGTGTATTACAGGGGTGCGCGGGAAGTTCCACACGCGATTTCAGCAGGGCACGTGTATTTCTGGGTTGCAGGGAAGTTTAACACACAATTCCAGCAGGGTACGTGTATTACAGGGGTGCGCGGGAAGTTCCACACGCGATTTCAGCAGGGTACGTGTATTTCTGGGTTGCAGGGAAGTTTAACACACAATTCCAGCAGGGTACGTGTATTATAGGGGTGCGCGGGAAGTTCCACACGCGATTTCAGCAGGGTACGTGTATTTCTGGGGTGCGGGGAAGTTTTACACGCGATTTCAGCAGGGTACGTGTATTACAGGGGTGCGCGGGAAGTTCCACACGCGATTTCAGCAGGGTACGTGTATTTCTAGGGTGCAGGGAAGTTTTGCACGCGATTTCAGCAGGGTATGTGTATTACTGGGGTGCGGGCAAGTTTCACACGCGATAGGCCCTTTGCGAGTGGGGTATGTGTATTTTCGGGGGTGCAGGGGATTCCTACACGTGAATTGGCAGTGTGAGTCCTCCCCGGTGTTCCCTCTACACACTCCACGGCCCCTGCAGGCAGACCACACCACAGGGGACTACCCTGCACCCCTGGTCATGTCCCGCAGGCAGCCCATCCACCATGGGCATGCCCCCCCAGCCAAGCCACATATCACCTTGCACTAGTGATCACCAACGCATTACCCCCTTGCACACCCACCCCACAGCAGTGCAGGGCACCTGCCAGCAGGCCCCCACTCATGTCCCCCAGCACCCCCACCCCCCAAACAGTGCAGGGCACCTGCCAGCAGGCCCCGACTCACGTCCCCTTGCACCCCCACCCCCCAAGCAGTGCAGGGCACCTGCCAGCAGGCCCCCACTCATGTCCCCTTGCACCCCACCCCCCAGCACTGAGGGGCACCTGCCAGCAGGCCCCCACTCATGTCCCCTTGCACCCCCACCCCCCAGCAGTGCAGGGCACCTGCCAGCAGGCCCCCACTCATGTCCCACTCATGTCCCCTTGCACCCCAACCCCCCAGCACTGAGGGGCACCTGCCAACAGGCCCCCACACATGACCCTGCACCCCCACCCCCTAGCAGTGCGGGGCACATGCCAGCAGGCCCCCACTCATGTCCCCTTGCACACCCACCCCCCAGCAGTGCGGGGCACCTGCCAGCAGGCCCCCACTCATGTTCCCATGCACACCCACCCCCCAGCAGTGCGGGGCACCTGCCAGCAGGCCCCCACTCATGTCCCCTTGCACACCCACCACCCAGCAGTGCGGGGCACCTGCCAGCAGGCCCCCACTCATGTCCCCTTGCACCCCCACCCCCCAGCAGTGCGTGGCACCTGCCAGCAGGCCCTGACACATGTCCCCCAGCCAACACGTCATCACAATCTAGATCCCCACAGATGACCCTGCACCCCCACCCCCTAGCAGTGCGGGGCACATGCCAGCAGGCCCCCACTCATGTCCCCTTGCACACCCACCCCCCAGCAGTGCAGGGCACCTGCCAGCAGGCCCCCACTCATGTCCCCTTGCACACCCACCACCCAGCAGTGCGGGGCACCTGCCAGCAGGCCCCAACTCATGTCCCCTTGCACCCCCACCCCCCAGCACTGAGGGGCACCTGCCAGCACACGTCATCACAATCTAGATCCCTGGCCCTTATGGCCAGCCTCCACATGCCAAAGACCCACCCAAGTATTGCATCCACCCACATAGAAATGCAAATTACATGATACAACCCCAATGGCAAGTATGTAAATGAACACATGTCGGTCACACACACACAATGGGTGAAAGTGAATGTCAAAACCCATATCATGACATGCATGAAACCAATGAGATGATACCACAAATGGAAGTATAAAAAAATATATATTAAAGATAACATGAACGTAAATCAAATTAAACACACAACAATGGGAATAACAAAAGAAATGGTCCATGTCCGATAAATAATGAAAATCAAGAAAACATAAGCAAATGAAATCCAAAAAGAAATGTTGTCCAAAGTCACAGTTCAAAAAATCAAATCCAAGGGAAAATAAAAAGTAAAAACCATTGCTCCATGGTGAAGACAAAAAATATATCAAAAAAGATGAATCCAATGTAAAACTATGTACAATTGAAGAATCCAGGGTCCATGAGCCCAACTTAAGAAATGAAACCTACCAAAAACTACTACCTAATAAAAAAACTATATACAAAAATGTGGTCCATTGTCCAAGCAGTCCAAAATAAAGAAAAAACCAAAGGAAACTTAATACTAACTAACTAACTAACTATTTACAAGGGCAGCGGGCAAGTCCAACGGCTCACATGTTGATGTTCCGGGCCAGGGCATCATCGAACTCCTGCTCGATGTCCCGGAGGTGGTCCTATTCCATGGCCTCGAGGGTTCGCAGGGACAATGACATCTGGAACTCCAGGTCCCTGCGAATGGCCTCGAGGCACTCGGCTCGCCTCAGGGACCTACGCATGGAGTTCTCCGCCCTGACCATCGTGAGCAGTGCCTCTTCTGCCCGCTGCCACTCCGCATCCATCGCATGGCCCAACTGCTGCCATACGGAAGACACTTTCCGTCCAGGGTCCTCCTGCCCTCCGGCCGATGCCTGCCCCTCCGATGATGAAGGCCCCGAGCCATCATGGCTCCCACCTTGTTGCTGCTGTGCCGCTGCCTGTGCCCTGGCTCCTGCTGCCTGCACATCCTCCTCCAGCTGGGGTGCAGTTGTTGAGGTGGCCAACCCTGCTGGATGTCCAACTCCCGACTGTGGCAGGGATGTGTCCTCCACCAGCCTGGCCGCAGGGTCAGAGGCAGCTCCACAGGGCACCCAGGCCATGGGAAGATGGCACGGTGGACGACTGGCACATAGGGGGTTCAGTTGAGGAGGGGGTCGGAACAAGGTCCAGAAAACGGAGGAATCCGGCCCTGGTGAGCTGTCCCAGTGGGTCAATGCGGTCAACAAGCCATGCAAGAAGACGTGCAGTCTCCTCATGAAAAGACTGCAGGTCAGCTCGTATGGCACGTTGACGCAACGCCACCCCACCCAGGACAGGCTCAACCCGGTGCCGGATAGCCACATCCGCAGGGAGAGGAAGGCCAGTTGGTGTAAGCCAATCCCCTCCCTGAGAACGGGTCTGGACATAGGTATCCCTGCTGGTGCAAGATGATGCAGTCACAGGATCGGGGACAGGATTACACACAGGCACCTCCGCGGCGGCCTGTGCTGCCTCCTGTCCCTGTCCCTGCACTGCACTGCACCACTAGCACCAGTGGAATCCCCACCTCCAGACCCCGTCTCTGTCCCTTGCACGGCCTCCTCCTCCACCAAACCCCCCACCAACCTGGATGACTCCGTGCCATCTTCCTCCGTCGGGCCCTGTGGGGTCTCAGCTGCCCCTTCGGCTGCCGTGGAGTCCAACTCCAACCTCCACCTCTTGGACCTCCCCTCGGCAGCTGCGACCTGGGACGCAGCACCGGACTCCTCACTCCCCGATAGAGATGACAACCTGGGAGGGGAGCCGGGCCTTGCATCTCCGGCTGGCAGTGCGATCCCTGCCGGTGTGCTCCACAGCACCTTCTCCGCCCTCTTCATCAGTTGACGCTGCAGACAGGGAGAGATAGGAGACAGGCATCAGGGCACTGTACAATGGCCTCATAAACACATGACAGTTGTACATGAATGGCATTGTCAAACTTCAGACATGGCATCACAATCCCCAACACACATGTCATTGCAACTCAAACACATGAGCTATTCCACAGCCATATTGCAACAGCCAGCACCATCCATACACATACAACAGCATGAGCAGCCAAAGGTGAGCCAGACATCACATGAAACACAGGGAGTGCACTAGACATGCACACACGCCACCACAATTACATGCATGTGTCCACCTCCGCCAACTGTTGCAGTGATGAGATTGGCATCCATGTCACATCTGGCAATCAGTCTTCTACATATCAGTCTCACATGCATCCATGTTGCATCACTGTTGCACCCATGTCAAATACACACACATGCACATGTACACGGTGCAGATACATGCAGCTGGAACCAACATCCATGTGTGACACCACAACCATGCCAATTTACATACACAGTAATCCAAACGTGTGTGCTCACACATCTGCATTTGGCCTGCATGCTTACCCACACATACACCATCCATGTGTCTCACACATGAAAGGACTTGCATGTGTCAGCCTCACAGCCCTGTACATACACATCCATACATGGCCCTACAAAACCACATGTACAACCTGCACACTACTGGCACACAACCACACGCACAGCTTGCAATCAGTATGCATGTACACTTACCGCTCGACTCCAGATGGGTCTGCCTCTCAAGGACCTGGACGTGGAGCGCTGGGCATATGCGTTCCAGGACCCTCATCTGATGTTCCGAGAGGTGGCCCTGGCACCCCTTAGCATCCGCTGCCTTCAAGAGGCGCCGGGCCTTGTTGAGGGTCCTGGACCTGAAGTCCTCCCAGCGCTTCTTGACATGTTGGAAGTCGCAGACTGCCACCCCCTCCACGTTGATGGCAGTCACGATGTCCGTCCAGATCCGAGTCCGTCCTTCCTTGTCGGCGGCCGACCTTCCGAAGAGGGCATCATACTGCCCCAGGACTTGCTCCACCAGGACACCAACTTCAGTGGCAGTGAAGCTGGTGCCCCTCTGCCTCTCTGGCTGGGGGTTGCCAGTGGTGCCAGATGGTGTAGTGCCCGACATGGCAACCCCAGAGGCAGGTGTGGGTGGGCAACTGGGTCCTGGGGCTGGGCTGTGGAGCGATGGAATAGCAGTCGGGAGTCTTCGGTTCCAGCAGGGGTGGTCACAGCAACAGCACCCCGGGCTGATGTGCAAGCAGCAAATGGCAGGGCACATGGGCAGCAGGCAATCAGGCAGCAGCAGATGGCAGGTGGGAGCGTGCTCGGGGATCTGGGGGGCAGTAATTCGGCCTTCTGGGCAGGAGCGTGGTGTTCCGTGTGCGAACGCGTGGCCACCTTGATACGGAGTGATTTGGCACGTGAAAATCTTGCACCTCAGCGTGTAATTCGAGGAAAGGCCCTTAGCGCATAAACGCGTCAGCACGCGTACGCGATTTCATTGGACCAAAGGCCCTTAGGGCGTAAGCGCGTCTGTGACGTGCACGCGCGGGCATTTCCCTGAACCCGGGTGCATGTTACACGTCCAAGAACTGCACGTCAGAGTGTCAGCTCATGCAATTGGAGGATAGGGCCTTAGCGCGTATACGCGGAAGTGACGTTGGACGTGTGGGCCGGTTCAAAAGGTACATGTAGGACGTCATTTCCTTGTACGTGCTTTTCGTGGAGAACGAGTGGGTGAATTCTGTACTTCTTGTCGGTTCACACGCGATTTACTTCACAGCGTTTCTAGTTCGTACTCCCTGTTACCTCTGACAGCTTTTTTCTGATTTTCTGTTGGGCCCGTTTCCTCAAACAGCGTTCACTTCTTCTTTTGTCCTGTCTCCTCAGACAGCGTACAATTCTTCTTTTGGCGGGGGTGTTGCCAACGCGCACACATGTGTATTTTTCACGCTCTTTTTACAGGCAGACGGTGAGTCGCGCACGTATGTACCAACTGTGCTTGCCCCGTGTGTCGCGTACCCCTTCAGAGGTCATTGTAGGCTGCGTGTAACATGCGTACATTCATTTTTGTGTTTCTGGGTGCCACAGCGTAGTGCGGGTTCATTTTTCCACGCACGTGGTCTACGAGGGGTTGCGTGCACAGTATTTTCTGTTTTTGGGGTGCCTGTGCATTGCGTGACCGGTCATCTTTCCCCAGGGGTCACATACAGCCTTGCTAGAGCACTAGGATACGAATTCCATCTAGTACCCTACCCCTTTGACCCCCAATTGCCCAGGACAATAGCTTACTGCAACTCCCATACACACAACAACATCAGTGCCATGGGTGGGAGGCGACCAAGCGGTAAGGGTGGCAAAGGTGGCCGAGCCTCAAGAGGTGGGCGTGGTGGGCGCGGTAGGGGACATGGCCGGGATTTGCAGGGTACCCCTAGCCCCCCATGTGTGGAGGACCAGTCAGGGACACCCATGCCCCCCCATGGTTGAGGGAAACGTGGCTGACACCATCTCTGCTCAGCCCTTGTTGGACCGGCCCATTGTGGCACCTGACCTGGCACAGGGTGACTCCCAGGCTGACTTCCAGGTCGCCAAGTCTAGGCCACGTGTGGCGGTGCAAGTTGGTGTCACCAGGCCACGTGGATCAGGGGCAGCTATGTCATCTGCTGCCCCGAGTAGGCAGGGTGGGGAGGCTGCAGGGGCAGCTGCAGCTCCATCCACCCCAGCTCTGACTCTCCCAGCCAGGGCAGTGTTGGTCCCAGTCCATCTTGCTAACGTTCCCCCTGGCTACGTCACACTTCAGCCAATGCCTGCACCAAGTCCCATGCTCAGTGTGCATTCCCACACTCCAACTACCCAGTCCACCGGTGCTCCTGCCCCTAGTAGCCAGAGCGGCGTAGGACACTCAGGATCCCCACCACCTTCCAAAAGAAAGAGGAAGAGTGCTCGTCCAGTACAGGCTGATACCCCAGACACGGCTATGCAGTCCGGCACGCTAAGGAAGCCTAGCTTCAATGATGCCGAACGTGATGCACTTGTGCAGTATGTGTCCGCACATGACAGCGAAATGTTGATCACTTCAGGGTGCAAGACCACACCTGCTCAACGTCAGGCACACTGGCAGACCGTCACGGACATCATAAGTGCCCTTGGATTTGTGAGGCGCACAGCTGGTGAGTGCTACATTCGCTGGAATGACCTTAAGCGCAGGGCAAAGAAAAAGCTGGCCTCAAGTCATGCCGCTACTCTGGTGACTGGAGGTGGGTCTCCACAAGAGGACATTGAACTCACTGTACATGAGTCTGTTGCTGGGACCTACGTCACAGAGGAACAGATCCAAGGTGTGGGAGAACAGCCAGATTACGAGGCATTGTCCGGTGAGTGCACATGCATGTGTGTGTGATCCATGTGTATGTTGTGTGTGTGAGGGGTTCTGATTGAATGCCAGGTCAGGGTGTGTGTGCCTGAGGGGTTTGGGTCACCCATGTGCTTCATCCAAAACATTCTGCGCCCCTGGATTTGGGTATTACAATATCCCTTCTGCCCACAGTAGACATTTTGTGCAAAATCACGCCAGTTGCCCTTGAAGTGGCATCTTGCAACAACATTGTTCTGTATTTTTCAGTGTTCATTCAGGCTGATTGTTTCAATTCCCACACTTTCACTACGCATTTCTCAGCCCTATTGTCAAACAATATGTGACAATCCTATGGTACATGCCATCTGTGTGATGGCATGTGTCATGTATGTGGATTGGACATGCCACTCACAGGCCGATGTGTGATGGCACTGCTAGCCAGCATGCAGCTAATGTGTTGCTCTTCCATCTTGGTGTCATCAGTGTCTGACATTTTCCTCCCCTTCAAACTCAGTGACAGTGCATGCATGGGAGGGTTATAGTCATGTGGGACATGTGTCAATCAAGTACTGGTTCTGTAGCTTGTCAGGCCTAATTGTGTGCCATGGTGCTAATGCCTGTTTCCATTTTTTGTCTTTCATGTTTTTGCAGGGGATGACGCACTTGATGCTGTTGAGGGTGAGGAGATGGTGCACACCCAGGAGGGATCTCAGGCACGACCGGGCACCAGTGGGGGACGGGGTGTGGTGGTGGGTGAGAACCCACTCTTGCTGCAGACCATTCTCTCCAGGGGTGTCTCTGGGTGCACCTCCCCAGACCTCTATTCAGGTGTTGATTTGGATGATGAGACCTATGTGGCTTCGCAGGTAGGTGTTTCTGGAAGGGATTCTGTTCTGTACGACCCACCTGCACCAGGGGACAGCCCACTATGATGTCAGTGTTGGTAGGTCCGCCTTTGGTGGTTACGGATGCAGGGCCACACTCCGCAACATCTGATCCTGTTCCTGGGCCAGCAGATCAGAGGGGGAATGCAGTCCTGCAGCCTCAGGCAGTGCCGACACAGCAAGGCACAGTTCGCCTTGCCCCAGACAGGTGTGGTGCCCGCCAACACGGTGGCTGTATGCCACCAGGCAATACCGCATGGGAGCAATCCATATACGGTATGGCAAACCAACAGGCAGCATCATCTGAGATGATGGCTCAAGCAATGGAGAGGGTGGCCACTTCCATTGTCCCCCCAGAAAGGCAGATGGAGCAACTACAACAGGCAACATACTCCATTTGCCAATCACTCAGGGAGGACATGTTGGCATCCAACAGGGACAGACGGGCAGCCCTGGACACTCTGTGGGAAGCCATTTCTTTAGAGTCCCAGGGCCAGAGGAAAGCCCTGAGGGTAGAAGTCCATCACCTCAGGCAGACTCTTGTGGACCTTGAGGCTTCCACTGTCACGAGGACAGAACAGCTGCTGGAGCGGGTCACACATATGCTCTCAGCAGAGATGCAGCCAACTCGGGAGGAGTTCCGGGCATCACGTCAGGTGGTGCATGGGGATCGCCGCACCATATTCCTCCAGAACGAGACCTTCCACACCCGCATGCTTGCTGCCATGGAGGACCAGACTAGGGCTTTGCGTGGGCTGCCTCCCATAGCACCACCACCTCCTGTGGCAGCAGCAGCACAGAGTGATGAGAGCGACCACAGCAATTCTGAATCTCTCAAGATAGCGTAGCCGTGCAGTCCATGAGCCCATGGAGGTGTTTTTTTTCGCAACATCCACACAGGTGGCTGTTGGTGTGCACCCTGTCCTCGGACCTCCTGGGTGGCCTCCCCCACCCCCCCCTGCCCCGCACATGGCCATTTTTGATTTTTGATTTTTTGTTACAGTGTGTTGCCTTGTGTGGCTTCCGTGGGCATCCACTGTATTCCGGCTGGGCACATGCAGGCTTGTCCTGAGTTTGGGTTAGATGCGTGGGTTCGTGAGACACACACCCCTCCTGCTTCCCGTTTCCATGGGCTTGCAAAGGGTGTGCCCAAGTGACAGTGACTTACACAGTGACGTTGGACTCCCATGACATGTGTGGGCAGTCTGTTGTCAATACTGTGTATACATTCCTAGTGCATATTGTTGTAGTATTGTACACTGCATGGTGTATTGATGTGTGCTTGTGCATCCATGTCTCCCTCCTAATTTGCAGGTTCATTCCTCATGTCTTCACAAGGCCGTCTACTTTGGAGATGGAATTCATGTTGTAAGCAGTGCACTTCCAGATTTGCGTGGCACCAACACTGTACAGTTGGAAGTGGTCGATGTGCTAGCATCACCAGGTTGTAAGACTATGTATCCTATAACTTAGTACTGTCATGTGAATGCTATGTTTGGGGTTGGGTAGCTGCATTGTAGTGTGGTAAGTATTTGGTCATGTGCGTTGTCAGTTCTACATTAATGGGAGCATATTGTGTGTGGCCAGTTTCCATTCGGGACACTGTACTTTGTGACACTTGTGTCATGTTTTGGGGATTCCTTCGTTTGCTCTCACATAGCATGACATGCCATGGTGTGTTGGGTGGTGGTGCTGGGGAGGGGTTGGGTGACATGGCACTGTTGTCATGTTGTATCTTGCAAGGGGGTAATGATTTTAGCAGCATAGAAGTGTGTCTTTTGATGACACAGCATTGGTGGTGTTTGTGTAGGTAGGGATGCACACAATGGAACACTTCCAGGTGAACAATCTCAGGCTGGTATGGTTGTGACAGTTGACTGTCACTTGACTCATCATCATTGATAGTCAGCTGCTATGTGCCAGGGCTGTGTGCACTCCACAGGGGTGTGATTTTAGGTGAAGTAATTATCCACCAGCTGCGTACGGGCTGCCTCACCCCGTGCCCTTTCCCCTCCCATGCGCAGCAGGCGTGCATGTGGTTGGGGATGTGGGGGCACCACCATGTCCACGGCCAGGCCCCGGCGTGTTGCAACGTTGTGCAGGACACATGCTGCCACTATGATCCTGCACACTACTGGGGGAGCGTATAACAGCTGCCCGCCAGAACGGTCAAGGGAGCGAAAGCGTGACTTGAGCACTCCGAATGTGCGCTCCACTATGCCCCGGGTTGCAATGTGGGCTGTGTTGTATCTTACCTGGGGTGGCGTGGTAGGGTTCCGAATTGGCATCATCATGTGGGTGCTCAGAGGGTAGGCACTGTCCCCTGGGGAGGTGGTGATGGGTATCATTAGTGGGCTTGTGACATTACTCAGTATCTGACATGCATGCATGTGCAGTGGCATTTACACTCACCAAGCAGCCATGTATCGCCATGCCACCCAGCTTCAGGTCTCGGTTTAGGGTTGACATTCTGTGAATGAAACTGTCGTGGGTGGACCCTGGATAGTTGGCATATATTGAGGTGATGATTCCCTTGGCATCACATACTACCTGGACGTTGATGGAATGCCAGTGCTTGCGGTTTCTATAGATATGCTCAGATGCCCTGGGGGGACGTAGAGCCACATGGGTGCAATCAATGGCATCTAGCACTTTGGGGAATTGTGCCACCCCGTAGAAATCCTGGGCGGCAGCCTGCCTTTCTGCAGGTGTTCTGGGCAGGTATATGTGCCTGCGGACTGATGGGCGTGTACTGATGATGGGCAAGATCTGGTGTAGGCAGCGTGACTGCGTGGCCTGTGACACCCCCGCCACTATGGCACTTGTCCGCTGAAATGATCCAGTGGCCAAGAAGTGCAGTACATTAAGGACCTTCTCCAGGGGGCTGAGTGCTTGGGAGCACAGGGTGGGTGATGTTAGGTCATCCTCCCACTCACTGACCAGGTCGAGTATTATGTGAGGTGGAAACCTGTACCTCCCATACACGTGGTCATCAGGCATCCCAAAAAGGCTGGTTCTGGGTGTAAAAATTCTGGCCCTGACTATCCTCCTCCTCCTCCTGCGGTATCCCACGTCCACGGCTGCTAGGAACGGTATATTCATCCTGGCGTCTGAGCTTGTTTGTTGTTTGCGCGCACTTTTATGATGCGCGGGTCGACGTACGCCTGCTTCCTGCTGGCGTATGCGTTTCCGGATTGGCCCGTCTTTTTGGGCAGATGCCTTAGCCACGTTCGATTCCATGAATACGTATTGTAGGCGAGCGTGTGAAACTTCCCGCACACCCCAGTAATACACGTACCCCGCTCGGCCAGGCCCAATCGCATGTGAAACTTCACTCGAACCCCTGAAATACACGTACCCAGGCCAATCCCGTGTGACACTTCCCACGCACCCCAGTAATACACGCACCCCGCTCACCCAGGCCAGATCGCGTGTGAAACTTCCCGTGCACCCCTGGAATACACGTACACCGCTCCCCCAAGACCGATCGCATGTAGAACTTCACGCGCACACCCGGAATAAACGCACACGCTATTTTTCACACAGCGGGTGTCGCTGTTTGTCGCGTACCCCTTTGCACGTCATTTGTCCTAGGGGGCCAGAGTATGGGACATTCATCAGAGCTGTATATTCGTGCTTTTTGTTAGCACACATTTTGGCACACATTTTTTTCCGGCACAGGGACGCTACCGCCTGCCTTCATGTGGCGGACGGGTTTGGGTCTGTGCGCGTCTTTGCCCGTGCGCTGGTTTGCCCTATTCGATTCCATGAATACGTGTTGTAGGCGAGCGTGTGGGCGTTCCGCGCACTTGCCTCCTGTACTTCCCCCGTGACGCCCACATTTTCACGAGTTGTTCCTCATTCCGAGTGTTAGGCCCCGTGTTTCGCCTACTTTCGTTATGTGCGCTGCGCTATGTGCGCTTTTGCTGTGCCCTTAGCGCATGCCGTTAGATGACCTGTGCGCCGCACACTTTTTCAGTGCACATCCCTGATTTTACTCACGCACGGACGTCCATGAATAGATGTGCGCTGGATTCCCTACGATATTCGCACTTGCACTGCGATTTTCGCACGCTTGCGCCGAAATTTTCAGCGCACATTAATTCCATGAATCGGCCTGTCAGTTTCCCATGGTTCACAAATCATGAATATGTTGTAAACCTAATGAACACTTGATGTTTCATGCACAATTGAACATTTCATTTACAAAGAAACCTTATTTATAAACCTTTGCAAACCTAGTGTACTCCCCATTTTTGTCAATATTTGTAAACATTTGGTTTACACCATTTACTATTGCTTGTAAACCTAGTGTACACCTCAAAACTGTCCTTATTAGTAAACACTTGGTTTACAGAATTTACAATGTTTGTAAACCTTTGTAAATAGTGTTCAGTTCATTTTGAGTGCACTTTTACTTCATTAAATAGTAATGTTGTATACCCCTTAAAACACAATGGGCCTCATTACACGGTAGGCGGTAACCATGGCGCTATTAGCGCCATGGTTGCCGCCGGTATTTTACCGTGTCCGCCTTGGTGGATGGCTGAGTTACCGCCCTACTCCAAGGTGAGCGGGGGCGGTAATTCCCCATTCACCAAGGCTCTTCCCCATTCCCATTTTTGCCCCCATAGGGCATAATGGGAATGGGGAAGGTGCTAATTACGGTACCGCAAATTGCGGTACCGTAATTAGCTCCGAGGTCCCTTTGCGGCACCCTACTTTAACGGCTGGTAAATCCAGCCATTAAAGTCGGGTACCGCAAAGGGAACTCGTAGTAAGGCGGTAGGGGTTTACCGGTACCGGTGCCCTTACAGGTACCGGTAAACCTCTACCGCCTACAGTGTAATGAGGCCCAATGTTTTAAAGGTTGTGTTTTAGAAGGTGTTTACCAATGAAACTTTGTAAATATAGACCTGGAATCGAAATTGCCAGGAGCTTATTTTGCCTCTGGTCATAGACAAGGAGAGCCTGGTTACCTTGAAACCAAGAGCTACCAGGAGCTACTTCTGTCACCCCAGGCAAGTGTTGCTATGCAAATACGGTTATGTAATATTAACTGGGTAGGTTTGGGTGTGTGCATAAATGTGAAGCATGGACACACTTGACATTTAAAGCATATTGGATAATATAAGTTAGAGTTTGTGTATTACGCAAAGGTTATATTTGCTTTGCTCTATGCACTAGCTCCTGGTTCCTCTGGCATAGCTCCTGCCTAATTGGTGATACCCGATACCCATACCTGATGCCCCATACCTGCTTTGTAACGTTTGGACTCCCCATTGTGAAGGTCTTACTTCTCTGTGTCCTCATCGTGGAACTATGGTTCCCTTAGCCACTTTGGGAAGCCCTGATCCCCCTTGTGAACGTGGCTATGAAATTAGCATGGTGTGAATGACCACATACACATGCATAACTCAAATTCTAAAAAAGCAAAACGAGAACCATTAGCTTATTGTGACTTACTGCTTCTAATGAAAAGGAAGGAAGAAAGAGAAAAGGAGAAAGAAAAAGGCAGAGAAAGAAAGACAACCATTAGCACAGAGTGGCAGACCGCTGATAGCGAGCGCCTCCTCCATGGCAGATTGTAAGAAAGTAGGCTAACCACTAGCTATGAGTGGCAGACCGCTTGGAGCGAGCTCCTCCACAGAGCCTCTGATTTAAAGAAAGGAAGATGACCCTTAGAATAGTGTGAGACTGCGTAGAGACAGATATTTATTTGGGATCGAAGGGAGTGGAGGGAGGACAGAGAATCCCAAGCTGGAGGTGAGAGAATTGCACAAGGAGGGCACAAACAACACTGAGCTTTAAGTGCTGGTTTAAAAATGTTCATAATTTGGGACAGTGGTGCAGTTTACATCACTAAGCCTGCAGCCTTGTATTACAATAGCCGTTTATTACTTTGCATGTGTGTGAAGTCTAAAAACATCTAACCCTTAAAACAAATTCCCCTTAGCCCCTTCATTTCAAGATGTTAAACATTCTTCAGTGAAAGATGTGTATATTGTGCTTTTAATCAACTACCAATGAACTCATGCCCAAATTTCGAACAGCCATCCCAAAACAAAGGATTTATTTATTACCAATCCGGGTTTGCTTTAAAATCCATCACCTACATAAGTCTGTGTGGTGCTGCTGTTCCCTCTGAGCTAATCAGATTTCCAGAAACCCAACTCATGCTTGTAAAACGCAGTAGGCGAAAGGTGTACAACTATATTTAATCTATTTCCAAATACCCATCCTTACACTAGCAGTTGTCTAGCTCTCTTACCGGGAAGCTGGAATGGCATGGAAGTTACTCTTGGAACACATACTGGGTTAAAGGCAATCTGGCTTGTAATTCAAGTCATCCGACTATCTTCTACCTGGTATTACCAGCAATTAGGTTATGAGATTGTGAGTGGGGACATGTGGCTACTAATAAAGATTTGATGGGCAGGAACAACTAGGAGCAGTCCCAAGCTATCTGGCATCACCCAGTATACAGGAAACATATCTGGAGAACTAGCAGCTAGTACATGACATGACACAAGAACCAAACAAGTGTCCATTATATATGCCTCATTGTAATGTGATTGTATTTGATAATCTTTTTCTTTTTATGGTGTGATTGTTTTGTGAAAAGTTTATTTTAAGCGATACACTAGGTTTTATTATTAATATGCTGCATTTTACTTTTAAATGCCTTACATGTGTCATAATGATCCTTTATGCACATTCCCAAAACTGGTTATTTTCACACAGCTATATTTAAACGGCAGTGGTTCGACTAGGGAGTCGACTGTAGCTCCTGGTATTGCTTGGTGTCAAGCTAACTGGGCTCTTTGAATTTACAAGCATGAGATAAGTAGCTATCAGCAATTTCACTTGCTGCATTCCATTTGAGGAGGACAACAGAGAATAAAATGGTCAGTCTTGCACATGGTGCCAACACTTTTCATAAGGCTAAAAGCTTTGCATTTTCCAAAATGCAAAATACATATTTTATTTATTTATTGCTTATTTATGTAGCGCCTGTACATCAAGTGGTGTTTCAAGGTGCAACAAAACAAGAAAGTGTGTGGCGGGGGAGACGGGGAAGAAAACAACAATAACGGTCCTACTATGCCTTGTGTCATTTGGAGTGTGCAAGTGCAGTAACAGTGAGTGCAGGGGTGAGGTGAGTGGGGAAGGGTGCAGGTAGAGTGGAAGGGAACATTCTAGGGTGGGAGGGAAGCACAGGGTAGAGTGGCGGCATACAAGTACAGGGCCGGGAGGAGGGGAATAGGAGGGCCCATTCGGCTAGGCAAGTGCCAAGGGGAGGCCAGGTGGGCAAGTGCCAGGGGATGCAGGGAGTGAGGACCATATGCTAAGTGCGAGGACGGGGGTGGACCAGGCTCGGTAGGGATGCACACCCCATCAGGCTAGTGGGGAGAAAGGGGCCTGGAAGGGCAAGTGCAGGTTAAAGAGAATGGAGTGCCCTGTAGGACTCAAAAGGGACCAGGCAGCCAGTCCATGAGGCAGAGGGGGGCATTAGCAGGGGATGGGGAGAGGAAAGGGAGAAGAGAAAAGGAGGGTCTCGGGAAGCTTTTGGAATTTAAGAAGTTCTGGCTCAAGCCTGAGAGGGGCAGGGAGGCCATAACACAGGGAGGTTCCTGCCGAAGAGAGAGATCTACCCCCACTCTGCTTAGAAAAGAATCTGATCTGCAGAGTATTGGAGCTAGAAAACTGAAAGTCGCTAGCAGGGAGGTATTTAGGGAGAGAGATTTGGATGAATCATGGTCCCATGCCTCAGAAAGCCTTGTGGATAATGCAGACGGTCTTGAGCTTGATCCTCACAGCCACAGGGAACCGGTGGAGAGATTCTAGGGCCGGAGAGATGTGGTCCATGGGTTTGAGGGCAAGGATAAGTCTCACAATCCTATTCTGGATTAGTTGAAGGTGGTAAGGGAGGATAAAGGTAGATTGAGGAAGAGCTGTTGCAGTAGTCCAGTTTAGAGAGACCAGAGCCCTGGAGACATTGGGTTTCTGGGAAAAAGTGAGGAAATTGAGAATGCCTCCGAGGAGGTGCAGCTGAAAGTGGGCCTTTGGAAAGGTCTGCAATGTGACGAGAGGAGTTGAAGATGACGCCAAGGTTTTTAGCCTCACAAGAAGGTGAGGGGAGGGATCCCATGGACGGTGGTCAGAGAGTAGGAGGGAAGGAGGGAGCAGGGGTCCCAATCAGAAGTATCTCAGTCTTACTGGCATTAAGGCAGAGATTGTTAGCAGCGCACCATACTTGAATAGTAAACAGCCAGTCAGGCATGAGAGAGGCAGAAGAAGAGAAAGTGGAGGGAAGCTTGAAGGAGAGCCGAGTATCATCCGCATAACACTGGAAGTGAGGAGAGAAGGTGGAAATCAGGTGGGCCATAGGAGCAAGGTAGATGTTGAAGAACCACAGCGAGAGGATATAACCCTAAGGAACGCCACAGGTGGAGGAGAGGAAAGGGCCCAGTTGGACCTGGGAAGGTCAGTCAGATAGGAAAGAGATCAACCAGTCCATTGCCAGGTCTCTGATGCCAAGGGTATCACAGAACGGATGTATAAGGGTGGCATGATTGACCATGTCAAAGGCAGAGGAAAGATCGAGAAGGATGAGAATGGAGGGAGAGTTGGAATCGAGAGCAAGTCTTCATGAGTGTTCAGCAGAGCAGTTTCTATGCCTCTGGCTGCTCTGAAGTCAGACAGATGGTCGCGGAGACAACCAACAGATTCAGTGTGCTGGATCAGTTAGGAGATTACCAACTTCTCCAAGAGTTTGCCCAGGAAATGGGTGATGGACATAGGGCAGTAATTAGCAGGGCAGCAAGGGTCGGCAGAGCGCTTTTGAGGAGACGGTGCACAAGTGAGTGCTTGAGAGGTAGTGGGAAGGAGCCGGTGGCAAAGGAGTGACTGCAAAAATCAGCCAACGCTGGAGCAAGGGATGCAATGTAGTCCTTGACAGTTTTGGAGGAGCTGGGGATCACCTGTTTGGAAGAGACTTTCATAGAGTGGACTTGTTTAGAGACCTCATCCGGTGCTATGGGCGAGAAGGATGAGAATAGGAAGGAAGAGGTAAGGGGGGCCAAGGGAAGCCTGAGAACGGGTGAGAAAAAAGCGAGGAGAGAAGAGGAGAGTGAGCACACGATGTGCAGTAGAGAGAGCCTGGGATGGCAGAAGAGAAGTGGAGACTGCAGTAGGATTGGTGAGTTCCTTGCAGATTTTGAACAGTTCAACACAAGGGGGGGTGCAAGCAAAAAGCTTAACAGAGGCTAGGGCACTAAATAACCTAAAACTAGGTCAATGAACACACACAAAAATTGCAATGCCCTCTAGCCAAATATAACAACATTTTCAACAACAAAAGAAAAATCTTTCAATCGGTATAAAACAAAAAAAAATATTTATTCTTATTTGTATTATTCAAAAAATTTGAAATCACATAACATAATTCACCTAAAATGCAATTTGCAGTACTAATTGGCAATGTAAGTTTGACACTGCTGTCATACCAATTTTTCAAACTCACCTATTGCTTTCACACCACTTATACATGCCACACACATAGCATAACCAATCGTGATAAAAAAGAACACGCATTAAAATCATATAGAGTTGTACGTCACTGAACAAACTGTAGACATATAACCCAAAAAATAATTTGTCCTCAAATGACTACATTTTTAATTGTTTTAATGTTACTATGTACAGGTTATATAATCATAACTTGTATTGTTACAAAATCTCTACTTCCTAGAGATGTATATGTATTCAGGGTCTTCGTCGACTCGAGTTTTCAGCTTAACCAAGGGTCCTCAAGGTGATTTGCGGACCAGCCTCCTCAGGACGAAGTGGATGGAAAGTGGTGAAAGTGGCTAATTTGTGCTGTGATGGAAAATTCACAAGATTAGAATTATTCATCCACAGACAGAAGCATGATGGGCAACTGTGCACCCATGGCAAGCTTAATGATTTCAAAAAAGGAGGAAAGAAAGAAGAGGAAAAAGGAAAGAAGAGAACAATCACTTCAACCCCAGGATTGCTAAATGAGCAGTTTAACAAATAAAAATGATCCACTTCTCTGTCCCCACAGAACCCCAGCTCAAGTGTCCGCCCCAAGAAGAAAGCAAGCCTTGGGAGGAAAGAGAGAAGGAGAGAGCAACCAGCCAGTACAAATGTTTGCCGTAAAATAGATAAACCACCCTAAAAGTTTGAGAATAGGTGGATGCGTGATAGCTCAATCTAAAAGTCACTGATAATCACCCAAGGCAAGAAATGAAGGGTGCAGGGGAAAGAAAGCACCCATGCATTGGTGGTGGCCACCCATGCCATATGAGGCAATAGGTTTACCTGAAAACAGCTGCTGTAAGTGCTGGGTTGCTGTTAGCAATCCTTGACAGATGACACTACGGCAAAAAGATGTTTCACATTAGTGTACATAGTTAACCATTTGCAGTCACTCGAACAAGTACAGTGGATTCAGAATTTACCTGTTTTTAATTTTTACGCTGTTAATTAAGCAGACTAACAGCCAAAATGGAATCCTGCGGTCGAACACGGCACCACTCTGCACTGTGATTCTATTTGCTAAGTGCTGTATCAGAAAGTGCTGTCAGTCAATCAAAACCATTTGCAGACACTCGAACAAGTACAGTGCATTCAAAATGTACCTGTTTTTAATTTTTACGCTGTTAATTAAGCAGACTAACAGCCAAAATGGACTCCTGCGGTCGAACACGGCACCACTCTGCACTGTGATTCTATTTGCTAAGTGTTTTATCAGAAAGTGCTGTCAGTCAATCAAAACCTGTCTCTTAACTGAAAAAAATCAAACCAAACCACTACCGGCTTGGTTGCATCTCACCTCTAAAGGTGCATACATTTTTTAAATCGAAAAGAGAGGGCATGGAAAAACAGACAGGGCAGGCATGGAGAAACCTTACCTGTTGTCTTTGTTGCCATGTGTATTTGTAATTATGTTATGGCAAGATTTCCCATTAGGCTGTGTGCAATGAATCAATGCAACTCAAAGTAAGCTCAAGTTTCTCACGTTGCTGTGAAGAAAAAAAGAAACACGGCTTGTTTGAGCCAAAAAGTTGAAACTGCTCTTGGGGGAAAAGCATTATTCCTTGCAGGAAAAACAATGTAGAAAGCATTCAGGGAGGCTGAGCAAAGCGTGAGAGGCTAGATCTTTACCTTGTGTCATAGCCGCCGTGCGTGTATATGACACATTCATGTGTTTCTTAATGGCTCCAGTAACTGGAATGTTCCAAATAACCAGTCAAGCTGTATACAGCAACTCGGAGGGAGTTGAAATTTCCTGCGCCGCTGTGAAAGAAGGAACACGGCCCCTTGTGAAAAAGACTGCACCCAGGGGAATGCGTCCCTCCTTCAAGAGAGAAACCCATGGAGAAAGGCATGACGTTTACCTTGTGTCATCGCCATCGCGCGTGAAGATGAAACATCCATTTGTTTCTCAAAGTCTCCATATGGAATGTTCAAGGATGATTGTGGTCCCCTTGCACTCGCAGTTCGTAAGGTATTGGCGCCTTACATGGAAAGTATATGCAGCATGGACATAGAAAGAGAACTGACCCCTGAGTGAAGGTTACTACATAAATCATGGATCGAGAAAGAGGACTGAATTCAGTTAGAGTCAGAATCACACGGTGCCTAACACAATTGAGAATGTGAACAGTTTAGCAGTGTTGTTGCATACTTGCCAACATTCTGTGACCATAAAGATGTAGGATTTTAAAAGTTTCATAAATAATAATTTGCATGACAATTACATCACAACAAAATACAAAACATACATTGTGGGCACCATTGAAGCATTCTAAAATACACAACCCACCAGAGAGCACATGGAAATATGTTCAAATGTTAAAAATGTATAATTCTGAATGGTAAGTTAACACCAAATTCAATGACCTAACTTCACAGAAGGCAATCAGAGCTGGTAGGCAACTTTTGCCACTGCTCTGTAGCAGAAGCCTGGGCAATACACTTGTATTCCTGCAGTGCAAGTTGAACACTGAATGACATGGAGACTGATAATGATAATAATGATAATGATGTGTTATTTATATAGCGCCTTAATCCAAAGCGCTTTACAAAGCACATATTTACATACAATATCACCAAACCAAAATTGATACTCATTTATCGACCTCGAAAGGATGAACGGCTAAGTTGGCCTTGCCAGGATTCGAACCTGTGACCTGCAGATCACGCTCAGATCGCAGCAGTATGCGCTCAACCCGCGGAGCTATCTTACCAACCCCCCCCTCAGTCTGATAGGCACATGCTGTGTGATGGTGCTACGCACTGCCACTTGCCTTCACTGGTGGTTCACTCTGTGGGTGGTTCTTTCTAACCGTCATTTGCTTTCTCATTATCCTCATTACTCATTACTCCTAGTCATGTTGTTCCTCGTCACAGTACTTACTCATTGAGGTCTCACCTCCATTAACAGTACCCTTCTTCAATTTTTTGTGTTGTTCCTCCTCTATCTCTCATCACATACATTATTGTGCCCACCGATAAGCCTGTAGTTCCATACTTAATAATCATATGGAACCAGACACCTCCACTGAGCCATACGCAGTGGGTTATAAGTCCTGTGACAAGCAAGAACAGGACTAAGAGTAATGAAGAGTATGGGGTTGTGATGGTTGTTATGTGGTGTGTGGTTTTGATGAGGATAAAATGTTGTTGTGATATTGATCTAATGTTCGATGTGGTTTTGATGTGGAATGGGAAATCAAGGGGTCCCCTTGAAATGTGTCTTCAAGGGACAATCAAGTAGTTTAGACAAAGGCAGTTGACCTAATTATTCTCTCACTTAAACCCCCAGGGCACATATTGCACACAGCCCGGGGGGGGGCATGCAAACGCTTCTCTGTATACGTAATTGGGCACAAAGCTGACCAGCTTAAGATGCATGGGGGCTTGTGGGAGGCCATTTCAAAATGATGTTTGGGGCTCCCTTGACTAAAGATGGGAAAACCCCTCTGAAGCGCCTGTGAGGTGCGTACATTGTAATGGAGATATGTTCCAACCATCAATCCCTCCCTGTGGTCTTATTCTGTGAAAAATCTTAGATAAAACAAAAGAGCAACTCATCATAGGAGATGTTTATTGGCCTCTGCATGGCAAAACAAAAATAGGCAGCCAGTGAGGAGCATAAACACTAAATATACACATACAAAAAGCTAATAAACTCTCTTTGTTAGCAAGATGCTAGTGTATTCGAAGCTGGAGTAGAACGGCAACAAGGTGAAAGGAATGCTGCTGGATATTGCAAGGCCGGAGGGAGTGGACAGCCTGAGGTTGACAGCTTCTGTAATAATAACAATCTTTTACACTAAATCACTGTTTTAAACATATAGTCAGTCATGCTCGCTCAAGCACACTGCCACTAAGTCATGCCCAGTCACTCAGTCGCGCCCACTTAGTCACACTCAGGCATCAGCTAGCGTAGCAACCCCACCAAGGAGACCAACACGACGAACCATCCCTGCTGCCAATCCAACACTACTTAGTTCCCTTCCCCTTCTTGACAACAACGATGACCCAGTGACTTTTTCTTCTAGAGGGGGACCATCCTCGAAGGGTATCGTCGAGTAAAGCTGAGAGACTCTACTACTTCGCCTTCCAACAGACCTAAGGTACTAGGATTAGGAAAAGGGACTTCTTCATGCAGGGGTAACAAAGGGGTCCTGGATTTGTCTTGGGCCTGACCCTCCTGCTGCTTCCCAGGTGCTTTGTGGTGGTAGGACTTGTAGAAGCAAGAACAGACAATTATTGAACATATAAGGACTGGGCTCTAATTCATAAGCAAAGTATAACAAATCCTGGTGTGTTTTAATATCTCTGCACCCACTCTCTCACTAAGTACATTCCCTGCAGATCTGAACGAACCTCGGGCACCAACTCTCTGCATGTCAAGTGATTCGCCAAACAGCGGGCTGCTGGACAATCTCTTTCCTCAGCTGTCTTCCTCTTATGGATCAGCATCACCCTTCCTCTTCATCTTGAGCCGGATCTCCTCAAAATCCAGAAGCTCCTCAAGACACTCCTTTTCACCTCTCTTTTCACCTCTTCCCCTCTCCCCCCCCCTCCTTTGCTAAATCCCACAGTCACTGAGATTGGTGACCTGGGCCCTTTTGTGTCCACCTGGGTCGTGGCTCAACCCCCAATTGCTTTCAGGCTCCGCCCACTTCCAGCACTAGCTTTAGGCACCTACTGGCTTGTGCTATCACAGGCCTGCATTTATTGATTGGCAGTCAACCACTCACCAAATAATCTCTGCCAGTCACTTAACAGCTTGCAACTTACTCCCTAGCACTTCCCTCCTTGTTACTCCTAGCACTTGCCCCCTCAGCTCTCTCTCTCTTTGCACTTGCACGCTCTGAGTGCTCACAACGGCTAGCAGGACCTCTCTCTTTCATTGTTATATTTGCCTTTCATTCCCATGTTCCCTCCCTGTTGCCCTGTCGGCACTTTTAAACACCATTTACTTGATGTATAAGCACCTTACAAATAATAATAAATAATAATAATAACATAATAAATGCTCAATAAATAAAATAAATTACTTATCTTTTATTGCTGGTTGCCCAGGTTTTTCCCACACAGTATTGCCTTTTTATCGTAAAGAATATTCCGCCAGTGTTCTAAAGTAATTGCCTACATTTCTACGTTTGTGGTTTGAAGTTAAACAGTGCTTAATAATTTTAGTGCATTTTATGACATATGACATATGCCCATTTGTTCCTATTGCTTAAGATAGGAATAACCGTGGTACCATATAGTATTGTATCTATTGTTTTAACTATTGAAGTAGAGTGTTTCTGAGTGCAAAGTGATTCTTATTTATTTGTAGCTATTCACCCAAGCCTAATGTTATCTATTCAAAGAGCTGTGTTAGCACATCACAGTGTGTAGACATTCCTTTGGGGGAGTGGGGATTGACTGTACTTAAGAACCAGCCTGCATCACTACCCTTAAGTCTCAGCCTTGGTTGTCCATTGCCTCTGCGCCTCTACCCTAACCATATAGATGATAGTATCAAAGACACCCCCCTCAATTCTTTACACTAATATCATACTGCAATCAATTCTACTAGATAACCAGACAAATGTAAAGAAATTGATAAGGGGATATGTACACTGGGGAAGATTTTCTGGAAAGAATTAAATGAAGAGCACTTCAAGCTACTGCAAAACATGTATGGATTAATCCAAAATAGAGTAAAGTGCTTCCTAAGAGCAAACATGTACAGAAGGGGTTTTTATTTGTTCAAGTGCCCAATGTGTAGAGTGGGTTAAAATCCCAGCATCATTGTTGAACCAAGGGTGTGATTCTGAGCAAATAATGTTATTTCTTCTAGTATAGAGGACTGGCTTCAGCAGTGCCCAGATTCATGTTTTTCCTCTTTTGCTGCCAGTCACCAATGTGGCATGAGCCATACAAAGTACTTCTCCACAGGAGAATGAGTGAAACCATTTGCCAAACTTGTGAGGCTATGTTTGCAACATTGTTGTAAACTATGTAAATCTTTTGTTAATGGTTTACAGAACATTTGTAAACCTTTCAAACCATAGGTTGGGTATGGTTTACAAACAAGCAAACCATTGTAAACTCAAGGTTTTGAACATAGGTTACATTGTTGTAAAATGTTTGCAAACATAGTGAACACTCATTCAAATGTTGTGTAAACTACAAGTAGACATTATGTTTGCAAAATGTTTACAATAGCTGTGTAAAGTGTTGCAAAGTTGAGGTCACGCAATGGTTTACCAATCTGAGAACTTTGGTAAACTATCGTTTTCATGCAGTGGTTGTTTAGATGGGATCAGTCTCTTGGATAGGAAACGGGATGATAGCCATGCCAAATCTCCTGTTTTGAAAGTAGGTTCTTGTGATCTTCTTTTATCTGCATAGTATTTTGACTTTGTTCTAGCTTCATCCAAGGCTTGAAGAGCAGTAGCATGTCCTGTTTGTATGTCTGTTATCAGGTTATCCATTGAAGGTACTTTAGAGGAGGCCATTACTGCTGTAAGTATGATAGATGGATGGAATCCGTAAGTACAAAAGAATGAACTTTTACCGGTGACAGAATGAATGGAAATATTGTATGCAAATTCAGCATTGGGTAATAAAGAACTCCAATTGTCTTGTGCAGCAGAGATAAAACAACGTAGATATTGTTCCAATGATTGGTTAAGTCTCTCTGTTTGTCCATTTCATTGTGGATGGAATCCAGAAGTGAGAGATCTTTGTATTCCCACTGCCTTGCAAAGATATTTTCAAAGGGAAGATTTATATTGTGATCCACGGTCAGATAGTATTGTCTTAGCCTGTGTAGTTGGAAGATTGTTTGACGGAAACAGGATGCCATTCGTGCAGAAGTTGGTATCTTGACCATGGGGATGACATGTGTAAAGTTTTTCATGTAATCTATAGTGACCATGATTGAAGTGTTTTGGGAGGAAGGGGGCAATTCCGCAATAAAATCAGTGTAAATGTGTTCCCGCGGTTGTGATGGTGAGGGTGTTCCGACTAACTTCCTTACCGGAGCCTTGCAGAGAGTTTTTGTCTGAAGACAGGTGACACAAGAAGATATATAATCTCTGAAGTTTGTGGACATCTTCGGCCACAAAAAGTGTTGGTTAATCAGTTCCAGAGTGGTAGGAATTACTCTGTGTCCAGCAGTTTTATAGTCATGACACAGTGGTTCTTTATGACCCTGGCGGTAGCCTTGCCACTAAATACCGGCACAGCTGCTGCGGAAGTAATTAATTTACCGGCACCCAGCAATGGGGACTTACCGGGGCATTACAGCCCCGGCAGACCCAGTAAATCCCCATTGCTGGTTGCTGGTAATTATTACTCCCAATTCCCATTTGAGTCCCAATGGACTCAATAGGAATGTGGAGGCCGGATGCACCGGCACCATTCATGAATGGTGCCGGTGCATCCGTCGAGGTCTGTTTGCGGGTGCCGGTCTGCCCGCCAGGTCATTTCTGGTGGCCGGAAAGGCACCCATGAGCAGAACTCGTAGTTTGTCGGTCTGGTAACAAAGGTGCCGGTAGCTTACCGGCACCATTGTTACCGGACTGGCAAACTTGTAATGAGGCCCAGAGTCTTAGAATCTCTTGTTGTAAGGGAGGAGTTGGTATGTAAATCTGATGCTCGTGAAACAAGAGTTCATCTTCTTGTAGTTTGCAGATTATTACGTGTTGTTTTGTAGATTCAGTCAATTGATGGCATTAGTTCTTGATGGACTTTAAGAGGTCAGTTACAAAGAAAATAAAAGAAGCCTGGGGAAACTCCTTCTCTGGAACAAATTTGTCATTCTCACCTCTTGATTATCTGGATAATGCATCCACCATTTGATTTGTAGAGCCGGGTATGTGAAACTAACGTCAAAAGAGGAAAATAAATAGATCCAACTAGCCTGGCAACTGATTTGGCATTCACAGTTTTGTAAAACTTTGACGTTGCGATGGTCAGTACAGATAGTGATGGGATGTTGAGAACCTAGTAATAAATGTCTACATTCTTGACGGGCTTTCTTGATAGACAGAAGTTCCTTTTCTAAAATGGTGTAATTACATTCATAGGAAGACAAGATTTTTGACATATAGGCTATCAGAGGTTCGATTCCTGCTGAAGAAATCTATTTGAGAACTGCACCAATTGCAGAGTTTGATGCATCTGTTTCTAATATCAATGGATTCCTTTGGTTGGGAAGTCTCAGTATAGCTGCGGAGGAAAAGGCACTTTTAAGTATTTCAAAACTATTTTGAGCGTTTTCTGTCCAGTGGAACTTTTGACCTTTCTTGAACATGGTTGTTAACAGTTTGATCTTGAAGGAGAAGTTAGGAATGAATTTCGTATAGAAATTTGCTAAACCTAAAAAAGTTTGGATATCCTTGATGTTTTGTGGTGTTTTCCAGTTTAGAACTGCCTTGACTTTGGTGGGGTCCATGGCTGCACCGCCAGCAGACAATATGAATCCCAGATATGGTACTGATTGCTGGTGAAGCGAAGATTTTTTGATTTGAGCAAATAGGTGATGTATAGGAGACGTCGTAACACCTCTGTCACGTGGTGTTTGTGTTCCTCTAGAGACCTCACAAAAAAATAAGGATATTGGGCCTCATTACACGGATGGCGGTAACTATGGCGCTGGTAGCGCCATGGTTGCCGCCGGAGTCCAGCATGGTGAATGGCGGTATTACCGCCCCATTCCAAGGTTGGTGGGGCGGTAATTCCCCATTCACCATGGCCCTTCCCCATTCCCATTTGAGCCCCCATAGGGCTCAATGGGAATGGGGAAGGAGCAAATAACAGTAGCGCAATTAGCGGTACCGTTATTTGCTCTGAAGTCCCTCAGCGGGTCCCGTCCGTAACGTGTGGTCTGACCACAAGTTAAGGACGGGACCCACTGAGGGAACTCGTAGTAGGGCGGTAAGGGATTACCGGTGCCCTTACTGGTGCCGATAATCCCTTACTGCCATCCGTGTAATGAGGCCCATTGTCTCAGTAAACCACCAGGGAGTTTAGCAAGAGGTCTGAAAAGACATGGTCAAGGAATGTTTGGAAGATGGAAGGAGCGTTTGCCTACCCAAACAGCATTACGCAATACTCGTAATGACCGAATGGGTGTGAAATGCGGTTTTCCATTCCTCACCTTCCTGGATCCTTACCAAGTGGTAGACTCCTCTGAGATCCAACCTAGAAAAGATAAATGCTCCTTTTAGGGCCTCCAGAATGTTTTGAATGAAAGGTAAATGATACGAGTCTTTAATGGTGATTTTATTGAGTACCCTGTAATCAATGCAAGGTTGCAGTTTCTTGCAGTCTTTCTTTGGGATGAAGGATAAGGCAGCACCCGTTGGAAACTTCGATTCTGTTGTGTTGCTCTGATGTAAATTGGTCTGTAAATATGTACGGATTGCTACCTTTTCGGGTTCCGATAACGTATACATGTGACCAAAGTGGACTTCTGTGTTAGGCAATACGTCATTGGCACAGTCATCTCCCCTGTGAGGGAGTAATTCTTTAAATTTTTCATTAGAGAATATATCTAGGAATTCATGATAACATTCTGCCAATAGTTGAAGTGTCGAGATGTTAGTGCTGATTGGCTCAGATCTTTGGATTCTGTATGAATATGTAAACCCCCGGCTCCTTGTTGAAGGCAGGATGGCAAACATTGTACGTACCCCAAAAAGAAAGTTATTGCAGTCCAATTTATATAAAGTTGAATTTCATTAGCCAGGGCAGTCCCAATATCAAAAGCCTTTATAAAGGCGAAGTACAGTCATTCAGAAAGGGAGGAAATGGACATTGTTAGGTTTAAGTGTGTCCCTTAATTGGTCCAGGAGTCAAGGGTGTACCATCTACGCCATCAACAGGGATGGACACAGTTTTCCTGACTTGTGGAATGTTGTTTTGCTCAGCCCACTCTGCATCCATAAAGGGTCTGGCTGCACCGCAGTTGATGAGGGTAGGAATTCCTGTTAATGTCTTGTTGGTAAAACACAAAGACACCTGTAGGACCATGAAGGCATTAGAATTGTGGATGCAGCCTAGTGGACCCATCTGTAGTTACCTTCACGGATGGTCAGGGGCATTTCCCGAAAGCAGTGGTGGAGTAAGTGGATAGTCCTTAAAAGCATGCATCTATGCTCCACAAGGTCTTTTTGCAGTTTCGTTCCTCTGGTGTGAGTTGTCCACGAGCCATACCCAATTGCATAGGTTCTCCTTCTTCCGAATGTCTCGATACTTTAGAATGGTCTGAACGTGGTGTTTCAGAAGGGACATGATAAGTCCTACTTTTCTTCTTCTCTAGGTTTCTTTCTTGTATTCTATAATTCAGCTATAACACCAATGAGACTATTTCAGCAAGATTATGTGGACGGGGTATCCTGGAGACTTTGTTTTTAATATCTTTGTTTAATGCGCATGGAATATAGTGAACAATGCGTCATCGAGGTAAGCCGTTTCTGATGCCAATTGTTTGGACTGGGTGATATAGTTTAGGATGTCCATACTGACTTGACTTAAGTCTAGTAAGTGTTCTTTTGTGGAAACCACCAATTCTCTTTGACCAAACATAGCCTGTAAGCTATTAACAAAGGCAGCATGAGAATCAAGTAACTGATTGTTTGTGGTTATCCAATCAGTTGGAAAAAATGACAGCTGCAGGGTAAACTGGACTAAGCATGCATGGACAAACTCTGTAAGTCTTTTTGGGTTTCCATCGTATTTACCGGCAGCCAAGGGACCCGGCGAAGTTAAGTGTGAAGTTCTTTTACTAATTGTCTTAAATGTTTTCAGTATTTATGTTTTGAACTTCCACATTTAGTGATTGGACAGCTGCGACCAATTGTTGCACTTGTTGATCCATTTTTCTTTTTTGTTGTTGCTATCTCTTAGGTATGCGTTAAATGCCAAAATATTACTCATGGTAGCAGTGAGGTATGGATGTTTGTGGAAGAGTCCACCCAGGTGTTCAGAATCCCAATAGAGGACAGGACTCTGTGAACCCAGTGGACAACGCCCTCAAGAAACCCTCTCTGGGAAGAAAACCTGATTCAGGAACTGGTGCAGCAAGAAGGGTTTGTAATCCAAATAGTGGTACTGGTGGTTTCAGAATTGTAGCACAAAGTCCAGTTAATGGCAATTCCGTAACGTGGGAGGTAGAGCCAAGCGTGAATTGTGTTGTTCCACTACATGTGGTTTGATCCCACAAATATGAACATATATGAATAAGGAAATAGAGAGTTCACTCAAACGCAACAGAGGAGTGTAGAAGAGATAACTAAGAACAAGAATAGTGACGGAAGTGTAGAAGAGGACAAATGAAAGAGTGAGAAGTGAAGACAGAGAAGAAGAAAAGGGCAAACAAAGGAAAAAGACCAAAGTTAGTAAGAAGTCTGTAAAAATAAGGGCAAGCAAGGAATAGAGACAGCGCAGCGCTTGGATGTTCACAGAATAAACACGGCACACCCAGCGCAATGCACAACGCTGCCAAGTAACCAAATGGAAACAAAGGTTTCCTCAGAATGGGGACAAAATAATAGGAAAAGGACAGGTAATGAAACAAGGATAAAATGGCAAAAACGGAGACAGCTGAAGGTTCAGCACAGAAGTGGAAAGGCGAGCCGAGGCAGCAACATGGAAAGGAAAAGAAATGCGGCAAGGCAGAAATAAACGTGCAGAGGCACAAAGGAACAAGGGGATGCCTGGAAGGCATAATGAGGGATAACGGAAGAGCCCCTTAGGAATACAAGTAACGCTTAATGAAAGGAGCGTGAAGCAAATAGCAACTCACTGAGTTGACCTGATCCCGCCAATATAAAGAATCCTGTCGGAAGGTCTGATTAGGCACCATTTTGGAATAAACTAGACTGCTCACTTGTAAACTGAAATGGCATGTAAAAGTTGCATCTTGCTGTAAGTCTGTTATGTACCAGATGGAATTTCCTCCATTTGTACCATAATGATCGAACACTGCTTTTAGAGGATTGTCCCATCACCCGCCTTCCTTTTCTGTGACTAGTTTGCTCTCAAACCTTGACTCCAATACTCCATGTGTCCTCATTTTACTCGATCTCTCTTCTGCCTTTGACACGGTCAACCATGCCATCCTGCTCAACCTTCTCCGTGATAACCTCGGTATCACCGATTAGGCCCTGGCTTGGCTGACCTCTTTCCTCTCCGATCGACCCTCCGAGGTCCAACTTGGGTCCTTCCTCTGCTTTATCTCTACCTGTGTTGTTCCCCAGGGGTCTAACCTATCTCCCTGGCTGCTCAACCAAAACCTGTAATTTCTTGCCCACAGCATTGCTGCTCTCTGCTCCAACTTTAGGTGCTATGTGGATGACACTCACCTCATTTTCAGGCTCCCTTCCGCCACCTCTTCTCCTTCTCTCACCTCTGACTGTCTGTCCACTATAGGAGTTGTGTGCCGCCAATGATCTCTGCCTTAATGCCAGTAAGACTGAGATTCTTCTCATCGGCCCAACTTCTCCCTCCTTTTCTATCGCTCTCTGGCCAGCCACGCTTGGCCCTCTTCCTTCTCGCACCTGTGAACCTCAAGGTCATCTTCGACTCCACACTCTCCTTCTCTCCTCACATCTCTGACGTCTCTAAGAAGTCACACTACCAGCTAGACCTCCTCAGAGGTATTCTTCCTTTCCTCTCCTTCCCCCAGACGCTCAATGTCTCCAGAGATCTGGTTCTCTCTAGGCTGGACTACTGCAACAGCCTCTTTCTAAATCTGATTGCTTCTACTCTCCACCCTCTGCAACTCATCAGAACCGGACTGCAAGACTTGTCCTTGGCCTCAAGCCCAGGGATCATATCTCTCTAGGACTGAAATCTCTGCACTGGCTCCCAGTGGCAGTGAGGATTAAGTTAAAAACCCTCTGCATTGTCCACAAGACCTTCTGGGGCCTTGGGCCTCAATACCTTCAACTCTCTCTTCCTAAATATCTTCCCACTCGAGCTCTTTGCTCATCCGCCTCCAACTCCCTCAGTGCCAGTCGCTTCTCCAAGCAACAAGTTGGTGGTAGATCTATTTCTTTCGGCTAGGGCCTCCCTCTGGAACAGCCTCCATGCCTCTGTGAAACTTGAGGAGAACCATCTCCAGTTCCAGAAGCACCTCAAGACCTTCCTCTTTGCTTCTGCTTTCTCTCCTCCTCCCCCTGACTGAAACTGCAGTAGTCACCTGGCTACCCTCTGATCTCAGGCCAAGGTCCCCTCCCCCACCAACTGCACACCTGCACTGCCCGCCTGGGCAACCACTGCACTTGGGGGCTGTGTCTGTATATCTACAGCCCCTACCAGCTCTTGACACTGGATGTGTGCACTTACCCCTGCACTTGCCACAAACTGGCTGCACTTTTTACCTATTATTTTTTTATTCTATTTATTTATTACTGTTGATCCTATGTACTGCACTGCCCCCTACCCCTTCCCCCGCACCTTCCCTTTCCCCCTCCCCTTCACTTGCACGTTCTCAATGTCACCTGGCCTAGTAATATCGCTGTCTCTGTCATCCGTTTCTTCCCCCTCCCTTGCCTTGTCACGCCTTGAAACACTTGTGTATAGGCGCGTTATAAACGCCATATCATACCATAGTGTTTACATGGGACAGTGTTACATGATCTTAATTAAAGGTCAGATGTATGTTTGTCGGGAATGTTTGTCTGATGCAGCCATCACCTGTTGTCACAGCTAGAGGGCACTGTTGCCTTAAGATATACAAAGAAAATGCCAATTTGCAATGCTTCACCTGTTTCCCCCGCTAGAGGGAGCAGTTGCCTTAAGATATATAGTGGTCCCACTGTGTCAATGAAAACCTGTACTTTGGCCCTGTACACTGGCCTTCACACTAGCATTGCTATATTGACCCTTTCAGATACTATCAATTGATCAGGTAACGTCATTCCACCAGGCAGTCACCCCATAAAAAAGTATTTAGGAATAAAAAGCTGAAACACTATCTTCCTGCTGTCTCAATCAAGGCGCCTCAATTGGGCGTCATTACAAGTTTGGAGGTGCAGGGAAAAAAGTGGCAGTAATTCCATTACCACCACTTTTTTGGCAGTAACGTAAATTACTACAATTTTTCCGGCACCGTCAAATTATAGGTTTGGGCTAATTTACTGTTGGCAGTATTACCACATGGCAAATCAGCCAATATTTGGAGGAAAAGTGGCAGGTTCACCTCCACCTTGTTGCTGGACATAAATCCTCCACTTTTCCACCAGAAATAGGCAGATTTACCACACAGTAATACCGCTGGTTGTAAATCCACCCAAAATAGCCCTTTGAGTCCTAAACTCGTAATGATGCTCGTGTTTTATGAACTGACAACTAGAATTTGTGGGACTCAAAATCAAAAAAACCTGTGCTGGAACTAGGAGCTGGAGGGTACAGGGCCATTTAGAGCATTGCTAGAGCCCTTTGTCCAATCTATTGTGCCATCCGTACACCGGGCGCAAAGGTGCATGATTTATTGTGGCAATCCCTGCCCGCCCCCTCATTCCACCTACCATGCCTTGGTGTCCTTCCATGCATTGCCTTCCTCGTGAGGGAATGCAACATGTTTGCTATGACGTAGAAAGATGTCCAATCAACCTCCCAACTAAGACAATGGCCTAAACTATCTGCGAGAATCATTCATTGTGACTGACACTTGACAGGATGGGGATCTCACTGACGTCAGAAAGCGATGATTGCAGCCATGTAAATGGAAGTAGGTCATAAAACGGTGACATTAACACAGAGTGCAGTTGACAGAAAAGCCAGCGTGGCCAGAAGCAGAGAAAGTAAATAACAGCAGTGTGGACATGTGTACACGTGAAGAAACGTCTGTGTCCTACTGTGATGGGTCATGTGAGATAAACAGCGCATCAGGGGTTGGCACTGTAAATCAACTCAAAGGTTAGACTCCTCTATATAGCTGTTACCTTTAACATTGCTAAATGCATTCAGAAATTCTAGAGCACACATGTGTACTGTTACTTGGATTTATACCACGCACGACTGCCATGTGCATGGTCTTGAATAAACGAACTCTAGTTTGGTTAGTACTAACCCGGTGGGAGTTTATTCAAGTAAACTCTAAACCACCATATTTACGTCCAGGACGATCCTTCCCAAACTCCCCCAGGAATCCAGGCAGCATGGATTGTATAAGTGCAGCTGTGAAGGTTTTCGAGGCATGTACTGTCAGGGTTTGTGATCAGTCTTGTAGGCAGAGGCAGCAGGTTGCTGGCAGATTTGCTACTGTAGCAGGTAAGGAAGGATTACCTTGAGTTGCATTTGGGCAGATGGGAGAGGAAGAATGTGTACCGGTTGTTTACTTTTGGTGCACACACATAGCTCTTGGAACTGTGACTAGGCAGGTGATTACATTCAATGGCTGTGACTGAGTGTGCAGTGCAACACACATGCCATATTCTTCCAAACTAGGGAGAAGAAAAGTCCAATGACACAGTGTGCGACTTGCAGGCATGCAACATTTGTTGTCAGTGTCTAGGGAGGAGAACCCCACAGTGTCACTTGGAGTCAGGACATTCAGGGGCCGCGTAACTGAGTGTGCAATGCATTGATTGCCATCTTGCAGTGAACAGGATGTAGATGTCGCTATCTGGTGTGCCAGCATGCCCAAAGCACCCAGCCGTGTCCAGGAAGAGGTAGGTGGCTGGACAGTGTTTTATGAAAAGTCACAAAAGTGGCGGCCAGTGCAGAAGTCAGAACTCTGCACAGTACAGTTAAGGCATGCATCTTGATTATGTAAACCATGGATATACAGGAGTAAGCCTATAGGAACTAATAGAAAATCAGCTTGTGGCCTACATCGCAAGTTGAGGGTGAATTTATGGAGCAATCGAATCCCAGATCGAACTCAAGGTAGGTTTCCAGGTCACACACAATGATATGTGTGAATATCAGGGGCCTCGATTTTCAAATCAAATCTTTGACTTAATTATCAAGTTATTTCCAGCCAATCACAACCCAAGAATCTCATTACAAATGTTTGAGGTTCTAGAAAAGGTCAACCTCACTTCCTGTTCCTTTCTGGGTTTTGCTAGGCTTTGACAAAAGGTGCACACGCTCTGAGGGTGGTTTGAGTCTGATGGAGAATATTGAGCAGAGCTTTAAGCAGTCTAAATAGTCATGTGTTCGTTTTTTGTGTAGTTTGTTGTTCTCAGGAGTTTTTTGTGATCTTTTTTTCCCCTTTGTTCCAATGTTTGCCCGCAGTTTTGTTTTTTTCCGAATATAAAATAAAGGAAAAAAGTGACACGTTTTCGACATTTGCCTTTTAATTTTTGTTTCGACTAATAAAACTTAAAAGAGCCCAAAAAAAACTCAAAGATCCCACCGCAGTCCTATTCCCACAAAAAACAAAATGTTGTTTAGCCTTTACCAGTTTCTCCGTGCATGTTTATTGTTGTTGTCACGGCCCCCCACCTGCTGTTGTGTTGGTTTGTTATAGTGTAGTGTTGTATAGTGAATTGGCTGGTGCCTGGTGTGTGTATGGTTCTAGGCGGGGGAAGATGCTGAGGCATTAGGGGTGGACTTAAGAGGAGTGGGGAGGAGGCATGGCTATCAGAGGAGTACCAAACACAAAGATAAGGGAGGCAGAGTCTCCAGTGGGGGACCCCAGAAGCATTGGAGAGGGAGTGCTTTTTGTGGGTACCCCCAAATATGCAGGGTCTGTGAAGGAGCAAGAGGGCATGTAGGTGGAGGATGACATGGGCATGTTCCGCATGTGGTAGAAGGAGGGCTACAGCACGCTCTCTGGAGGAATAGTATGTAGGACCGGTTCTGCCTACATGGGTCCATTGCTGAGGTGAAAGTGATCTCCACTCATCAGTTTGAGGGTGCTGAGGAGAGGCAGGTCTGTCAGGAGGAGCCTTGGGGATGATCAGCCGGTGCTGTTGCCTTAGGAGGTAATAGACCTATCTGTGGAAGAGAAGGAGGAGGAACTAAATGATGTGGATGAGCGGGTGGTTGAGTAGGAGCCTCGTCCAGTGCCTGCCAATGTGTAGAGGGCAAGGCAGGCACTAACCCACCACACACCCCACATGGTCCTGGGTGTGGGAGGTTTATGACTGGCCACCAGGGAAGATCGAAAGGTGGAGGAGGGGGAGTTCTTTAGCTGGGTAGAAGGCTGTGGGATGGAAATGAAGTGATGGGCATGCAAAACCACATTTGTTGGTGGCATGCCATAATATATCAGGTGAATGAGCCCCCATCTCCAGCTGAGCATACTAGTGACATGGCTGCCTCCACCAACCCTCTAGCGATGGTGAAGATGCAGGTCTTAGTTCCTCCCTGAGCCATGGTGGAGCACAGCATCATCGGGCATACCATGCCAAGCTTCATAAGAACAACGAGGCCCACCCAGCCTGCTCATTTAGTGCAAGTGGTACCAGAAAATGTGTCCAGCTGCAGGCCCCTGATGCTGACGTCACTCTAACAAGTAGCTGGGCATATCAAAAGCAGCATCCACATTCCAGCAAAATGCCTGGGGCAGGGATATGGGACATGCTGTTACCTGTTACCTGTTCCAGGCATTGTGCAAATCCCGCAAGCCAGCGGGGTGCTGGACTACACTTTATCAATGGCTAGAAGGGAGATGCCACATGCAGCGGGACCAACCTTTGCTCTTGTAGGTCACTGTGAAGATTCGGAAGGAATGAGGCAGTCATGGGGAAGGGTCTGACCTCACAGGGAAACGTGTGATAGTGGTAGCAGTCTGTAGAGAGCTTGAGAAATTTAGTTGGAGGCAACACAATGTGGCAGAGGTTGTGCACATTGTGGGTGGATGCTCTCTGTGGGAGAGCCTGAGAACTTTAAGGGGTGGCTGTGGCCTATGAAAGGCACTGAGGGTTTTAAGGAGTGGCAGTGCTCAGTGCGACTCTCAAAGACAATCATGTTAAGTTTAAGGGTGGCATCATTCTGTGTGAGCGCTCAAGAAATGTAATGGGTGGCTGCACCCTGACATGGGGCCTGTGAAATATAATGGGTGACTGCACTATGTGGGAGGCCCCAATAACTTTAAGGGGTGGCTGTGAACCTTAGTGAATAGCAGCGCTCTGTGGGAGACGTGTGAAAAGCCATGCTTGTAAATAGGATTTAAAATCATTGCAGGCAGACTGAGTAAAGTTGTTTGTAAGTCAGCGGCTGGTCAAGACCTCATGCACAAGGACAGCTATCCATTTCCAAACCATGTACAACACAAAGAAAGCCTGCTCCACTTTTCAGTATCTGACATGTACCTTGTAACAAATCCAAACTGGTATATTAGATATTAATAGATGTTAATCCATGTCTTCTGCAATGAAAGCATTTTTCATTTGTATATATGTAAATTGTTCAACATGCTGCATTGCGAAGCGTCTCTTGTTATTGGAAAAAATAGCCCCAGTGCTAGAATCTCTCTCAGACTGTACACTCGCAGGAGCAGTTTAGCGATTCAACGGCAACTCACACATATAAAAAAAATAATAATAATAACAGCAACTCACACAAGGTGCCTCTGGCCAGATGGACCACTTGCTGCATGAATACTGTACAGGGTCATCATCCCAACCCACAGATGATATTTCCAGTAGACAGGCACCAAGAATCTGCCCAGCTGGTAGTCTGTTGTCTGTTCCTTTTGATGGCCAGCCTATGTTCAAAATGCACGAGTCATTGAGGAGGCTGTCCATAGCATCTCATATGGGTACGCTGTGCCTGCACACCTCACAGCGCTTTGCACATGTGTCAGCGATGCACTGCCCACCGGTATCATCAGTCTTGAGCTTGACATTCCCAGAACATTGGGCAACATTCTGGCAGGCTGATGTAATGCTTACTGCTGCCATTCTTTCTGTTTCAGTGTATTGCCATTTCATCAGAACTTCATAGTAATCACACAACATCATAATGCATGTGTCAAATACATAAATCATATAAATGTACAAAGTACAAGAGATAAAAGACATTAAAATGGAATAGCAAAAAGTGCTTGTAATAGGGCAATCATCACAAAAATGTGCGAAAAGGCAATCCAGATCAATGTACATGAGATGGATACATAGCTCATAACATACTTATTGCCAGCATTCTTTCTTCAATTGATGTTGCAAACCCTGCAGCAAAGCATCCTTGCACCTTTGCACAGTGCCTTCTCCTTCTAATATTTAATGCAAATCCTCCTGCCCATATAAATATGGATGTAAAGGAGCCAATTTTACCTTGAAATATGGGGCCTTTGAGGAAGCCCGTAGGTACTCAATATTTCCTTTAACAACCCATGGATCACTATGCAAGGTTGGAACTGGTTACTCAGGAGCCTTGTCACACTGGCATTACCTGCCAAGGCATGAACCCTTTCCATGTTGACAATGTTCAGCTCAAGTGGGTGCCCCAGAGGGATAACGGCACAGATGGTCCAGTGTGATACCTGGACCGTATGGTGGCCTCCTTAAGATGCACATAGCAGACATTAGGCAGCAGCTACACCTGACACAGTATCATGAACTGGAGCCTTGCTGTGAGTATTGTGGTTATCCGTGATGTCACTGCACTGCTTACATAGCCTGTGCAAAATGTGCAATCTGGAGTTCCAAAACGTGGCTACTAAGGTTTTAGCAGTGTGCTTTGACAAACTGTGGCACACCTGTAGTTGGCAAAGTGTATTTTTGGCTTAGTTGGCAAAATGTATTTTTGGTATGGTAAGCCCAGCTGAAATGTAAACTGGTTTCTGGATCACAGTGACCAATTTATTCACAGGCTGACAATTGCTGATAAAGCATTTCACTACAATTTTAATAATAACACAAAGCAGGAGATGTGCATTGTCTTGACAATGCATAATGCAGCAAGGCTATTTTATCCATTGTCTGTAAGACTTTGGCCCCCTTGTATAACTCTGGGACCGCTCTTGGCTGATAGAGGAAGGAGGGTCTGCTGTGATGGCCTTGTAGTCCATGCTGGTCTTACCACTGGTCCACACGTACAAAATGAAGTGGACATATTTTACTGCTGTAGTAAGTACCCCCCTTTAGCCATAACCTTGTCGTCCAATTCTGGTACCATCTCCTGAGAGAAAAAACAGCGGACAAAAACTTGACAGCATTAATCAGCATTTCCCATTAGCTGTTGAAATGCTGCCAAGACCGGCAGGCTGCCGCCGTACATGCATTTTTTTCCAGCCTCTGGTAATGGGGACATACAGGGCCATTACAACCATGGCCGACGCTGTATGTCCTCATTGCCAGGGGCCGGAATCCATTACTCCCCATTCCCATTGAGCCACATAGGCTCAATGGGAATGGGGAGGTCGGATGCACGGGTACCATTCAGAACAGAGCAGGTGCATCCGACATGCTGTGTTCGCGGGTGTCGCTCTGCCCGCCTGGTCAGACCTGGCGGGCGGAAAGGCACCCGCGAGCACAACTTGTAGTTTGCCGGTCCAGGAACTACGGTACCGGCAAGCTTACTGGTACTGTAGTTCCCGGGTCGGCAAACTTGTAATGAGGCCCACTGACCTGATGCACTGGGAAATCACTATTATGCATCGCTGTTGTAGAAGGTGGTGTTCAGTGACCCAAGCAATTGTACTACAACGAAGAACATCTGGGGTTATTGTGTGTAATGGTCGTGGTATGCTGTTGTCTGACCTTCTGATTTGTTTCCAATATCTCAACATTTTGCTGCAGCATATCAGACATAATAAATTCAGTACCAAAGTTGGTCTCTGCATTTTCTCAGTGTAAAGCCTTACCTAAAACTGGAATGGCTTCGCTTGAGGTTCCCAGGTGACACAGGGATACAAATGTAGCCAGTACCCAGGCTCTCCAATGGACCTTGATGGAAAGGCTAATGTGAACAGCGCTTCCACCCAGCCCCTCAAAACAGTAGGGTTTTGCGTGCCGTGACCTTCTTATGGACGTCATCCTGTTCTATGATTGGTCGGTGTTGCCTGCGTAGTGGAGAGAGAATGAGTACTGTGAGTGTGCTGTCTGGGCTATACACCTACCCACCCCAACATGGATATATATACCCAGTGCTCTGGTTGGAGTAGACAAAATTGGTTCCCAGCATGGCTTCTCTTCTGAACTCTTCATTGTAGTTCCACGCTTTGGGTACCAGCGAACCGGCCGCAATGTTAGTTTTGCCCATTGTTAGTACACACCATTGTAGTCATAGTCTGCTGTTTCATTCACACCTAGCATCAGTAGTTCGTTATGGATTCAGAAGGTAAACATTGTCTCTCAATGTCTCTCAAATCAGGCCTCTCATACAGGTGAGTGAAGATGTCTGTAATGGTCTCTCAAACAGATAAGCAATTGTCCCTCAAAACAGGGTAGTGAGGATGTCTCTCAGAACAGGTAGTAATCGACTCTCAAACAGGTAAGCAATTCTCTCTCAGAACAGGTAAGTAACAATGTCACTCAAACAGGTAGCAATGGTTAGTCAAAAGGTTCCTGTGCATGCAGTTGCTTTGCATATTAGTAGTCCTCCAGGTGCACACTAATCTCTTTTCTTTTTAGGTTTCGAAAGTACTGTGTGGTGCGGGAGTCCTCCCTGATGCGGCAGGCCAGGTTGGTGATTACGGGAACCAGTGAAGAAGTGCTGCGATACAGGAGGCCCTCCTGAGTTGTGGCAGGTCCAGTGAGTCAGAGTACAATCCGGGGGAAAACTAGGAGGAAATCAACATTCATGAACTAGGCACTCCCAGCATCGGTACTCAATCAGGTAAAGCGTTGTTCCTGGTTGCGTGAAGGACACTCAGCGTTTATAGGTCTGCTGCAAGACGGTGGATGGTTGAGCATCATGGGAGGTGTAGTTCCATCTCCCTGCTCAGACCATGGTAGTCCAAGACCTGCCACTCACCTTTGCTTTGAGGCTGGACATTTTTGCCTAAAACGGGTGTGAGGAGTATGACGTGGCCTCTTGGCCCATGGTTATGTGTGAGTGTTTGTAGGTGTTAGAAGTGAGTTGTCCCACTTCTGGGTCCCAGGCCTGACACTCAGCACACTATTTTCTGGCTGAGTGTGCAAGTGGGCAAATTCAGTTGCTGGTCATTCGGTGTGCAGTATGGTCACATTTTTTACTTCCATTGTAGGCTAACAACACACAGGCTGGGCTCATCCTGGTGTGAATGAACTGGCAGTGATGGTGGTGTTGTTATATATACCGCCTAGTGATGTGATGCACTTTTTGATCTGTGACAGGAAGGTGGTTGGTTCAAGGAAAGACTGTACACTTGTCAGGCGGTTGAACATCCTTTACAGCTCTGAATCTGTGGTGTCATTCTCCTTTCAGTATCATTGTTTTCCTGCAGCAATGCACATTCTTGTCTGGTCTTTAATGTATATATAAACATTGTCTTGATTATCATCCATGTCATGGTCAACATCTTTACAGTGTGACTTATCATTGGATGGGCTTGCTTGCCCAGCTTCCTTCTGGGTGCCCCTCAGAAGAGCTTTAGCAGCGCAGACAGAGAATTCCCACCTTCTCAGGAATTAATAAGGCACAAGCCACAGCAGTTATTTTAATCAAGTTAAATAATGTTAACTAGTCATGATATTCTGGTGTAGCCTATTTAGATTATTTATTTTATTTATTGGGTATTTATAACACGCCTATACACAATGTCTATCAAGGCCCATATGGAAGCGTGACCTTAAAAACATAAAACATGAAAACCCTAAAAACAGAATAAACCCTGAAGAGGTCAAGAACAAATATAAAAAAGTTGCTCCATGAAGAGAAGATCTAATTAAGATATGCCCATACACGTTAACCAAATAACCTTCCCTCTCCACCGTGATTCTACCACACTTACAACTTATGACTCTACCGTCCACCAAAGGCCACGTTTAGATATTACCAGACAGCCTTGACTCTTTTTACCTTTGCTCTGCAAAAAGGTTACCAGACTTATATCTATATCCAATTGTTTTATGTTTGTTGTAATATGAATAATGTTCAAGCAGCAGAATTTCTGTTTCTCATGGTGCCTTAGCAAACGTCTCACCCACACTATGTAACCCAACAGTCAGTTGAAATATCGGATACTGACTGTTAGTAAACAGGCTACTTGGATATTTAACCTCATCCCATTCTTCCTATTCTTTGCACATATGTCACATAATTGCTTTGAAGTGCTACCCTTGCAAGTTAACACATTATTGAAAAAAAGACAAATTTGCCCTCTGAGGATTTTAAGTAGGTAAATGTTCTACTCAGAGTCTCCTAATTTAGCACTGCTAACATACCCTGGAAGTGGAGAGAGATTGCAATATCCTTTACTTGGCCTAGAAGGGATTATCAATATGGACTGCCTGGCATTACTCATACATAGTATTGCGGCAACAGATATTCTGAAAACTAGAATGCTTTTGACACAATCTGCATGTTTTTCAAGTTGTCAGAGTTTTATTGGGCATAAAGCTTAACAAATGATATAACTCTCTGCAATACAAAAACTGTTTCGGTGAGCACTTGTATAATCCTACCCAACAATATTAGGGTGGAGTATGTTGCAAACAATCTTGTATGTACTGCAACATAATTGAGTAAATGCAGATTCATGACATTTTCTTAAATGCTCCATAATATCATGATGAGTCTTTAAACAAGTTTTGCTTGCAAAGTTTTGTGGGTATGCAAATATCCCAATTAGTATTTTAGTTACAATACCTCACTTTTTTACAGCTCCCTGTTAACTAGTATTGCAGGCTAGTACAGGAGTCGGGCTCGGGTACGGGGAGGTGGGGCAGATGGGGAACACTCCCGGGGGGTGAAGAACAAATCAGCAACTTTCAAAAACCAAGTCAGATGTTTCTACAGTACAGTGAAGTAAATATGTTGTTTGTTTTCAAAAGGATAGGAAACTCTAGTAGCAATCTGGGAAACTGCACTTTCTATTTCTTTCTTTGCTCAGCTGCTATCGGATTTTCAATAAAATCATGTGTTCTGCATTTATGGCCGATAGCATTTCAATGCATCTTGTTTAACTGATAACTGGGAATTGCAGAACAGTGTCCCTAATTACAGAAGAAGCCACCCAATCGTTTGTACCTCTGAGCATTGTGTAGACTGTGGTGAGCGTGGGTGGGCAAGACTATAGGCTGTATTATGTTTACTGTAATTTCGCTTCCATTGTCAGTGTTACAATCAGGGGTCTGATAAGATTGTACTCCCTATTAGGGATCAAATGATTTGTCATGAAGTACAAAAGTAATTAGCTTTGCCCATAGGGAGACTTTATGCTTATTAAAAGATGTTCTTTCTCCTTAAATTTCATCTTGACTTTGGGCAGTAAAATTAGACTTCCTTCCTATACCACTGGTCTGCTGGTCTCTGATTCAATAATACCAGTGGAGCTTTGTGCTTTGAAGCAGGGGGTGGGCTCCCACATCATGTACATTGTTTCCTATTTATGTTGGCCACACTTTCCTGTTTTAGGGAGTAAAAATGGGTGGTGTGTGTGCTTCTCAGCTGTAAGGCTTGTTTTGAGTGCGTGTTGTCACAACTCTGTTCACTGCTGTGTGCATAGAAAGCAGAGGCACTGGAATTATGTGGTGCAGTTAAAATGATGCAATTATCATCCTTACACAAATTACGAGAGCCATGTTTTCCTGGTCCTTGATCTCCTTAATTAAAGTTGCACATGAACTCCTATCGGCATGTTTTTTGACACAGACCTTTTAGTTGACATTATTCTGAATATGGAGGTCCAAGTGTGGCCCTGGTGACCCCCACCCGACTCGCACCCCGGAGGCAGGGAAATGATAGAAGCACATCACTCTTGGGCCCTTTGCCACCATCATCGATGTATCGCAGATTTGAGAAACGTCCCTCGCGCAGACAGCCAATCAACCCATACCAGACTTACGATATGGAGGAGATAGAGTTGTCATCAGTTGAACAAGGTGACTGACTACAACCTCGAAAACGGATGCTGTCATCACTGACATCACTGTCATGAATGACATCCCGATGTAGGTGCATGTAGACATGAAGCATATAGGCATCCATGCATGAAGCTACAGTAACACTCAGTTTATTGCAAATAGACATAAAACAAATGCTTATGACTCATGCAGATAGAGGTCCGACACACACACATATTACACGGCCACGATAGTGGCCGTGTAGTTATGGTTAAGTTGCCAATCCCATAGGAAGAGCACGTTTTGGGCGGCTTATAACTTCGCTCCCCCTGGACGAATCCTCACCAAACCTTGCAAGAAAAGTATATGTCCCACTCTGAATTCTTTAGCAAAGTCTGGTGAGGTTTGGTCCATAGGGGGCAAAGTTATAGGGGGGACCCAAAATTGTATTTTTTCCCAAAGACTGAATGGGGGAGAACTTTGCGCACGGCTACAGATCAAACCGCTGGACGGATTTTTACCAAATTTGTGGCAGGAGCAGCGATTTGGTCCCAAAAGCGTGTTTTTGCAAATTTGGTGAAAATCCCTTCAGTACTTTTTTTTTAAACAATCAAAAAGTAGGTCTAAAAAAATGTGTGATATCTATGTCCCCTCCGTGGTCACACTTCCCTGTTCGCTCCACGGACAAGATAACGATTGGCTAATTGGGCGAGTCATGTCCACGGACATGACGCGTTCGCTCATTGGATGGTGAAGAGCGTGAAGTGCGTCAGATTCCTCTGATGCGCCCACCATCTTTCATCCGTGTTTTGATGTCCACGGACATCGCCGCAAAAAAATATAAAAAAACACAGCATTGCACTTGTTAAACTTATCAAATACTGTCTCGGAAGGTGAGGGTTGATGAGGCTGGGATGGGATGTGGCAGCAAGAAGTTAAAAAGTGGTGTTTTTTGGCACGAAAGTTATACCGTACATTTGGAGGTGTCGCTCAATATAATGTGCGTAAAGTACAGGCGAAGGACTAATGTGTCTGTGTTACAATGTATGTAAAATAATATTGGAGTCAGACTGGCGCCCCCTAGAGTTTGGCATCTGAGGCAGCCACATGCAGTGTTTGATGGAAACAGCGGCTCTGCACGTGTATGCGAGTACCAGTTCTCATGAATGCGTTGAGCCATGTCGTTGCAGAGTGAGAATGTATTTGGATTCTGAGTGAAGTTCACCAGCTTTGATTTTTTGGTTGCGAGCTAAGGAAGCCCACGCATGGGACAGAAACTATAAGGGTCAATTGTTTTTTAACCTTGAGGGAAAGGGAATATTCAGTAAGAATGCAGTGAGAAGAGGTTTGGAATAAAGAACATTTGATAAGGTTATGCATTCCAAAGATTTGTAAGGAACATGTAAAATCAGTTCATGAAGATTCTTTGGTGCGAACGCATTGAGCATTGCAGTCTAAGTTACGGGAAGAGAATGGAGACGGTGAATATCATGTAAGTTTGCTTTTGACGACTGTACACCGGAACAAGCTTTAATTTATTATTATTTGAGCATTAATTTTGGCAATGTAACTGAAGTACTGTCTTTCTGTGTGGTTGTCATTTTTTTATGGTTATGGGGAGTGCAGAATTTAGATGTATGTAGACTATCAGTAGATTCACCCAGGTTCAACGCTAATATTTCTTTAAAATGTCATGTATGTCCATATCGATTTGTGTATGAGTTTCATGTTCTTTTTGTCTTTTTTGAGATTGTTTGCTGTGTGTGCTAATCGTTAGTTTAAACTGTAAGCCGAATTAAGAAATCAATAGATGTATTGTATAAAGGTTGGGTATTGATACATATTTTATGTTATGTTTTCCAAATAGCTACATGCTGCCTTACTGCGATTGCCATGGATTCCAGATGCCTACTGATGGATTCTTTATTCGCCAGGTGCATGTAGTCGTGAACGGCTGGATCACCGTGACTTTTTTGTGGGACGATCGCCCAGGGCACATGTGCCCGAACGCTGCAGTAGCGATTAGGAGTAACATAACATCTTTTATGGTGGTCTAGGCCCAAGTTCATGCAGACGCCCTGGAATTCACTGTGCGACCCAAGCGGTTCCTTTATCAAAAATGAACACTTTGTGTATGGGAAAAGAACAACGTGTAGCTCACGATTAACATTTTCGATCACAAGCGAAGAAACAAATTTGCAATTTGATTGAATATGGGAATAGTCGGATGTTCTCAGAGAGTTTATTGTGAAATAAAAGTACTTTACATATTGTACAGTATTATTGTTTTCTTTTAAAGACCGGTTTAATATTTCGAATTGTGACGTGCTATATTGTTAGTCGATGTGTGTTGATTTTCGGGTTCTGCGTCACGGCACGTAGGTGATTATGGGTGCTTTTGGCTACGCTGAAGAGGAACGTCACTGAGAAAGGTGTTGAATATCACTTGGGTTGGTTATGTGTGGGTCAGGGGCGGAGCATATGATTTAGTGACAGTCCACCTTAGGCAGATGCAGCAATGGATAAGAATAGCACAAGATGGACGCGCCCTGCTGTCAGATTTCGTATGTTTGTAAAACAGAAAAAATGAGGTAAGGTGCATTGGAAATGTTTGCGATAGATGAACGTATGTACAAAAATACATGGTCGAACCCTCGGGATAATAATATTTTCTGAGCGTTTCACTTGTGAAACTTATGAAATAATGTGATTTGTGATGTCATCTTTGATGTCCTGGGTGTTAGTCTTAGCAGCTTAGCAGTGCACGGTGGTGGCGCGAGTTATGGTTGCTTAGCTTACCATAACTGGTGAATTTCAGGGGGTTTTTGATTTTACTTGGAACCATAAAAAACCATAATGTCTGTTTAACAAAGTTTTTCATATATATATATATATATATATATATATATATATATATATATATATATATATATATATATATATATATATATATGCCAAATAATACATATATCCAGCTTGCACATGCTCAACTGTGACTTATACGGAAAGCTATAAGAACAAGGATGGAAGCCATAGGTGCATACAAGTGAATTGGAAAGATGAGACAGACTTTGAATACATGGAAAGGCTGACAGCCTGATTCAGCCAAAGGCAGGTAGACAGAGCTTCTAGAGCAGACAGTACACATCCTAGCCAAGGATGCGCAGAGACAGAAAGTTTCCAGTTCACCACGGCGATAAGACACCTGCATTGAATGCAGCTTAAAATCCTAATAATTACAAGCAGGAGAGCTCCATTTTGTCGTCCCTATACACGTGACCTGTAAGAACAGGACAAAGCTTAATCACACAAGGTAGATGGAGGGAAGCTGTTCCCATCAAACCAGAGGTGGAAAGATACAGTTACTACACAGGGTCAAAACTCGATGTACTCTCTCAGGACTTAGGCGATCAGAGGTGGCAACATGATGGGACACACAGCACTTTCGTGTTCATTCCCATTGCCTTGAAAAAGTCCACCCAGCCTGGTAGCTGTGTAAGGTCCCAGGGCTGGGAAGACACGTTCTGTCCAATCCTTAGCTACCTTTCTTGTTAAGGAACATTATGTTGCAGGAGCCAATAATTTCCCCATCAACCTGCAACTTTGTAGTTGTTACATTTAGAGGTCGTCCTAGGAGAAGCCACCAGATATGGCGATCCAACGGCCAAACTAACCCCAATGCATTACATATATAGATTTCCTAAACTGACCATTCCTCTTCCCTGACTTGTTCTTATGATGTCATGTATAGTTAAAACAGTGTGACACACGTTTGGAGGACGAGAGTTCTGGAAATGGCATGCTGTTCTAGTGTGATTCCTGTAATTTTGTTCGATAGTAAAGATGGTACATTTTGCCCTATGGTTGAGTCTTATCTTCTTGCAGCAGGAATTTTGTTGGGGCCGAAGTACCATCTTGCTGGTAATCGGGGTAGCTGCTAAGAGTGCCCCTGATGCTCCTTTAAAATTCCATATACAAATACTAAATCCATCTGAATTTGTAGACAGCCACATTAGTTGTGATAAGCAATATTTGTTTTTGTAATACACATTTGTTTTTCAATGTCATAACACACATTCCACATTGTCTCGGAGCAGTGCCGACAAATTGATAGACACAACCAAACCTATTGTTCATAATGAGTATACAATGCTTTCTTTGGTGCATAAACATATTTTTCTCTGCACGTGAGTACTTTTGTTGGGTACTGTGGCAGTTCTTGAAGTCCTGGACTGGTTCATGATCTCTCTTTATAATCACGTATAAAGTAATAGTTTTTCTAGCCTACATCTTTGTAAAAGGTGCTGTAAGATTCACCTTTTAAATTGATGTGTAAACAACTGCAGTAGTTGGGATGGGAAAATTCTCTTCCGAACTCTCTTTAGAGCTGATAGCTGATTAACTACACATACTCACGAAGTGGCTTACCTTGTTAGTCATTTGCACACATGGAAATTAATGTGCGCACAAAAGTCCATCATTTCCACACTTAGACAAAATAAATTAGAGGGAACATTGGATGGGATTGGTGGCGATTGAGAACTGGAAATTTCAACTACTTCATGATTGTTCTTCTCTGATCTTTGGTAGATAAAATCTACAAACCCCTTCTGGCCTTGAGATAGTCGAAGGAATTGAAAGTGCAACCTCCTCTGTCGGTCTTGGTGGACGTTTCTCATTGTAGTACGATGGCTGGTCATTTACAACTACTCTTTCATCTGCTCCTGCTCAAAAGCAGCCTGTAAAAGGGGGACAGAAACATGTGTTGGATGTTACTGTCAATTGGTCATGTGCAATTCTAGCACCCATTATGCACAAAGCAAGTACCGCTGCAGGAGTGAAAAGACCACAAACAGCACATATCTTCCTCTGGCTCTTTTCAGTGATAACAATTTGTCCAATATGTCACACACTAACTGACTGATGTATCACCCGCCTCCCAGAAACTCAGCTACTTCTTCTTGCAAACATCATGCGATGGTGACTCTTGAACAGTATGTCCTCATTGCTTCTCTGCTCCGCCTCTCAAGTGTCACATGGCAAATGTGTTGTTTACATTCACTTAAGCACAGAATGCCTGATTTCTGCTCATAACACCAACAATCAATGTCAGTTATCCCAGAATTCTAGAAGTTTCATAGAAAATCAACAGTCATGTGGTGTCTGTGTGTCTCACAGTCATCCATGCTGCTCTCCCACTCATGTGTTCCCACTACCTAACCTCACACCAGATGGCACTTGTGTTGATCACTCACTTAAGATCAGCGAATGAGTCACACAGGGCAGAGTAAGCAAATTCTACTTTATGCTTATTTTATTGTGTTATTACTTGATTTAATTGTTTTCACAATTTTTACAAGGTAATTTCTTTTAAAATGGGATACTTTCTTTTAAAACAGAACTTCCAATCTACTTTATATCTATTTTCATCCCTAGTCACTAAGAACCTCTACTTGCCCTTCTTCCTTCTCTAAATCCAATACTGTTCCCCTTCCCTACATTTCCAAATACTTTCACATTCAGCAAACCTCTGACTCTTTGAGCTCTGCTTAGGTTTGAAATCGAGCTCCAACCCCTAGTCCTTCTTTGGCCTATCTGGTTGAACTTTTTCAATGGTTTGACCAAGGTTCCCCCTAGTTGAATGACCTGAAAGTTTCTAGATAAAGTATGTTCATGCCGACCAAGGAGAAATAGGTCAATGACACTAACACGGAGAAAGAAGCGAAAAACGAAGTTACTTCTCCAGCAAGGGGACAGTGGGCCTCATTACACAGATGGCGGTAAGGTTTTACCGCTATCGGTAAAATACTGGTACCGGTAAATCCTTACCGCCTTACTACGAGGTCCCTTTGCGGGTTGGGGGATTTAACGCCTGCTTTTTGCAGGCGTTAAAATCCAACCCGCTAAGGGACCTCGGAGCTAATTACGGCACCGCAAAATTGTGGTGACAAGTGCTGGCGGAACGGTAAATCCCCATTCCCATGGAGTCCTATACTCCATGGGAATGGGGACACTGAAGCGCTGGCACTGTTGCATATGGTGCCGGTGCTTCAGTGAGAGACATGCCGGCAGGGGCCGGATTTCCAGGCAGGTCAGGCCTGCTGGGGGATCTGTGCCCCTACCGGCATTCTCTGATTATGGTTGTCCAGAAAGGGTGCTGGTACGTTGCTATCGGCACCCTTGTTTCTGGACCGCCATAATCATAACAAGGGCCGATTGTGTCTCGTGGGAACTGAATAAATCTGCCTTGGCCTTCCTTACCACACAGCAGCACAACAGATCCGTTAGCAGCAACTGATTACCTGGGACCTGACTCAGCCTGTCTTGCCATTGCTTTCCAGTCAAACCCAAGGATGGTTACCTCAGTTTTCACTGATTGTCTTGTGCCCAATTTTGCCTGTGTTTTCCTTGCTAATGAAAGTATGATCCACAAGCCTGGTATGCTGGTCTCCTATGCTTAAAACAAGTGGACCACTATCAGCAGTGATTACATAGTACCCTGACAAGTCAAGCATGTCAAATTTTACTGGCACTAGATCCAGAGAATGGAAGATCCAACCAAACAGGTTGGGCCATAAAAATGACTGAACCTCAGATGAGTAACTCACCTCCCATCAAATAGAATATTAGTTGTGATACGGAACTGCGGCAAACCACTGAATTATCACACAATCGCCCAACCTGCTATGTGATCACAATTCGGAGACCCAGCTTCAATGCCAATGCAGCTGTCACACCACAGCACGACATCCACACCTATATCAGTAAGCAGAAAGAGCCAGACCATTAAGGTCTGCAGCACTGTATGCACAAGTGCAAAGATGGATCAGCATTCTCCTGAATCTCAGCCAAACCAACATAAACACTGCACACAAGGGCACAGACTACGAACATCACTAAATAACCCTTGTAAATACTTTGCATTATTCTGCATCCTCACTGCCAAACACCAAACAAAACACACGCATACTTCTACGGCAGCAGAAACCTACAACCACCACAAAAAAAATCATCACAAACACTCATACATCAAACACCACCTAAACCATAGCAGTTAAAAGCAAATCCAGAGCACAGTGACCATTTATTCTGAATTGTAGTTTCCAACAGCACATCAAAGCTCTCTAGCACTTTCCCTCTCTATCTCACCAACTAAGCTCTCCCAGCCCTCCTTCCTGTTCAAATCCCCCAGAGCGCCTGGAGAACATGAAAGTGTAAGTGATGCACGGTATAAACCGCAATAGCATAGCAGAACATAACATAACGAAAGACAGAACTGCAAAGAAACCTGCCTGGTTGTGCTAGTTCTCAAAACACAGTGCAACAAATATTAAAAATAAATGTTCTTAAACCGCAATTCTGTGTCTCACAATGGATGTCTCATTATTGAGGTGGCATTTATCAATCTCATGCACAGAGACGTGTTCCGACACTGCTGTAACACTAAAAGCGCTTCAACCCCTTGAATACTCTTGTATCTCTGTTCACAAATTGGGCATGGCACTGAAAAGAAATATATGAAGACCACTTGCTAGTTCGAAACCGATCAAGCACCTTCGCAGCTTGAAGTAATGAAACCATTACTCTCAAGATCATGGATGATATTCACCATATTCACGAACATGTCGGCCATCTCATTCTTCTTGACCTCTCTGTGCCCTGTGATAGAGATTGCTCATATCCGTGAAGACCTGCCCTGACTTTAGGGACAAGTTCTCAGAGTGGTTCACCTCTTTCCTGAGTAACAGGCATTAGGCTGTAGGAATGGCAAAGGTGTCCTATGAAACAGTCTAAGAGCCCTGCAATGAATAAGTAAATAAGGCTAAAATCAAGAAGATTTCCTAAATATATACCAAGAACCTGTTCTATAATCAATATCCAGTTGTGTACCTCAGAACTCCAGAAAAAACAACAGCTATACCAAACCTAGACTTTCAACTACAAACAAACATATGAAATATGGCCAACCTAAATTATTTGCCTTTATTGTTTAGTATCAGAAACAGTGTAGTGATGCTAAACCACCTATTTCTATCATCACTAGAATTAATCAAACAATTAAGAAGAGAAACACAACAATTCATTCAGAATGATGTAACAAATATGCAGTTAATTTAAACACCCACTACTAAAGATAGATGTCAACATACACCTTATGTTTCTAATTAATTCCAATTCTCAAAATTCAACAATACAATCTATATAAAATGAATATTTAGCTCAAGCAAATGAAATATCATATACGTCTTCAACATGTGTCTGTCTTTTATCAATGGTTGAAGACATTCATCAGGGACATAATGAGTGTACAGACAGTTCAGTGTTGTCTGGTTGTGTCAAGTGTAAGCCCTTCTTTGTTAATTAGGGGGATTTACTATTTACACAAGTCAACAATACATTGATTATATGTGTGTCTTCTATATGGTATACTCCATTTCTGCTATTTCAGTTCTTATTTAATTTCTTCTAGCCTCACAGTATTCATCACCTCTGACAATAATAAACCAAAAGGTTTATAATACTTAATTGTTTAAGTGCACAATAAGTCAATTGTGAGTGTTATAATGTTACTAATTAATCATACCTTATTATTTTATTTCTTTTTTATGCGTCACAGAATTAATCCTCCAGTCCCATGCGTAAGTGGTAGATATCATGGGCCGTTTTCCTGCCTAGAAAGTAATATAAAGAGAGTATCTTCTGAGTAAAGTGCTGATGAATGCTGCCACAATAGTGAATTATTATACTTTAAATGCTATTTGTATAAATATAAACACTCATAGATCCATGACAGGAAATACAAATTCCTTTGGTAACCTCAGTGGTATATTTTTTTATATGGCAAATGAATGCCTTAAAGGCAGGTTTATCTAATTACTGTTATTTATAAGTAATTAGTTAGGTTATAACTGATTTCCCTGAAGAAGCTCACTTAGGATTTCAAATTTCATGAGATTTTGAGAGTGAAACACGTGTTGGCACAGAAATAGTGTTATATTTAATGCCCAAATTCAATTTTGATGATATGGGTGTAAACAAATTGTCCATATTCCTTTTACTTTGGCTTTGTATGTAAAAATACTCATGCAAGGGGTAATCAAGAGAATGTAACTCATTTATTTGGAAGAAAGCTAACTAAGGAAGATTTATTACATTTATAAAGAATTAGGTGTGATATTATTTAATGATACCTTTTTGTACAGTGACATTATTGATTCATTTTCTGTATTGTTTCACAAAACATATATACATGTTTTTTGGCCCTATGATTTATTAAATAGAATGGTTCATATAAAACATTTAAGGTCTCTTCTCCGCGTTAAGCAGTTATTTTGGGGAGTTGTGTACTAGTAGAAGTACACTTGAGTGACCTAGTTGCAGCAACAGAGTAGACATAACTTAAGACTTAGAATTGTTGATACATTGGTCCTCATTACAACCCTGGCGTTGGACCATGGTGCTAATAGCACCATGGTCCATGCCGGTAACTTACCGACTCCGCCATGGCGGAATGGGGAATTACCGCCCCATTCTGAGGTTGGTGGGGCGGTAATTCCCCATGCCGCCATGGCCCTTCCCCATTCCCATTTTTGCCCCATAGGGGCCAATGGGAATGGGGAAGGCGCTAAGTACGGTGCCGCAAATTGCGGCACCGTACTTAGCACCAAGGTCCCTTTGCGGGTTGGTTTTTAACGCCTGCAAAAAGCAGGCGTTAAAATCGCCAACCCGCAAAGGGACCTCGTAATCAGGCGTTAAGGGGTTAACGGCACCGCCACCTTTCACGGCGCCGTTAACCCCTTAACGCCAGGGTTGTAAAGAGGGCCATTGATTTAGCTCAGACAGGACTCTAGCACTATATATTCTACTCCACAAACAAGAGAAGGATAAGACCAATATCTGCTCGATATAAAGTATGTCACTTCCTTATTCCCTTATTCAAGTCAGACACTTGTGCATGTTTTTTGTTTTCTATTAAGGTTCCATGCATTTAGCATATGTGCATGTACAGGGCTCATACTTCATCATGCACAACTGTCATCTGACATATTTCCTAGCCAGCATAGTCAGTGGTGAGGGATCATGTGCGTCATAGCCCAAAGCATCAGGAGAGCCAAAGGTTTCAGACCCGCTGTTGTAACCTGATTGTGTGCACCCATGTTTAATGTGACACAAGAGTCTAATGGTTAGTGGTCTTCAATCTTTTTTGGCCTGGCCCCCCTGAGCAAAATGTGGGCAGGCTGGGCCCCACCAAAAATGCCAAATGGACAGTATGTATTGCGTGCTGTCACCACACCCTACACCCTGGGCTCCCCCGCCTGCTCCCATCACAGTCTCTGGGCTCCCTCATCCCACTCCTACCGAACCCATGGGCTCTCCCCACCCCATCCCACCCCATCACACACCCTGGGCTCTCCCCACCCTATTCCCAACACCATCTCATGGTTCCCACCCATCCTGCTCCCACCGCAATCCCTGGGCTCCCCCCATCCCATTCCTAACACAGTCTGAGGGCCAGTGGCGGCTGGTGAAATTTCTAAGTGGAGGGGTATAACTATTTCCCCCAGAAATGCCATAGCGACCGAGCACAGTGAGGGAGCCCGACCCAATCAGGGGGGTTTGGGTAGTTTTCCCCCGCAAATTCTTTTTAAAATAATGGGTTAAAATGTTGCAGTGTAGAGTATACTTTAAAAACAAATTAGTAAATAGCCAACCAATTTTCAATTGGTGCTGGGGTGCCCAGAGGGCAGGTATGACATTTTCTACTGGACATCTATTATTGATGTGCAGTAAAAAGATACCATCCCTGTCCCCTGGGCTGCACTGGGCCTAACGCAATAAACATGTTTATGTCTGTATGAAAGGCACTGGGGTGCCAAGGGGACTCACTCACTCACTCACTCACTCACTCACTCACTCACTCACTCACTCACTCATAAAACAAGCATACATGCATCCATACACATGTTTAAATAAAGAAAAAATGAAAATAAACGTACTTTCTGCATTGGTCTGTGTGTGGGTGCTGAAACGCCCTGCTCCACGCTGCTCTGTCTATTTGTGCGAAGAGGCGCAGGAGCTCCACCTCACACATACAGACATGCAGTGCCCCAGCCAGCATTTTCAATGAGCTATGCAATGCTGGCGAAGCAAAATGCCTCAGCCTTGCATGGCTCATTGAGCATGTGCGGCTGGGAAACTGAACTGAACTGTCAAAGAGAAATAGTGTTTCCCTTTGATAGTTCAGCCAGCCCAGGAGCACTCCCTAAGCTGGAAAAAGCAGGGAGTGGTCATTGTTTCACTGGGCTGGCTCCTTAGCTCCTCCATAATGGATGAGGGGGCCACTGGGTGGACGCCCCTCACCATTAAGGATGAGCCGCCAATAGGGCTGGCCAATAGGGCAAAAGGGCAATGCTTTTACCAAAAATGCAAAATACTAATGTGGGTCAGTCAAAATGTCAGTCAAAATGGGCTATCTTTTTGGCCAATGTGGGCGAGTTTGATGAGTTACTTCACTATGCAGTTAGTAATTTTGACCACTGTTGCTGAATAAACATTCTATAAATATCACAATTTACTTACATTTTAACACAAAGCACCCCCTTGGGTACTATTCAAACAGTCTGTGACTAAAGAAATGAATATCTATTTACAACCGCGGGCCACTTTTTCATTGGTGCCTGAGACAGTTTCATGCTTCATCCCGACCATGTGAGCCACCCTTGCCCTTTTTTTTCAATCTAAAAAAGAAGAAAAAAATGATTTTTTTAATTTTATTTTTATTTTTTACATTTCATGATGGGCTCTCACGGCCCATAGGGATGCGACCATGGCCTCCTGTGGGGGTGCGCCCCACAGTTTGAATACTGCTCTAACCAAAGGCATGCAGCATGTTTTAACTGCCAGGACCATTATCCTATCATGACCCCTCTTTTTAGTTTGCATTGGTTTGTATTGAATATGAAGGCTGCAAATATCCCCTCAGACATCTTCCTAGAGTCAAGCACATCCAGTATAATTGGGCCCTCTTGGGGTGGATTCCCAAATATTCAGAGGGTATACCTCAAGGCTAACGAGGAGGGTTCACACTCCAACATGAGGCCTCTGCACATTGCTGAAGGATGTGTGTAGTACAGCCCACTGCATCAACCTTGCAGTCTGTGGCAATCAAGAGGTAGCGTAGGCTTGACTGCGCCTGGCTATGTCTTTCCTGAGATAAGCGGCTGGTCTAGAGTGACTTTGTTTGCGTTCTTGTTTTGATGATTAGATGACGAGCAGGCACCCCTATTGTGACACACTATCCACAATCGAGAAACAGATTTGTTTTTTAAGGGGCAATGTGTACCAACCTTCCATGCTTGTGTTTTTAATCCAAATCACAAACCGTGCTAGGAGGATTATCCTGCTTGGGAGGTCAAAGTGCATGTCTGCTTTGATTGATTTGAGGGCTCTTCAATTCCATGACAATAAAAACATTCAAGGGAGCAGTCTGTCAGCCCTTGACTACTCTCCACTTTCCACTGCCCTGGATCTCTACCCAATCAGCGGATCTAAGCTATAAACCAAGACACATATGTACAGTAGGCTCAAAAAATGATCGAAAAAACAATCCGAAGAATCAATAATAGAGTGCACGTTTATCAATGCAAATGTGGGCGGAAGGGTCAGTCAGCTCCGTAGAACTAAGAAAAACAGAAAATTATCTCGACACACCCACATTAGTTTATAATTTTTATAGAGAAAACTATAAAACAGCATGTTTCAAATATCAAGTGATATGATATGATATGATATGGCCTTTGTAACGCGCCTATACACAAGTGTTTCTCACACTCCCCATTAGTTTACACCTATACATAAATCCAAAAACAAACTATGCAACCCAAAACCATTGGAGTATCCTACCAATGACCATTTAAACGCTGCCCCCTACAAATGACCTAGTTTTGAAGTCAGCAAAAATTACTCTGTTTTGATTGACATCGTTATTGATATTACTGTTGCTACAATGACCTTCTCCCATTGGCCAGAACAACTTCATGATGTTCATACCCCTCGAGACAACCCAATACTGAAATGAGTGTGAACAGTGAAGTCAGTACCCGGTGGCAACAGAAATGGATACAAATCTACTTTCTCATGAGACCAGACAACTTGGCACCCTCAACGGATTCTCAGACCTTGCAGTTGTACATTTGACAACACCTCATGTGACTTCCCTCTCGAAATATGTTGCTTTCCTAGCACAAATCCTCCCATATCACTCTTGGGGACCAGGTGGCTTCATAAACCGGTCCGATAGCACAGCGAGTAGAGCATTTTCTTTGACATCTGTTCAGAGTCTGCTGACGCAGGTTTGAATCCCGGCAGGGCCAATCTCAGCCTTTCATCCTTCCGAGGTTTATAAATGAGCACCACACACCATGGGTAATAATAAGCATCCCTCAGATACCTTAGGGTTTCCAGTGCTTTATAAATGCTAAATTATTATTAATTATTATAAATCTGCAGCTGAGACAATGCTCATGAGGACTAATTTCTCTGATTGATTTGTTCTATTTGGTCGGTCAGCTGCAGTACCAATAATATGATTTTTTATTTGCATCGCGCCCATACACAAGTGTTTCAGAGCACGATGAGGCAAGGGAGGGGAAACAAAGGAGGACAAAACTATGATCTTACTAGGCCCAGTGTCATTGAGAAAGGGCAAGTGTAGGGGAGAGGGAAGGGGGAAAGTGTGAGGGGAAGAGAAGGAATGGAAAGTGCTGAACACGTGATAGAACAACAAAAGATTGTGCGGCAAGAAAAGGGTGTAGACAACGGGTGTCTGATAAGTGCTGGAAGGTGGCTGTAGGGTAGTCGATACAGACCCTAGTGCAAGGGTTTCCAGGTGGCAGTGCGGGTATGTGGCTGGGAGGGCAGGGATCTGGGCTCAAAAATCTGAAGGTATCCAGGTGCCCGGTGCCGAAAGCACAGATTAGCAGGGCAGAGGAAGAGCAAAGGCAGAAGCAAAGGGGAAGGTTTTGAGGTGCTTCCGGAAATGAAGATGGTTCTCCTCAAGTTTCAGAGAGGAAGGGAGGCTGTTCTAGAGGGAGGCCCCAGCCGAAGAAAGGGATCTACCCACACCCTGAGGGAGTTGGAGGTGAAGGAGCGAAGAGCTTGAGTAGAAATTATTTATGGAGGGAGAGATAAGGTATTGTGGACCCAGGACCCAGAAAGCTTTGTGGACAATGCAAAGGGTCATGAATTTAATCCTTGCAGCAACTGGGAGCCAATGGAGAGATTTTTGTGCTGGAGAGATACGATCCCTGGGCTTGAGGCCGAGGACAAGTCTCGCAGTCATGTTCTGGATGCAGTGCAGGGGGCGGTGAGTGATTGCAGGCAGATTTAGAAAGAGGCTGTTGCAATAGTTCAGCCTAGAGTGAAGCAGAGCTCTGGAGAAAGTGAGCTTTTGGGGGAAGGAGAGGAAAGGAAGAATACCTCTGAGGAGGTGCAGTTAGTAGTTAGACTTTTTTGAGACGTCAGAGATGTGTGGAGAAGAGGAAAGCGTGGAATCGAAGATCACCCCGAGATTCTTAGCCTCGCAAGTGGGAGCAAGGAGAGGGCATGGGAGGCTGGATGGAGAATGACAGGAAAGGAAGGTGCAGGTGTGCCTCTGAGGAGGATCTCTGTCTTACTGGCATTAAGGGAGAATTTGTTGGCTGTGCACCACTCCAGGATTGCAGACAGACAGCTGGAGATGAGAGAGGGAGAAGAGGTGGCAGAGGGGAGCCTGAAAATAAGTTGAGTGTCATCCGCATTGCACTAAAAATTTGAGCAGGGAGCAACGATGCAGTGGGCGAGCGGTTTGACCCCTGGGGAACACCACCGGTAGAAAGTGAGATAGAGGAAAGGAAGGACCCAAGTGGGACCTGGGAGGGTTAATCAGAAAGGAAAAAGGTCAGCCAGACCAGGGCCTAATCAGTGATACCCAGGTTATCACGGAGGCGATTGAGCAGGATGACATGGTTGATCGTGTCAAAGGCAGAAGAAAGATCGAGTAGGATGAGGACAGATGGGATATTACAATCAAGGTTGGAGAGCAGATCTTTTTTGTGGATGTTCAGGAGAGCAGTTTCTGTGCTTCTGGCAGCTCTAAAGCCAGACTGATGCGCATAGAAACAACCAGCATAGCTGGTTTGAAGATTAAGCAGGGCGATGACCAGCTTTTCCAGGAGTTTGCCCAGGAAAGGGGTGATAGAGATCGGGCGATAGTTAGCCGGGCCAGAGGAGTCGGCTGTGGGTTTCTTGAGAAGAGGATGTACAAGAGAGTGCTTTAGAGGGGAGGTGAAGGCTCCAGATGCGAAGGAGTGGTCACAGAAGTCGGCCAGAGCACAGGAAGGGTGTTGATGTGGTTCTTGATGGTTTTGGATGAATAGGGAAGAACCTGTTTTGACAAGACTTTCATAGATTGGAGTTGTCTGGAAATCTCGCCAGGGAAGAACAGAGGAAAAGATGAGAAAGAGGGAGGAGAGGCAGCTGCAGGGGGGTCAGAGGTAGCAGAGAGAGAAGGGGCAGGAGGATGAGAGGACGAGAGGGTGGACAGGATGTCCTGGTTTTTTAGATGAAATGAAAGGCAAGGTATGTGCAGACAGCCTGGGAGGTGACAGGAGAGGTGGAGACTGCAGCAGGGTTTGCCAGCTCTTTGAAGATTTAAAAAGAGTTTGGCTGAGTTGTTAGATGCCGCAGAGACGTGGGCTTGGATATGGGCTCTCTTCTTAGTGCAGACAAGGAGCCGGTATAGCCTTTGGAGCAGGGTGCAAGCCAGTTTTTCAGAGGATGCACAAGAAGCCACCATTTCCTCTCAGCCACCCTACACATCAGTTTAAGGGTAAGAAGGTTAGAGTCGTACCAAGATTTGCACTTGGCTTTGGGCTTCAAGGAGATCCTCATGACAGGGGCAAGAACATCAAGAGTATCAGAGCTAGAAGAGTATAGCATGGAAAGGGCTGTGTCAAGACGTTAGTCAGCCAGAGGAGGAGGAGGGGGAGAGAAAGTGGTAGCGAAAGCCTCAACTGATAAATGCTTCATGGGCCGGATGACTGAGAATGTAGGTGGCAGTGTTGGAGTTGGCTTGGCCTGAGGGGTAGAGAAGGAGAGGCTGGAGGAAAGGAGAGAGTGATCACTCCAGGAGAGACGAGTGGTCAGAGGGATAGAGAGGGGGAGGTCTGAAGAGATCAGAACATCCAGCATGCGCCCTGCAGAGTGAGTCGGTCCAGAGGGGAGGAGAGAAAGAGAGAGACATTTGCAGAGGTCACAAAAGGGTCCAGAGGAGGGACAGGAAGCATCCAGATAGATATTGAAATTTTCAAAAAGGAGGAGTTGCATGGTTGATTATAGGAGGGAGGAGGCTTGGTCACCCAGAAAGGAGATAGGTGATCTAACCAGATGGACAATAGATAGTAGCCATGGCAAGAGTGTGGCCAGGAGATACAGAAAGCCAGAAGACAAGGCATTTGAAAGAGGAGTAGGCCTGCATAGGAATGACAGAGGCAGGAATCGACTCCCGGAAGATCAAGACTACACTCCCTTCGGAATGGTCGGATCTGGCTGTGGAGAGGATCTTGTAGCCATTAGGGAGGAGAGTGTCAATGTTTGTGGAAGAGCTGGCTGTGAACCATGTCTCAGTGAGCCCGAGGATATCGAGGGCACGTTCTTCCAGTAGGCGGCAGATGTCAGAGCAGTGTTTGACAGTTGAGTAAGAGTTGCGAGTGGCAATATGGAGAAGGTTGCCATCCTTGAAGGACTTCCGGAGAGAGGTACAAATCAGAGATACACCTTGCAGAGGTGTAGAACGAGCCCGAGGGGGGGGCAGAAGAGGAAGGAGGAGAGGGCAAGGGAGCCTATGAGGAGGCAGCGGGGTGAGACAAGGAGGCTTAAGAAGGGCGAGGTGGGATAGCAGGAGAAGAAAGGAAGTTGACGAGGTGCGGGAAGTGTCTATCAAAGAGGAGAAGGTTGGCCTGAGGGCCTTGAACCATGAAGGTGCCATTAAAGTAGACATTAAAGATGACCTTAGAGGAATGGAATGGGTCCAGGAGTGCCTCCCACCGGGTGCCACCATTAATGTTTGAGGAAGAGAAGGGAGAGAGCACAGAGACCATATGAGGAGTCCAAAGGTCTGGAGAAGGAACGACAAAGAGGATGTTGGTGAGGGTCTGTCTGGACGAAGCGCTGGAGTAGGTGTCAGCGATAGAGAGACCAGGGTTAGAGGCCAAGATATCCTTTTTGTACTTCTTCCTACCAAACCTAGTGAGGAGGGAAGGATAGTCAATGGAGAAACAGTTAGAAGGATAGTCACCGGGCACAGCCAAGGTAAAAAAAAAGCAGCAAATGGTACAAACAGTGGCAAACAGCTAGCAACAAAAAAGCAGCAAAATGGTATAAGCAGCCAAAGTTGAAGTGGCAACAGATGGTATTAAAAGCTAAATTTAAAATAGCAGTTAATGGTTCTTCCACTTCTCAATGGGAGCAGTATAACCACAAAGTCTTTCAATACCCTGACTAGGTCTTGTCTCTGAGCCTTGTTCACACCAAAACGTGTCCTTCACTTCCATCAAATGTATCTAATGCTGGGAACATAGCATTACCTTTCTCCTGCTAAAGCACTTGAAAACAGCCTGCAACAATAATCTTGTGTGGCGCTTCACCCTTCCTCCGAGTGCCTTGACAATCTGGGCGCTCGCAGGGGGAAGCAGGAATAAAATCAAATTAAATGAATAGGACCAAAGCTCAAACCTGTGGCCTAGTGCCCTGAACGGCAGAAAGCTACAGGCTCTAACAGGGCCTTGTTCAAAATGGCAGGACTCTGGTTAATGGGGCAGGTGGCCCTTATACTAATAAAGATCAATGTCTTTCCTACTTAATGCTTGTACTACTTTACACTTGAGCCATATACTTGACAACTAAAAAAAAGCTTTCCCAACTTCAAAAACAACCCACTTTATCTCTGCTAGCTGCAAATTAAGCACAGCCTAACTCAATGATGCCAGCTACAAAACCCTTGAAGTGACACAGCCCCAACTGTAAATATAATTGCCAGACCCTTTTTCTGAAGATAGCGCTGTGTAAAAATGTGTCAAAACTAAGTACAATTCACACCTGAACAAAAATGCTAAACAAATGTATAAAACCCCAACACTAAAAGGACCAGCTAATAGAATTTACACAGCCTGTACCTCCTTTCATGTTTTGGACAGTGTACCTGCATACCAACAGAGACCACCCATGCTACCTATGTGAAGGATCTCGGATTTTATTAGGAGTTAATTCTCTAGTACATTCAGTCATGTGAATTCATGCTAAATCCTGAGTAAACATCCTTACCACCCAGAAGCTGAGCGATCAACCATGAAAACAGAGGTATGCCCGATATGCGACTGACCGGATACCGCTGGATGTAGCACCCTGGAAGGTGAATCAGCTTATCAGGAAGTGCTTGATTTCATGAGAGCTCGATTTACCTCTCTCAATACCTAAGCAGTTTGAAGTAGCAAATCCATTCTGCACAGTTCCTCATCCAAAAAGGAGACGTGGCATCTACCTTTACACAGCAAAGTTCAGGAAAAGAGATTTGACCATTTCAATGTATAGATATAGCCTATGTTGTTAATACATTATATGAACATGTGTCATTTTGTAAAGAAAACCTGATCTGAAGATGCTTGTGCTCTATGTGAAATAAGAGCTGAAAACCAAAGTTGCTCAAGGACATATATTTGGGTACCTGCGCATCTTCAGTACCTAAAATGTCATCACAAACATGTTTCAGCCCCAACCAAAACATACACAGCCTCAATCAGTGGATAGCAGATTTAAGTAATTTCTGAACGGTCACCGTTATAAATGAGTACATCCTTTCCCTGTATATTCCTCCACAGCAGGTTTCCAAACTTGTTCAACTACTGTCCCCATGATCATCCTCTACCCTCCTGTTTAGGAAACAGTGAGCCAATGGAAGATCATTCTCAGTACGGTAAATTAACAAACACACCCAATACAAACATGGGTGCAGTCAGGGAATATTGCCATTTTGGGAGAGGGCAATAATAGTCCTATACTGATAGGCTGAGTGTATGTAAGAAGAAGACATGAAGGTGGCCCTCATTGCACCGGTCCCGCCCTCGTCTCGACATTACAGAAATGAAAGGTGTACATTGTTCCTGGCCCCTTCCTCCACATCAACGATGTACCACAGATGTGCAAAACGCTATTCACTCACACAGCCATTTAGACACTATCCTGCTGAAGAGATACATTTGTAGTCAATGGAGCAAGTAGACTGACGGTAACCATGCAGAAGGCTGATGACATCACAACTAAGACTATGACATAGATGCCTTAGACATGAAGCACATATGCATTCCTGCATGAAACTACACAGACACTTACATTAAATTGTTCTTAGACACGAAGAACATGCTTGTGATCCACTTAGATAGAGATCGCACACACCTTTGCTATGCAATAATTGCAAGTTGCACAAGAATACATATGAACTACTTGCTGACACTGAATGTAACTAACATGAGCGGCCATGTAATTAAAGATGGAAACTACAGCCTCATTGAAATGAATGGAAGGTACTGAAAGGGTCTGAGAGTGCAGAGGGAGGCCTGACACACTGATGTCGCAGAGGGGCTCAGACCAGACTGTCAGTGCAGCTATTGTGCAAAGCCTTGCCAAGGACACCGAGGGAGGGAAAGTTTCACATTAGCAGAAGAGATAAGACACCTGCAAATGTAAAAGATGAAAAGCCTCATAAATGCAAGCAGGAAAATTAAGTTTGTGGTCCCTAGACACGTGATTTGAACCTGGAAGACAAAGCCTATTCATTCGAGCCAGACAGGGACTGTTTTTCCCATTCAGCTGAAGGCAAAATGATACAAATGTAATACCAGGTTGAAAGCTTAATCTTCTGTCTCAAGGCCTAGAGGATCGGAGATGGTAACTTGTTGGGTACAAGCAGCACCTCTGGGGCTGTTCCCGCCACCTTGAATAGTTGCTCAGGGGATTTTAGCTTTCCGAAGCACCAAGGCTGAAAAGACCCATTTTGGCTAATCCCAACCCACCTTCCATGCTAGCTTACACTTTGTTGCAAGGTCCAATGGCAGCTCACTAACCTGACATGCCTTTAGTTGCAACATTTAGGAGGTGGCCACAGGATGAGCCACCACATACAGCTTAGCCAATAAGGTTACAAACCCATATATATCTTATATGTAGCCTACCTCACTAACCAATCCCATGTTACCTTAGGTTTTTGCAATGTATTATTTATTTTGTGACGTCACGTCGCCTAAAAAGTTCATGACAAGCCTGTGAATGACGAGAAAGTATTGGAGAATTATGCATTGTCCATAACTTGATCCCTGTTTTGAAAGCTTTCAAAAAACAGTAAGAGTTGTGCTATTTTTGGTAGCTTCTGTTTTTGTCTGCGGGGATTTCCCCTGGCCCAGTTCCTCTTGCTTGTAATTGGGTAAATTAAGAATCCCTGGCCTTACTTCAGTGTGGACTGTGCTTCATGGATCGTGATGGGGCAATGAATCCATAGAGGCTTTAATGATGGTGATGTTCCAGCGAGTCTCTTTCAGCTTACAAGTACCTGACACCAGTCAGCCCAACTCTTTACTTGGAGCTCCCAGTTAATCTTCCCCTCTTAGTCTGACCTCTGTGTTGACGAGTGAACTTTCGCAGAAACTCTTTTGATTGCAGCAGATGACAGGGTACATCTTCGACTTTTATACTCGCACTTTGGACTCTATAAGGGGAATCAATACCTGCGTCTTCTGAAAAAGCAGGGACACGTGAATCAATTTCCATTCAATAATAATTATGGCTATTCACTAACATCTCAAAGCAATCTGGTGAATTTTCTAAGATGGCAGCGTATGTCAAGATTGAGCTGGGGCTTGAAATCAAATTCTGCCTTCTAAGCATGCCACCAAAATAGCCAGAGATGACAACTCTTTCATCAATACAAAATATAGCTCTATCTGTCGTAGCACACCCTGATCTAACTCGCACTCTCTCTCTCTCTCTCTCTCTCTCTCTCTCTCTCTCTCTCACACACACACACACACACAAACTCCCCATCCACACATACTCTCTGCACACACTCCCCCTGCACACAAGCACTCGCGCACATAGACACACTCCCTCTGTGCACAGACACACACACACACAGACAATCCTATAGACTCTCAATTTGTACACTCCCGTTCTGTATAATCTTGCACTTCTATCTCTCTTTCAATGCCTTGCTCTCATTGTCTGTCTCACTCTCTCTACATTTATGTCCGTCTCTCTGTCTGTTTCTCCCTGTCTCTCGTGAACTCTTTGTCTCTGAGACCAGTGAAACAACATATCATGGGGAGGCCTTTTTGCCTACAATTGCAGCCCTTAAAAATGAGAATTATGTAATTGTACTAATTCTGTAAACTAGCTCTTTGTAGCCCTACATTGCTGATTCCTAACGATCATTTCTAGTACAAATTGTAGTCAGAACACGAGCAAAGAACATTATCAAAATCTAGAGACTAAACATGCAAATTATTTTTGATGGAAGGTAATCATTTGAAGATGAAGAAATGTGTACACACTTATTTGTGCTCTTGCGAAATACTCTTATTGGAAACGGGAAAGTGACAAATAGCACTAGTAAGGGTTCCAGCCTGCTACACATTAAAATAGGAGCATTTTTGAACCTGAAAATGACCACAGATCGTTATGTTTAACACATCTGTGTGAGATAAAAGGGTTGCATGCTTCCATCACTAAGCGCATAATGCACACCGAGCTCAGTGCTCATTTCATTCTGACCAACCCTTACCTTAACATTAAAATCTTAGCAACATTGAAGCATATATACTGACTGGACAGCCTCAGGATTTGGATATGAGCTTAACAAATGCTACAAGATTAGTCTCAGGTGTTTGGCGATGGCTGTGCACATGCTCAGAAATCCTAGAAATGTATATATGTGTATATGATATCAGAAAACCGGATTGTGTCGAACGTGATGCGAAAACGTCTGTTCTGCTGCGCAGGAGCGCTACATCACACTTTTAGATCTGTTCCCAGGGTTCCAACATGCAGAATAAGTACATAACGAAGGAGAACTTTTTCCCTTGGCAAAGAAATCTTTGGTTTTGTGCGGCTGTTTTGATAACCCAAGTCTCTTCTGGTAGTAAGATGGGTGGGGTGGCCCGCAGTAGTAGTGGTAACAGCTGGACGTAAAATAAAATACTATACGGATCATGTATTCTGACTCACAGCTCTGTGGTCCAACCACAAGGCCGCTCATCTTTCCCGCGTACTAACGCTGCCAAGTAACTCTAACGCAGCATGTCCAAGCCTAGCAGTGGTTGCTTTGCCGGATACTGCACGTCCGCGCATTCCTACCATCTACAGCCTACGTGCTGCGAGCGGGTGAGGCTAATGTGCAGATTCTAGCATGCTACATACCTCATGGCTTGCATTTACCAATGTACCAGCCCCTCTGGCCACAGATTGATAAAATTCAAAGCGCGTGCGGATTGTTGGAAAAGTTGGAATTAAAATCCATAAATGGAAAGAGTTTGATGGAAAATGTCTTCCCTTGCAAGTTTTCACGTCAGATGTTACTACCACTGGACTCCTCACATCAAGGAGAACCATTCCTTGCTGGTTGTAAATGAATGCTAAGGAAGGCATGGTCACAGGAAAGCTACATTCTATGAAAAACCCTACGCCTAGATTTTTGTTTTAAATGGTATGCAACATTTTTTATGTTGAATGTAAAGAAAGCCCTGCTCACCCAGAAGAAGTCCCTCACATGCAGGCAAATTGGCTTTATATGACAAGTTACGTACATTGAAATCATGTACAAAGTTACAGACTCCAAAAGTAATTCTAAAATGGATTCCTGGAAGAAAATGGCGGCGCAGTGATAAGCATTGGTTGTTTTACTTCTTCCACATTAATAGTGGGCCATTAATAGTGCGACTGTCAACGTCCTACGAGACGTCATGCCAGCTGGGGCTGTATGTCTGCTCTGATGAATGAAAGGCAGGCTCCAGCTGACGAGTGATGGGTGTGAGAGAGCATACATTTGTGTGAACCTGTGTTTCTGGATGTGCTATGTCTGCTGCTGGTTCCCTTATATCAATGCAGAAAATAGAAACCCACAGAATGTGCAAATACTAAAGCTTTTATTCAAGAGCAGCAGAGAGATGGCAGAATTGCAACCGAAGACTTGGACCAGTTTAACAAGCCCTAACTGACCCATCCAGTGAGAAAGGACTGTCAGAAGCAGCGGCTACACAAGCTATCAGCTCAACAGCTGGACCTCTAGAAAGGCCTTCACTTCTCTTTTCACATCTCAGACATGTCCAAGAAGTCTCACTACCACCTGAACCTCCTCAGAGGTATTCTACCGTTTCTCACCTTCCCCCAGAGGTTCACTGTCTCCAGAGTGATGGTTCCCTCCAGACTGGACTACTGCAATAGCCTCTTTCTCAATCTCCCTACCTCCACTCTCCGACCTCTGCAACTTATCCAGAACAGAACCGCAAGACTTATCCTTGGCCTCAAGCACAGAGACCTCATCTCTCGGGTGCTGAAATCACTCCACTGGCTCCCTGTGGCTGCAAGGATCAAGTTCAAGTCCCTCTACATAGTACATAAGGCTTTCAGGGGCCCTTACTCTCTACAATGCTCTCTTTCTAAATACTCTCCTTCTAGAACCCTCTGCTCAGCCTCCGCCAACACTCTGCAGGTGATCCATCTCTCCAAACAGAGATTTGGGGTAGTTCCTTATCCTCTGCAGGTGCCTCCCTGCGGAACAGCCTACCTACTTCCCTCCTCCTTGAGCCTGACCTCATTAAGTTTCGGAAACTCCTCAGACCTACCTCTTCTCCTCCTTCTCTCTCCCTCTCCCCTTTTTAACCTCCTTTGTCCTCGCTTCCTTCCCTCCCTCCTTCTCTTCCCCAACCTGCTCAGTTACCTGAGTGGTCACCTGGTGCGCCTCCAGAGTCTCACAGGTTCCAAGCTCCTCCGCCAATCCTGCACTTGCCTCCGGGCCTCGACACTTAGCTAGCCACTACTGTAATATGCTCCATGAGAGGTGCACCCACACTGCATTTAACCTGGGGCCCTGCTATATGGGGCGCACTTGCCCCACTTCCCCTCCCTCGCACCTCCTGTTTTGCGCACTTGCACAATCCTTGACCTTGAATGTTCTTGGCTGTGCAAGTCTGTCGGTCCGGTCCTCCCTCTGTCTCCCCTTCCTAGCTGGGCCTTGCTTGAATTGCTTATGCATAGGCGCATTGATGACCAATTACCAAGACATCCCGAAATGTTGGCCATGTCAATACTGTTCTATTACCTGTATGCTCCTCCCCCCGCCCCTTTGATCCCTCACTCTGTGTCAAGCACTTCACTAGTATATATGCTCTGGCCTAGCATGCTAGCTAATGTTGTAAATCATTCAAAATCTTCAAGGCCTAAGAATGACGACTGTACTCCCATGTTCCGTTCCCGCCTTGAAGCGCTTTGAAGCACTTCACTTGTGTATTCGCGCTTTACAAATAAACACATACTATTACAATTACTTCATTAACCAGCAGATGAGGACCCAAAAAGTGGGGGACTTGTAAAAGAAGAAATCTTCAAAGACAAAGTGGATCACAGTGATGAGGGCCTCAACAAGGTGATCATCCTGGGCACAAAAAGTTCCTTCAAAGTACTAATCGTCAACTCTTTAAGTTGGTAAATCAATTTCTGCACTAGGACCTGTGGTGATCTTCCTGCCGTAGTCACTGCTTTAAGTACAAAGGTGCTCTCCTCCACCCACGCTGCGCAATCCATTGGTCTCAATGCTGCTTCCCATTAACCACCCACTCAGCTTCATGGTTTCAATACCACCAATACTGCTTTCCATAATCCACAACAGGAATGCTAGATATTCCTGAAACCATCTTCTCCAAAATGATCCCAAACTCTCACAAACTCCCTCTCTTGCATACACACACACACACCTCTGCACACACACACACATCCGTACACATGCTTGTGCATACACAGACACACATGTACACACACACTTGCACACATGCATACACACACACACACACACACACACACACACACACACACACACACACACACACACACACAGAAGCATGCACCACACACACATGCAAGCACATGCACATTGCAGTTTCACCCCTATGATTATCACATCAACTTGACAGAGCAACCCCACTGTTCCTATCTTTAGCTCTATATCACCCTCCGCCCAAAGTTAGAAGCTAAACTGACCTTGCCAGGTTGGGTTTTATAAGAGATGGGGTCCTTCCTTCTGGCTAAAAAAGACAACCAAATGTCACTACCAAGCCACATAGCACCATACCAGCACTCTAGATTTGGGTTTGTATGGCCAGCACTCATCAATATCTTAAAAAAGGTATGTGAGTATATCATTATCCCGCACTCGCCATTCACTGATAAATCTAGTAGCTTATAAAACCTTGATAGGTTATAATTATATTCTTTGTTTTTTAAAATAGCAGTCAGAAAGTGATCGACACATGTTTCGACTCTAGGTCTTTTTCAGGGCTGAAACAACAATATATGGAATATCCAATTATACGAATAGTATGAAAACAGGCATCCTGAGGGGTAGCACTCGAGAAGAATCCTTGGTAAATTCCTATATTTAACAGCATATCATAGCAGGGAATGGAATCCATATACGAATGGAATAATACAAGCAGGAGTAATTGATTCAGGCTTGGAAAGGACATAGAGTCGAAACACGTGTCGATCACTTTCAGACTGAAGGAAGAAAGAAAACAACGAGGGGGAAAGCAAAAGAGAAACTATCCCGCTTGGAGGAATGAGGGGGGCTGCCTTAGGTGCCCCCAAGGGCATAAAGACATCAAGGCCACCGGGCTGTGCCTTTGGGAAGCCCCACACAGTTGGTGTAAGTCCCAGTCTGCCTCGTCATGGCAGCTTGGGTGAATAGATATCCTAAACTGCCACAGAGAGGCAACCCAGGTGAAGTTCTGGTGGCCTGCACACTGCATCTCTGCAACGCAATGCAGAGGGGGGCCAGCTGGGACGCAAGGAAGTCCGATGGCACAGCATTGATTAATGGCTGCATCCCCATGTCAATGGGAAACTGCCTGAAGTGGATATGGCATCGCAGGAGCGTGGTGGTGATGCAGGCAACCCCCATGCCAACAAAGCCACCCAGATGATTTTAAAAGTGGCCAAGGCGAACAGTAGTTACTGCAGGTGGGCCCCCGAAGCCAATGGGACACACCATGAAGATTAAAGAAGGATGTGGGTGCAGCACTGATCAGAGGGGAAACCCCATGTGTGCTGTGGGTTGCCCAAAACCATAAAAAAATGGTGTGGGCCATGCAGTGGTGACAGTGGACCGAATCAGTCCAACAAGCCACCAGAGACAGCCCTATAACACACTAGAAGGGGGTGACTGACTGCAATGAACCCCATTGTGACATAATATTTTATATGTTATATTTTGTTTATCATTGATAATATTTATGTATATTTATGTGTATTCAGGTATGTATCGTTCCCTGTATATTAAATGTTATGTAGTGTAGTATATATGTATAAATATTAATAAATGGTAAGTAGGGGGAAAGTAGTGTGGGGAGATTAATAGAGGGAATGTTAAGTAGGAATGTCAAGTAGGTGTAGGATGTTAAATATATATAAGGGAGTAAAGGGGAGTTACCCTGGTGTGAGGTAGCGGGAGGATGTGACGGCCTGCATGAGCCGCCTAGGTAGGGGGAACTACCCACAGAGCACATCCTCTGGTTTCACACTCCAAGTAGGTGGTACTTGCAGTTAGGGAAGGGCTCTGTTGCATTGGACTCACCCTACTGCTCCCCAACGCCCCTCTAAAGAAGGGAAACACCCAAAAAGAATGAGGTTGAAAAGACTGTGTACCAAAAGTCCAACCCCATTTGTTTGCATAGGTATATGTGGGGGTGGGTAACGTTAATAGAAAATGTATCAGCATAAGGTGGGGGACTGTGGGGGGTCTCCCCCCACATATATATATGCGAACAAATGGAAAAGACAGGCTTCGTTCCTCTGTCTTTTAACACAGATCCCTAAAGAAGTGTTGGCTCACATAGCAGATCCCCATGTAGATGGTACTCACTTCATGGGGATCTTTGGAAGAGAATTAGAAATGCTTTAGAAAGCTTAAGTGTTTGTAAAGAAAGAGCGATCCCCATTGTGATCCCTATAAAATTCACATTGGTTTCTGTGGTTTTGAGTAAGGCAAGAACTCAGGCTGTAGCCCCTCTCCTGATAACAGCAATTTTATTTTCAGGTGCAGCACCCCTCCCAATCCAGCGGGTTTGGAGAGTGGGGGGCTCCCATGTGCCCCGTCTCTGACCTGGGCAAGGAATGAGTACTCCCTGGACTGGCTTAGTGCGAGAAAACAAGGGCTACATGAGAATGTGGACGGATTTGAGGGGCTTAACCTGCAGTGGTGTAGTGAAATGTTTAATTCAGCATTTCACAGTTGTTGAGCGTGATAGGAGATGCAGCAGTATTCTTCTTAATAGACATCCGGTCTGCACTGCACTGCAATCAAATTATATCAAATCCTCATATATTTAGCTTAATTCATAATGTTTATGGGAATGTTTAGGTTCCAAATTCTTCTACTAGGGTAAGCCCCCACACACAAGGTATTGACCCCTCCTACTCAGTTTGAGGGGAGACTCCATTCTCTCGGGGGTTCATTCGATTCTAGAACCCCTTTCCAAATTTGTTGATTTTAATTTAAAACCCTTCATTAGGAAGATGCAGAGTATGTTCAGGATACGAGGGAAGCTATTTCCAAAATAGAAGGTTTGGAATTTAATCCCAATACAGACGTCATGATGTGTCTAGATATTCAATCTCTATACACCAATATTCCTCAACGTGCCACCTTAGAAGTGGTAGAAGAGACACTATTAAATGTGAGGATAACCATCCTCTGAGCAATGCCTTCATCTTGTGGCGTGCTTAAACAGCCTAAGTGAACAATTTCTTTAAATTTTGTGGCCAATTCTATGTTCAAGTAGAGGGTACGGCGATGGGGGCCGCCATGGCCCCTAATCTAGCAAATTTCTATGTTGACATGGTGGAACAGACTGTAGTTTATACCAATTTGAATCCCTTTAGAGGTAACATAACTAAATGGTTGAGGTATATCGACAATGTTTTCATGGTGTGGCATGGGTCAGAAGAAGAGGCAAAAAATGTCTTGACTTGGTTGAACACACAGAATAGATATCTCAAATTCATGGCTACTTTCTGCGTGACAGAAGTGAACTATTTGGATCTCACTATCATAACAACCAGAAATTGTGGGTTAAGCCTTATGTGAAGGAAACTGATAAAAATGCTCTCCTCCATTATAAAAGTCATCACGCAAAACATATCTGAGATAATTTACCGTTTGGGCAATTTTTGTGGATAAAACGAAATAGCAGCACCAATGAGAACTATGAGGAGGGAGCTAATGTCTTGATCAAAAAATGGAACAATCGAGCATATCCTGTGAGGGTGGTGAAACAAGCCGCGAAGCTAGCTTTCAGCAACAATCGCGAGTCGTTGTTTGAGAAAAAGAGTAAAGACACACAGAACCCTCCTCTAGTGTTGGTAAATACCTTTAGTAATCTATCCTACAAAGTGATGGGTATAATCTGTAAGAATTGGAGAAAAATCATGTATACTCCTCCACCGATGGTGGCTTTTAAGAAGAGTACCAATATCAGAAATTTGGTGATGAAAAATGATGTTCAGCGAACAAAAGATCCAATTTGTACACAAAGCACCATGTGGGGACCACCCCAAGTTGTGGGCCACCATCCGTGTGGTAATTGTGTAATGTGCCCTTTAACACAAAAAGTATCTGTGGTAAATTTTGGATTGAACCACGACTGGATTTTGAAAGAAGATACGAATTGTAAAACAACAAATGTGATTGTACAAACAGCAGTGAGGGGCTTGATGACATCAAAGAATCAAACTAACAAGAGACACCTCAAACCACTCAAAGAGCACACGTTTTATACACTTTGCAACAGTTAAAACACTCCCAGAGGTTTCATTACAAAATCAACCCCCCCACACATGATTGGTCAAACTTATACAATGTAATCATATCCCCTTCAGTTCCCACACTTCTCATTGAATACATTAATTTAAGCATCATCCTCTTTTAACTTATAATTGCAAGTTTCACATTCACAATACTCCCCTCTTTGGGGTCCTGCCATGTGTGGTCACAGACCAGTCTCTCAGTTACACAGTTACACGACTACAAACAGTTTAAAATGATTACAAGTTCCATCTTGTTGGAAACCTGTACCCCTACTTGTGACACACACGCCCATTCTATGGAAATTCCATTGATATGAAGAGGAGGGAAAAAAAGAAACTTTCTTTTGTTCTATTTTTGCTGGTTTTATCCGCACAAACTTGCTGGTGTCCACCATTCATTCTAAATTATGCGATGTACCATTCCAGCACCCATGGTCTCAACCCACACCCTGGCAACTTAATTGAAAACCCATGATCTATTGGTACACCTTCCCTGGAAGCAACCCTTGCATCAGATTAATTGTAGAGCCCTTAACCTCAGCACTGCCAGGTGGCTGGAATCCCCCAGTCGTTGAATAACAGGCTCCTATGGCTCCTATGTACTTACAGATTTTACATCTCTCCTCCACAATAGCACCAGACCATAAAGCAGGCCTTCCCGAAACTAACTGCAGCTGCTGCTCTCTCAGCCTTCAAAAAACATTTTCCCAGCCATTCAGAGTTTTACCTCGCAGATGCAAGCTTCAGTGATTCACACAAACTCCCTGTAATGAGGGATCACATGCCCCACAGAATCATCTATTCACAATATACCTCATATCGCCCAACTATCCCCAAAAGCTTCCTGTGTATGCATGTTCATGCATGTGTGTGTTGTAGAGTTCTGTGTCCCCTCATCACAATCTCCATTCACAACCTTCGATCTCGCATGCTCATGTTTAATGCCTCGCTTCTCATTAAGGCTGAGTGCCATTCACACAGCTATAACAAAGATGTCATTATATTGCTTTGCGCATGCAAATCTAAAAATGTATCATCTTACACAAATAACAATAAAAGTAACATTTATCCCATTCACATCAACTACACTATATTTGTGCCAATTGGCAACATTGCGTCAATATGGCCGTCACCCCATTCCCCAATATGGCGTGCGCAATTCAAACTTCGCTCTACCCATGGGAACTCTATGAACTAACCCAACACTACTGCCTCTGGAGTCAACCTGCATGAAGTAAAAGTATTGAGTAAGTTTTCCTAACGGGAACATGGATTCTAATGGAACACTGAGAAAGGGAGTATTTCCTACCTGTAGGAATATCTGAGTCCCAGAGGAAAAACATTTTCATCATACTCAAGTCTGTCAGAGTGAGAGAGGAAGCTGGGGCGTCCCTCTGGCAGTAAGTTATTACAATGAGGAGAATTTTCACTGCTCCCTTCAACCACTGTTATTATATTGGAAAGAGCATGTGTTGTCCCATTTAATCATTTTCTGGAAGGTTCACACAGTATTTCAAGTCTGCCCCTGTGTCATTCCCTTCTTGAACTCTAATTGGGACAACGCGGATCCATTCTGTGATTGAAGTCTGGCAGAGCAATGTATTAGGGGAAATAAAGTCATGTTACTTTCCCACTGACAAGTGCATCTGTCCATGATGCAAATTCCCTATATTACCTCAGTTTCTGTGGTGTAGAGTGTTCTCTCAGTGTCTGTATGCTTTGACTACAGATTTGTGAATTCATAATCCGGTCCCAACATTGTAAGATCCATTCCAGGTTTCAATATGTTAGCATGATGCATTTTGGGTGATCCTGCTTTTTTAATGTGTTCTAATTCAGAACAAATTGGAGACAATTTTTGATGACATGGAGAGGGTGTAGGCGGTCTCTGGAATCCTACTATACTGCTTGTAGGTGCCCTTCGTCAAGCAAATGGACATTGCTGGTCCTCAGAGCACAGTCACCCTTACAATAGCAACCTGGGAGACCTGTGACTTTGCCACAATATGTGACTGAATTTTGGAAAAACACATTTTTGGCAAGTAGATTGGTGCAAGTTATTTACAGACAATGTAGTGCAGGTAACTTCTGCAGCAGTGGAGTTCCTGAAACAAAAATGTCCTTCAACATTTCAAGAATGCTGCATATCATCCACAAGAAAATTGATATATTGAGACTATTAACAGCACTTTAATGGATGCAATCCAGCCAGCCATGACAAATGGTAACTCCAAAAAAGAGTTGTTAAAGGAAGAGGCGTTGTACTCTTTTAAATTCTGTGTGATGTGGTTGTCAGCCTTTTTGAGTTATTACACAGTAGAAAACCACTTACTGTGAACGTCAAAAAGTACTCTCTCCGATTTAAGGTAATGAATTAAGCAAGAGTTTATTAGTTCTCTTGTAAGACAAACAGAGAGTATGCTTACAGTTAATTGTGCCTAACCAACTAACCCACCATCCAGATCCACCACTCTTATAACTTCTGGGGCGCCTGACTCACAAACTTCAAGAGCTAGTTTATCAGGCCTGTCAGAAAGCTATTGCCGCCTCCCACCTAAAACGATATAGCTCATTTTTGAAAAAAAGTAGTCAATCAATGGTGCTCATGGGGAGAGATATCACATGGTGTTTCAATTCTGGTAAATGATGGCCGCTAGCTCACTCTTCCGGTCGTGTCCTCCTCGGGCGAGGGGTGTAGACCTCCACCCCTGTGAGAATTTCTGGTGGGGATGAGAGGTCCATTGTAATGGCCGGGTCTGAGATGTGGGGAATCCATTGGCTTCAGTTCTGCAACCTTCCCCAACTAACTCCATAATGCCATAAAGTCTTTACTCAGCAGCTTAGGTGCGCAGTCCAGTTCATAATAGGCAAGTTTGACCTCAAGCAAGTAGGGGAAAAGGGACGCCCGAACCAAAGTCTGCTAGAAGTAAAAAAAAAAAAAAAAGCTAGGGATAGTGGCATGGGATGATGTCTCGAAGGTGTTAAACTTTTTGTGTACTTATGATCAGCAAAGGAAGACTCCCGCCCCTTCATTTTCATTGTTTTCTCGTCCCTCTGATGTGTGTTATTTGTTTATTTTACTTCATTGAATGGGGTCTGTGTTCTTTGCTAAATCCAACCTTTTGTGCTTCTAGCTAACTATCAGCACAATAGTGTGAGTTTTCCTCTTATTTGTTGAGTTGAGGTTTGATGGAATAGGATCATCAACCTTCAGCATTTAAATCTTCTCTATATTATAAGCATTTTGTCCGTTTTATTAAATGACATTTCAAACTCTCATAAGCTAATGTAATTCTTGGTGTAAACCATGTGATTCTTTGTTAATTTCGTGGAAGACAAAGGACAAGTACATGTCGTGGGCGGAGGTGAAGTGGGCAGATCTGGAGGGTGCTATATTGATGGCCACGGACACTTTGATACTAAAGTAACTACGGCAGCATGAAATTATACCTGCCAATAAGAAGAAGGACATGGTTGTACACACAGTTGTGGTGATATAGGGTTGTTCAGAGACCTCATTACTAATAGCACGCATTATATCATCAGGAGTGCATAGTTTTGCTTTACGGTGGGATACCTCAAAGGCTTTACCTGTAAACCTTTTGGGATATCTGTGATCTTAACTTCTGGGAGCAAGCGGTCTACATTCTCAAAGCGTCTAGGACAGAGGTCATTAGCCTAACATTAGAAAGAGCTACTTGTACTTGAAGGCTAGTAGGTGAGACCTACTGGCTATAGCTGACAGGGTTGTTCATAAGCATGGCAATTTGTACCAATATTTTCTTGGGCTGTTTATTACCCCTTTATGCATAAGGAAAAAACATATAGAATCATTGGCATATTATAAACCTCAAAAACATCTTTATTTCATTATTTTTTAATAGTGCCTGTCTCATTAAAATTCTTTCAGAATTTAGGAACGAGATTGGGACATTCAAATTGAAGGTTGACAATGCATGCTATCCACCAGTGCTCTGTAATCAGGTGTATAACAAAGCAGCCTTGTCCTGCTACGCCTGCTACTGCATTAGTCCCTTAACTCACCTCAGAGTGTTCCTGAAGCTCCTAGAAACCGTGGAATTGCAGGTGGGCATAGAAAAGAGTGTCGCCCATTACCCTTTGGGCAAGAATTCTGTACGACCCAAGCAACTTCAGTGACTGTCAGCAGGTGAAGAAATTAATTTTGGTGCCGTCACATTGCTCCTGCTATCCCTCCTGCACAGAATAGCTGGTCAGACTACATATCTCCCTAGAAAATCAAGTGACATGGGATAATAGGAGGGCCAGTGCAACAATAATGCAGTTCTAGGTGACAACATCGGAGGCCACTAATGGGATCATGAGGATATGCCATTTTGGCCTTACAATCAATAAATCTGCACACAGTTAAGTCAGGCTGAGAAAAATTCCAGGAGCACACTATGGCTAAACACTGAAGTAGGGATTTGAACCAAGTGCACAATTTAAGCATTTCACTAAACACCTTCCAAATTGTACTTGGTCCAAACATTTCAGTTTCAGATTTCAAGGCCTACTATTATACTGTCCTATACAGTTTCCTTGAAAAATACACAAGTTGCAGCGATCTTCAACATATAAATCCTTACAGGAACATGTTAAACTAAAAGAGTATCATTATAGCTTTATCTTTCACATTCTGAAAGGAAAACTGTAAGTCCCAGAATGCAAAATAACGCAAGCCTGAAACATCTATGTAAAACCACTGCACATTCACCACGTTGAGACACATACTGAAAGAGGTTTCTCAATCAACTCAGTTAAGTATGGATACTGTCACAAACTTACAGTTCGTTTTTATGAATGAGGTTAAGAATATTTTACTACGGACATAAAGCTAACTTTTTTGCATGCAAAGGTAGTAGACATCATGGATACGGGAGGAAGGATAGCTCAGGGGCAACACATTTGTCTTGGAAGCAAGACAACGCGGTGCAAATCCCGATCCCGCGCTCAGAAACCCCTCACTGGTATTAAGTGTGTTATAAATGAATAATAAATAAATAAACACGTTTTCTGAAAGGGGGCTTTATTCTATCACTTTAACTGATTTTGAAGTGGACACAGATTTACTAGGTAACTGGTGTTGTTTCGGGTTTTTCAGTTGGAAATGTCTTTTCACGCATGAAAAAAGGCTTTGCTGATAACAAAATCATTGTGCTTTGAAGGTCATTAAGGCACTGGCTGTAGTGCACGAACTCTTTGTCTCAGCCTGACCATGACTTGGGAAATGGGAATAGCTTGCTTGTCAGAGCCCAGCTGATTCTTGAGGGTCCCTTGAAAGAAAATGCATCCAGGACTCTGCAGCCCCTCCTCTCACTCTGTAAACCGCTGTGGCCATTGTCTTTGCAGGGAGAGGTAGAGGGAGGGGGCAGCTGTGTGCATGGTGAGGGGAGAGTCTGCAGCACTGGGAGTGAGAAACTGGAAAGTCTCAGGTGGGCTACCTGTCGTTGGCAATTGATGTTTTGGAGACCATGGGTCTGGGCACTTCCTTGGGCCAACCTTTCAAAAGTTCTGTATGGATACTTACAGATTTCCTTTCTTCTGCTGGCCATTATACATTTAACTGTCAAGCTCCAGTCTTCAAAACAAAATGTATGTCTAACGTAAGAACTGAGACCAACTCTACACATTTATCCTCACCACGGAACAAAGGTTTGCCAGTCAATGATATACCAATTAGCGCCTTTCCAGTTCAAAAATGTCTGTTACCTACTAATAAAATGGGGTCCTTGAAGGGTCATTATATTCCAAGATGATCCTTTTCCGAACAATAAATCAGAGGTTATCCCTGGGGCAGTTGTGAGGTAAATGGCTGAACTGCCAGGCCGGTCGCACTTCCCACACTTCTTGGTGTTTGACACAGTCACACCCATTCCACGGGCAAAGCACAATTCTGCTGGTGGGGGCCGAGATGATTTTCACCAAGCCCTTTGCTGTGAAGGTGCACTCTCGACATACACAGTTCCATCCCCTGTAGTGGCAGACATTTTTTCCAGGTCCACCGGTATTCTCGAATGGTTTCCCAGGATTCTTGGCCAACTGTTATGCCTCACATCTCCTTGGATATTCAGGAGTTCAGAATTAAGGTAATCTTGCAACTCTTCACAAGCAAGGTTTCATTGTAGCATTCAGCCAGAGGACATCACCTCATTTATCAATTCTGTCAGAGTATCTCTTGTAAGCTTGCTACGGGTCACAGTCTGATGAAGCTGCCCTTGTTGGTGTTGGTGAGCTGTGCCACAGAGATAAGTCCTGCTATTCGTCCTAAACGGCATAAACAGCCCTCTAGCTTTAGCCACTTATAAATATGCCAAGTGCAAAGGGCAGTATTGGCTCCATCCCGAATTCAATCATCAACCTCCCTTTTCTTCTTTTCATCTGTGCAATTCCTCAGATTGCTGCTGCAGGCTATTAGCGGCCTCCTCAGTACAGTTGGGAGACTGTATGGTGACCTGAAATGCAGACAAGGGGTTGGTAAAAATCATGCTTGCAAAAGTGATGTTCAGAATAAAATACCAAAACACTGATCTATTTATCAAACGGTATTACCCAAATTGTTCGTTAACAATTGTCGAATGAACAATTGACCGAATTTAAAGGGTCACAATTGATCTTTTCACAATTGACCGAATATTTATATATATATATATATATATATATATATATATATATATATATATATATATATATATTACATGGCCACGGTAGTGGCCATGTAGTTATGGTTAAGTTGGTGTTTCCATAGGAAGACCACTTTTTGGGCGGCTTATAACTGCGCTCCCCCTGGACGAATCCTCACCAAACTTTGAAAAAAAAGTATATGGCCCACTCTGAATTTTTTTGCAAAGTTTGGTGACGATTCGTCTTGGGGGTGAAAAGTTATAGGGGGGGGTCCCAAAACTAATGTTTTTCCCATAGACTGAATGGGAAAAAACTTTGCGCACGGCTACAGCCCGAACCTCTGGACGGATTTACACCAAATTTGCGGCAGGAGCGGCGGCCTGATCCCGAAAGCGTGCTTTTGCAAATTTGGTGTAAATCCGTCCAGTCGTTTTTTTAAAAATGACCAAAATGTAAGTCAAAAAAATTAGTGATGTCTGTGTTCGCTTCGCGGACGGACTTCCCTGTTCGCTCCGCGGACAGCACCCCGATTGGCCCATGGCCTTGCGTCATGTCCGCGGACATGCGACGTGTTCGCTGATTGGACGGCGAGGGGGTGGGGCGCGTCAGATTTTCTGTGGCGCCCGACATCTTGTATTCGCCGTCGACCGCGTACAGCGCGGTGAAACGTGGATAAAAAATTGTATTTAGTGCCGTGTGTTGGTGTATAAGAGTGTTTGGGGAGGGTGGGGGAGTATGAGATAGGTTCAATGTTTTGTTTTTTTATGTGCTAGACGTTTTTGTTGCGTTCGATTTGCCCGCGGAGAACACGGCTGTTCTGACATTTTGTAAATAAACTAAATGGTGGGGTGTTTAGAGGATGGAGTATGTGTCATTTTTGTTCGCAAGGAAGGTAAAAATGAGCTATGAACACTCGCGGTGTACTTAATTGTTCGTAAATACACAAACTGGGGGTGTCCTCAGGACGCTGTCCGTATTGTAATCTGTCTAGTTGAATGTGTTCTAAGAACACTCGCGGTGTCCCGAAATGGTTGCAATTACACAAAATGGGGGTGTTCTGAGAACGTTGTTTGTATTGTTCACTGTCAGGGTGAAAGTGTTTTAAGACCACTCCTTTTGTCCGCTAATAGTACAATTTCCTATGGGCGTCAACCGACTTTTTGTCCACTAAAGAAACGATAAATCGGGCTTTTGTAAATAAACTAAATGGTGGGGTGTTTAGAGGACGGAGTATGTGTCATTTTTGTTCACAAGGAAGGTAAAAATGAGCTATGAACACTTGCGGTGTACTTAATTGTTCGTAAATACACAAACTGGGGGTGTCCTCAGGACGCTGTCCGTATTGTAATCTGTCTAGTTGAATGTGTTCTAAGAACACTCGCGGTGTCCCGAAATGGTTGCAATTACACAAAATGGGGGTGTTCTGAGAACGTTGTTTGTATTGTTCATTGTCAGGGTGAAAGTGTTTTAAGACCACTCCTTTTGTCTGCTAATAGTACAATTTCCTATGGGCGTCAACCGACTTTTTGTCCACTAAAGAAACGATAAATCCGGCTGGTGTGCGCCGACATTATGTGATAATCCTATGACTGGCGCTATTGACCTGGCTGACTTGCTTTTGCAACACTAAATCATATCTCCCACCCCTAAGCCTGATATTATCAAAGCATTCATATTCCCCGCCTCTCTCTGTGACGTTACAGGGTACGTCATCAAATGCGCCCAGTTCTCTGCAGTCCTAAGTTACTTTACACAGAACCCGGAAGACAACACATATTACGTCACAACACAGTGCGCCACAATTCGGAATATGAAACAGTGATTTAAAAGCAAACAGCAAGATTGTAAATTTTGTAAAGTACATTTATTTGACATCAAATGTTTAGAGAATATTCAGCAATTTGCATTTGTCTTTGTTGTCGATCCGCAAAAGTTCATGTTGAGGCACGCGATGTTCCTTTGCGGTACAGAGGGTGTTAGATCAGCTTACAACACAACACAGTGCGCCACAATTCGGAATATGAAACTGTGGTTTAAAAGTAAACAGCAGGATTGTACATTTGGTAAAGTACATTTATTGCACATGAAATGTTTAGTGAATATTCAGCGATTTGCTATTGTCTCTGCTGTCGATCAGCAAAGGTTTATTTGGAGCCACGCGTTGTCCCTTTGCGGTAGATAGGCTTTGGTTTATGATAAAAGCAGTAAATGGTCGCTCTGATAATCGGAAGGTTGCTCCAACAACGAGCCATTAGACCACCCTATTGGTTGGTATGTTGTTTGTAGCCGCTAGTACTGCGTAAGGGCATATTGGTCCTTGACGATTGTCCCATAAAATGGTGAGGGTCATGAAGTTGCATATTTGGACCTGCACCTGGCAGTTGAAGACCCCATCCGCTGGAGTCTGTAAATCGTGACATAGGCAAAATGGGGCCACATACCTGTTTTAAAAAACAGAAATTAGTCTCACCAGCTGATCTTCATTAAAAATCATCATTTCATTTATTAGGGCGTGAAACTATTTGCTATTGAAGATAGTGCAAGGGAGTATGTTAATAATAAAATAATAATATTTTCCCATTCATATAGCGCTAAGAACCGTGAGGTATCTAAGCAGTGCTTATTATTAACCACGGTGTGTGGTGCTCATTTATCGACCACGGAAGGATGAAAGGCTGATTTTGGCCTTGCCGGGATTCGAACTTGCGTTAGCAAGCTGCGCACGGATGTCAAAGCGAGCGTTGTACTCGCTGTGCCACTTGACAGGCTACAGTGAAGTGGCACAGCGAGTAGAGCGATTGACCGCCTATAGACCGGTTAAATAATTTCTATTAACCCACCCTGTGTCGTCTGCCTTTTTCAGAGCCCTCTAAACAACAGGGGATCAATTCGGCGGTGATAGTGCACGGTAGAAAACATTATGCCACTTTCAACGAACAAGTTCAACTTGAGCGGTCTTTAATGCTATGCTATTGTAATTATATTTGGTATAAAATAATCTAAAGGGTTACTTACAGTACAATTGCAATTTCCATTGTCTACGAGTAGTGCAGTTCCATAATACGACTCCGCGAGTGCCAACGATCTTTCGCATAGTGATATAATATATAAAAGTGGTTTCGTTTCAGAAATTTCATCTTTATCTTCTCTTACGTTTTAGCAAAACTCCTTCAAGAGAAGTCTTTCATCACAATCTCTGTCTGTCAAGGTCAAAACACAATACAACCTTATAGTCCGCTTCGTGAGCCTCTCCGGGGCCCGAGAAAAAAATGGAAGGAGCTGACCTTCACTGTGAACGAGCATAAATTCTTATTTTGCAACATTCTTTGTAAAGCCATCTGTAGAAGTTGGTTTTTGCACGCCATGTTTGTATATTGTTTGCGTGATATTAAAAAAAGTTTGTTTAAGGGACGTTATGGTTCTAAGTACAGCCGAAAGACCCCTGAAAATCGCAAGTTATGGTAAGCTATGAAAAATAACTCGCGCCACCACCGTGCACTGCTAAGACTAACATCGCAAATGTCATTGATGAAATCACTGATGACATCACATGTGTATGTACTTTTCATGGAATTTGTGTACTAGGGATTTTTATTATAATGTTGCGAAAAAAGTGTCAAGGATATTGCAATAAATATCATACCGTTATTAGTGCTTTGAACAATGCATTGATATAAATAGCATTGTATTATGGGATTCTATCTAGTATACTGAGCTACTAATGGAGAAACATAGCATTGTGTGCAGAGTACAAGATGAAAGTATAATATTTGTAATGTTAATATGTTGAATAATGAAATGATAATTGTCCTGAAATGGTCGAAAATTCACAAAATGGGGGTGTTCTGAGGACGTTATTCGTATTGTGTGATTGCTTAGCTGTATGCAATGAGGGAATGGCACAGAGAGTAAAGTGGACGCTGTCCGCGGACACCGCGGCTGTTCGTGGACAGGGCGTGCTCCATCCGGGTTTTTCCAGGAAACCCAACATGGAAAGAAGACTGTACGGATCAGCCAATCAGATGTCGAGGTTGTGGATTTGTGTTGAAAGAGTCTGTGTGTGGTGAAGATGGCAGAAGTGGAGAAAGTCAGGGTGTTGTTGCTTGGAGATATGTTTGTGCATGGTTTACAACAGTACGCTCAATGCAGGCATGTTGTAAAGAACTTTGATGTGAAAGGAGTGGAGGTGGTGTGGAGCACTGTGCCTGATTGGAATGTACAGGGAATTGTACAAGTTTGTGAGGATATGGCCAAGATGAACAATCCGCATGTGGTAGTTTTGCACTATGGTGCTTTCCATTTGGGCAACGTCAGTGCCCCTACTTTGTTGGCTGATTTGGAACGCTTGGTTCAAGCCGTAATGAAGATCCTTCAAAATGCGAAAGTAATTTTTTCTGGATTACTACATAGGGCAATATGGGACAATAGTTCTGTTTTTTGTCCTCAGCAAAACATTGCTAGGTGTGTCATCAACCGAGGCATGTGTGCCTTCATGCTTAGAGATGGTATGTTCTTCTGTAATAATGAGAATATTGATGCCAGTAATGCTGTTAATTTTAAAGAAGATGGCATCTCTTTATCTTTTACGGGAAATGCCTTTCTATTTCGGAATGTAAGGGTTGCTTTGGAGAAGGTTATGTGAAGATTTTAGGAGTAAAGTAAGAAAAAAAACAAGAAAAAAAATACAAAATAACAGGTGTCTGTCAAGCATCTGTAAAAAAAACAAAAAAACGACTCTTTTCAGACCCAACTTCAAAGGGGAAATGGGGCACACTATTTAAATTTACATTCACCACGCTCAGATTTTCGATATGTCTGCGGACATGGCGGTAGTCCGCGGACATGAAAATCACTACGAGGGGGTTAGTATGTTCTATGTTACATGTATATGAAGTCAAGGATATTATGGTTAAGTTGTGCTACTAACAATCTATGAAATTCAGTGAAAAAACTTTGTTAAAGGGACGTTATGGTTAAGTTGCGCTACTAAAAACCTATGAAATTCAGTGAAAAAACTTAGTTAAAGGAACGTTATGGTTCAAAGAAAAACCGAAAAACCCCTGAAATTCAGCAGTTATGGTAAGATAAGCAACCATAGCTCGCGCCACCGTGCACTGCTAACACTAACACCCAGGACATCAAAGATGACTGCCAGGGACTCAGGTAAGAATTTTTTTTTCTTTCCTACATCTTCCCACCTCCCACCCCACCCGACTTACCTTCTATCCTGAGATCTCTGGCGGGGGATGATGGAAACCTCCAGCCGTGTGGAGACGCGGAGCAGGGCCACCCCCGCTCCAAGCCTCCACTCGGCTGGAGGCTTCCATCTTCCCCTGCCGGAGACCGCAGTACTTTTTTTTTTTTTTTGTTTCCTTCCCCGTACCCCTACCTTCTGCCCTCCCAACCCCACTTACCTTCTTTTTTCTTCTGGTCTTGGGAGCGAATGCTCTGGGAACACTTGTGTTCCCAGTGCGTCAGCTCCCGATGGCCGCCATGGAAAGGGAAAACGGACTCTGTTTTCCCTTTCCCGGCGGCCATTTTTTTTCATTTTTTTTTTCTGTTTCGAAACAAGCGAAACAGAAAAGAAAATGCCATTAGAACCCCGGTCTAACAGGCCGGGGTGCTAATGGCAATAGAACCCTCGGCGGTGGGCCAATACCGCCCACGGTAATGCCCCCAGGGCTTCGTTAAGTAACTGTAACTACGGCCCCGGGGGCATTACCTGGGGCGATATTCGCCAGCCGCCTCAGGTATTATTGCCACATTACCTACAAGGAGAGATAGCAATACAATGCAGACATATGGAACAGACATTTTGGTTTTTCAACTCACAGGTGCCCCAGCCAGTTTGCACTTGGACCCAAGTTGTGAGCCCCTGCACTTTAACAGGGTACATGGACACAGAAAAAACCTGTAGCGGCCCCTTCCAACATGAAGCCAAAGTGGACTCTTCAAAATCTCTTGGTTTAGAGTGTATCTGGGCACAAGGGATTCTCTTGGTAGAGCTGCCTTGACCTGGTTAGGGACAAAACTGTCAGTAGAAACTTAGAACTTCATATGTGCCAATAATTTGTCGTTAGCCAAATGCAGGTTATCATCAACATGATTTACAGATGGAGATAAGGGTAGACACATAGGTTGCCAATAAAATATCTTGTAGGGGCTGAGCCCTGTTTCCCTGCTAGGGGTACTTTGCACACTGAACAGCACAGGGGGAAGGGCATCAGCCCACTTCAGTGCTGTTTCTTGTAATGTTTTGCTTGCTTATTCTTTATAATACCATTGTGTCTCTCTACTGCACCTGCTGATTGAGGATTGTGTGGGAAGTGTAAGTTGTATTGCACATTCAGGGAACTCTGGAGTGTTTTCACTACACTATTCACAAAGGTCAACCCTAGGTCCCTATCAATAGTAACAGGCATGTAAAACTTGGGTACAAAATCTCTGACAAATATCTTAATGACTTTTACAGTCACTATTCTTTTGCAGTTGGTGAACAGGTGCAAGTGGATCTTGGTCACGTGACCTAAGCCCCATCCACATGTTAATCACTGGTAATCTTTAGGTGCCTTCTTGTTGGTTTGAATCCTTTTTGCCAACTTAAGCAGCCCACCTGCCTCCTTTCCTTTGCAGTTGCTTTGCAGGTGCAAGTGGACCTGGGTCATGTGACCTAAGCCTCACCCACCTACTTAACCCCCCTTTATTTAATTTCTTAGATCTTGGATCAAAGGCATCTCTTGCCTGGGCATCTGAATTGAAGGTCAGACAACGAAAAGGGCAATTCTTGTTTGGACCGCTTTAGAATGAGAGGACCCAGGAGAAGAACCCTTGTTCCTTTAACATCAGGAAAGCTCCCTCAAATATGTATTTCTCCCCTCTCTCCCAACAGCACATCACTATCATCACCACTCATCACCAACCCTACCGCTTACCAGCAACATCAGGAGCACCGCACCACAGCAATCTTACCTGAGTCCCCACTGACCCCATTAGCACTCCATCATCTACCACTACACAAAAAACATTGCTTGCCGATATCTGCTCTGCAATCAACCATGCAGCAGACATCGATGATCTCATCACCACACATGAATTGGACACCATCTTTATTACTGAGACCTCAGCGCCATCCACCTCCACACATATCCTAGTTGTCCTCATCCCCAGCGGCTACAGTATTTTACAAAAAGACCATCCAAATAAGATCTGCGTAGACCTCGACATCATTGAAAAGAAATCATGGCCATATACCCAAATAGATGTCGTAACTATTGGCTCTTTTGAAAACCTTTCCTGCCCCTTCCCGCTCTCCCCAACTGACACCGTCACTTTTCACCTCATCTACACCACCCAAGCCCAACACCTCCTTCATCGAAGATTTCACAAACCTGGTTATGCATGTCTCAACATCTTCCTAGGTGACTTCAACATCCCTGGCAATCCATCAACTAAGTCAATGAAGAGAGGTCTCCAGTGCCTACTCAACACTCTTTACCTCTCACAGCACTTGAAAGGCCCAACACACAGGAACGGTAAGATCCTCAATCACATCATCACTGCCATGCCCACCCTCCATCAAAGCTATCCCGTTCAATTGGTCAGATCATCAGGGAATCCCCTTTGACATTAGTCACACCACCACAGTCAGGCAAACCCATCGGAAAACCCAGCAAACAAACCTCCAGATCATTCAAGAACTTCTCAGTGGATGCTCTCGAGGAAGGCCTTGCTAAACTCCATCTCATATGGGCTGCTCTACCTCTGATGAACTAGGACTGTGACTCGCTTCTCCAAGAACAAAGCACCACCCTCACAAACAACATCAACCACCATGCCACAGTGAAACAACGCACCCTCAAGCCTAAACCCTCTACACCATCGTATGTAAAAAACACAGCTGCAACAAATAAACCATCAGAAAACAAGAAAAGACTTGGTGAAAATCCTGTAGTGCATCCAACCCTGCCCTGAATGAGGAATTCTTTGCTTCACAAAGACAACTAATCACACTGCCAATGGCAAGTACTACTAAAACACATTAGTCAAGGCTCAACAATGAAAGCAGAGCCCTCTTCACAGCCACCAAACACTGCATCATCCCTCTGCATGACCCATCCATACTGCACTTCATCAAACAATCCACCACCATCAACTCTTTCTTCATCAACAAGATTGCCATGATCCGCCAACACACAGGCACTAGCACAGCAACTAACAGAAAAATACACATCCCTGCTCACAAAAACACAACTGCCTGAACAACTTTAAAGTCATTCCTATGGAAGACTTCACTGCCACCCTCTTCTCATGAAACCCTGACCACTTCAGTAACTACTGCCCAATTACCCATCTTCCTTTACAAGCAGTAGCCACGCAACTCTTCCAACACATCGCAGCCAACAACCTGCTTTAGTTCTACCAATCTGGCTTCAGTCCTAGATTCAGTACAGAAATGGCTACCATCAAGGTGATTGACAATAACCTTAAAATCCTTGATGATGGCCTTCATTGCCTCCTGTTTCTCCTGAACCTTTCAGCAGCATTCGACACCGTAGGCCACTAGACACCCACCGACAATCTACATCACCACATGGGTATCAGCAAGATCATCCTCAGCTGGTACAAATCCTACCTTGCTAATTGTCATCTGTTTGTGCAAATGGATACCTCCAGATCACCAACCCTAGCCATCACGTGCAGAGCCCCACAAGAATCCTGCAGCGTCCCACAAGAATCCATCCTGTCCCTCATGTTCTTCAATCTTTACATGGAACCCCTTGTAATCCTCCTCTCTCCACACAAAATACACATCTTCATCCACCAAAACGCAGATGACACACAGCTCTACTTCAAGAAATTATCAATCGAAGACCTCAACAGGCACAAGGACTGCCTCAAATTGATCCAGTCCTGGATGTCCAGTGCTTACCTGTAGCTCATACCCTTCAAGACTGAATTCCTACTTCTGACCAACAACACTGAACACCATGACATACAGACATTGCTCTCTGCTATGAACCTTCGAGAGCTCGCACCACAGATGGCCACCTGCACCAAGTTCCTTGGGTTTGACATCGAGAGACACCTTACCTTCAAACAGCACACGGCAACCCAGACACAAACTGCTTATTACCAACTTTGTCTCCTGTTTAAAATCAAGCCATTCATCACAGAAAAAACTTCAGATCTGTTGTCCAAGCCTTGGTCTTCTCTCACCTGCATGGTGACACTGACCTTTTGAAATGACTTCCAGTGACTACTATGGAACCCCTAAGATGTGTTCTGCATGATGCAGCATGACTCATCAAAGGACTCTGCAAATTCTACCACATCACCCCAACCCTTATTGATCTGCATTGCCTCCCTCTCCAAGATTGTACCATGTTCAAATCCTGCTGCATCATCTACAAGGCTGCTTCCTCAAGTCCCCAAGCTACCTCATTGAGAAACTCAGCACCTCTGGAGGCCTATGATCCACCAGAAGCAAGGACATTTTAGCGAATTTTGCAGAAAACCAGGACTTATTCAATGACAAAATAATCACTTCCTTCCCCTCATAATCCTGACCAGGGAACATGCCGACATGTTGTGACAATAATATCTTTGGTGGCACTAATCGACCTTGGTCATCTCACCATAGTCTTTGTGTAATCGACAACCCTTTTTTTATCCAGTTACCATTTTCACAGGATTGGGCATATTATTTTATTGGAGTTCAACCTTGCAGGGTCCTATATGGAGAGGTGTCAGATTGACTTTAACAGGGAGGCTGTACTCACCTTCTGATTCAGATAAAGCTGCCAATGTTGCTGTTCTGTCTGAAATCATTGCAGCAACTAATTTTGTGATCAGGCAACATTATGGCATTTCGGAGAGCCTTCACATACTGGCTACTTTTAATAGGGGAAATTGAAGATGTCAGCAATCCTCTCTGCTTCTACAGCTGACTAAAGTTGTGAGCTACTTCAAAGGCATATCCAGAATCAGTCTAGATGTTAACAGATTGTTTGGTGGATGGTCGGTATCCCTTTCTGAGTGACATCAGCAGAAAAACATGTGCGGAAGTGACCTCAGGTAACATCCCACATTGCATTGCATCCCCAGGTTCGCACACAGCATACATGGTAACCAGTTTCCTATTCTGATCTCAGTAACATGACCCATCAACAAAGTAGACCAAGACTGCCTGAACATCAGTTAAGTCAATCGTGGTGTCAATAACAAATTGATATTATCTACACAACCATGGAGTTCTGTATCATGTGCTGCAGCCTCCTGGAGAATGGGAGCAGATATGCTGGGTTCAGCACCGCGCACCTGGTTACAGTAACATCAGAGGAGTTCAAAAGAAGGATTTCATATTTGTTAGCCCGGGATAAAGATGTGCTGCATTTTTGTCTGCAGCAAAAGTGTGACAAGTGAGTGTGGCACTGCAACCGCCAATGGAGATGCCTTGCCCAGATGGACTGAATTTCACTGCGTTGAAATGAAGATACTTGTTATCCTTATGTATGGGGACAGAGAAGAATGCTGAACGCAGGTCCACTATGCTAATGAGTAGCGATGGAAGGGATAAATGACAACATTGTTGCGTGGTTTGGCATGAAAGGGAATGAGGGATTTACCGCAGCATTAACAGATCACAGGCCTTCGACAAAACGATAAGTGGTCTACGCATACGTTTTGAGAAGCAATATCAGAGAATTTGAAGGAATTATGGTTACGACTATTGGTAATTGATTTTGTTTCTAAGAATACCACAGCTGTGATATTCTTATAGCTTACCATCAACCTAAATGGAAGTGTGAGTCGGCTCTCTCCCACAATGACAATGTGGAATAGACGTAGCCAATATGGCGGGAGGTTTAATGGTGTCAAGAGGGTGGGGCGTGTCCCGATTTGAAAGCCTTCACCCCTCTCAAATGTCCTTATTACAAGTTAGAATGTTCCCGCAGTTCGCTGCAGGGAGTCTCTTATTTGTGAGTTGCTTGGTGCGATGATGAGGCAATGTTTGGCTGTTGTATTGATCTGCTGGATGGGGAAGATGGTCCTGCCCACATACTTTGGAGCATTCCCAATATCAGTGTATGCATCTATTTGCTATTAGAATTGTGTTTGCATGAAAGCGTGTGCTACCCTGGGCTGCGCCATTCTTGAGGGGTGTGTTCTATGTGGCAATAGCGAGGGTTTGAGTTTTGGGAGGGACCTTCTTTCTGTTGGGGTGAGTGCAAGTGATTTAGATGGGTTTGGCTTGAATAGTTGAGTGGACTATAATCTGGTGATAATGGAATACCTTTTGTTAATTCCTGAGTTGACAGATCACTGTGCGCATGGAGGGTGGCAGAGGCACAAGCCAGGGTTGAGGGGGCACTTGCGTTGTGTCCCTGAGCTGTCAAGAGGTCCAAGAAGAATTAGCCGGATGCTGAGCAAAGAAGCACAAGTTTCAGGGGGCTGTTTTTGAAGTGTGGGAGGGCGGCCCCATGCATCAGTAGATGCGGTAGTGGTGCCAAATGTAAGCTCAAGTGTGGCGAGTGTTGAAGAATGATTTAGTGCTAATTGAAAGACAGGGCAGCTACAAGTAATGCAGAGAAAGGTTGTTGTCTGAGCCTTCTGGCGCCATGCTCCATTTTCTCAAATCCGAAGACTCCAGCAGGCACCTCTCCTTTGCCTCATCAAGAATGGATGAAATACAAATTCTGATACTTTGAGATAGTAGTTTTAAGCATTATCAAATCTAGAGTTAACAGCTGAACTTCCCCATCTAGAACAGCTGAGTACCAATGTAGAGTTTAAGAACGGGTTTATTGGATTTTGCAAAATATCCATGGAGGCAGAGCTAGCTTGCTATTTCAAAGTCGTTTCTGAGCCAACTCCTGGGCTTCTCTCCTTGATTGTTAGTTTGATACTTGGACCAAGAAACTCGATGGCTCGGGTTCCATTTCTAGGCTTTCTTGTGAGAGGAAAATTCTACCCGTCATGCTTCTCACTAAGCTGTAGCCAGCTCTGTGCCATATGTGCCCTTATTGGAGAATGTCAATTATCCAGGCATGTGGACTGTTCTGAGGGTGGGAGTTACCTTGGAAGCACCATGTCTCCACAGAGCCTTGCATCACTTAGCATTAGTGAATAGGAGATGCGCTGAATTGTTCCGACTACAGTCATATCCAGCCATTTTTTTAAACAAAAATGCACAATACAGTTTTGTCCAGCTTTACAGGCCCACCCATAAATGTTCTTGCGCAAATAATCTGCTATAGCGTATCCTCTGCTTTTGCGTAAATCGTAATCCTGCTTTGTGGTTCAGCTGAAATGTGTCTGTCAGTAAGCACAGTGAGCTAAACCCTTGCCCTTGACATCTGTGTGCAACCTGCTGTCACAGGTTCGAATCCCAGGTTCAACTCAGCCTTTCATCCTTCCAATGTCGGTAAATTGAGTACCACTCTGTGGGATAATAATGTTTTCTGTTATTTGAGCTCTCTAAGACCTATGCGAGCGTAGCGTTATATAAGAAATACATTATTATTATTATTATCCAGTTTCACCATGAGATAGGTGTTTTTGGGGGTCATTCTCAGGTTAGAGGTAAGTACCGGGCTTTACCGGCATGGAGCAAATAACTTGTCCGATCTGGTAACAGACCGCTAATAGCGGCCTATTACGACTTTGCGGGCACAAGCTTTGCGCCATGCCGGTAACGTACCTGGCGGCAATGCCGCAAAAGGGCCCGAAAAAGCCCTTACCGGCATGAAGCGCACCGTACTTAACACTACCACCATAGAATAAAGTGGAAACAGCGATGCCCGTAAATAACGTTGCCCGTAAATAACGGAACCGGAAAGATCGTCATCGCACAGGAACGGGAAGGAGCGCGGCAGCCATCTTTAAAAACACAATCGATTGCCATCCTCACCAGGCAGGACCCCTGGGACCATTTTGAACCTTGGGAAAGACCATCAGAAGCAGCAGGAATGCCAAAAGCACCCAAGAAGACAGCAGACCGGCTCTGCAAGCAGCGATTCAGCCCGAACGAATTGCAGATCATGGTGGACACACTTGAGGAGTATGCCGTCATCGTCTTCAGCGGAGACATGCGGAGAGAGCCGGTGCTTAGGAAGAAGAACATCTGGCACTAGTGGCCCAGAGGGTGTGAGCAGTCGGCAGCACCCCCCGCACCTCCAAGGACTGCTGCAAGCGATGGGACGACCTGCGGCTGAGGGTGCGGAGCATCCTCTCTGCAAACCGCAGCCAGGCCCAGGAGACCGGAGGGGGCCCAAGTTACCCCATGAAACTGATGCCATGGGAGGAGACGTGTGCCGGCTTGATCGGACAAGAATCAATAGAAGGTGTCGGCAACATGGGGTGTGGGGCACCATCGTCCGCTGATGGAGGTGAGTGTCCAACATCAATACTGCCAATGCCATGGTATACACTTGAAAGGCCCGGCCAAGTAATCAGGGCATGGTGCCCCCCCTCCTTTAAAATCATGCCGAGCAACTGCGACCCAAGCAAGTTCCAAGTGCAAGGGCTTAACGCACATCACACATACTGCACGAAGTGGCACATCCCATGAGGCACACTGTGCAGCTGGTGTGGTCAGTGTGCTAGTCAGACAGCACAGTACCCTGCCAAGATGAGTGACACCGACACCTGCATGCATATCCCACCCATAAATTGAATGTAGTGCTGTTGCATACCCAAATGCCCATAAACCCCAAATGACTGAATATGTCAATGTAGCCATGTATGAAAGTTGGGTCTCAAATCTTCACTCATGCCGTCCCTCTCTTCTAGCCTCACAGGCAGTGAGCATGACAGCGAGGACCACGAGACCAGCTGTCCCAACACTCCCAGGGGCAAAAGCAGGGTCCGCCGCATCCCAGCCAGGAAGAGCACACCTGGAAGTGCTACACCGGCTCCTGCAAGGGCCATGGAGGGTGCACCACCCCCACCCCTCCCTGCATTGGTGTCAGGAACATTGTCAACCCCAAGGTCTGAGGAGTCCAGCGTCGCTGGGGAGGTGGCAGCCACGTAGACAGCCCCTTTTCCACCTGTGGAGCGGCAGAGGAGGACACATATTCAGTCATCCACACCCCAGAGGCCAGCACCTACCCACAGGTCTCATGCAGCGACTCGGGGGAGCCAGACACACCTGGCCGATGTGCCCGTGGACCCGCACAGGAACAAGCCAATCCTGTGCCCAGTCCCCCAGGCGAAGCCCTGGCAGGTCATGGCAGCCCAATCCCCTGCAAGGACGACACACCCTCAGCTGATGTGCAGCATGCAGCGCAGCTCACCGCCCTCACCACCGAGCTGATGCAGGACAATCGGCAGGGCATGGAGGAGTGGCGGGAGGAATTAAGGGCAATGCGGCAGGTGGTGACGGACAGCACCAACCATCTATGTGATGTCCTCGGACGCATTGCTGATGCCCTTGAGGCTGCACGTCCTTCTCAGCAGGCTGAGCATGAGAACACCCCGTCGACCAGTCACTCGACCCGGACGAGCCCACTGCGTCGTTCACTCCGTTCCCAGCACCGCCAGGACATGGCTGCCCCAGGCCCCGGGAGCGCGGAGTAACTTGCGTACCTGCCACATGTGGCCTACATGGACACCATGGGACTAGTGTTGGGGAGTTGGGGGGGGGAAGGAGGGGGGTGAGGGTGTGTTGGGGAGTTGGGGGGGAGGGGGAAGTGGGTGAGGGTGTGTTGGGGAGTTGGGAGAGGAGGGGGGTGGGGTGGTGGAGGGTTTGTTATACACTTATGCTCGTACAATTTCAATACACCGTTTGTGTTGCAAAGGTAAACCAGTGTGGACATTCATCATTGAGCATGTGTCTTCTGATATCTGACAGTGCATGGTGTACATGTATCCCCACACCCAGTGCCCTATGTCCTCATGTCACAAAACCCTCTGCTGACTTATTTTTCAGTTTTATTGTCCAATCAATGCCTGCCACACGGCATGTCCCTCCTGTCCATCGGCACCATGATGCTGTCCTGCCATTTCTTCCTCCTCCTACCCTTCATCATAATCTGGTGGTAGCAGTCCCATGTCAGGGGACAGGGGCACATTCCAAGGGATGCACATATTGTGCAGCATTACACATGCCATGGGGGTCTTGGACACCTTCTCATGGCTGTAGATCGGTGCCCCACCCGACCGGCTGAGGCAACAAATTTGTGCCTTCAACAGGCCAAATGCCTGCTTAATCACCACACGTGCACGGTATGGGCACGATTGTAGGCCTCCTTGTGCCTGTTCTGTGGGTTTGAGACAGGGCTCCTGAGCCAGGGCGTGAAGGGACAGCCACCATCACCTGCATGGGAAGGGAATGAAGGTAAGTGTTTGTACTTTCATGGTGGACAAATGAACTAGTCTTACATGGCAGCAGGTCATTTCTGCCCATACGCACATGTCCATGGATGCATTGACCCCATTCCTGGCCCCGCAATGTGTCCTGTGCAATGGAATGATGGAGGGGGTACCATCTTCGAGATGGTCTATGGACTATGGCACGCACATCTTGCAGAACATGCATCGTTTATGCATGCAGCAGTCTTGGGGTAAGATCCTTGAAGTGCTGTGTTCTGTGAGATTCAGTAGTAGGGAGAGTTGGCTGCAGTCAGTAGCATATTCATCATTCTGCACTGATCCATACTATGGTGACTTCCAGCACTCCTATGGGTGTGCAGAACCAGTGATGCGGTGTGGTATCCCTGCTGGCCTCAGTTCAATGCACTGCCAGGGATGACTCTCCGGTGTGGTGATATGCTGGAGGCAGCCACTTAGTGCATATGCAGTGCATATTGCTAGATGCCCTTATGGTGTGTGAGGGCCGCCGATGAGTGGTGCATGTGTTGTGGGACGTGGCCTGGTCACCTGTTGGTCATGTAGTGTTAGGTGTGGGCCTTACTTCATCACTGTGGGATTTGGTAGTCATGTGCTATTTCACTGGCTCTGTGGCACAGTGTTTGGTGGGGTGCACATTGTGCACTGGCGTCAACATTTCCACCCGGGTTGAGTATGCAGGCACCCACCTCATAACACCGATGCACTGCCATGGCCCAGTCAGGCACCTCACCAAGCAGCTAGGCACCTCGTCCAGCATGTCGCTCCATATAGCGTGGTAGCGTGGAGGTCCGCAAGACCATTGAGTCATGAGTTGATCCTGGATGTCGGCCCCACCTATGTGTGATGATCTTGCTTGCGTTGCATACCATCTGCACGTTGATGGAGTGGTATTGCTTGAGGTTGCGATACGCCACCTCCATGGCAGGCGGGACCGCCAACTCTACGTGGGTGCAGTCAAGGGCACCTATACAATTTGGCATGCCTGCCAGTGCATGGAAGGCAACTTTTGTATTGTATATCTCCTGGGTAGTCCATGGTAGGGATTTGTAGTCCCTTGTGTGCTTGAGGAGGTCATCCAGCACTTGGTTCACTGTCCATGAAATGAACGGTTGTGATATGCCATGCATGTGCCCCACTGTGTGCTGGTAGGTGCCTGTGGCATGGAAGTGGAGCACAGATACCACCTTCAGTTGAGGGGGGATGGCGGTGCGTATTTCTATGAGGCTCACTATGTTGTCATGTATCAGGTCGACTATGGTGGTGATGGTGTCATAGTCAAGCCGGTACAGGGTGTGGATCTGCTCAGTGGTTAGGTTGAAGGACTGGACCTGATGCGAGGGATTGGGGGCTGCCGGCATGGTAACGGTGGCTGCACTGGTGGTGCATGCTGGGCCAATCTCACCCTCCTTCTCCTCCTGTGCCTCCTCTGTGGTGGGGCCTGTTGTTGTTGTTGTAGTTGAGGCCTTGCAAGCAGGGCCTCCTGCTCCAGTAATGCTACCACTATTGGTATCATCTTGTTGGGGGAGGGGGTGTGGTGTGTGGGTGTGCTCCTTTTCTGCTGTGGCAGACTCTAATGCCTACACCTGCCTACACCTGTGCTGATTGTGTGCACCTGTGGCTCTTGGAACCACTGCCAAGGGTATCTTAACACCTTCTCTGAGATGCCTGTATGTACTCCATGCCGGTAAGGTACTTTACGGCTTCAGGAGACTTTTATTTGCATGTGCACATTACTTGTGATCAGCTCCGGTTTACGCCATGCCGCTAATATCGGCATGGCGTGTCCCGCGCACGACCCTAGACCGCTATTTACAGCATCGTACTTTACGGTACCGTAAATAGCGGTCTAGTTGGTCAGAATAGCCCGTAGCGGTAATCAATGCCGGTAATCCTTTACTGGCATCGTTTTTCCCTTACCTCCAAACTCGGAATGACCCCCTTTGTCTCCTTCTGCCCAGCGCTTTCCCCAAATAATCGTACTGGCTCAACCGCAGCTTATAGCCTGCTTCTTGCATCACATTGCTTGACCTGGGCTTGTCAGAGAGCTGCTGAGAAGGAAAATGTGTGCACGCTAGCAATACCCAGAAGCACATACATCATATTATTCTGTCACAAACATGGGTCCAGCTTCATGCTGTAGAAAAAAAAATACATCTATTTTGGTAGAAGCCTGCAAAAAGCCACATGCTGTCCTCGGGCAAAAACATTCCAGGGCCCTGCTACCTTCAGGTGAAACCATAAATTGTCCCTCCCTCATAAATTAAACACTCTCCGTCCCTCACTGCCGGGAAGTTAGAAAGGTCAGGCGTCCACAATGCTCTTTTGAAAACATCCAGAAATAAAGACATATATTTAAGAAGAAGGAAAAAATAAGTTCGTGAGAGCGAAAAAAATAAGCTAGACTTTCCTGGTAAAATGGTTCTACCAGCCGCAAACGCCGCTGCTCCAGCGATATATACAGGAATACCGCTCATATGGTGCTTATTACATTTTTTTAAACTCTAACTCTGCTTGTCCCAGTTCGTTACAATTCTGACTTCTCTTACTATTTATTTTTTGTAATATGAAAAAAAACAGGCCTGCACATCTCGTCTCTCATGACAGAGGGTTTTGGCTTCCAAGGCACGAGATTCCATGGCTGTGATATGGTCGCCATGAAAAATGAAGCGGGAACATTTCCACTGATGGTAATGAGGGGTGAAGGAAATGCAAACCGTATGTTTCGCTGCTGGGCACGTGACCCGCTTTTCCCGCAAATTACACTCGAGTAATGGATTCTCGGTTTCCTACTCGCGCAGAAAGCAATCCGCACTCAGAAGAGATAGCACAATAATGTATAAGTGCACATGTCAAATGTATTCCCGAGTGATAAAACCCACTTTTATTACCATGGCAGCCAGCCCGCGCCTATCCTGTTTTTTTAGCCTTATTGGAAAGAGTTTGAGTTCTTTTTCAGATGTCTGAACGATCACTTTGGAAGGGCTCTGCTATCAATCGACTACATTATGCAGTATGTGTGTATTATGATGAAAACTCTGCTAGAGTGGCAGCCATTTTGTGAAAGTAATCTTAACTGTTTAAGTTGGGAAGAGAGTTGTCATATGTTTCCTGTAAGAGTTGCCTTTTCTTCCATGTTGCTCGATACATTGGGCCTCATTACGAGTTAGACGCTATCCTGGCGGTACATCTGCTGGAATACCACCCAACTGAATTACTGTTACCGCCACTTGGTACGGCTGAATTTCCGCCGAATTACAAGTGATGGCCGTGTAATTCCACATTTATTATGAATCCATTGGCCTCAATGGGGCTTTTTTGGAGGAATTTCCGCCACAGTAATTCTGCCAATTCCTCCAATTTTTCAGCGTTGAATGGGAAGGTTTACTTCCAGGATTTTCCTGGAGGTAAATACTCCACTCCAAACCCAACCTCATCATTTGGTGTCGTGGTAAGGTTGGCGGTAATGGATTTACCACCAACTTTACCACTTATCGCCATACTCGTAATGAGGCCTATTGTCTTTTTATATTTTAATGCTACATTAATGTCGTTATATTATTCTTGCTATTTATGCTGCTTGGACATTTCTGAGTTTATTTTTCTTTCTAGAGCATTTTTGGGATGTGGCTTCCCCTGTTAGTGTGGTAAAATCAAATAAACAGGGGTCCTAACTCATGCCAATCAGCTAGTCCATGATGCAGAAAGTGTCCTGGATTGGACCTCTGCATCTAAGCTAAAGCAATATTTTCAAAAGCATTCTCTTGGAATATAGGACATGCATGTGCATGCTATTGTTACCTGTGTGTTAACTATGTGATAATGTTTCTCCTCAGTGTACAAGTTAATTGTATGTGTGAAAACCCCTCCCCCTCAGTATATAAGGCTATATTAGCACCTGGAGATCGTTATTGACCTCCTCTTAGTCAATCAGAATGTTCAGCGTACAGTCAATAACTACTGGTGTTGACTGCATTCTGCACATTTTAATTGTAAAAGCAGACAGGGAAACAATAATAAAACATGTCTTCATACAGTAAGCATACTAACAAACTTGGGGTAATGTCAGGGTAATTGTGTGCTAAGGTACTGTCTAATTCAACAAATAATTGGTTAGCTGCAACCCTAGTTGATATAGGAGACGCCCCACACCTATTTTGTAAAATGAAGACACAATAACTATCAGCACTAATGCCTGCGCTTTACCATAGAATGTTTATCCTGGAATTCTATTTCCAATATTTATCAATTCAAACTCCTTTCATAAAATGATACATTAAATAGATGCCTTTGCAAAATATGATCAATCATATAGCAGAGCTAAAATGTCCTTGAACATTGATACCATGCCCTTGATGAATGCAGTCCCTTTACAAAATACAGTCATGCATATAACAGAGCTGAATTGCCCTTGAACATTGAAAACAATCCTTGAAGATTGCAGTCGACACATGTTTCAACCCGTTGGTCTTTCTCAAAACTATCTCTCTAATCAAGGAACTTGCTGGTAACATAACATTTAGCATTGCGAAAAATAAGTAAATACAAATATCATATTATGACATAAACATAAATTGACATTTGATCATAGATCAATAAAAAAATTCCACATTCAATTGCCAGAAGAACACAAATGAAACCAAATAGGAAAACACAGACAAAACATTAAATGTCAGCTGGTTTAAATTTTTCTAATACTTAATTCCCTTCAACTCAAACACATCTTGTTTCAAATTACAACTTGTGGGACTCAGACCTCCTAATACTTTGTGCACTGAAGCAAGGGCATCCCCCACCACACCATTGTGACATGCACTAGATTCCACTCACCATAGTGTGACTGGGCCTAATTAATATCATTCCATCTATGAATTAGTGTCTGTCATGATCATGATCCGAGTGATATTAATCTAATATATAAAGCTGAATGTGTATATGTATGTGTGTATATTTGTCCAGCTATACAAATCCACATAGTTGAACCCACGTCTACCAAATTTTGTTTGGATTCTTCATTTTCTGGGGCAAGACCGTAGTCTATGTTTGGATGCAAAAATCTTATATGCCAAACATTTTTTGCATGTGTGTGTGTATGTTTGTCCGGCTATACAAATCCACAAAGTTGAACCCACTGCTACCACATTTTGCATGGATTCCTCATTTGTCTGTGGCAAGATTGTAGTCTATGTTTGGATGTTAAAAATTCACTCCGTAGACACCCTCATGTACTGATGCTCACCCCAATTCACTACAGTAGGTACTAGAAGGAGGCAAAATTTGGAAAAGCGTCTGAAAAAAAATGTTCGATGTGTTGGTTATTCCTTTGAAATGTATTACTACTGTATACAGTTCAAAAGTGTATTATTAAAGCATTTTTAAGGGGAATCAAAACAGTTTTTTTTTTTAAATCAGGCCCCTCAAAATATGGGAAATGGCAAGGTTACAGTTTACTTACGTTCATTCACGAGAAGAGAGCACAATCAATCTTTCTTGGACATTTTCTCAAAAGTGCTGAAGCCATTGAGTGACTGAAACATGGCACACAAAAACGAATATCACTTGCAAAAGCTCCATCTGATGCAATGCGAAAAATCAATATGAAGAGCTTCTGAAACACAACAACAAACAGCAGCATGACTTGCCAGCCATAGGACAAAAGCAACTTTTTCCAGGGCAAATGAGATGCCAGAGCAAACTGAAGCAATACTTGCTGTCATGGAGGACAAGAGCAACATCGTCCTCCAGAGCACATGAGACACCAGAGCAAACTGAAGCAAGACTTGCCAACAGGAGTACAAGAGCAACATCCTCCAGTGCACAGGAGACACCACTTGATCAGGACACAGACAATGCCGGGTACCCCAGATAGTCTCTAATTATTGTGCAGTGTCGGTTGCTAGAACTCACCAAGATTTTCAAATATTTACCATATTTCTTGTCAGGCATATCAAATCATCCATTATTCTGAAAGAAATCAAATTATTAACACACTTGGAGCTTCAAACTACCAAGTGTTGGGTTAGTGATAACTTGTTACATCCAATTTACCAATAAATGTCACCACTTGTCCTTCTTTTCAGTGTTTTTCAGGCTTATTCAATTCTATAGACTGAAGTTAAAATTATACAGTCAATCTTGATAAATATAGCTCCCTCTCCAGAAATTAATGTGAATATACTGGATATCATGTCCGTAGACTATACTTAAGTACTGTAATTCATAATTAACCATATATTGTTCCTACTGTCTTCTCCAGAATAGTATTCCTCATAGCATTAAAAGCTAAATGAGTCATGGCCAACTTATCATCCCCTTAGTAAAATGATTATCAATAGTTATGATTAAAAATTGATTCCATTGTGTTGCACTTTAGTCAAGTTACTCGTATCTTCCCGACCTTAATGTACTACCTAAGCATTCCGAAGGTCATATACTCAATAGGATAAATCATCAATTGATACCTCAGAAGCCCTAAAAACCCAATTATCCAACATCCCTACTTATTTCATTAAGTACCCAGTTTAGGGTGTAGTTCTGCCGAGATCGGTGTGCCGCATATGCATCTAATGTGGCCACCATTTGTTTACCCATTAATAATGCAGAGTGACATCACGCGTTCATGATGCGTGACATCATTTCCCTCATTCTGTGATGTTATGTCAAAAATAACATTGTTTCGCGATCGTGGTGTGAAACCCATCCATTTTTTTTTTTTTTAATTAAATTTGTCCTTGATATCTGGTGTAACTTAAGACTGTAAGGATCATGATACCTTTGAATATTATTTTGACAACTTGACAACATTCTACTAACTGAATAGGGATGAGGATACAGAAGCATGTTTTGCACAACAAGGGAGTACTAGTAATGCATTCAGAGCCACTATGCACCAGTGTAGAGGAGCATATTATGTTGTTTCTAGGGCCCACCCCCTCACCTCCTTCTTAATGGAAGCAAAGCAGGAAGACTCTGAGCATAGCACCAGGTATCGTCCCACTACCACACCAAAGATATGAGAGACGTTGTATACTCAGACAACCGTATTGAATGCACGCTTGCACTGAAGTGGTGGAAGTATGTCGGCATACACAATCAGGCATAGAAGAGCTGTAAGTGCGAAACAAATGAGAGTAAAGTAATGTCATAAGGGGAAGGAAAAATGACGCACAGAAACAATATAAGAATTCTTAACGAACGATGGTGTAATCCAAGTCATGAAGTAATGAAGTATAAAGAGATGAAGAAATCATCTATGTTGAGAAGACAAGTGAGATAAAGCTCAACAAATGTATATATGCAGAAATGCAAGGTAGATGATTGACATAGAAGTTTGCTGCAGTAGAAACTATAATGTGAGGAAAGTGGCCATGATGAAAAGATGGATGTTGGATCCTGTCAAAACAACCACAGAGACAAACCAGGGGCACAGATCAGAAATGCTACAGAAAACAGCTTCCTGCGAGAAACAAAGAATATCTGTTTTGCTAAGACTAAGGATGACACAGCAAGACATATTTGGAAAGTACAAAGGGAGTTAACAAGGATCAGCTATGAACGAAGGGCACATTTCTCTTAAATTAAACAGAAGTGAAAACGTCTGCAAGTGCCAAGTATTGGACACTCATGAGTGCAGGAAGCACAAATAAGATGGAGCAACCAAGTCTCCAGAGGCCAAGAGGAGTAATAGCACCCAGCATAATTAAATCAAATAGCAATAAATAATAGGTCGAAATGGACAAAATCGTGGTTTCATCACAAGTGGCTCAGAAGTCAAAAACAAGGTTTATTCATTAAGCCTCAGACAAAGTAGTGGTGTACCCTGACCCCCTTAAAAATCCCAGAGAAGAAAACAGCTAGCAAGGTCAACTACAAAGGAGAAGCCTTGCCTCATGGTCTAGCTGATGAGAGATGGTAGGCTAATTGACCAATGTGGGCAGTGGTCAGACATTTTTCTCTGCACCTGTGTTTCGTTCTGTTAATGGGCTGCTAGCGAACTGAATGTCCAGGTTTGGGAGAGTATGCCAACCAATCATTAGTGGCTATGTAACAACATGCTATACAATGTTGCAGAAGCCAATCCACTCTTATTATTTTTATAATTAGTATTATACATATTTCGAGGTGTGCCTACTAGATAAGGGGCAGCCACTCATGTTATTTAACACTTATACATACTAATTGTAAATATGTTCCCTTAACGAATCCCTCACCTTAATAGGTTTTACTGTTTGCCACGTAGGATGAAGTCATAGCTGACACACATTGAAGTATAAAATCTTTGTGTAAGAGAAAAGTAACTGAGAGTGTGTGAGCTGCATTTTGTATGGTCACCAGATTACCCTAATTTATTTGAGCTGACAATAACGTAATACTTTGCCATTTTCTTTGAGACTGTCCGATTATTGGGTTCTGGTGTCATTTAGAATTGTAATTCCATTCTGTGCTAGACTCTCAGATGATCGATGACTTTCGACCATTAGCCAGAAGATCTTGAAGCTTCCTGAGGAGAGCGGCGTGCAATTCACACATGTGGAATGAAGTAGTCAACAGGTGTCCCTTCGACGAAATACCTGTCCGGTCCCCACAGATGCCACACGGACTGAAGGCGCACTGGTCGATTGGTGAAAAGTCGATGCCGAGGGACTTGAGCTGAGCCACGTATGTAAGTAGAGCATTGAAAGTGGCAAATACAGGGGATTGGCTATAGTCTAAGTGTAAATATATAGTAACTGAATTTGTGTTTAAAGTGATAGATAACTCGATTTTGTGTTGCTAGGGGACCAAACAATACACTTTAAACTCCAGGGAGAGTATATGATAAGGATTCCTGAGACACCTGTCAATTAACAAGAATGCGTATTACACTCCGAAAGGGGTTAACTAGTGAGATGAGATACATTTCCTAAGGAATAGTAAAGGAAGGTGATCACAGAAAAAGAAAAGTGCACGTTTATTTGGGGTTATAAATATGTCAATGTAAAACTACTTTTATTGTGTATAAACTAAGAAACATAAAATGATAGTAATAAAATCAGGTGAATATCAGGCCATAAATTCAAGCGATTGACGTCAATCAGAGAAGGATAAAAGCGGAGAAAAATAGTAAAAGTTAAATAATGGTTTTTGCAGTGTCAATAATAGAACAATAGGCCGGCAAGAATCAATATAATTCAAATTAGTTTAAATATTGGTATGTTGTGGTAAAGGGCAGCGATCAATAGTGCTCGCCCAAATTGATTTTTTTGTTGTCAGTATCTTGAAGTACCCGGTAAGTATTGAAAGTTGAAATCGAATTGTCATCATGTGGGAGACCCCACTTTTACATCTATAAATAGACAGTACCACGCCAAAGCCAATGGGTGAAGAGTACGACTAATAAAACACTCATGCCATGGCCTCAAGAAGGTTTGTTGTCAAAAACAGTATTGCAACATATGACAACCTATACAGAGAAGAAGCTACAACAAGGATTAGCTCATCTAAAATTGTGGAAAATGAACCAAAATGAGAAAGAAGCCCTGCCTGAAAAGGAGTGGATGCCTAATCAGCATAATAAAGAGGGGGCCGTAACACCCTCAGCTACTCTTCTCCTCCCAAAAACTATAGTACAACAGAAGATAAACAGGGAATTTATCCTTTAAAGGAATTAAAGGCAACTGCGGGGTGTTAAGGATTCTAATTGGGCGTCACACACCAGACCAGACCAGGACCCTTGCCCTTAGCCTAAGATGTAGCACTCAATTAGAATACTTTTTCTTTATTGAGCTGGCACCCAACCCATCTCACACCCCCTTTTACAAATACCCTGGGTCACAATGGACCATGAACCAGGCCGGTTGTTGGGAATACAATATTTATTTATTTTAAATTCAAAGAAAATCACACAATTTTAATATTGGGCAGCAATCACCAATGGGGTGATAATTACAATGTAAACTGATGAAATACACTTGGTTGACCTTCTACTAGATCATATCCAAAGCACAGATGAATTGGAGCAATTTTACTGTTCGGGTAGATAGCACCTGAGTAAAGATTTCCCCATGCAATGCTCTCCCAAACCCCAACTAGAATTTTGAGTGGATAGAAAGGAGCAGCAAGGAGTCAGGGATACTAGGCAGCAAACGGAATTAGAATCTGAAAACCTTTGCTATTGCATAAATAACACTCGGATTTGGTAAATAATTAATTTAATGTGCGGTTGAAGAAATGAGGTAAATATGATTTCTAACAGTATCAGCGATGTAAGAACACTAGCATCTATAAGGCAAGGTATGAACAAAGGGCATACAGTCCAAAAATCAACTTTAAAAGTAAGAACACCGAGCAGCCAGAATCACACGCACAGAATTTACTGCCACTCTAATGAGCGCTGTTCGCTCACAGCACTCAATCTTACGCATCTGCCACTTGATTACTTTGTTCATCCATATCTAAGTCAATTGCAACTAGCTGCATGGTATCGTGTTCCTGCCTCTCATGTGTTTGAAAACTCTTATGCGATCATATTGTTGCCTTCACTATGCCCATTTTGATCACACATTGTTTCTAACTGTTGCCACTCTTTAGTGCACCATAGGCACGACATCTAATTCCTACCCCATTGCCGTTGCACATTACATTAACCTAGCTGATGCTTAACAACTACCTTGCAAGAACCTGAAGCCAATTTTTTCAAAATAAACACAACGCGATCATCACTGGGTATTTATCTCTACCCACTGCCCAGCTCAAAGCAGGCAACTCGGTTGCACCTTTCAATATTTTTGCCACTTACCTTATCATACCCAGAGCCCTCTGCTGTAATTGCAATTAGCCAAATACTAAATATGTATTGCTACTTATTGACACTCTGCAGCACAATTTTCCCACTCCCCACATCCAATAGCGCTAAACATGTGACCCCACTTTACAACTTAGTTCACTCAGACATCGCACAGTATACCACATTACGACACATTAACACTACCAATGTGACTGGCAACTACGCCTGCCTCCTAGTTCCTAATACACTTGCTTCCACGCAGTACCCACTTCCTCTTAACCATTGCACAATGCCCCTTACCAACCCTTAATTGAACTCACCTGCCCTCTGGCTGAAACATTTTGCCACCAAGGTCACGCCTAACCAACCATGCTCTCGCATGCTTAGGAATAGCAGATTAGGATCAAGATTCTGTCACAAATATTTATCCTTGCATCACCACATCTCAGCTAAATACAATCAACCCCAGGGACACACTTCACCTACAACTAACCCCCCTCCTGCCTCTATATCACACCACTCAACAGACCCAACACTCCTGCCCTTAGACCCTAAGCCTGCCAAATATATCTTGATTAAAGGTGCCCTCTTTAATGCTAGATTACTGCTAGTCTATGCATTAGATATCGCCGATTTTCTTGTAACACATGACTTAGACTTCTTAGCGATCACTGAAACTTGGCTACACACTGCAGCTGGTCCGACTCTATCCTTGGCCACCCCTGAAAGCTACGCCATCATCAGATGTGATAGGAACTCTAACCTCTCCAAAGGGGGAGGTGTCGCCTTCGTTTTTAAAAGATCACTCAAATTTAGGCCTATCTCTAATCAACAGATTCCCTCGGCCGAAATACTATCTGTTAAACTTCCTGTATTGCCCAACCGAACAGCCACTATTCACCTTATCCATCGACCACCAGGGCCAACCACTTCATTCATAGATGATATTTCATCGCTTCTTGCAGATAAAACCAAACCTAACTCCCAAATCATATTATTGGTTGACCTACATTTCGGATTCCAAGACCCCAACAATCCCAAAGCTACTGACCTTTCCAGTACCTTAACCGACCTAGGATTCTCTCATCATACCCACACCCCTACGCACAATAAGGGTAGAACCCTCGATTGGTTGTCTAACTTCAACTGCAGCATTGACTCAGTGGCAATCACCCCATGCACGTGGTCAAACCATCACAAAATTACCTTCTGCATCAAATTCAGCCAACAATACATCAAACCAAACATTGCCCCTCTATCTGCACTAGAAATAAAAAGGACATTACTAAAGAGAAACTACTTCTCATTATCCTCCCCCTCCTCAATACAGCATCATCCACATGCTCTGACCCCACACGACTAGTTGATACTTATAACCAAATCATCCAAAAGGCACTCAACATCATAACCCCACTTAAACTACGCAAACCTAAACTCCAACCCCATCTTAATTCGTGGTTCACTCCACACCTGAGAGAACTACGTAAAATAAAAGGAAATGCTGAGGCCCATTGGAAAACCCATCCCACAGAATCTAACAAAAGCTCCTTAAGCCTAGCTTCCACTAACTACAAAGAAGCAATATACCTTGCTAAAAAAGATATGTACAATAACCACATTCGCCAGGCTGAATCCAACACAAAACTTTAAAAGAGTTGGAATCACTCATAGCGCCTATTTACACCTGGATCACTGATTCTGATTGGTGCACAAATATCCAAAAAGCCCTTCTGGATAAAATATCCACACTTCAAATAAAAATGAATGACAAAAAAGACAGCCTCCACCCAGATTCGCTACCTAACCTCCACCCTAACAAAATACCCCCTTTAATACACCCTGCCAAACCCTTCTACTTTACCCCCCTCTCCATTACCGAGGTGGAAAATATCATCAAAAAACTAAAACCTACAAACTGTCAAGGAGAGTCCTGTCCCGCCCCATCATTAAAGATGTGGCACTAAAGACACGCCCCCTTAATTACCACTCTTATCAACGCCTCTTTTAAATCTGGAATAGTCCCAGATAACCTTAAGGATACCGGGGTCATCCCTCTTTTAAAAAAGCCTACTCTTGACTACAGCAATCCCAGCAACTACAGACCCATTACTACGGTTCCGTTTCTCTTGAAAATCTTGGACTGCGCTGCTTACCTACAAATCCAGGAATACTTGGAAAGCAATAATCTCCTAGGCCTCCGGCAATCTGGTTTGCATCCCAGACACGGAACTGAGACCACCCTCATTGATCTCAAATCACAACTTGAGGATTTAAACGGCGTAAGATGGCTCTCCTTCTCCTACTATGACTTGTCAGCAGCAGTTGACCTAGTCAACCATCAAATTCTCTGCCACCACTTGTAAAATGATGCCCATTTCTCTAATGAAGCTACTTCTTGGATCACTTCCTTTTTGCAAACAGAACCATGAGGGTCTTCTCCCCATCAGCATCTGCTGAACACTCACCAGCCCTGTGTGGGGTCCTACAAGGGTCCTGTGTCTCCGACCTGCTCAACCCTGGCTATCAGATCACCTTTCCTCCATGCGCCGCCTTCTTAGGCACCTTGAACGATCCTGGCTCAAACACCCCACCACCTCCAAACAATCTGCTTACTTCTACTATCACTCCCTCTATGACTCTTGTCTCAACTCTGCTAAGCGCACTTACTTCTCTGACCTTCTCCACTCTCAGTCCTCTCACCCTCCCCGTATCTTCCAAACCTTAACTCAACTTCTCTCTTCACCTTCCCTCGATCATTCCATTATCTCTCCTCTCTCTGCCTCTGATCTTGCCACCTTCTTTTACAACAAACTCCTCAATCTCCGACAAACTATCCTCTCCTCCCCTTCTTATTCTCCTCCTCGACCTCCTCCCCCTCCCTTTCCCATGTCCTCATTCACCCCATCACTCAATCCGAAGTTGCCCTCCTCCTTTCTAAAACACATCCAACTGCCTCTCCCACTGACCCCATACCTACCTCGCTCATCCCCTTAATCTACCCCTCTTCATTCCCTATCTCACCTCCCTTTCCAACACCTCTCCTTCCACTTCCACCTTCCCCACCCCTTTTAAGCATACTACTGTCATCCCCATTCTCAAAAACCCCACTGCTAATCCCATCTCGCTTCTAACTATCGCCTCATCTATCTACTAACTTTTCTTTCTAAACTCCTAGAACGCACTGTCTACTCTCAACTCTCACCTTCATCTCTAACCATTCTCTCCTCCCCACTACCCAATCTGGAGTTCGCCCTCTTCACTCTACTGAAACTGCTCTCACCTCTGTTCTCAACTCTCTCCTCTCTGCCCGCTACTCTAAGCATTCCTCTATTCTGGTCCTGCTGGACCTCTCTGCTGCCTTTGACACTGTCGACCAACCTCTACTCCTTAGCACTCTCTCTTCATTTGGCCTTAAAGACTCCGTTCTTAATTGGTTTTCCTCCTATCTCTCTAACCGCACCTTGTAAGTCTCCTGGGGTGGCTGCACCGCCCCAACCTCTCCACTCAACCACGGCGTTCCCCGAGGTTCTGTCTTTGGCCCCTTTTTCTTTTCACTCTATACTTTCCTCCTTTCTCCCATAATCTCCTCCTTTGATGTCTCACATCATTTCTATGCTGATGATACCCAGCTCTTCCTCTCTTTCTCCTCAATCTCTCCTGACATCCACCATAAACTTTCTTCTTGCCTCTCTGCTATTAAATCTTGGATGTCCTCTCACTTCCTTACTCTAAGTGCAGATAAAACTGAACTCCTTTTCTTCCCTGCCAACACTCTTCCTTACTCCCTCCCCTCCTCCTTTCATTCTCGTTCCTCCTTACAAACTCCCCTTCTCTCCCCATGCCCGCAACCTTGGTCTCCACATTGACCCCCACTTCTCTCTTTCTCATCACATTTCCCTCACTGCCAGATCTTGCTGTTTCCACCTCTTCCTGTCTTAACTTTCGAAGCTACCAAACTCCTCATCTCCTCCCTCCTCTTCTCCAGACTTTTGTACTGCTCTACTCTTCTCTTTGACTCCTCTCCACTCACCTCTCCTCCCTCAAATATGTCTATCACTCTGCCATTCGCTCCCTCTACCTCCTCTCACCTCACGACTCCATCTCCTCTTCTCTTAACTCACTAGGCTGGCTCCCATTTGACTCCCAGCTCAAATGTAACTTCCTCTGTCTAGTCTTCAAAGCCCTCTCTGGTCTAGCCCCTCCTTACCTATCCTCCCTTCTCACTTTCTATACTCCTTCTCGTTCTCTCCATTCCGTTGATCACTTCCTTCTCTACTCCTCCCCCGCCCTGTTCGCCCTCCCGTTTCTGCTCCTTCCAACTTCTCCCTCCCTTCCATTGGAACCGCCTTCCTCTCCCCGTCCGCTCCATCACCTCCTACCCCTCATTTGGCACTTCTCTAAAATCCTATCTCTTCCACTCTCCCCCCTAGCACCCATTGTTTCCTCTCTTACTACTGAACCCAACTCCACTCACTCCTCCTACCCCCTCTCTCACTTCTGTCCCTCTCTATTTGTACTTAACCTCATCATTAATGTAAATTGTTCTTTGTACTGTTTTCTGGTTTAGATTCATTGGGCCTCATTACGACCCAGGCGGACTTCGCGGTGCTAAATGCACCGCGAAGCATGGCGGAAAGCCGCCGATAGCGCCATGGGGGTTGGCGGATTTACCGCCCCATTCCGACCTCGGCGGAGCGGTAAATCCCCAATCCCCATTCTGCCCTTCCCCATTCCCATTTTCGCCCCATAGGGTATAATGGGAGTGGGGAAGGAGTTAATTACGCCACCGTAAAATACGGTGGCGTAATTAACAACGAGGTCCCGTAGCGCCATGGTTTTCTCCGGCTGGTAAAACCAGGCGGAGAAAACCTCCATGGCGCTACGGGAACTCGTAGTATGGCGGAGAGGTACGCCATGCACTACGCTGGCGTAACACCCTCTCCGCCAGGGTCCTAATGAGGCCCATTGTCATGTATTGCTTGTTGTATTCATTTGTTCCTCTTGTGAAGTGCTTTGGATTAAAGCGCTATATAAATTAAAATAAATACAAAATACAAATACAAATACAATGGCCCTCATTATGATACTGGCGCTAAACCATGGTGCTATCAGCACCATGGTTGGTGCTGGTATCGTAACGAGTCCGCCAATGTTCAATGGGGAATTACCACCCCATTCCAAGGTTGGCGGGGCGGTAATTCCCCATTGAACAATGGCCCTTCCCCATTCCCATTTTTGCCCCATAGGGCTCAATGGCACTGGGGAAGGCGCTAAGTACGGTACTGAAAATTGCGGTACCGTACTTAGAACCAGGGTCCCTTTGCGGGTCCCTACTTTAACGGCTGGTCTAGACCAGCCGTTCAGGTCGGGTCCCGCAAAGGGACCTCATAGTAAGGCGCTAATGGGATAACGGCACCGCAGCCTTTTACGGCGCCATTAACCCATTAGCGCCAGGGTCGTAATGAGGCCCAATGTCTTCACAAAGCCACTCCTTGATATTCTCGACTATCTCGGTGTCACCTACACTAATTACGCCGATGACACCCAGATACTCATCCCTATCACTGGTGACTACGTGAAGGACTCAAAAGCCCTTAATGGCATTTACTTGGTCATCCAGGCTTGGATGGCTAATCATGGGTTTTGCCTAAATGATGAGAAAACCGAGTTACTCATCCTCGGCCCTCATCCCAGACTTTACAAACTAGACCTTGCCTTCAAAACCTTCACCATCGATGGCAACATCATCAAGGTCTCTAATGACACAAAAACGTTAGGCATTTACCTTGACTCTACTCTTTCCCTTACCAGACAAACCAATGCAGTAGTCTCAGCATCAGCATACAAGTGCAAATTGATCACCACATGTAGGCCCTTCCTGACTACAGCCAACTGTATCATCCTGGCTAGAACTCTAATCATGGCCAAAACTGACTACTGTAATGCCCTATATCTTGGGACCAACCAAAGGAATATCAACAAACTGCAAGTATCACAAAACAATGCGATAAGAGCTGCCCTCAACATACCCAGAAAAGCTCACATTTCAGTTACCAGGCGCAGTCTACACTGGCTCCCTGTTACACACAGAATATCCCTTAAAACACTTGCACTGACCCATAAATGCCGCTCCTACACTGCCCCTGCCTATTTAGCCAACCGTTTTACCACACACGCTTCTTCTCACCCACTTAGATAAGCACACACTCACACCTTATCCACACCCAGATTTAAGCTACAAAAATCCAGGCGGTCCAGCTTCCCTGTCCTCACCGCTAAACTTTGGAATATACTTCCCAACGCACTCAGAGTCAAACCATCCTACCACACATTCAAAAGTAAGGCTAGAACTTGACTCTTCACTCAGGACAATTTTCCTACTCAAGCCTAACCTTACTTTCTTAACTTCACACCGTACCTGAATACCTGATTGTGTATAACGTGCACCTTTTCTGTATATTATTTCCTTAAATATTTACTCTCCTTTTATATAACTGACCAGATGCTTCCTCTGATTTTCCCATTGTTGACTTAAGTCACATCTCCCTTTCCTTGCTGTTTTCTTGCTCTGTAACCATATATACTTGATGTTTATGTGCCCAGATGCCTCCGGGCAAGGCGTGAAATACAAATTAAACAAATACAAATACAAATACAAATTTACATTTGCTAAATTACAAAGGTTTAAATGTCAAAAACGGTTTAAAATAGACAGAATCGGAATGCGGTTTTTGGGCTGGGTGATAGATGCCCATCACAGGGATCATATGAAAGTGAAAGAGTGGCTCTAGCTAAAGGACTGGATGAGATTTTCAAGGTGAAAGGAAATTCGATTTTAAAAATAAAAGCAGTTAAAAGAAAAAGAAATCGGTTTAAATAGGAAAGGACACATTTCACTTAAACTAGATTTTAATGACTAGATTGTTAAGAAAGACACGGTACACTCCAAGGTTAATTTTCAAGGTTAACCTTTTCACCCTGAGTTCAGCTATATGTGGGAATTACTTAAATTATTCAAAATATGACTAAGGATTTATGAAGACAGAAATGAATGGAAGAATTGCGCTAACCCTAGAAAATTAAGGAATAGAATACGCAGATGATTCAGACTATCTTAAACAAGTTATCAGGGTATGGATGGGATTACTTTAAGAGTGGAACAAAGACAAGGTATTAAGATAGGGTATATTATGTGTTGCTAAGGGATGGGAAATACTCACAATCAGCGCTTGAGTTTGCGATTTGGGACAGCCAACCGGGTTTCTGGACTCAAAGGATCTGGTCACTGCAGTGGACTCTCCTGGCAAAGGACAGCTTAGCAAAGGTCTGGTCATGGCACAGCAACACCTCAGCTGGATGGAGCAGGTAGGCAGGCAAGCAGGCAGCACTGGAGAATCCCAAAGCGGGCTCAGCCACCTTTCCCCTTTCTCCCTGAATTTAGTGGGATTTTGTTATGGGGTTTAGTTCTGAAGGGTAGTTCTGCCTGGATAGGAAGGCCTGGATCAACTATCCCCTCCCTAGCAGTTGAGTCTGGAATCTGCAGGGTGAATCTGGAATGTCTGGATACACAGGATGCACAGGAGCTGGAAAATTTAGAAAAGTGCGTCCTTTGTCTCTATGAGCTCCCCCTTTTTATACGACGGATGACATCACAGGATTATACGGTGGGGCAGGCTTAGGCTGGACATGCCTCAAACAACTGGATTGGTCAGGGGTGATTGTCATCCGGTTGGGTTTCAGGGGCATAACATCAGATTCATGATGTGTGCTTTGCAATGCATAGGATCATCCCACAGTTACTTTTGCTAAAACCAGTTATGGCACAAACATGCACCTTTTTACAGTTGTGCCACTTTTGCAACTTACATAGGCAGATTACATATTTGACACAGAGCATGGCAGTACAACTCCCAAGTTTGTAGGACTTTGTTTCGTCCTTCTAATAATTTATTTTGATTTTCAATGGGAAATATTTTACCTAAAATTCTATAACTTTATACGTATAATATCAAAGTGGCACCATAAACACTTTCCTCAGAATATAGAATTTTCCATCATTTCCCTCGCCAATGAGCTAGTGAAGGCTACCACGTCTTAATTTAAAGCCACAAAAATTGCATTTAATCTGTAAAACCCTTGCATTACTGTGTTGTCCAATAGCAGAAATAACAGTATTAAAGTTTGTTAGTTAAAATAGTCTTTTAAGCCAGGTGGCCAGCATTGTCTCCCAAATAAGGGCACAACTTCTAAGGCTGCTCTGGAGTTGGCATTGAAGCCCCCCAGTTGAAGAATGAGGGGAGGTGTTATTTGCAATTTCACACCTAAGTGTCCTGGAACTCTATAGTAACAGGCCCAAGCCCAGACACAAATTCTGAGGAGCGTGTGACATGCTTCCTCTTGGTCCATTCAGAGTTTCCAAGGGGGTCGTCCCTTTTTGGGGGAAGGCAACTCCTGTTCCCAGCAAACAAATGTCCTTTGAAGCCAAGCAGGAAACCCTGTTTTGCCGGTTCCCCAGTACAGTAAATGCATTTATTTATTTTTTATTTATTTTTTCTGAGTCAAAAGCAAGGCTGTTGGAATAAAACATTATATTAGATTTCAAACAAAATCCCCCGGCAAGGACAGGGCCTTATTCAACATTACACTTTTAAACAGTAATTTTTCTTGTTTGCAAAAAGCAACGGTTTTCACACATGGTTAATTCTGCTGGGATGTCACTTTCAAATGCGGCCTTCTTACATCCATTTTCTGCATCTTTCCAAAGCCCCAGTCATGTTTCCAATGCACAAGCATCTGTCAAAATAAAGATCCCTTGAAACTGACATATGCACAGGGAGAGAGGGTTTCCTTAGAAGAGTTTATCTGGGATATTTTGTAGCAAAAAGTCTAGCCTTTTTTAGTATGGCTGGGAGTCAAGTTGTTTGTGATTTCACAGATTTGTCCTGACACAGCCTGTCATTTGGTGAGAAATGCTTTATTTTTCTAGAGCACAACTTGAATATGGCTGGGCATAGCTTGGTCTTACTGGATCAGAACTGTATATTGTTGAACAGATGAAAAAGCACTGCTTTTCAACTCTCTTCTTTGGTGCACATCAGGAAACACACTGACAGCCTTTCTTGGTGTGTTCCCAGTTCCATCTTGCCCCATATGTGCTTGGCAAAGACAGCGCAGCCATTATTTGTTGACTGCAAAATGCAGTTTTAAGGCAAGGCGATAGTGCTCAACAGTACCAGGGCAGCCATTTCGCTGGTAAATGCTGAAGGGCAGTTTGGTATTGGAGGGGAATTCAGTTGGGTGGGTAAATGTACCCCACAGGGGTATGTTAATCCAACATATGCACCTCCCGCTTATAATAGTGAAGACAGCATGGAAGAAAGTCATATTAAGGAGCAAAAAATGATATCGACATGTGATGAATATAAAAAGTGTGATGAGCAAAGAAGTAGACAGATAGAAATAGAGGAGGAAGTCAAGAGACAAAAAGAGGAGAAGGACAGAGTCATGGAAGGGATTTTAGTACATAACAAATGGATAGGAGGACAGATATTACTCAAATTAGATGAAAGAAAGAGAAGAATGGGAAGAGAAAGAAAAGAAAAAGGAAAGAGCATTCAAAGAGCAGAAGGAGAAAGAGAAGAAATAAAAGGAAGAATGAAGAAGGTATGAGGAACAAAAGAAAGAGAACGAGAGAATAGAGGACAGGAAACACAGTGAAATAGAAGCCCAGAGAATGAAAGAACATAGATTTGCAAATAAGGTGAGAGGAAGAAGAGAACGGTGAGATGAGGAGAAGGGAAGAAGAAATGACAAGAAGTAGGGAACAGAAAGATGACAAAATAGATTATCTTATTAACCGATGCATAGTACCAGTCGAAGCACGAGAATGATGGGCTCTTAGAAACACAATTCCTTGCTGTATAAGCGCCTTACAAATGCACAATAAATAAAATAAATGAAATAAGAAGAGAGAGAATGACACCAGCCCATAAAGAGCTGCAGGGAATACCGAGAATACAGACATGGGATGATAAGCAAGAGGAAGAAGGCATAGAAAAATGGATTAGGGATCTATATAGGCAAATGAAGAAAAAGGATGGATTTAAAACTAAAGGGTACAATGAGGGATCTCTATCAGAATAGGGAGCAGATTGGGTGACATACTGGCAGATGAACATAGAACACTGTCCGTAAGTGGGTTAGATCTTAATGACGAGGACAGGGATGATAGCGATACAAGCTGGGGTATAATGATGTCAGACAAAGAAAGGGAGAAAAAGTAAAAGTATAGAGCGAGGGTGCATTTAGTTTTTAAGTAGATCGAAATATTGAAAAGGGCATAAAATGGTCGGACTTAGAAGACCCTAAAGAGAAAACACAGGAACCAACACCATATTCTGAACAACCACCAGCACGATTACACAGTGCAGGGGATATAACCCCGCAATATGAGAGCAGATTAAGGTCGTTGCCAGGATGAAGACAGATGGGCAAAACTAGCCCCACATTGAAAAACGAGAAGTGTAGGTGGGTTTTATTATTGGCAATAGTATACGCAATTCCCATTATTAGAGATAGGGGTAGGACGATCGTAATATATACCATGGCCACAGATGGATAAAGATAACTTGAAATGTAAACTGCCTAGTTTAACTAAAGGTGCGGGAAAATGGATTTATTAGTTAGAAAGGATGACAGTGGGAATGACGTTAGCAGTGGGTGACATAAAGGGCCTACTAGCAGCCAAACTAGGAGTGAGAGAGGACGGCATTTGGAGACAAGCAGGGTATGCGAGTTTAACGGCACAGAACATGACACATTATGAAGCACCATTTAATAATTGCAGAGCAGGTCTATGGAGAGCGCTTATAGTACAGTACCCCAATACTTCAGACATGGGTGTGTTATGATAGCGAAAATTGGTGAGGATGAAGACTCTGTTCAGATTATTCAAGAGATTCAAGAGCATTGGATGTTCAACATAAGAGAACCATTGGATAAACGTGGCATTATTTTACCACATTTTGTGTCAGAGACTGCCCAAGCCAGTGCAAAGGCAGATGAAGAAACAGGTAGGGATGGAAGTGAAGCACTGGCCAGAAATACAGTTGACTATTTTACATCATTGCTGATTGTTGCATGAGAAGAATAAGAAAAAAGCTGAGGGCAGAAATAGAGAGGAAGCGAAGTTAGTTCTGAAAAAATTGTAGAAGTTTGCTATAGAAGTATCGGTATTGACAATTGGTGAAAGTGTGGTAACACAAGGGGTGCAGACAGTGCAGTCAAGTAATGTAGGGTGCCCTGCAGATCAAGGTAGATATAACCTCTGGTCATGAGGCAGAGGAAAGGCACCTAGAGGAGGATGAGGGTGATTTCAGTACTCCCAAGGAACAGGCTTTGATGGAGGACAGCCGTAGCAATGTTGGAATTGTGGGGGAATGGGACATATAGCCAGAATGTGCAGCAGTAGAGGGGGCTGCAGAACTGGCAGGCTCCGAGAGGGGGGATGGACTATTCTTTGCAGTATAACAGAGAAACACAGGAGTATTATGCTCAAGATCACACACAGAATTAGACAAATGTGCTGCAAATACAGCAGGCACAGCAAAGCGAAGCACAGGTGCAGATGTCAAGGATATATACAACAAGCACCTATACAAGCACAGCAAGTACCAACACAGCAAGCAGTGGTGTCACAATGGAACACAAATGCAGGGCCCCCACAAACATCCACACCTCTGATAGGGAGTGTGACCGTGGTAGGAGGAAATACTTTCACGGTACTGGGATGAATTTATATCCACAAGAGGGCATCCCACAGAGCGACCTGATGTGTTCAGTACTATGAGTGACACCAGACCCCCAAGAGGAACCAAGGGTCAGGGTAATGATAGGAGGCAAGACATTTTGGTTTCTTGCAGACACTGGAGCGACTCGTTCCTGTGTTTGAGAGGGAAAATACCCAATGTCTGGCATTGCCATGAATGCTCATGGATTCTCTGGGGCAACGAGTTTAGTTCCTTTTACTGATGAATTACCAATTTCTATAGGAGAACATGATGTGTCTACGCCACTATTGTTTTCTTGACAGACACCAGTTAACATATTAGTATGTGATTTGATGAAAAATTTAAACATGACAATGGCCCTCATTACAATGTTGGCGGTAACCCACCAGTGTGACCGGCGGGCTGTGGCAGTCCCTGCAACACCGACTTTGGCGCCTGATATACCAGTGCCACTGGGATATCACAAGTGGCCACGGAATGGGAACACTGAAGCACCGGCACCATTGCTAACAGTGCCGGTGCTTTAGTGAGAGATGTGCCGGTAGAGGCCTGATTTCCCAGCAGATCAGGCCTGCCAGGGTATCAGTACCCCGACCAGCATTTTCAAATTAAGGTGGTCTGGAAAGGGTGCCGGTACGTTGCACCTGCTTTTTTCTAGACAACCATACTTAATGTAATGAGGCCATCTTTCCTGGACAAAGGGAGTGTGTGTTTCACTCCAGTAATACATTGTTTGAGTGTAAGAGAGTTAATATTGGCATTTGCAGGCCAGATGGTATTATGAGGGGTCCCTGTAGTCCTGGAGGTATTTTTGTATGGAATTACTGTTTTTTTAACATGGCTTCCCAAATTATTAGGTAAAATACACACACTCGAATACATGAAGAACACATGTATACAGTTCTATAGTTAGAGGACAGATACATACACATACTGTCAATGCTTTTATTATGTTTACCATTAGCCAAACACAGCAATGCAGAAACCACAAGAGATAAGAAATCCTGAGCACAGCTTGCAGATGCTTACATGCAATTAACCCTCTGGAACTGCAGGAGCACCTACAGGGCCTAAAAGAGCCAAGTGTGACTAACATATGGAAATATATTATAGCAAGGACACTGTAGAACCACATTATAAGGTTTAGGAAATTTACAGCAGGCCTCGAGCCTCAGAACAAGAGACGAGCTGAGCTGATTCAGCCTAGACAAAGAGCAAGACCTGTGAGACAGGACCTGCAGCCAAGGCCAACAGACACAGATAACATTCCAATCCTGGACGACAAAGGGACCAGCTGCAGAAAAGACTATTAAATCAGCATAAATTCAGAGCTGCACAGCTCATATTTGTGGTGTCTGAACACGTGACCCAGACGAAGAAGACAATGGACAGTGACAGAGATCAGTGGTGGCAAAGGAGAGCTGGTCTCAGGCTCCCAGACACGACTATGCAACAAGGTGTAACAAGAGTTGCGCCAGTCAGGAGAGCACGCTCATGAGCGTAGGTGGTGTACACAAGTTATAATGCAGACACATAGTCATTCTTGTTACCTTGCGAGTCTCAGGCCTGGGGAACGTCAGCTCTAGCCAATCACAGTTTACTACCCTTAAATTCAAAACCCTCTGCATTGTCTACAAGGCTTTCTTGGGCCTGGGTCCAAAATACCTTCAGCTATCCCTCCACAAATACCAGCACTCTGGAGCACCTCGCTCCTCTACCTCTTAATCCCTTAGGGTCTGTTGTTTTTAAAGAAATGGGCTGGGGGTAGATCGCTGTCTTCTGCTGGGTCCTCCCTCTGGAACAGCCTCCCTGCCACTCTAAAACTTGAGGAAAACCATCTCCGGTTCCAGAAGCATCTCAAGACCTTCCTCTTCGCTTCTACCTTCGCTCCCCCTCTCTTCCTTGCTGATATGTACTCTCTTGGCACTGTGCACCTGGCCATCCTCTGTCCTCCGGGCCCAGGTACCTGCTCACCCTGCCACCCTCCTTCACTGCCTCAGGCCACCCCTTGCACTGGGGTCTGTATCTGTACCCATACAGGCCCCACTTTTTTTTCCTGCATATATCAGACCTACCCTGTCTGCTGCCTTCAACCCAGCACTTGCCAATTGCTGGCTACACTACCACTGTTTGTTGACTTTATTATTTATTTATTTATTATTATTTATCTGTTTCTCCTTTGCTCAGATGGTAGCAGAGGACAGCTTGCTTATTAAGGTTATGTGTATCAACATCATATCTCAGGTGCCATTTTCTCTCCAGGTGTTTACAAATTTGGCTCTGGGATCTCAACTCAGACATATACCACATCTCAGAGGGTTTCATTCTACTAAAATGGGTACGCCTCAGTGCTACTTTATCGGCAACCCTTTCCAAGTCATTTAATAGGAAAGAAAAAGGATCAACACCAGTTTCCCTTGAGAGCCGGTGTTCCTCACAATGTGCCTCTACCATGCCCGCCTGATCCACTTTGTGCCACTGTCTATGGAATTGAACCCCATGTGAGGGTTTGGAGTAACATGAATGGACCTGCACCAGAAAAGTGACCAAGAAATGGTCAGACCTAATACTAATACCTTATTAGCGGTATAATACTCGATACCCAATTGTGTGGCCTGATAGGTTTTCTGGAGAATGGCCTAGTTTGTGATGTCTCGCTGATGTAATCAGGGTTTAACACCGGCCTGCGAGCTGAGGAAGAGTGAGATGTGCATCGATTTCCTCTGTTTCCCGTGCTGATCCCTGTTGGTTTTGCCTATAATAAACCGCAGGTTGAACTTGCCGTTGACTGAGTTCTCTGTGTTTTCTGGGAAGGAGGGAGTTGGGGTTCCGTCTTCAACAAGTTGGTAGCAGAGGTGATGGTTCACTGTGTGAGCCCGGCACCAGGTCATCTCCTTCGCCACCAAACCTGAGAGGACGCGGGACTCTTGAATATTTCGTGAAGACGGGAAAACGCATGCCTGTGTAAAGGCATTGAGGAGTCACTTGGAAATCATCCTGCCGGAAGTCAACGAGTTGTCCAGGCAGACCAGGATGGGGAGGTGAGCGCCTTGAGGAAAAGCCGACAGCCAAGCAGCACCAGCAGACCACAGAGTGTAAGTATTGACCCAGTCTAACAGCAACTGTGGGTGAGGGTGGGCATTGAGTATTGTGGAGTATTGTTGAGTAGTGTAAAGTATTGTCAAAGTATTGTCTATCATTGTCAAAGTTAGTAGGGACAGGAGCAGAGGTAGAAGCCTGTCTTTTGTGTTTAGGGCACATTTGGTTTTAGATGGAAAAGGTTTGGCTGAATAACCTAGACTATTGACTCGAGGGCTTGGATGACTGAAGATATGTAAATAAAGGTATTCCTGTGGGTTGGGCATTTTAGCTGGGGTCATAGATGATGGTATTCTCGTGAGGGTTAGCAAGGGAGCTGGCCTAGATTGTGGAAGGTGAGTCGACTAGTTAAGTCTCCTGGAGTGAGACTTTTTGCACGCAACGCAACGCAGCGGGTGCAGTTTGATCACAAGAAAACATTGGTATACTCTGCCTGCAGTACAGGAGGACAGCTGGTAGATGTATCTATGGTATGTGAGTAACAGGCTACTACAGTGTGCATGCAGCATTGGTTGTGTAGTAACTTGTTTCGAACTGGTGACGTCACCCATAGGTTTGCACATAGGACACGGAGAGCACGAGACGGTGAGGAGCTAGTATTGGAAACTTGGTATTGGCAGACGAGGTAAACCAGTGGCAGTGCGCAAAATACGCTTGCACAAGATTGTGGATGGGCCTAAGGAGGAGGGGTGGTGCATGGAGCATGTCTTGTAAGTTGTGGAGCAGGAGAAGCTTGTAGAAACTGAAAAGTACTCTTACTATATTGTGCCTTTCTCCTTTAACAGCAGACTATCGGAATCCTGGACTTGAGGTCAGGTAAAGGTAATGAATAATGTATCAGGGAAAGTGCGGTCGGACAAGCCCCTTCAGTACTTGTGTAAGACACTTCCACCTTATCGAGAGAAAATGTGCAAAGATTGCATAGAATGATCCAAAAATACTCAGGGGAAGTTAACTAAAACCATGGCCAACTTGTGGAAGTTTCTCCAACGACGTGCAGCAATCACTATTGACACACATACAGGGTACGTATGACAGAGGGGTGACAGACTCAAGGAGGACAGGCAAACAGAACCAGACAGCAACAGCTCATGAGGCAGGAGCATGATAGATAAGGAGGGAGCAGGTCTAGGAGCCTCGGGAGGAGGAAGCTGATATGACTTGAGAGAACTCAGCATGAAACCTAATACAGACTTCACATTGAGGAGACGATTTCTGCAGTAATATGGACACAGGTTCTGACAATGAGGACAGGTACAGTGGGGATGAGAAGGGGGAACAGCCCGAGCCCCAGTCAATGGGGGCAAGGACAAACAAACGAGTGGCATGGGAGTGCAAGACGCACACAGGGGGAGAAGGTGGGGGCAGCTCAAATGAGCACACACAACTGACAACCGACTTTAACACTCAACAGGACCCCACCACATATATCGATAGGCTCAGAGACCTCCCAGGGCGAAGGAAAAGGGAGACAGCAATAACTTGTTCAAGGGGAAGAATGACGAGAAGGTATGATGATAGCAGGAGAGCACCCATCATGGAGCCAATAGATGTATGAGCAGGCATCGAAAGCGAGAGGGGGCACAGACAGGTCAGATTGATGAGAAGGATGCATGAGGAGGAGGCAGCGTACACATAGATGCCCTTATTAGAGAGAGGAGGGATGCAACCTCCGTATGTACCATGGAAGCACACTGATAAGGAGAACGTTAAGTTTAGGGTACCATCATTGAGTGCAGGGGCTGAGAAGTGGTTATATGAGATGGAGAAAATGACAGTGGGACATAGGTTGTGGTGGGTGACATGAAGGGTCTTTTAGAGTCATTACTGGGAGAAGCAACTGATGATGTATGGAAAAGGGCGGGGTTCCTGGGGGTGACGACACAAAACACGGTGCACAAAGGTTCACCATTTCAAACTGCAGGGCAGCAGTATGGCAAGGAGTAAGGACACAGTACCCAGACACGTCAGACATTGGGGCCATTACTTCATGGAAAATAAGGGAAGATGATGACCCTCTGAAATATATTCAGGAGATTCAAGAGCTTTGGTGTCTTGAAACTTGAGAGCCTTGAGACAAAACTGTAGTAATATTCTACCACATACCAGTGCAGGGACTACCAGAACCAGTGCAGAAGAGTCTAAGGAAACTAGCAGGGATGGAGGCGAAGGGATAGCCAGAAAAACAGCTCACAATAGTTCACCACTTTCGGCTGTGGCAGGAGAAGGTTAAGAAAAAGGCAGAGGAGAGGAAGGCAGACGAAGCAAAATGAGTGCAGAAAAAACTATCGAAATATGCAATGGAAGGTGCAGCCATAACTATCCCCACCCCGCAGGAACCTCAGCAGCAGCATCAGCAGTTTGCACCGCCCATGGAAGGAGGATTCATGGGGCAGGGAAGCCCACAGCAGGGGTTCAGACGAAGTGGAGGCCAACCGAGAGGCTGTGGGTTTGGACCTCAGATGCATCAAAACCAAGAGGGTTTCCCAGGAGGGTTTTGAGGATATCGGGAGCAGATTTAGCAGAACCCAGGGGATATTTCTGGGGGTTTTCAGGGGCAAGGGAGGGAGCCACCATAGTGTTGGACATGTGGGCAGACATGGCACATTTCAAGGGTGTGTAGGTATAGGGAGATGCCGCAGAATTGGGGAGGTCAGAGTCAGCAGCCCTACCCAGGAGAGCAGGACCATTATTATGTGCAAGATCAGCATCAACAAGGACAGATACAGGGCACAGATCAGTAAATGCCACTGGCACCAACACACGCACCACCAGCGCTGACGCCAGCACCAGTATCTCAGTATTTTCAAGCACCACAGATTAGGGGAAACACACAACAGCTCGCACAGACACAGAACAATGATGCACCGGCACACGTGGACACAGTGGCAACAGTCCCTGTCAGACAACTGGGAGGAGTTACCATGGTGGGGAACAACAACTTTACAGGGAATGGGATGTCCCTGTACCCTCAAAAGGACAGCCCCCAGATGAACTTGATGTGTCCCATCCTGTCGATCACACCCAACCCTCCGGAGGAACCTCACATAGGGGTGGCGATAGGTGACAAGACATTTTCCTTGCTTGTTGACACAGTACCAACTAGGTCCTGCATTAGGCAAGGAGCATTTACAATGTCAGGCGATGCCACAAACACTCAAGGATTCTTTGTGACTCGGGAAGTGGTTCCTTTTACAGACAATATCTCACGTTCTATTGGAGATCACAATCTATCATACCTTTGCTTTACTCCCAGTGGACACCTGTAAACATCCTGGGACAAGACATTCTGAGCACACTAAACATGACCATCTCATTCACAGACAAGGGAATAATATGCTCCAACCAGGAATACACATGTTAAATGTAAGACAGAATGTCCAAGCTTATTGTGAACGCAAGGTACAGAGAGTGGTGCCAGTGGACCCCGAGATGTTACAGTATGGGACTGACAATGTCATTGCATGGCTTCCAGGTATTACAGGGAAGATGTGGCAAGTTCCAAACAGGTACCTGTTCAGGCCAGAGCTACCATTGGACAAACCAGAGGGATCAATAGTGCAAATAGAAAGAGAGGCAGTGGTTGAATGAGAGGATTGGATTGCAGTGCATGGGATGGAGGACACAGGACAGGCATGGAGAGCAGTGATCGTAGTGGCAGAAGGATGCAGGTTGATAGAGAAATGAAAAACATTTCATGGAAGAGAGGATAGAAATAGAGATGGTGTTCAATTCACTACAGAGAAGTGCCACAGAGAATGTCACTGGCACTGGAAGCAGCACCAGCATTTTCGCATGAGTACATTGCCAAGGTACCCAGCAACCTATGGACTACAAGTCCCTATGATGTGGGGTGCATAGTGTGCAAGGCAACAGGGGTTCATGGAGTTTTATTCAGGATTTAAGGCCTCTTAACTGCATCGTCGAACGAGAGTATCCTTAAGTTTCAAATTCAGTGACAATTTTGTGCAGCATTCCGCTGGAAGCGGCCTGCTTCACAGTCATTGATTTGAAGAATGCCTTCTTCTCAGTACACTACACCCAGACTCACAAGACTTGACCAGCTTTATATATAGAAACCAGAAGTGGAAACACACTCGTTTACCACAGGGGTACTGCGAGTCACCATCTATCTTTAACAGAGTGATACAGATGAAATTAAGCAACATACAGATGGAAAGCACAGCTCTGCAATACGTAGATGACATTTTGATCTGCAGCACAACAGAAGACGAGTGTAGGAAGGACTCAGTACATATGTTGACTGTGTTAGCTGACAAGGGGTACAAGGTGGACAAGGCCAAGTTACAGTACTGTCAGAAGGACATTGGACAGACATCCCAAGATGGCCGAAAGATCACCCCAGAGAGAGAAGAAATGATACGCAAAACACCTAAGCCCACAACACTGAGGGATATGCAACATTTCTTAGGGTTGTGCAACTACTGCAGAGCCTGGGTGTTTGACTACAGCACATACACAATGCAACTACTGGGTACACTGAAAGAAGCGCACAAGGGAACAAAGACACTGACCTGGACCACAGAGATGACTGAGGCCTTTGAGGAACTGAAGGAAGCAATAAGCACAGCACCAGTGCTAGGGATCCCGGACTACAAAAAATGGTTCCTACTTTCCCACAGTGATGGTGTAGTGATGACGGCAGTACTGATACAAAAGACAAGCATGAGCCACAAGCCAACAGCTTACTACAGTGGGCAACTCAAGTCAGTAATGAAAGGACACTGTACGTGTGAACAAGCTTTGACAGCTGCCACATTCACAGTGGAGAAGTCAGCAGCGGTCACCATGGGGTGCATTACCACTCTTTTCGTGGAGTATGCCCTCTTGCAATACTGCAGAAGCCGAAGAGCACTCTGACCAGACAAAGAGCATCCAGTTATGAAGTGATAATATCAAATGTGGGTCTGAAAATAGTAAAGTGCAGGGTTGTCAACCCTGACATATTCCTACCAGACATTCTACAGCCAGTAAACTATGCACACAACTGCACAGCCAATGTAGACATGTTCAGTCGCACTCACAAGGTAGAGGAGGATGCACTTGATTGAGGAGATGTGCTCCATATTGACGGTGTGTCAACAATTGAATAGACAGATGGGGTCAGGCATACTGGGACTGTAGTGGTAAGACTGAGGAGGACGGGACAAGCAAAGTGGTAGCAAGTGCACGCCTACCAACCCATTATCCAGCACAAGCAGCAGAACTAAAGGCTTTAATACTGGTACTGGAAAACAGCATTGAGAAAGAGGCGACCATTTATTCTGAATCAGCCTATGTGACATCCACAGTATACTCTGGACTGGCACGATGGCTCAGGAGAGGGTTCAGAAGGGCAGACTGGACTCCAGTGCAACATGCACTCTTATTGGGTAGACTGATTGAAGTAATTGCTAATCCAACACAGGTAGCTATAGTGAAGTGCCAAGCACACACGAAAGGGGATGATCCCATCTCAAGGGGAAACGAAGCAGCAGATTTTAAGGCAAAGTGCACAGCAGATTTTGGGGAGCAGTGGGAGTTAGGGGGAACCTCAAATGCAAAATAGTGCACCAGGAATATGGTACTCAAGAAAGGGTACAATGTGTTGCCAGAAGCATATACCATGGAGTTGCAGGGAGCTGCAACCGAGGAAGAGAATGAGCTATGTGTAAGGAGAGGATGTTCAATGTCTCCCACAGATGCACTATGGAGACAAGATAACCCATTGAATGTGGTGATTCCACTAGCATTATTGCACACAGCACTGACACAATTGAACTATCCAACACACACAGGGAAGGAAGTCATTGCTACATGCATTGGAGAAACATGGTTCTGACCCAATCTAAATGAACATGTGGCTGAATGTGTGAGCAACTGTTTGGTTTGCCAGCAGTTTACAGCAGGACATACTTTGAGAGTTGTGAGAGGAGCCATACGGAGGCCAGTAGGCCCATTCCAGCATTTACATGTGGATTATGTACACATGATCCAAGTCTGCCAAGGGTACCTCTATAAGATAGTGGTTGTATGCCCATTCTCCAGGTGGATTGAGGATGGGCCCTGTTCACATGCTGATGCCCTTAGGGTAGCCACATTTCTCATCAGAGAGGTTTTAACAAGATGGGGTGTGTGCGAGGTCCTGTAGTCTGGCAATGGGCCCCACTTTGCCAACAAAGTGTTTCAGCGCATCACAACATTGTTGGGAATCCAACACAAACATTTATGTGTGTACCACGCGCAAGTGAATGGGTGTGTGAATGCGTGAATGTACTCCTGAAAGAGTGCATAGCCAAGACACAGCAGAGTACCAAAAATAATTGCCTGTACTGTTTACCTCTTTCACTGTTGACATTGCGCAATAAGCCTGTGTCCAACCACCATTTAACACCCCATGAGGTGGTGATTGGATGGCACATTCATCTTCCCCTGGCTCCTCCAACAAGAGCACTGAAGGATTGTGAGAATAGTGCAGATGTGTTAGGTCAGGAAAGTAATGAGTACATTACTTCTCTGGTGGCTAGCGCTTCTTTCATCTCTCGCCAGATACAGCGCACTGGGGGGGGGGGGCAGAAGACAGCAAAGAGAGCAACGACGACAGCACACCACAAGACTCTATATGGACTCAAAAATCCTGTGAGTGTGGGGGATATTGTCCTCCTGCGTAACTTTGTCAGGCCCTGGAATGCACCTCTGTTCACCGGCCCGCACATCGTGGAGCAGGTGGCAGACCGGGCAGTCAAACTAGAGGGTAAGGCGGTCTGGAACCACTTGTCAGATGTCAAGCCCTACAAAGCAGCAACCTCACCTGGCAACAAAGTCACTGTGACCAACAGGGCCAACGTTCAGCACCTCAGAGACCTACAGGTCTCTTCTGAACTTACACGACTAGGGAGACCGGGACACCCAATGGTCACGCGCTCCCGAGCCGCATGAAGTGAAGACCGGAACACTTGTGGACATAGATTAGAGTACACTGTTTGTTTGTTATTTTTCTCTTCTGCGCACACAGAGCATACATGCAAGCCGATAACTGTTACTGTTGTTCATATTCATGTTGCCCTTTACCCGTCACCCAGAGACATTCTCCAACAAGTTTGTCCACACTGTGAGGAGACCTAGCAGATGCTGAGCCTGATCCCCTGGAGTATACTATCTCGCCTTTATAGAGTATCTGGCCCAAACCTACCCAAAACTTGAGCACAGTGATCCCCCAGTCCTTGCCACTCTAAGAGACCCACCAGTAAGAAAACTGTGGGAAGAAGTGTTTCTTTTGCCATCAGTGATTATCTGGTCCGCAGGGCTTAAGAGTGCTTTTACAATACTAGCAAAGTAACACATTTCTTTGCGCATTTCAGGTGGGCAACTATATCTTCAGGCTGCAAGGATCCAGCAGCGTAAGTGAAATGAGGGAAACAATAAAGAACATTATTATTATGTCATGTCTGTTATTTCCAAGTGGGTTACTGGGCTTTGTATTCTGGTGAATATATCTTGTTGCTAGCACTGCTGCTGTACCCTCCACTAACATTTCCCCAACCCAAGCAGGTGGAACGACGATGTCAGGTGGACAGGAGAACACTGCTGATAAGGTAAGGAGAGGTGATAAGGTAAGGAGAGGTAAGCGTAGTGTTAACACAGACATGAAAGGGGTTGACATGTATCTCACCGACCCTGCTCGAGTGTCTAACAAAATGTGGTACAAACACATGACAAAGGTAGGTAAGAAAACCACCTGGGAGAGCTGTTACGTCTGCTCTTTAATCCCCTAAGCCATGAGTGCCTCTCAAATGTTCATAGAAACTGAAATACATGCAGCAAGAGCAGAGTGCCTAATTTATCTCTCAATGGTGCAAACCCGAGGAAGATTCCAAAGGAAGACTGCCACATTGAGATGGATGTCCAAAGCAACGTTCTAATTTGAAGACAGTTACATAAAGACACTAGACATGATGATCAACTATTGGCAGGTAGACAAGGCTATACAGTAAATATCTGATGGACCTGAGAAGGGAGAAACAAAGACTATCACTTGAAGGAACTGCTGTGTCCCTGGACGAGAGTGAAGGAGACAGGAGGAGAACTTGGCTGCTGGCAGAGGCCACATATACTAGTGTATGGACAAGTATACATGAACGAAGGATGGCAAGATCGAGTAGTGGGAAACAAAGCACTGATGCTGGCACAATGACCAGAGAACAAGGTACAGGAAGAAAATGCCTGATGGATTGGGACGCAAGTGCAAAATTACTGACATGGGTGGAAAATGAAGCAGGTCCAATGCTGATAATTCCACTGAAGATACCCGCACTGTGCTATCAGAACAATGGCGAAGCTGAAGTGGCGAAAATGTGGGGTGCAAGACGATTGAGCAACTCAGAGCTATGAAGGCAGGAACAGCAGTGCTGATGGATCATTATTGGGCTTGCGGACCAAAAGCATCAAGAAGCTGCTGCCGGACTTGGGAGCTGTTTGCTCGTTGGTACACATCAACATGCCTTCGTTGGTCATGCCAAGAAAAGATGTGAAACTCATTGACTTCCCAAAGATGGACAATAACAAAAGGAAGAAGAGGTTGATCGAAGTGGCACCAACTGACAAGGCAGGGAAAGGAGAGAAGCAAGCAGGATTGAGCAGAGTGAAGTGAGGAGGGAATTCTCAGATGCATCAGAGAAGGTACTAGATGAAATCTCAGCAGAGCACAGGATGTTCAGCAGGACACAAATGTTCTTTGCATCCATAATACCCTCAAGATAGGGAGTTCCTGTTGCACATTCAAACCTGCAAACGATGAAGATAACAGAATCCTATCAGATGCAGTAGCACAGCTTGCACAGATGCATACCAAGATGGAAGATGAAGCAATGGGAACAGGGTAGGACAAGAGGTGGATAGCGTACCTATGGTCATGAATGCAATCATGGCTGTCAGATGGACTGAAGGTAAAAATGGGAGCTCTTGTGTTGGCAGCCGCATCAAATGTGTGGGATCAAAATATGCATGGCAAAATGCAAGAAAATAGCAGAAGAACCCATTGGAATGCAGATCCTGATGGACGTGAACATAGGAGGGACAAAGGACGAGATTGTGGCTAAAAGAGACGAGATACGAGAAAGGATTTTGCAGTGTGAACTGTTCCCAACTTGCGCCATGAAGCTGGATAACCCATGTGATGCGAAGTTCTCTGAAGGGAAGTGGGCTTGGTGCAACCCCGAGGGAGTTTGCAGTTACATGAAGTGGTCATTTGATGACCACACAAACTACTATGGGCACCTTGGAGGAATAACAATATGGCAGCCAAGAGCAATGGGAAGCTTACCACCCCCTCCTACCAGGTTCTTGACGAGGAAGAAAGCCAGAAAGCACCACAATCACCCATTCTATTTTTGTCAAATTTCCAATGGACACATGATTGACAAATATGCAGAGGCACGTGCAGACCTATCCATGTGTGGATGAAGAGTCATAGGTAGTAATTAAGGGCACCTGTATGGATAGCTTAGACTAAACTCCATGAAAGCCATGGTGCTGACATTGTTAGAGAGACCATGACATAGCAGCGTTAGACATGAAGCACTTATGCCATCTGCACTTTGGGACACAAACACACACACTCGAATACATGAAGAATGCGTGCGTACGGTTCTATAGTTAGTTGACAGATACATATACATACTGTCATTTACTTTTATTATTTTTGCCGTTAGCCAAATACAGGAATACAGAAAACGCAAGAGACAAGAAATCCTGAGCAGAGCTTGCAGATGCTTACATGCCATTGACCCTATGGAACTGCAAGAGCACCTACGAGACCTGAAAGTCCCATGTGTGACTAACCTATGGAAATATAGTATAGCATGGACACTGTAGAACCAGATTATAAGGTTTAGGAAAATTACAGCAGGCCTTGAGCCTCAGAGCAAGAGACGAGCTGAGCTGATTCAGCCTGGACAAAAAGCAAGACGTGTGAGACAGGACCTGCAGCAAAGGCCAACAGACACAGATAACATTCCAATCCCCAAATGACAAAGGGACCAGCTGCAGAAAAGACTATTAAATCCTCAAATTCAGAGCTGCGCAGCTAAAATTCTTGGTGTCTGAACACGTGACCTGGCCAAAGCAGACAATGGACAGCGATCATTGGTGGGAAAGGAGAGCTAGTCTCTGGCTCCCAGACACGACTATGCAACAATGTGTAACAAGAGTTGCGTCGGTCAGGAGAGAACTCTCATGAGCTAAGGTGGTGTACACAAGTTATAATGCAGACACATAATCATTCTTGTTACCTTGAAGAGGTATACAGAGAGATGAGAACCCTTGCAGGTCACAGACCTGGGGAACGTCAGCTCTAGCCATTCACAATTTAGAACCCTAGGGGTGGGTAGCAATGGGCGAGAACCAATGTTAGGTCCACCACACCGCAACAATGTTATAGATAGTGACTTGGGGATGGGTCCAAGCCAGCCACCTGACATGTGAGAGCCAGTTGAATAACCTCTATATAGTCCATTATGGGTGGTATAATACTCAATACCCAATTGTGTGTCCCAATAGGTTTTCTGTAGAAGGGCCCAGGTTGTGATGTCTCGCTGACGTAATCAGGGTGTAAAACCGGCCTGCAAGCCGAGGAAGAGCGAGATGTGCATGTCTTTCCTCTGTTCCTGTGCTGATCCCTGATGGTTTTTCCTGTAATAAACCACAGTTTGAACTTGCCATTGACTGAGTCCTCTGTGTATTCTGGGAAGGAGGGTGTTGGGCTCTCCAAGTCTGCAGACTTCCATTATCATACATGTTCCTGAGTTAACAATTCCCTAAAGTGATCTTCAGATTGAAAGCTTCCCAAATATTGATGAACACCCGAGAAAGAAGAGGTCACTGACCCTCCTTCGGCTCAAAAGAGAGAATAATTTCTCAGCAAAATCAATAAAAGCTTATGATAGTATTCAAGATGAGCATAAACTATTTGGCAAGAGAATAATGATAATTGCATCTATATTTATGCCAGGACTCCAGACTGCAGTGAATGCCAAGTGGTTACAAATCACTGGATGGGAGCTTCTACAAACGATTAACATGACAATAAAAGCATTTAATGCAATCAGAGAAGAATTAAGGGCTATTCGATTGATGACCCTCCAGAACAGGTATGTCCTGGATTTGATCAAAGCAATGGAATGTGGTGTTTGCACCAATATTGGGCCTTCTTGCTGCACATTCTACCTGCCCATGATGGAGAAAATGTAACCCTCACAGAAGTAATAACATGCTGACAACCCTGCATATGAAAATGGAAAAAGAAGTAGACGAGACTGAAGAAGATGACTGGTTCTCATCCCTGTTCTCATGGAATCAGACCTGAATGGGGAATGCCTTCAAACTACTAGGAACAATACTAGTGTTGGTATTGATGGGATTCTGCATTGTGAGAATCCTCATTGGACAATGTCAAAAGACAGCAAAGAAAGCTATCGGGATGAAGATAATGATCAATATAAGCGCTGAAACTGGTGAAAACATGTAAAAGGAGAGCAGCACCAGTGAGAACATAAAAGGAAGTTGCCTGTCACCCACAGGAATGAAGTTATTTTACTCTAAGGATCACAAGAAGTATGTAGGACATTGGGAATTCTGTCCACCATCCGGGGAGTGCTGCTATTTGACTTGGAGTGTGGATGAACATATAAAGAATGCAGATCACTTAAGAAGGGTGACGAATTTATGAATCCCAAAGAAACCACAGTGTGAACAGAAGGTGGAGAAGATTGAGGAGGTGGTCGAGGACTCGACCAGAGGGGGCAATGTAGAGGAGCAGATGATGTCATCTTTAGTGCCCGCCCCCTCACCTCTGTCATACTAGAAGCAAAGCAGGATGACTCTGTGCATAGCAGCAGGCAACGACCCAGTACAACACTGAAGATATGAGAGACGTTATGCACTCATACAACCATATCGAATGTACACTCTCACTGAAGTGGTGGAAGGATGTCAGCATACACCATTAGAAACAGAAGAGCTGTAAGTGTGAACAGATGAGACTAAAGTGACATCATAAGGGAAAGACACGATGACGCACAGAAAGAATATAAGAATACTTAACAGACAAAGCTGTAATCCAAATAATGAAGTAATCAAGTATAAAGAGATGAAGAAATCATCTATACTGATGACATAAGTGAGATAAAGCCTAATGAATGTATATATGCAGAAACGCAAGGTAGATGAGTTACATAGAAGCTTGCTGCAGTAGAAACTATACTGTGAGGAAAGCGGCCAAGATGAAAAGACGGATTCTGGATCATGTCAAAACTACCTAAGAGACAAACCAGGGGTGCAGATCAGAAATGCTGAAGAGCACAGCTTCCTATGAGGAACAAAGCTTATCTCTTTTACCTAGACTAAGGATGACACAGCCAGACATCTTTGTAAAGTACAAAGGGAGTTAACCAGGATAAGTTTTGGACAAAATGCAAATTTCTCTTAGATTAAGCAGAAACATCTTCAAGTGCCAAGTATTGAACAATCAAGAGTGCAGAAAGCACAAGTAAGATAGAGAATCCAAATCTTCAGAGTGCATGAGAAGTAAGAGCACCCAGCATAACTAAATCAGATAGCAGGTTGAAATGAACAAAATCTGGGTCTCCACACATGTGACTCAGAAGTTGAAAACACAGTCTATTCAATAAGCCTCAGACAAAGATAGTGGTGTACCCCAACTCCCTTAAAAATCCCAGAGAAGAAAACAGCCAGCAAGGTCAACTACAAAGGAGAAGCCTTGGCCCATGGTCTGGCTGATGAGAGATGGTAGGCTAATTGACCAATGTGGACAGTTGTCTGACATAGTTCTCTGCACCTGGGTTTCATTCTGTTCAGGGCTGCTAGAGAGATGACTGTCCAAGGTTGAGAGAGTATGCCAACCATTCAGTGTCTATGTAGCGGCATGCTATACAATGTTGCAGATGGTAATCCACTACTATTATTTTTATAATTAGTATTATACGTATTTCGAGGAGTGCCTACTGGATAAGTGGCAGTCACTCATGTTATTAAAACTTATTCATACTATAGGTATATATGTTCCCTTAACCATTCCCTCCCATCAATAGGTTTTACTGTTTGCCAAATAGAATGATGTCATGGCTCATGTACATCAAAGTATAACTTTTTTGTGTAAGGAAAAAGTAACTGAGAGTGTGTGTGCTCCATTTTGTATGGTCACCAGATTTTCCTACTTCATTTGAGCTGACAATACAGTAGTACTTTGCCATATTCTTTGAGGTTGTTAGGTTATTTGGGTCAGATGTAATTTATTATGGTAATTCCATTCTATCCATGAGATACGCTCCAAGGTGCTACTGCACACCAGACACAGACACTTTTCCAAAAATGTGTAAGATTGGAACAACTCTAAACAAGTTAAATAAACAAGTATTGGGAACAGTCCTCTATGGCAAATTATTTGGACAATAAAAAAATTCCTAGAGGTCTCAGGTGTTGAGTTTCCCTAATTTTGAGAAAAGTGAGGACAAGGATTTAACTGCGAAATGGGAGTACAATTTAAATGCTCATTTTAAAGTCATGATACAGCTCTTAGTTGAGCATGCAACTAGAGAGCATGGAAGAATTCAACAGCAAATTGAAAAATGTAAACAGGGGATAGCGGAAATGGAGAGTTCAGAAGAGGCTAACATAAAAATTGCAAGACAACAGTGCTTGATATATTAAAGGTTTATCAGGATGAGGTGAAGTTAAGGAAGTTCCATAAATACTTTAGGGATGATGGAGACTACAGAGAGGACAGGGTTTACACCTTTCAGATCAAATATGATGACAATCGCACATCATCATCTAAGGTGTCAACACCGGTCTCTTCACCCGGTAGCTCCGATGTAGATTCAGAAGGAGATACGACCAATAAAGATGTACCAGCCCTGGCACACGCAAAATGAACCCCTCTTCATCACTGGGAACTTTCCTGACCACCCCAACACTTGCCTCATCCGTGGCTTTATGATCTGAAGCATATTAGTTTTGGTCATGCAATGTATATTGTATAGGCGTGGGGAGGAGTGCTATGAGTCACCTAACTGACTCCTGTTGCGCGCCCGAATTTCCAGCGAGGGAGGGTTAGCACCCGAGTTGGGCATGGTGTGTGAGGGTGCTGAGGGGAACCTTCCTGAAGGCAAGGTGGTGCTCTATGCGGCAGATGGTTAATGAGAGAGAGTTCCAGATGGGTGGTACTTGGACTGAGAAGGAACGGCCCTATATGTGTTGATTTTGTCACTGGAATGACAAGAAAAAGTGCTGAGCCTGAACTGAGGTTTCTGTTTGGCCTGTAGCGTGTGAATTTATGCTGCAAGTATTCCAGACCCTTGTTGTAAAAGGGTCTATTGGTGTGCACATCACCTTGAAGGAGGATCACGTGGAGGGCAGGGGGGATGTGTTCTCTGGGACCAAGGGCTAGCAAGGATCCTTGCAGTAGTGTTTTGTACCTGTTGGAGTTTTCTTAGCTGCAATATGGGGGCCCCTAGGTAGAGGGCATTAGTATAGTTTAGACGTGAAAGGATGATAGCAACGATCGCGGAGACTCTGTGTGAGAAGGTCATGTAAGGAAAAAGGCAGTGGTGGATGTATATGTGTAGGTAACAGCATTTTACCACAGAGTTGATGTAATGTGATAGGGTCAAGTCTGCGTCCATAACACAGCCAAGATATTTTACTGTGTTGATGGTGGGGGAGGTGGGCCTAGGGAGAGTGGTCAGGGGGTGGGTTTTGGGAAGAGGGCTGTCTTCCCACATAGCAAGATCTCAGATTTGCCTGGATTGAGTAGGAGGTGGTTGGCCATCATCCAATGTTCGATCTCTGAGAGGCAGGTTGAGAGATTGGGAGAGGTAGACATGGGGATGTTTGGGATTTTAAAGATGATTTAGGTGTCATCTGCATAAATGTAGCATGGTAGACAGTGGGATCAAATGAGTGTGGGTAGCAGGCTCAGGTAGAGGTTAAAGAGGAGCGGTGAGAGAGAGGCACTATGCTGCAAACCCTGGAATGGAGGCATGGGTATTATTTGAGATCTTTTGGAGAAGAAGGAGGATATCCAAGTCGGAGCTGAATCCCTGATGCCAGAGGTGTGTAATCTCTAGGTGAGGATGGAGTGCTAAATGGTGTCGAACGCTGTTGAGAGGTCGAGTATGATTAGGGCGGCGCAGCCTTCTGAGTCTGTGTTTCTTTTAAGATCATCCTAGATGGAGACTAGGCAGGATTCAGTTCTTGAAAAGGTCTGAATCCAGATTGGGTGGAGTCCAGGATCTTGTTTGATTCTGAGAAGAGGCATAGTTGTGAGTATGCTGCTCGGTCAGCTAATTTAGCCATACAGCGGTTGATTGCGATGGGTCTGTAGTTGGTCGAGAAAAGAAGGTTGAGGGATTTCTTTTTGAGGCAAGGCTTGAAGAGGAAGTCTTAAATTCTGCTGGGAAGGTACCGGAAGCGAGTGATGAGTTCACAATGGTTCTTGCGAGTTCACCGGAACATGTGGCTTTAAAGATTTCTATTAGCAATGAGGAGGAGGGGAGGCAGTCCTGAGGCCCAACTGAGTGACAGTAGCATTTGGAATTCTGGGGGTGAGAGTGGTGAGAATGTAGAGAAGAGTAGGAGGATGGAGGGTGGTTCTGATGTTGTGGGTGAGGTGAGGGGGAGCAATGAGATTTTAGAGAGGACGGAATTGTTTCTCTCTTCGGCCATGTTGTAGAAGTGGGTTGAGGGGGAGTCACAGAGGGATTGGGTGTGGTTGGGAGTGTTGGTGGTGCAGGCAGGGGCATTGAATTCAGAGATGTACTTGAATGATGTTCCCTCGATGGGTGCAGGGCTTTGGAGATTCTGTTTCAACAGTAGGATTTTTGGCTTTGCGTATTTCTGCACAGTAAACCTTAAGCTGGGAGGCATAGGCCATTCTGCTGATGACAATGGGTCTGTACGCCATTGTGAATTGTAGAAGATACATGCAATCCAGGGGACATTGCCTGTATTTGTCTCTCTTTACTATTCCACTGCATTTTGAGCCAGTAGCACATTATCTAGAGAGGGCCTTTTGCACCTCAATGTACAAGGATGCATTGGTACAACATTTCTTGGCGCTGATGGCCCCATATAGACCATGAACATTTAGCAGTCTGTGTAATGAACATTCACTTTACTGCATAGGATAAATGTTTGTTGGGAAAAATGTGTCAGGATTGTTCTGTCAAGGTCTGCATTGGGTCATTGTGCACAGGACATGCTGGTTGCAGACTTCTGCTTTACTCACATGGGTGGTCATGTATCTCACAAAATTACATCTTGAAGGAAACCAACAGTGATTGTACATGGCATGATGTTGTTTTTGTCTTCCCTCCCATGTGTCTCTGCATGTATGGTTGGTGAAGTTTAATGGACTACTTACCCTTTCCTCTCCCTCCCCACACCCAGGTATGTGTCCTTCACCAGGTTCTTTAGTTGGTTGAGACCATAGTATTCTGAGGGTGAGGCGGGGCTGTCTACAATCATCTTTATTTTACATCTTTACATTCCTGAATGATCATAAAACAGCTTCATCCAGAGATTGTACTACTCAGATCTCAGTAGACTGGTGCAATGAGATTCAGTTGTCCTTTAATACCAAGAAAAAGGAAATATGGGATGGTAGTCTGGACTCTTCTACAGGTTTGGTGACGAATTTGAGGAGCACATCAAAAGTATACACTTGGAAATGTTGGCTTCCCATTCACCAGGTTGTTTTGATACTGTAATTCTTAAAATAAAACTGTCTGTTATTGATCCTAAACAAATCATATTAACCCTAAATCCAACAAACTATCTGGCGATCCCTGTTACTCTCAAGCCATCAAGACATATGTTGAGACACTATCGCCCTTCATCACACACATTATTAATTCATCATTTAGAACTTTGTGTATCCCGACAGGCTGAAACAGGTCTGGGTCACACCTCTCTTAAAAAAGCCTTAATTATTAGACCCAGATTATTTCCCCAACTATCACAAACGTGCCTTTCCTCATTAAGATTGTACACAAAACTGCAGAAATCCAGCTTCAGGGTCACCTGGAAGCCAATCAGCTCTTCGAGGAAAAGCAGTCTGGCTTCTGCCTATTTAAGAGCACAGATATAGCTTTACTGGATGTCAAGGTCACCTTGCTGAAAATTACTGATTAAAGGATAGTTCCGGGACTTTTTTTTTATTGTCCCTACGGGTCGGCCATGTGTTTGTAAGCATAAATCGGTAGATCATAGGAAACTTTCCTATGGACCTTACCCGACTTTTCGCCCATTATCGCACTCGAAATCAGCCTCCATTTTGTGATAATCCTATCATTCCGCCGCATCGACCTGGCTCACCTGCCTTTGCGGCACTAAATCAAATCCCCCGCCCCTGAGCCTGACATCAGCAGACGCGTACTGCCCATTTCAAGCACGTCTCGTGTCAACAATCGCTGCGCCTCAGCTATTGACGTGTTGCCATGGAAATGGCAGGACGCCTCTTTCCCCAATAAGTATAAACAGACCGTTTCACAACATACAGCAGCAGATTTTCGATTCCATTCCTCTCTCTGTGTTACTTTGAGTATTCTGTGACTCGTTTCAGTGCTCTGGTCAGCTACCTTCGCCGCTTGTAGCCCGTGTGAACACCTGTACCATCTCTGTAAATTATTTTACTATCTTTACCGCACAATGGCCACAATAATGCCGTATATGTACGAGCCCGAGTACACCGAGGAGGAACTACTGGAGAGGCAAGCACGCGAAAACGATGGGGATTCGGACGGCAGTTGGGAGGACCAGTCAACGGATGAAGAGCCTGGACCATGTCGCATGGACGGCGTCTCCACCTGGTGCACGTGCAATCGGTGCGAGCTAATGCCAACTGAGGAGGAGAACTGCTGCTGCCGTGAAAATTCCGGGTGCTTGGCCTACATTTCGGAAAGCGAGCAAAGTCTGCAGGAAGGCGAGCAAAGTCCGCAATGCATCACCGAGCTGCCAGAGTTCAGGGAAGCCTGCCTCTCACGGACAGTGTTGAGGATGATGATGGTGCTTATGCACGAACTTCGTGGCACTGTTCGTCCGCGTAATCCGAGTAACGAGTAAGTATACTCTGTTTGTGATGTCAGTGATGCCACCACTATTTCATGGTCGTCTCCCACATATAAAATTACATTTACATATCATTCGAACGCATGTAAATTGGTTCCATATAGTGCATTTTCTAGATATAATTTTTTTCTAAGAAAAATGACATGTGTTACCTGAATCGACATTGATAAGAAAGTTTGGTCAGTTTAATACAGTTTGCATCTTTTTTTTTCACAGGTGGTACAGGCTGGTGGCCTATCGTTGCTTCACTTGGTGGCTTCACGGGAGGCTCGGACACCGCGTTCGGAGAGTAATACCTGCCTGTGCGGTACTTGCCATTAGACAACATTTCCCCAGTGACAGTGGACAATACCGCGGATTTTCCCTCGATGTGCTGCAACCTCAACTTTACAATGTGTAATGTTTATTATTTATGTTTAACTAAAATCTAAAATAAAGCCCAACATATATTTTAGCAATGGTTGTTTTGATTTTTTAAATGAATCTAGTGTGTCTCCGTTGAATAGCCTTCCAGTGCCTTGTCTTGTCACACCACATGTCTCCGGCCAGCATCCTCCCTCACGCTGGCCGCACACCTTCAATCCACATAACCGTTGAACCCATATATGCAGCAGTCATACATATATTATTTTGTGGGTTGGCATCAAGCGTTGGCAATAAAAAGCTGTTGGATTTTATTGATACAAAACATGGTTATAGGTAAATAATAAATATGGTTGATCATAATAAATCCTCTTTTTGGGCACCGGGTACAGAGATGACCCCCATATATTCTCCTGGGAGGGTGAGGTATTTATAAACTCACCCCCCTGCCTTCCATGTAGTAGATCCTGCAGCCATCCTCTTACATTCAGTTAGATGGCCTCTCCTTGGTGAGGCCCTGCGGCAAACGGGTCTTGTCTGCACGACCACCGCCCCGATCCACCCCCCCGCCCTATCAAAGGCAGTTCGCACCGGGGTACTTGTGCTGGCAAGTGGAGCTGTCAGGGAGCGATAAAGGCCAAGAGGTGCCAAAGACCATGTATACTTCAAAGTGGTCTATAGAGCATGGGTTGTTGTTCCCATGTCTACCTCCAGACCCCGTGTGTCCTGCCAAGCATCCCCCCTCACGCTGGACGGCCCCCTGCAATCCACATAAGTGTGTCTCCATTCACCAGTCTTCCTGTGTCTTGTCTGCACGACCACCGCCCCGATCCACCCCCCCGCCCTATCAAAGGCAGTTCGCACCGGGGTACTTGTGCTGGCAAGTGGAGCTGTCAGGGAGCGATAAAGGCCAAGAGGTGCCAAAGACCATGTACACTTCAAAGTGGTCTATAGAGCATGGGTTGTTGTTCCCATGTCTACCTCCAGACCCCGTGTCTCCTGCCAAGCATCCCCCCTCACGCTGGACGGCCCCCTGCAATCCACATAAGTGTGTCTCCATTCACGAGTCTTCCTGTGTCTTGTCTGCACGACCACCGCCCCGATCCACCCCCCGCCCTATCAAAGGCAGTTCGCACCGGGGTACTTGCGCTGCTGGCAAGTGGAGCTGTCAGGGAGCGATAAAGGCCAAGAGGTGCCAAAGACCATGTACACTTCAAAGTGGTCTATAGAGCATGGGTTTGTTGTTCCCATGTCTACCTCCAGACCCTGTGTCTCCTGCCAAGCATCCCCCCTCACGCTGGACGGCCCCCTGCAGACCGCATAATGCCACGACATATACACGTCATTCATTCACAAACACACCCCTGTTTCGAATTCTTTATAACCCACTTCATATTTCTAATGAGAACTTCTTTGCGCTTTGCTAGTCAACCCGTGAAGGTGCTGGTTATCTGCTCTTCGTCTCTGTGAACTTCCGTGACCACTTTGAGCAAACTCGTCAGTTTGCAACCTGTGAACTGCTCCCTGTTCTACGACAAGAAACTACTCTGATCCCTGCATCTAACTGTTTGTTCGTCAAGGTAAGTCCATGTACCATAATCATTTTGCGTCCAATTTTTTAATTTATATCTATTTGCTAGTAGTCATCAAATTGCATCCATGTTTTCTTTTCGTTCACGACAGTACATGCAAGGAACTAGTCACATGTTCTGAGTTTAGTCAAATTACTTTTTCTATTTTTTGAAAGTTATTGAAATACTTATCCGCATGTGAATAACGTGTATAGTTCCAAGAACCAAAACGGACCTTGCATTGAACCTTTTATGTGTCATTTAATGTTTTAACACATTGGTATTCATAGAGAATTGTTGATCTTTACTTTTCAGAACTTTCCATAATGCCTGCCTGTTCCATTGGCGGTTGCCCTTCGAAGACCCATAACAAATCTGAAGATACTATAATGCATGTTTTCCCTAAGACAATAGATCAGATAAGAGAATGGGTCCGATATTGCGGATATCCAGCCTCTGAGCTAGAAAGTAGAGTCCTTGAAGTCTTTGCGGACAAGAGGGGTGATCGATACCGCATCTGCAGCAGGCACTTTAGCCCAGACATGTACTCCACATCATTGCTAATAAAGAAGAAAACACCGCGAGCGAGGCGAAAATTGCTCTCAACCGCTATTCCCACTCTATTCGTCCACATCCCTCCACTGGTGAGTCAAGTTTACGTATTTGTCTCTCGGCCTTGCGGTAGTGTGTAGCATTAGCTAACAATAATTTCCCCATTTATGTATCCACTCAATATGAAGGCGGAAGATTCTCCATCCGTGTCGTTATTGCAGTCATCAGCCACTTCAAGCGCCTATCGGGTAATCTTACTTAGCTATTCTGACACTGACTTGTTTTAGGCATGTAAATCAATAGTTTTAATTGATCGTGTAATCATTTTACCTAATGGTACACCACAGTACTCGTCCTCTAGTCTTTGTTTTCAGTTATAATTATTGTTATCCAAAATAATGCAAGTACTGTCTTTCAGGGAGATGCTGAGGAGTCCAACGCATTGACGACAACCGTAGATGTCACTCAGATGCTCGAGGTACGTTTCCGGACAGTTCCATCGATGGAGATCATCAGATCTTGCATTCTTGTAGCGTGATTGTTACACACAATGTTTCTTTCGTTTTTAGCCATTGGTATGTCCTTCTGTCGTCGCCCTCCTATGTGTCTTCTTTTTTCAATATTGTGTTCATTACTAATGAAAGTCCTATGTTTCAGGGAGTCGATGGAGCATTAGTCCAAGAAGAAGGGGGAGCATGCAGTTACGGGTCGGCGCAACAGCTTGCAGAAGTGTGCACCGCAGTTACAGCGTCCCTTGATGTTCTTATGCATTTCGAGGTATGGATACTGACAGATCAATCATGCGAGATCAAATGACGTGATTACATCCGCTATACTTCCTTCTTTATTAACGCAAGTACTATGTTTCAGGGAGCTGACGGAGCTTCTTCAACAAGAACATCACCCCTAGTAGTTGATGCAGATCTCTGGGTGGTGACACTTCCAACGATGGAGCAAATCGAATCATATTTAGATATCCATTATTTATTTTAGACAACTGATCATTTGTGCAGGTCTATTTAGATGAGCCGTTGACGCCTGCAGAAAGTTTATGTTCTTTTAAACAAAATAGAAAACCATACTAATGCAATTACTGTGTTTCAGGGAGTTGCTGAAGCGTCATCTTCAATAATATCATCAATGGAAGTCTATGCGGAGCCCGAGGTATGGATCTTGACAGTTCAATCTAACTAGATCAACAATGCGTGAACTATTGTCGTTTGAATGTTCTACACAATGCGTTCATTCGTGTTTTGCTATTGAGATGTACGTATGGGTATCGGTCCCCAAGTACATTTTGTGTTTTCAATATTATTATACATACTAATGAAAGTTCTATGTTTCAGGGAGTCGATGGAGCCTCAGTGAGTGATGGATGTGCTTATCATGAAAATATAGTCGTTGCAGCGCGAGAGGAAGTGGAGACATGCACACACGAGTCGGAGCAACAGCGTCCAGATGTTGAATTTCTAGGCAAGAAAGTTTCAAAGAAAAGAAAGCAAAAGAAGGTTAGTGTCCTGTTCACTATATTATGTTGTCTTTCACTGTCAATAGTTCAATACTGTAAGTTGTGTTTAAACTGAACATCCCTTTTCTAATCTGTCCTCTAGTTGCGAGTGGGTGTAAGAACTAGATCTACACAGACAGTGAAGCGAACGAGAGATGTTGCTTGTCAAACCTTTTGGCAGGGACTTGAGACTGGAGATGCATCGTGCCAATGGGAAGAATATGAAGTGATTGACAACGGAGCTATACCACCACCAGCCATTGATAGTGAATGTCCTCCTGGTAGTTTGGATGCAGTCGGAGATCAATTCACAGAATCCACACCCGCAAAAAATAAGAGCGCGCGAAAGTTGAAGACATTGTTTTTTTCTCCCATCTCCGGACAAGGAACAGATGTTGCAATGGAAGAGAATGAAGTGGACGACAATGAAACACCATCAATATCACTCAGCATAGCGGAAGACGATATCAGAGATTGTACCTTTCATGCGAGTGACATGTCCTCAACGTTAAAGGCCGAACCAGCTGGGATGCAGAGTGACAGTATAAGGAAAGAGGCCAAATTCATTGTATTCGATAGCTGTTTGATGGATATTATTATGATGATGAAATGTGGGCATTGGGTTGGTGGGGAAGTATGTGGGGAGCCATTGATTAATGTGACTCGTGCAATTCGAGGCACTAACCTTAAAATACATGCCACCTGTACACAATATCATCCGTTCGCATGGTCTGCACAACCCATGCTGGGGCAACTGCCAGCAGGCAATCTACTTTGTGCAGCGGCCGCACTTTTTAGTGGTTCAAGTTTTAAAAAGTTACAGTATTTCTTTCAGTTTGTGGGAATCCATTTCATTGCGAAAAGTCAGTTCTACAAATACCAAACCGATTATCTATTTCCAGCCATCAGCGAAGCTTGGAGAATGGAAAAAATGTCAATGGAAAGTACATTCGCGGGCAAACGCTTCAGGCTAGCCGGTGATGGACAGTGCGACAGCCCAGGATTTTCAGCCAAGTACTGCACCTACCACTTTCAGGACATGGAAAGTAAGAAAATTGTGAGTTCGGTGGTCGTGCAGGTGTCACAAAGTACATCCTCAGTGGCCATGGAGAAAGTTGGCTTTGTAGCATCATTGCAAGAACTACAATCGCGGGGAATGGTGATCGACCTGATAGCCACGGACAGACACGTTTCAATTGCCAAGACAATGAGAGAAGAGTACAAAAATATAAATCACCAATTTGACGTATGGCATCTTGCAAAAACAATCAATAAAAAATTGTCGGCTGCAGGAAAAAAAAAAGATATGCAAGGTATTTCACAGTGGTCCAAGTCAATTAGCAACCATCTTTGGTGGAGCTCAAAAACATGTGAAGGGTCGTTGGAAATTCTACTGGAAAAATGGCGGTCAGTAATGTTGCACTGTAGCAACGTACATCGATGGTCGACAAATGAGCATTTCCACAAATGTGAACATGGCCATTTGTCCACAGAGGAGGCACGGAAGAAGAAGTGGTTGATTCCTTCATCACCCACTCACAAGGCCATTGAAAAGATTGTATTTGATAAAACTATAACAAGAGATTTGAGGGGACTCACGGAATTCTGCCACACAGGAGATTTGGAGGTGTTCCACAATATGTGCCTAAAGTACAGGCCCAAAAGATTGCATTTTGGCATGGAAGGCATGATAAATCGGACTCTTCTAGCGGTCTTGGCACATAACCATAATGTTGGCCGTCAACAAAGTAGGACGACCGGAACTTTAGGGACGCTTCGCTACAATAAGGCCTTCACTAAAAGAAGTAAACAATGGGTGATCAAACCAGTGTTTGAGGATATGCAATATGAGTTTATTGAGAGACTTATCGTAGATGTCCTCGATAGGCACATACATGGAGTGGTGAACGAACCTATGCAGGGGACAACTGCATTGCCACCCAACATTGCCTCTGTTCCATGTCCACCTAAAGCAGAGCTCATTGAGAAATACACATCACGGTTTAAATGATTGTAATTTGATTGTCTGTTCTCTCGAGTCTCCTCATGTTGCAGGCCCATTGCAATTAAACCAAACAGTAATATAAATCATTTTTACAAAAATTATAGAATGTTTCCGTATTACAAACACATGGCCGACCCATAGGGACAATAAAAAAAAAGGCACGCAGACAAGATGCCCTTACACTAACTGGAGCTAACTAGAAATGTGTGCTCGCTCAAAGTGAAGGTCAGCTGCTTTGATGTTTTGCTCGGGTGGCGGAACGGCCCACGACCCAGTATAAGGTTCTATTGTGATTTGACCTTGACAGGCCGGGACCATCCTGAAAGACTAAGAAAAGATAATGAATAAAATTTCAGAAACGAAACGATGAGCCACGTTCATTAGAAGAAGTAACGTCGGCAAAGAAGGAGTGGTGTTTCGGGTCTGCCCTACACAGAGACACAATGGAAAATGCAAATATAATGTAAGTAACTTTTGATGAGTTTATACCGCAATTTCATTACTATACAGTGGCTTTAAAGACGGGTTCAGTTGTACTTGTTCGTTCTATGTGGCATATTGTTTTCTACCGCGCACTATCTTGAGGAGAAACATCTGCTTTTACTGAAGCACCTCAAAACCTTCCTCTTTGCTTCTGCTTTCTCTCTCCCTCTCCCCTGCTACAACTGGTCCACTGTCTGCGACCTCGGTCCTGGGCCCTTCCACTCTCCACCTGCACTGCCTCCCTGTCAACCCCTGCACTGGGGGACTGTCTCAGTATCCTACAGCCCCCCCTTCCCAGCACTTGTTCTGCACTTACCTTGCACTTGCCACCAGCTGGCCCTATTTATTTATTATTTTATGCTACTTACCTTGTACTCCACTCCCCCCCCCTCCCTGCCTCGCCACGCCTTTAAACACTTGTGTACACCCAGTAGCGCTGTCCTCGCTATGATTTTAATAAGGATCTGATGGTGAGACTAATTTCATTTTTTATGTTTTTAGGTACATCATTCACTACTGTCTGTGTCACGAGTACCGGACACCGGCGGACGGCTTCTACAGCCGCCAGTTGCTTCTCCGCGTGAACAACGTTACCACCCTGACCATTTTATGGGACGATCGCCAAGTACAAGTATGCCCTTACGCGGTACTAACGGTTAGATGCAACATACCTACCGTTGTGGTGGCCTAGTGCCTCGTTGTTGGAACAGCCATGCGATTATCAGTGCGACCGAAGAGCTTATTTTTATCGTAAACCAACACCCTGTGTACTGCACACGAACATCGCTTCCCTCAAGACGAACTAATTTGGATCGAGAGCAAAGAAAAATGCAAATCGCTGAATATTCTCTAAACATTTGATGTCCAATAAACGTACTTTGCCAAATGTACAATCTTGCCGTTTGCTTTTAAACCACGGTTTCACATTCCGAATTGTGGCGCTGTATTGTGAGATGCTCTAAGACCCTGTGTACAGCAAAGGACCATCGCGTTCCTCAATACGAACTTTTTGGAACATGAGCAAATAAAAATGCAAATCGCTGAATATTCTCTAAACATTTGATGTCAAATAAATGTACTTTACCACATTTACAATCTTGCGGTTTGATTTCAAAGTACAGTTTCATATTCCGAATTGTGGTGCGCTGTATTGTGAGCTGATCTGTGTTGATTTCCGGGGTCTGTGTGGAGTCGCGTAGAAGACGCCTGGGCGCGTTTGCCTACGCAGCTCAGTCACGTCACGGATAGAGGCGGGGAATATGAATGTTTTGATAAAGTCTGTTTCAGGGGCGGGGGATTTGATTTAGTGCCGCAAAGGCAGGTGAGCCAGGTCGATGCGGCGGAATGATAGGATTATCACAAAATGGAGGCTGATTTCGAGTGCGATAATGGGCGAAAAGTCGGGTAAGGTCCATAGGAAAGTTTCCTACGATCTACCGATTTATGCTTACAAACACATGGCCGACCCGTAGGGACAATAAAAAAAAAGTCCCGGAACTATCCTTTAAGGACACACTGTAATGTTCATGCTGTGGGATTTGTCCACAGCTTTTGATACCCTTGACCACAGTATTTTACTGCAATGACTGCATGTCATGGCTACTGTATCAGATACTGCTCTCAAGTGGTTTGAGTCCTTTCTCTCTAAAAGATGCTCAAGAGTGAACGTTAAGGACTTAATATCGCATTCCGAGATTCTGACTTGCGGTGTGCCACAAGGGTAATTCAGCCCATGGCTAATTTTTTACATCTATGTAAAGCTACTGCATGATCTGTTATATGACCTCAGTGTGATGTTCCATGGCTATACATATGATAACCAGATCATATTCAAACTCAAAGCCTTTCTGAGGACAACATTGAATTCATCCAAATTGGTTTGGCCTCCACAGAACTAAACCCGAAATGTTATCAACCCGCCATCACATACAGTCTGGGAAGAGCTACCGGACTCTGTGGATTTTTCTCCACCAAAATGTTCGATTCAAATACTGAATCAAGTTAAAACTCTTGGGGTAATATTAGACTCTGCACTAGCCTAGCCATGGCACCATATATCAGTAGTCTGACCAGCTTCACCCATTATAACCATGATTTTTAACCAGCTACAAACTCTCCCATCCAATTCTGCCGGTGTGATTGTATCAAGGGCCATAATTTGGTTTAGACTGGACTACTGTAATAGTCTTTATGCTGGCCCTTCCAAATATAACATTCATCGTCTGTATATTCTCCTCCTGCCGTGCCTCCGGGCCACCCCTTGCACTGGGATATGTATCTGTACCCATACAGTCCACCACTTTTCTTCTGCGCTTGTCAGATATACCCTATCTGACTAATCATGCACTTGATGGCTGCACTACCACTTTTTCATTGCCTGTATTTATTTATTTATTCCACTTATTATTGATTCTTTTCTCTCCTCTGTTCTGCACTTTCCACTTCTCCCCCTTCCACGAACTTTACCCTTTTCCCTTTTCCATGCACTTGCGCGTTCCTAATGTCACTGGGCCTAGTAAGATCGTTGTTTTTGTCCTCCCTTTTTACCCTTCCTTTGCTTGGCTGCACTCTGAAACACTTGTGTACGAGCGTGATATAAATAAAATTTCATATCATATCATATTCTTCAAAACAGGGCAGCTCAGTTTGTCACTAATAGTAATAGACAAGACCACATGATTTCAGTACTAAAGAAGCCCCATTGGCTACCAATTCATGCTAGGATTAAATTCAAGCTTCTCACCATAATTCACAAGTCCCTACATGACACTTCCCCATTATACATGGCATTGTGGTGTACCTAGTATCAACATAACCAATCACTCAGATCCACGTCATAATGCTGCCTGCCCATCCCAAGCTGTCACAGATCAAGAACATTTGACAATTCTTGTACCGCCATTGGCAGTACACTGTAGAACAGTCTTCCACTTGATTTTCGTAAAAAACACCCAACTTTCTGAAGTTCAGAAAAAATTGAAAACCTTTTTTAGTTACTACTGGTAGGGCTATCAGGATTGACTCCAAGTTCTTGTTTGGCCACAGTCTTGAGCAGTGAGAAACCAGGTATTGGTAGGAGTGTGTGTCACCACGGAACTTGAAACTGTGTGAAATTGTGAGCAGTGGCAAGCTGTGACATGTTTCGGGCACATCATGGCCACATTCATGCAAGGTGGATATGTAGTGGGCAGAAGAGTCATAATGTGATCTTTGTAGATGAAGCTCTTGTTTTTATACATTAAATTCCACAACCCATGATGTATGCATGCACATTGTTGATTTGTTGGGGCATCAGGGAGATAGAAACATTGCATAATACCCCATAATGGCAGTCGTATCTGCATCTGCAGAGTGTTAAAGCGTGCAATAATTCATGCATATAGAGCCTACAAATGGTGTCAGTGATGCCTAGCAAGTGCAGGTGACTTCTATCATTTGTCCAAGTGGTTTACAGACAGAGAGCCTAATTTTCCAAGGAAAGCTTTATGCCTTGCATAAATCAGAAGAACTTCAACCCGTCCCACAAGATCTTCCAATTCTCACTGTCTAGAAGTCCCTAGATTTAAACTTTCCAAATCTGGTGGAGCAGCTTCCCAGTTAAAGCAGCTCTATCTTGGAATGCACTCCCCTCAGCCTTCAGAACTGAACAGCCATTCCTTAGATTCAGACGCAATTTGTTAAACTGGCTTCGAGCTAATGACAACTAACACTTGCCTGCTTTGGATGTACTCATATAAAAACGTGATTTCTTGACCACCCTCTTATCTCTTCATTTAGCTATGGCAACACTTGACTGTACCAACCACTGCACTTGCCCTCTGTATGTTACCTTGTTCCCCTGGCACTCCCAAATATCATTACTGTACCTTCACCATGTTGTAACTAAGCTTTATGTTTACTTGTAAACTGCTGTGCCCAGCTACCTAAGGGTTTTGGGTGCATTACCAAATAAACAAACAAACAGACAAAACAAACAATGTGCCCAAATGTACATAACTGCATTTGGGTATGCTCCATTTTTATTGTCTTGTTTTCTGATATGGGGCTTTGTGTCTCCTGAGACACCAAATGTCCTTTGTCAACAACACATTGGTGGATGTTATCTTCAAAGCCTGTGTATCTCTCTCAGGAGCACTCCTTCTTCTCACTCACTTTGCATGACATGTCTTTCATTTTGCTCATGCATGTATTCAGTGTACTCACCTTCAACCCTGTCTCAACTCCTCCAATTCCCTCAAGGATGCTGGTATCAATGAAGGTCGAACCTGTTCTTCGCATAGCCATAGTTTTAGTGGCCCAAAACCTGCAGCCTTCTAGAGGGAGATCAGAGACTGGGGTCCCAGCTCCAGTTTGATCGCCTCTACTGGAACAGACCTTGGTAGTCCCAAAAGTGATCGTAGAATCTTAGCCTCCAATACAGTTAACCAATAGAGTGCACTTGCTCTGAAAACTTCTAAGGCATCGACGATTCCAGATGTTACAGAAATCCTGTAGGCCCAGACCGTAGCTTCTATATATGCACCAGCTAGGTCATCTATAACCCTCCTTATTGACAGCCACTTTCTCCAAGCCTTGGATGGAATAGTGCCAGCCAGATAGGAAAAAGATGGGTGACCTCTTATAGTTATACCCAGATATGTATAGTCCCTCATTTGCTCTAAATTAGTAGCACCCAATCGCCAGATGAATGCCAGTTTCCGTAGCCTCTCTTACCTACGGTCATAATCCTGTTTTTTCCAGAATTAATCTGGAGTCCATTGGCTTTTGCATATCGATATAAAGCATCCAGCGAGTGTTGCAATCCAATTGCAGTGTGGTTGAGAAGCACTGTAATGTCCACATATGTAAGGCAGTGGATTGCCTCGCTACCCTAATGAGGAGGGAAGTTGTTAATCGATTTTAGTGCTTGTATAAAATCTGATACATAGAGATCATATAGCAGGGGAGCGAAAACGCAGCCATGCTTTATTCCTATATTAGTAGGAAATAGATCGGTAAGATTTCCCTCTTGTGAGAGAGTGACTCTTACAGATGTGTTTCCATATAGCAACTTCAGGAAATATAAAATAGATTTGGTCTTTCCCAGAGTTTAGTTCAACTAACACAATCAAAAGCAAAACTATAGTCTACAAAGCAGATATAATGTACCCGATTAGGATCCTGAAAAGTATCCAATATTAAAGTGAGTAGGACCCATATGGAATGCAAGCTGGTGCAGTTTTTCCTGAACCCAGTTTGGGTGAAATGCAAGAGTCCTTTCCTTTCCGTCCATTCGGACAGCAGTTGTAAAAGAAGCTTAGAACAATTCTTTGAGCTACAGTCTAACATTGCTATGAGTATATAGTTTCTATAGTTTCTCTGAAGTTCCTGCGGGCCCTTCGGGGATCAAAACTGACTGTTGCCAGGAGCATGGTATCCTGCCAGTCTCACATACATGTAGGAATAAGGATTTTAGTATTGCAGCCCAATGCTCAGGCAGGGATGTTATTTCACCAAAATGCCAGGGGTAGCGGAAGTGACATCACATGACCCTTGACCTCTGGTGACATCACAGGAAGTGATGTAATTTACCCCACCCCAAAGTGACATCACAGGGAGCGATGGAACACAACCTTTCACACCGTGACCAAACAGAAAGCAGCATCACATAGCATTGTTTCTAAGTACACTACGAAAAATATGGTTACGATATCACTGTAAAGTGAGATACATTTATCCAAGAATCGAAAACCACTTTATCATTAATATCAGCGTGTATAGGCCCATATTACCAAATTACTGTGAATGCAAGCAGATGTCCAAGGCCAAACGATAATGATGTGGTTTCACATAGCACTTACGCTTAAGCGCTTCATATAGAACAAATATACATACAATCTTACCCAACCTGTGATGGTACTCCATTATCAACCTCAGCAGGATGAAAGGCTGAGTTGACCGTGCCAGGAGTCGCACCTGCAATCTGCAGATCACATGCACAATGCAGTAGCGAGTGCTCAACCCACAGAGCTATTTTAGCAGCTATAGCTATCAGTAAACAAGCCACTCCAGAAACAGAGCCACGTGCTGCTGGCCACAGCCTAATAGCCTCAAATTAATGTTAAAAAAATGGAAAAATAAAACGTTTTTTTAATTATTTTTTTAAGGGTAACAAGAGGGACCACAGGGGTATGTAGGGTATTTTGTGGAGATTTGGGGCCTGACGGTATTTTCTTACCGCCGAAATATAACTTAGCAACAATCACTCCTTGTATTCAGATTGGGCCATGTACGACAATAATACAGTGAACATGCATTATTTCAGCACCCAGGCATGCATATTTGGTATGCGTGGGTGGTAGGCGCGGTTGGTGGTATTTTGGTGAGCATAATTCCCTTGTTTTATTTGTGGCCCCAATGTCCAAAATCCCTTATCTTTGCTTAGATTTTTCGTGTGATCACTAGAGAGACCTCAGACCTACATTTTAGGAATACCACATTTTTCAGTGATAGTGTTGGTGTGCCACCATGGGCGAACTCACTGACTTATTTACGACAGAGAGCTATATATGGTAGTCTTGTGGTAATTTCCACTACCTTATATACGGTAGGGAGCTATGTTCAGAGAGTCTCTCTTCCCGTTGGCTCATGTACCTCCAACAAGCTATGCTACAGTCACTCACAATTATTCATACTGATTCTGACATGCACACATCTGTCTTAAAATGACCATTGCACTGTTTAAAAATCTCCCCACATCATCGGCATTGTAATGGTAAATAGTAAATACACCACCCGTCTGTTTTCAAATATTTTTCTGTATTATAAAAGTTGCATTTAAACACGATCTCATTCTTTACAGAAATAAATAAAATGGTACAGTAAAAGCATTGTCTATGACACACTGCAAAGAGCGTGGCGGAGAACAGAACTCAAATTGCAACATTGGTATTTGATTAAGACACGCACAGGAATCCTACACTGACTGCATATTACCGTACACACTCAGCTCCCACACTTCTCATTACCTTATCTTTTTAGTTGTTCTCTTTGGCTGTTCTCTTTGTGAATGTGGCTCCCTTGAAGATTAACTCCAGCAAAAAGGAACGCTTGCCTTCTCAAACCGGGGTCATTGCCTGGAATTCTCAGCTTTTGCAGATAGGAATGCCTCAGCCAGTGGAAAGGTCCTTCTTTCAGCTCTCCCCAATCTCGACTCAGCAGGACGCAGGAATCTGCATTCAGTCAGGAGTCCCACAGCCAGGTCTTCTCCCCAGTAGTGCAGAAAAATGTCTGCCTGTCTTTTTCCCCGATACTGCCCACTAAAACTTTCATCTCAGCCCTCTGTATGACGTGTCCCAATGAAATCCATCATCTCTCATCCTCCTACTCTCAACAATAGCTTCGCTTATACATTTGCAATTGTTGCAAATCTGACTTCCTTCTTCCTGCAGTTACTGTGCACAAAAACACGGAGAATCAGGCAGAGAAGAGAAGAAAAAAAATCTGCACACACATTTAAATGGCTTTCATAGTATGCCTAATTCTGCAGTGGAGAACACATTTCATTAGTGGGTTATGTTAAATAAGGTTTTATTAGTCAGGTTAATGGTTAATAGGTTAGCTGTTAATTTTCAAATGTGTCTCTCGCACCATAGGCATTTCAGGTGAAAAATAGTGTGCATTTTTAAATGAGCACGTGTGCTTTTAACTGTAAAAATAGATTTGCATCTTATATGTTAAAATCGTTTTTTGACTGAATAGCCTGTCTTTCCTTGTTAATCTGGTAACCCATATAGCAATGCACCGCACCCTTGTGGTGGTGCTGCGAAAAAATTTGCTACCTGTGCAGTAGTGCTGTACTCTGTGCTGTTTGCTACCTGTGTAGTAGTGCTGTACTCTGTGCTGTTTGCTACCTGTGCAGTAGTGCTGTACTCTGTACTGTAATACGCCAAATATCCTTACATATACCCTCCTTTTGTTTTTAGAACTTGGCTATAATCCAAGCCAATTCCTAAAAACAACTTGTTCTTTTTTTTTTTTTTTTTACAATATAGCAATCCAACAAAATGAATATTCATGTGCATCAATGAAAATTTGCAATCAACATTTCATCTGAGTCCATCAGTTCATAAAATGTTCCACATTTGCCTTCTCAGTGGAAGTGGCATTACTTTAAGTTTAAATTTTCCAAGTCAATTAAAAACAACGAAATAAAACAACTAACTAAAACAAATAATTAATATAACAAATTAAAATAAATAATTAAAATAACAAATACGTGGAACTTCACATGCCGGAACTTTTGTTTTGTCTCTTTTGGTATGTCCCGACCAGCGATGTTATTCGGTTCATTCGAGTACTCTTTCATCTTGGCAATCTTGAATCCACAGTAGTCATCTCTTTTGGCATTCCGGTTATTTTGTCTTCACCTCCACCTGGAGGCAGGCATCTTTTGGTCTTCATCCAGGGGACTCCAGGACTCCATCGTCTCCCGTGGCCTCTGATCCCGGAACCTCCGACCAAATAATGTTAATTGTCTAAATCAAAATAGAAAATAAACAGATTAAGTACATAGCACAATACTAACTTCATCCTTTTGCCAAAAATAAAACATGCTTGGTAAAAATATTTCATTTTTTTTTTTCTGAAATTAAACACAAGTTAAAAGAAAACAAGCAGATATTCAATATTTAACACACTTTCTCTCTGCACACCAACCATGAGCTTCCATTATATGTGCATTTATTTATTTATTTATTTATTTATTTATTTATTTTATATTATATTTTACATATACTACAGTGTTTATGTGCCATCATAACAATCAACTTTTTAACTTCTTTGTCACTGCCTCCTGATTGTACCCATTTATTTTCTCTTTTTGTGTTCAAGGGATTTTATCTGTTTCTACATGCTCAAGCCGCCTGATCTCATGTCTGGGATGGCATGGTTTGATTTGATTTACATGGACAAACTGCTCTATTGCTGTTTCACCTTCATTTTTCAAAATTTTATACACTACAGGAGAGACCTTATCTATAATCCGAAATGGCCCCTGCCAGGCTGCTAGAAATTTAGAATTTTTCTGTTTACTTTTTCCAAAATGAAACTTGTACACCTGATCCCCTACACTGTATTCCTTTGCTGATGTCTTTTTTATCATAATATGACTTTGCACTGTCAGCAGCTCTTTCCAGATTTCTCTGCACAAAAGCAAATGCATGTTGCAAATGCCTCCTCAGTTCATCAATATATTCATGAACTGTGGATGCACTCACTAGAGTTTGCTCATGTGTTCTGTATAGTAGGTGTTGTGGTAACACCATTTTCCTACCTGTCAAGACCTCATGAGGGCTAACACCTGTTGCTTTGGCAGGAGTCGATCTGATTGCCATCAAAACCAATGGTAAACGTAAATCCCAGCTGGAACCTGCTTCTGCCACAAATTTCTTTAAAATATCCACAACAGACCTATTGCTTCTTTCAACTGTACCTGAAGACGCCGCCCGATATGCGATATGTAGTTTCCTTTTCACACCTAGTATTTGCCATACTTTACTCATTAGAGTACTTGTGAAATGACTTCCTCTGTCTGACTCAATTCTTTGTGGCAACCCAAACCTTGAGAACACATGGTTCACCAGCAATGTGGCTGCTGTTTGCGCACTACAATCTGGTGCAGGAATGCATTCAATCCACTTTGACATCAAACATACCACACTCAAAATATAACGGTGTCCCCTGCTCGACCTTTTTAAAGGACCTACATAGTCTATTTGCAAATCTGACCATGGGAGAGTTAGGCCTCTTTTCATCAATGGTGCTCTATGCATTGGTGAAGCAGGTTTAAATTGGGCGCATACTAGACATCCTCTAGTATATAATTCCACATCTTGGGACATATGTGGCCAGTAAGCATAATCTTTTAATATTTCTAATGTTTTTTGTGAACCTCTATGGCCTGCAGTTATGGCATCATGTGCATGGTGTAGCATCAGTCCTCTGAATGAAAGGGGTACTATCCACTGTGTTTGTCCTGTTATGGACTCTCTAATCATGAGTCCATCCTGTAATCTGATTCGTGTTTTGTTCTTTAATAACACCCTCAACTCTTCTTTTCCCATACAATCATTTTCTGTTAAAGGATTTTGTTCAGGATCTATCAAATGATTATAATAGATTCCCAAAATTTGATCATTCTTTTGTGCCTCAATCAAATCTTGGTCTGGCGTGTCATGACTCCACTGCACCACCGGTTGATCTACCTCCTTTTGTGCTTTAGAACGTGTCACTGCATCAATTTGTATTTCACCCATTAAATAATCAATATGTAGCAATTCTCCCATCACAGCCCCAATCTTAGCCAGGTGGTCTGCCTTATCATTTCCCTCCTTATCCTCTCCTGGTGTTTTTAAATGCCCACGAATTTTTCTCCAGTATATTGTTAAATTATTTTCTGACACCAATTTGTCTATGGCTTGTATCATTTTTCCATGTTTAAGTGGCTTTTTGTTGTATGTAACCATGCCTCTTGCTTTCCAACCAGGCAAATACTCCACAAAGCTATTCCGTGCATAGTCAGAATCAGTCACCAGGACAATTTCACTGAACTTTTTATCAACTGCAGTAGCAATTGCTTTATAGATGGCTGCCAATTCCGCCACCTGACTGCTCCTATCCCCAATCCTCATCCCTATACTGGGGACGCCTTCACATTTCAACCAGACATTTCCTATTCCTGCCACTAACTGTTTATTACTGTCATTTTCAATGTGAAAAGCACAACCATCCACATATACAGTTGGCAAATCCTTGCATGTTTTTTCATCAAAAGCTTTGTGTGATGATTGTTCAAATTCCTGCAAACTAGTTTCCACTTCCATTTCATTTGGTATTTGTTCAGCTGCACAATCATGTAAGTCAGCTAACCCTTGAGCAATTGGGCTCTTTTTATTTTGTCCATATCTCACTTCTACGGGAAAACCTTGTGATGCCAGCGTCCATGAAGTGATTCTGGATTGTGCTAGATTGCCTGATCTAATTCTTTTACTCTCTAAAAATTGCAAAGGTTGATGATTTGTTTCAATAATCACCTTTTCTCCCTGAACAATGGGGCGGAAATGTTGTAGCGCCCACACAGTGGTTAATAGGGCCTTTTCACATTCATTAAATTTCATTTCAACTTGGGAAAATGCCTTACTTGCATATGCAATGGTTTTGTGATTCAAATCGTGTTTTTGTGATAACACTGCTGACATACAATGTTCAGAAAAACCTATTTCTATAAAGAAATCCCTGTCCTTTATGGGGTATGCTAAACATGGTGCCTTTACAAGACATTCCTTCAATCTAGCCACTGCATCAGACCGCTCTCTTTCCCATCTCCAGGGAGTATTCAGTTTAAGCAGTTTAGTCAATGGTTGAGTGATTTCTGCATAATTTTCAATGAACTTTCTGTTATAGCCTGTCATCCCTAATAAACTTTTTACTCCTTTCACATCTTTAGGATCTTTTAATCTTTGTATGGCCTCTATTTTCTTCCTTTGTGGATTTAGCCCACGTTCAGTCACTTCATGCCCTATAAAGTTCACTTTTTTCTTGCACTATTGTGCTTTTTGCAAAGATACTTTGGCGCCTGCTTTCTGCAATTGGCCAAGTACATGTCTTATTTCATCAAAATGGCTTTTCAGGCTTTCATTTTTTATCAGGACATCATCCACATAAACTATTGTTCCTCTTTCCGCTGCATCCGGCATGGCCTTTCTCAAAAATATGCCAAATTCACTCCCACTATTGATGTACCCGAACGGAGCTCTAAGCCAGGCATATTGAGTCCTGTCAAATGTAAAGGAAAATAAGTGTTGTATCTCCTCTGCCAATGGCACACACCAATATCCAGATGTGAGATCTAATGTGGTAAATACATTTGAACCATGTATCTGAGCTAGGCCCTGATCAATGAATGGTAGTGGCCATCTAGATACTGGTACTCTTTTATTTAACTCTCTTAAGTCTGCACACAGCCTCTCCATTGACCATTTGGCTTTAACACACCTAAAATAGGCGTATTGGATGTGCTATGAATGGGCCTGATTATTCCCCGTGATTCCAAATTTTTAATAATCTCTGCCAATGATTCTAAACATGCCAGCGGTAGTCTATACTGGCGTACAAACACTGGATTCCTGCTACAACCTTCTGGTAGTGTGGCCACATGTAAATCAGTTAAACCACAATCATAAGCATCTTTTGCAAATACATCCTTAAACTCCATAAATATTTCCCTCAGGTCGTCTCTATCCTTATCGCTGTCACATGCATCCGCTAAGGAGATCTGCTCTTCTACCATTCTGGAAAATTCTGGAAACTCTTCTGGTAAAGGAATCTCAGCGCTTTCCTCTAACTGTGTGGCTGTGTCTTTTTGTAGAGCTGCCACTTTTAAATATTTTGGCATATCAGCTTCCACTTCAATGGGCTGATTTCCTGTTTCATTTTCATTTAAATTAAATATTATGCAATCCTCTTGATGGCAGCACACTGTCTCATTTGAATCATAAGGATACACAGAATATCACCATGTTATTTAAATCTGCCGTATAATGTGATTTTTGTATGGCCATTCCTAATGGGGAGTTTTCCTCTAATTGAATATCCTGACAACCTTTATTATTTACCATGATTTTTACAGATCCCTCACCAATGTCTACCAATGGAATGTATTCATAATCCAGGCCTTGCTGTTTTATGGATTCATTCAGGCATACAAATGCATCAGAGCCTTTCATCTGCTGCCCATTTTTGCATTTCAGTGTTATTGCAAACTGTTTTGTAAATGCAGGAATAATAGTATCTTTCCTTATTTGTAATTCGACTGCATAAGGAACCAGTTGTGCACAATGATAAGCCCTTCTTTTGTCTTCAAATTCAGGTGCCGGACCACCTAGGCGTGACCATATTTTTTGATTAAGGAAATCTAACACCATACACATTCTGTGCATGATGTCATTGCCCATGTAAAATTCATTTTGTGCTCCACTCACTATCCATACATTATGGTAAATTGTTTTCTGCCCAATGCTAATTTTAAGCATGCATCTGCCTGCAATTCGGTTTTCAAAGTCTGGACTGTCCAACCCAGAAACATATTGGTTTTTAATCCTAAATTTCGGGATTTCTTCCCTCTCCATAATTTTTTGCAACAATTTCTCATTAATGAAACTCCTTTCATGTTCAAGTGCTAAAGTGGCTTTTATTGTTTTAAGATAATCATTTATACCAACATGAACCCATGGTTGCTCATCTTCCATGTGTATTTCTGCCAGAGTGGTAATGTGTTTTTCTGAATCTGTTTTAGGAATAATATTCTGTTTGCATGTTTTCTCTTTTAAATAGAAACGTAATGTGTGCTCATCTATGGCAGTCTGCCAATCTTTCCTTGGGTCCAAGTATATTTGTACAGGTAGTTTTTCATTGTCGCTCTGCATTTTGTCTTGACACATTAATATAACAGTGACACTAGGTATGCAGCTATTCTGGAGATGTACCTCCACAGCATCATTTGTTTTGGCAACGGTGTGACATTCATTTATATTGCTGTTTTGTGATTTTAGTTTCTTAGGCCTCAATGGTTTTTTGGTTAAGGACCACAGCACTCCATTCACCCCATCTATGAGGGGAGACAATCTTTTCAGGCAATCTGTCCCCATCAGAAATGGAATTTCACAAATAGATGTGATCAAGACCTCTTGTTTCATTCTGTGCTTTCCTATTTTTATGTCAACCTCAGTTACACCTATGATGGGCACCTCCTCCCCATTAAAGTTATGCACTGGGCCTTGATTTGCCTTCACTGTGATCCGACTCTGTGGAGGCCTCCCTTCATTGATACTCTTTACCAGCTCCTTGGACATAATTGTGGCCTGTGCGCCAGTGTCAATCATAGCGAAGGTGTGGCATTTTTCTTCTACAGTGATGGGTGCATAATATCTGTCCTCAACTTCCTCTAATACACATAAGAAATGTGAATTCTTACTGATTTCAGGGCTCACCTTTCTCAGATCTTTTTCACTTTTGGCTAAGCACATTGGTAAATGAAAAGACATTTTTCCCTCCTTTTTACCCATTTCTGTGCGAGATATTTTATTCATTTCTCCATGTTCAGAGGTTTTTTGGAGTGTGGCCACTGTTCGCCCATCCATCTGGGTAACATCAGAGACCACCTTACAACCTTCCAACTGAACATGTGTAACAACATCATTCAGCAATTTGTCATTTTTTAATTCCGTGCATTTGTGATCATTTAGTGTAATACCAGCCCTTTCAGCCTCTTCAAAAATATGTGGCTCAAAGAATTCTTCAGGTGATTGACTTGTACCCTCCTTGTGAGTATTTCCCTTTTCTGTCTGTGTTTGGTCATTGTTTTGCTTGCCCAGGGAAGGAGCTATGGCATCCCCACTTACTCCCTGTTCACTGGTATTCCCCATGCATGAGTCATTTTTCTTTGTTCTTTTGGAATTCCTAATGTTTCTTTTTCATTTGTGCAAATCTTTACTGTTTTATTTAGCTCTAAGTTAAACCGTACCTCTTTTTTAGAAGTATTTGCACTTTCTATCACAATTTCATTTACTGGTACTTTCATTTTTAATCCATTAGGCATCTCAGAGTCGTTATGCAAAATTATATCAGAGCAATCTGTCATTTTGGCACTGCAGTTATCATGAGTACTTAGTCACTTTTCGGAAGCCCCCCGGTCATTGCTATGGCCATCAGCCCCCTCTTTGGAAGGTTGTTTTTGCGCTGTATAGAGCTTTCCTATTTGCTCAGCTAACATTTTCACTTGGGCCTCAAGGCACTGGAACCTTTCCATCTCTCTAGGATCCTCTTTCTGTGGCCTAGGTCGATATTGGTTGTTTTCCCCCTGATTGGATCTATTCTGATACCTCTCAGGTGATTGATGTCGGTTGGGATGGTTTCTGAACTCTTGATTCATTTGTGGAGGGGAGCGGGTTGCACCCATCCTTTGATTATAGTCCCCTGGTGGGGAATCATTGTACTGGCGTGGATTGTAGTTCACGTTTTGCCTCATGTCCTGTCTCTCAGATTGTGGGTACTGGCCCCTATGTTGATTTCCATTATCAGTAAATCGATCCACATATCGGGGCCTATCCTGATTACCATATATCATGGTGCTGGGATCAAATCTGCTCTGTGTCCCCAATGACTGGTAGGGACCATCATTTCTTTGATCTTGATTTTGTCTCTGGTCATTGTTCATACCTGCCATATCAGGCCGATATCCTACCCGGGGTCTATCCCCTAAATATCTAGGGCTGATGTAGCTCTCTTTATTACTAGGATCATGTGTTTGGAACATTGGTACAGGAAATGGCGATCTTTGTTGATTACCCCTCAGGTGTCACATTATTTTTACCTTGGCTTTGAGCATACTCAAGGGACATTTTGGCTGACCTGATTTCCATTACTGTGGCTGAGGGTTCTTTAGATTTAGGCCTGGTATCTTTCATTTTATCACTTTCTCTACCCTGACAATAGAGTACCTCATATAGCTTTGTGCTTTGATGTACAATCCATTCAAGGGACTTGTCACGGTCAAATTCACGGACCAATTGGGATATGATGTCTTTCTGTAGCCCATAGAAGTATGCAGTTTTAAACTCATTGGAATTTGAGTCAAAAGATACATCAGAGCGAGAGAATGCTCTTTTTAAGTCTTGTAAAAATTGGCGAGGGGATGTATTAGGTCCAGCAGTAATTGTGTACGCGACTTTCTTTGCCTCCTGCAATGACTGAAAAGGAGAAAAATGACGCCTAATTTCTTTTTCAAACTCCAGCCATGTCATATTCTGCTGTTCATTTAATCCCCTTATGATGCTGGCCGTCGGGGCATCTAAAGTTAAATGAAAATATTGTCTGTACTGTTCCCTAGGTATCTGGAGTGCTTTAAAAATGTCATGTACCGCTTCTAAGTGATCCTCAATGCAGCATTCACCTCCCTTTTTAAATGGTTTGATCAGGGCTTTAATGGATTTCATTATTTTTATGGGGCTACTTGTTGCAATGCATGGAATTGCACTATTTTGTGACTCAATCCTGTTTTCAGGTGTATGAGATTGGTGGCTGCCCCCAATGGGAGTATCAAATCCCCCAAGGGCGCTGCAACCAAGTTCAGTCACCGGCCCAGTCACTGGGGCACTAGCTCTTTGGGCAGAGCTAGAATTCACCTCCACTCCATTGAATGTGGTACCCTGCCGCCTCTCCTGGGACCTGGGAAAGCACATTTGCTGTTCTAAGTCCTTACACTTTTTAAGGAGTCTGTTTGCTTCATTTTGCAAATAATTATTTTCATCATTCATTTTATTAATCACCTCCTGCATATCGCACATTTGCATTTGGCATTCATTGAACTCTTTATTTCTCTTGTCTCTTTCTTGAATCATTTTAATCATTTCTTGTTCTGCACTCTGGAGATCACCTTCTTTTTCGCAATGTTCTTTTTGTAAAATCTGCATTTCTGAAACAACCTCATCTTTATCCTGCCTAATGTGATCCACTAAGGCGTTTAAGTGTGCCAATTCTTGCTCACTATCTTCAAATTGTTTCTTGCTTTTGGATAACTGAGTATCAAAGTCTCTGCATTTTAATTGCATGTCTTTTTGGCATACATCCAATTCTGCTCTCAACATTTCCTGATTTTTACTTGCCCCCTCTAATTCAGTCTTTAACCTGTTAATTAGCTGAGTATCATTCTCTTGCATTCGCAGGGATTTGTTTAAAATAAACCATATTTTGCCGCATAGCCGTATTAAACAGTCTTTCTCTGCACTTTTATCGGCTGCATTCAATAATCTTGTAAGGCAGACCTGAATTATGCTGCCTTCTGCAAAAATATTGTCTAGTTTTTCTTTCTGCACCTCACCCTGAATGCGGTTACTCCATTCTAACGTGCTATTCGAAGACCAATTCCCATGTGCAAATAACTTTGCCTCTAAATATTGCACTAGATCTGAGAATGTGGTTTCCCTTTGTGACATTCTGAAATTCGTTTTTAGTGGCACACTGCTATTATAAAATGGGTTCCCTTTAATGTGCAAATGGCAGTGTGAGACTTGCTTGCCACGCCCAGTAGGTACTCTAGGATCACTTTCCCGGCCTGCAACGCACCATAAATATGTAGGGTATTTTGTGGAGATTTGGGGCCTGACGGTATTTTCTTACCGCCGAAATATAACTTAGCAACAATCACTCCTTGTATTCAGATTGGGCCATGTACGACAATAATACAGTGAACATGCATTATTTCAGCACCCAGGCATGCATATTTGGTATGCGTGGGTGGTAGGCGCGGTTGGTGGTATTTTGGTGAGCATAATTCCCTTGTTTTATTTGTGGCCCCAATGTCCAAAATCCCTTATCTTTGCTTAGATTTTTTGTGTGATCACTAGAGAGACCTCAGACCTACATTTTAGGAATACCACATTTTTCAGTGATAGTGTTGGTGTGCCACCATGGGCGAACTCACTGACTTATTTACGACAGAGAGCTATATATGGTAGTCTTGTGGTAATTTCCACTACCTTATATACGGTAGGGAGCTATGTTCAGAGAGTCTCTCTTCCCGTTGGCTCATGTACCTCCAACAAGCTATGCTACAGTCACTCACAATTATTCATACTGATTCTGACATGCACACATCTGTCTTAAAATGACCATTGCACTGTTTAAAAATCTCCCCACATCATCGGCATTGTAATGGTAAATAGTAAATACACCACCCGTCTGTTTTCAAATATTTTTCTGTATTATAAAAGTTGCATTTAAACACGATCTCATTCTTTACAGAAATAAATAAAATGGTACAGTAAAAGCATTGTCTATGACACACTGCAAAGAGCGTGGCGGAGAACAGAACTCAAATTGCAACATTGGTATTTGATTAAGACACGCACAGGAATCCTACACTGACTGCATATTACCGTACACACTCAGCTCCCACACTTCTCATTACCTTATCTTTTTAGTTGTTCTCTTTGGCTGTTCTCTTTGTGAATGTGGCTCCCTTGAAGATTAACTCCAGCAAAAAGGAACGCTTGCCTTCTCAAACCGGGGTCATTGCCTGGAATTCTCAGCTTTTGCAGATAGGAATGCCTCAGCCAGTGGAAAGGTCCTTCTTTCAGCTCTCCCCAATCTCGACTCAGCAGGACGCAGGAATCTGCATTCAGTCAGGAGTCCCACAGCCAGGTCTTCTCCCCAGTAGTGCAGAAAAATGTCTGCCTGTCTTTTTCCCCGATACTGCCCACTAAAACTTTCATCTCAGCCCTCTGTATGACGTGTCCCAATGAAATCCATCATCTCTCATCCTCCTACTCTCAACAATAGCTTCGCTTATACATTTGCAATTGTTTCAAATCTGACTTCCTTCTTCCTGCAGTTACTGTGCACAAAAACACGGAGAATCAGGCAGAGAAGAGAAGAAAAAAAATCTGCACACACATTTAAATGGCTTTCAGAGTATGCCTAATTCTGCAGTGGAGAACACATTTTATTAGTGGGTTATGTTAAATAAGGTTTTATTAGTCAGGTTAATGGTTAATAGGTTAGCTGTTAATTTTCAAATGTGTCTCTCGCACCATAGGCATTTCAGGTGAAAAATAGTGTGCATTTTTAAATGAGCACGTGTGCTTTTAACTGTAAAAATAGATTTGCATCTTATATGTTAAAATCGTTTTTTGACTGAATAGCCTGTCTTTCCTTGTTAATCTGGTAACCCATATAGCAATGCACCGCACCCTTGTGGTGGTGCTGCGAAAAAATTTGCTACCTGTGCAGTAGTGCTGTACTCTGTGCTGTTTGCTACCTGTGTAGTAGTGCTGTACTCTGTGCTGTTTGCTACCTGTGCAGTAGTGCTGTACTCTGTACTGTAATACGCCAAATATCCTTACAGGTAGCAAGGGAGACCTCAGGGGTCACACATGCGACCCCTGGCAACCTCTAAATGACGTCCCTGTGCTCAGGGTCACCCTTAATAATGATGTTACACATACCGTCTGGATCAACCGCAACTGGAGTTTTTAGACTTGTTTATAGTCTCCTGAATGTATGGTTCTTTAGTATCGTGCATGCAATGGATGGGGTTTGCAGAATAATGGAACCAACTCAGGAAGATGGCAAAGGTTGCTGTTTTATTATCAATTATCTAAAACAGGTCAGTTACAACAGACATCAACCGACGTCCGTTCAGTTCTTGACAAATTTCATATAAAAACATCCTTATATGACATCATACTATGTGGCAAATAAGAAAACCTATGAGAGATTGTGATACATTCAAGGGGAACATCTAAGTATACTTTCTATAAGGGTTGGGATTGTGATTGGCTACCTACTGTCAGGTGGGCAACTTATGCCTACCTCTAAAACATGTCATCTTCAACACTGTTAACTACACGGTATATCATTGGCTCTCAAACTATAAGACCCTTCGTTATACGGCCTTCTACAATTGGTTGGAATGCTCGTGCCATATCTAGAACATTCGGTTCACTTAGCAGCACGTAAGCTCATACCCAGGTGCCAGGAGGTGCACTTGACTTTACCTCCACACCCAAAGAGCCCAACATCTCTCATAGCCCATGCCTTCTGCCATGCATATTGTCTTTGAACTTGACCTTGCAAAGTATCCTTGTCTGTGGGAATATATGGGAGTACAGGTTTTCACTATCGTTGTTCTAGGACTCCAAGCTCAACTCTATTTCCATCCTCAGCTCACATGACAAGCGACCATGATTCTGGTCTATTCTGCAGCATTTAAATGTCTTAAATGAATAAATCTTTGCACTCTTGGTGTTCTTTCTTTGCCCCTCGATAAGGGATTATTCATCCTTCTAACGTTTATTGCTTTTGAGAATATATAACCAACCTTGGCTATTTCTGTTTTGATTCCAGGCCAGACGGCCCTGCCAGACTCTTCCAGGATTTCAGCTTATTTGTGGTGCGACACAATTCTCGCCCTTTCTTCTTCATGGGATTCAGCTTACTAAAGTTAATGTCCAGTTTCTATACATTGGTGGCTTCGCCTGCAGTCTATTCACTACGTATATCCAGCTTCTATGATCACTTAGTCTACTTGCATTTCAGCATCTGTACAATCATTGAACGGTCACCTTTCGATAGCACTTCGCATGTGTGCAATCCTCTTTTCTGCATATTAAAGTTTACTAGATTCTAAACTTCTTCATCAGTTTCCGCAAGATCCATACATTCTCTTCAGCCAGTATTCTCAGTGCGCCACGCTCATCTCTTGTGACATCACTGGCTTCTCTTTCACTCTTTTTTATATTCCTTCCGGGAGTTCCTCCCTCAGATTGTCGTCTCTTCGGGGATACATTCGATAAGCTTTTCTCAGAGTATACCTTTTCTCAAACACTTGCAGCTGAATTGGCACAACTGCTGGTGTCAAACATGGCACAGTCTCCGACTTCCAGCATATAGGAAGCACGGGGGCGGGATTTCCTGCAGAGGCATGCAGCTGCACCTCTACACTCCACAATATCAACTTCTTTAATATGGTGCCATACCACCGATCCAATCATAGATTTATATTATGGTATTACCACCAGTTCGCAAGTATCCCAATATAGCTCCTCAATAAAGTCACCCCATACTATTTCCAAGATACCAGAGATTTCCACAGCTGCGTGTCCTGCTCTGTGGGTGCGAATCAGGTTTCAGAATTTTTGTGTGTGCTCTGTTTTTATCAATCTGTTTACAAAGTTCCAACCCACATTTGCTTCATTAAATCGATAATTACACAACCATCTCTTGTGATGCGCTATCCTTTTTGGCCTCATAGATAGCTTTGTGCTCTCCTTGGTTAAATGGCTTCTTTTTAATTTGTGCAGTGCACAATTTAGTTCTCTCTTCTTCTGTGCAATGCCCCTATCATAAGCTTGCCCGTGCTTTCCCGATTGGCAATGATTAAGGATGTGCCTTGGTTGTCCCAGCCATTTCACAGCCCTGTCTAAATCCCAATTACAAGATTCTAAAACATCTATGCTGGAAGCACTCAATGCTGCCAGTTTGGAATTGAAGCTAGCGATATTTGTAACTGACCAACATAAACTATGACCCTGCAGATTTACCGTCAGATTCCTTAATCATTTTTCCCGGGCCTGCTGGGGCTTCATGTTTAATTCGAGTTTAAGCATGGCATGGTCACTCATAGTGACCGGGGAAACACAGAGAATCAACAAGTAGTCCAATACAGCACTGTTAACAAATATAAAATCTATGTAACTGCTGTATAGGCCATTAGTCCAAGTGCTTTGAGGTTTACCATTCCCATAACTTAATGGCTGTAGATCAAATTCGGCCAATGTCTCCCTCCATTGTTTCCCCTCATTGACGTTTTTTTTCCCCACCATCGTAACCCCTCTGTGATCTCGTTGAATTTACTTGTCATTCTGCATTAAAATCCCCCGTCACTATGATTCCACCCTTAGGACGGTGGATCTGCCATGTTCAAAGGGTATCACACAAACTATTTTTAATGCCTTAGTTGTATTCGCACCCGAGGGGCATCCAATGTAATGATCAAAGGGTTCCCTTTTCCAAAGGGGGATTTCCTTAGTACTGCACCTAACAGATTATTATTGTATGTGCCCATTGCCGGCAGCTCTACCAGATCAAAAGCGACTATGCACCAATGCAGAGACCCCCTTTTCGGGCAGCCAACCTTGGCAGAGGGAAGACAAATGGAATACCAATGAATAGCCGTCAATGGCAAAGTGGGAAGTTAGCCAGTTTTCCTGCAAAAAAAGAGTTGTACAGACATTAGTTTATCAAGTGCATATCTGTTATTCAAGAATGACTGATGACCACCTGAATTCCATTAGATCACGCGGAAACAGTTTTTTCCCCAGAGCAATTTTGTCAATAAGGTGTTTCCATCACACTTGCCCATTGTCCCCGGATCTGTCGTATTTTGTGCTTATCCACGTAGTTCTTAGCTAAGTCTGTGTTATATTGGATGGGCTGATTCCTGGGCCATTGGCTGTGGCCCCTGTCTCTTTCTTTGTAGGATGGAATACGTAGAGTTCAAATCCCAGCTCCCAGAAAGCTTATGCGTTTTTGCAGATACACTCCACCATCACGGGGTAGATAATGCACTGAAGGAAGCTCCAACCCTTTAATGTCCTTGGTACATAGGTTCCGAATTAGGTGAAATAGCTGCAGGAGCCATGTCCGATTTAGATGTGGGCTACTATCTGAAAGATTTGACTCTATGAACTTAATGTAGTTGGCATTTGCATACCATGCAGAGGCAGAGCAAGAGAGTGTTCTTGCTTAGCATTACGATTAGCTTCTACATGCTCTAGCCAGGTCTCTCGCCCTGTATCAGTCTGCGGGCCCAAATTCAACATGGAAACCTCCATACATAGAGCCTCCAGGGCACACTCCTCTGTAGATGCAATGATATTTACCTCTCCCAATTGGTCTCTGACAATGTTCGGGAGCCTTGGCAGAGAGGCGGCCATGCCCCCATCCCCTTTATCAAATCCCATACGAGTTTCCTGTTGAAGACGAGGATTTATGGGTGATAATGCTGGATTTACCCAGCTATTCTGCTTTGAGCTCTTGAATTTAGAAGGTATGTCCCTTTTTGGTGCACTGTTCGCCAATATAATTTCAGCCACCTTTGCTAATATCGTTTTCATTTCAAGCTGTTCAGCCACCACGTTGGGCAGAGGTGAAAGAGGGCTTCGAGCTTGGCTTCAATCGAGTTTAGAGCAGATGCATGACACAGAGGTTCCCTGGTTTGAGGAGCATAAATCGTAGAATTGGGGCTGTGGATAGGTGCGTCTTCTTCCGAATCACTGCCACTTACAGAGGTCTCAAATGAAGAACTAATTTTTCAAGATTGGGAGATGCAGACACATTTTTGCCAGTGATGTTATTGTATCTTGAGATGATTGGGCCCAATGACTTATGCTTGAAGTTCATAAAGAGTTTTAAAAGAGAACCGCTGTTATCAATATTGGGGGAAATATTAGCAGGGTAATTCATAGAATTTCGCAGAAAAGTGTCGCAAGCGGCTGGCGCAGAGTGTCCGCGTGCGATTGACTGCGCCAGGCACGTGCGCTAAAACCGATTTCCGCGCACAGCGTATTCATGGATTTCATGCTCCCAAACCAGCCGTGGCGCAGAGTATCGCAGCGACCCTGCAGCAGCGCCAGTAACGCCCCCAAGAACGCCCTCGCGCAAGGAAAAGCCAGCAAAATCGCTAAATCATCGCAAAGGGCTGCGCTAACCCTGGACCAGTTTACAGGGCAGCCAAACAAGGAACGCAAAGCGGGTAACGTGCATATCAGGGGTACACGTGAAGTCATACACGCGATTAGCCAGGGTAAGTGTATTACAGGGGTACACGTGAAGTCATACACGCGATTAGCCAGGGTACGTGTATTACAGGGGTACGCGGGAAGTTTAACACGCGATTGGCCAGGGTACGTGTATTACAGGGGTACGCGGGAAGTTTAACACGCGATTGGCCAGGGTACGTGTATTACAGGGGTACGCGGGAAGTTTAACACGCGATTGGCCAGGGTACGTGTATTACAGGGGTACGCGGGAAGTTTAACACGCGATTAGCCAGGGTAAGTGTATTACAGGGGTACACGTGAAGTTATACACGCGATTAGCCAGGGTACGTGTATTACAGGGGTACGCGGGAAGTTTAACACGCGATTGGCCAGGGTACGTGTATTACAGGGGTACGCGGGAAGTTTAACACGCGATTGGCCAGGGTACGTGTATTACAGGGGTACGCGGGAAGTTTAACACGCGATTGGCCAGGGTACGTGTATTACAGGGGTACGCGTGAAGTTATACACGCGATTAGCCAGGGTACGTATATTACAGGGGTACGCGGGAAGTTTAACACGCGATTGGCCAGGGTACGTGTATTACAGGGGTACGCGGGAAGTTCAACACGCGATTGGCCAGGGTACGTGTATTACAGGGGTATGCGGGAAGTTTCACATGCGATTTGGCCAGGTACGTGTATTACAGGGGTGCGTGGGAATTATCACACGCGATTTGGCTTGGTACGTGTATTACAGGGGTGTGCGGGAATTATCACACGCAATTAGGCTGGGTGGGTCCTCACAGGTGTTCCCTGTACACCCTCCACAGCCCCTGCAGGCAGCCCACAAAACAGGGGACTACCCTGCACACCTGCTCATGTCCCCCTGCACCCCCACCCCCCAGCAGTGCAGGGGCACCCTCCACCAGGCCCCCACTCATGTCTCCCACCACCCCCACCCCCCAGCCACCAGGGGCACCCTCCACCAGGCCCCCACTCATGTCCCCTATCACCCCCACCCCCCCGCCACCAGGGGCACCCTCCACCAGGCCCCCACATATGTCTCCCACCACCCACACCCCCCAGCAGTGCAGGGGCACCCTCCACCAGGCCCCCACTCATGTCTCCCACCACCCCCACCCCCCAGCCACCAGGGGCACCCTCCACCAGGCCCCCACTCATGTCTCCCACCACCCCCACCCCCCAGCCACCAGGGGCACCCTCCACCAGGCGCCCACTCATGTCTCCCACCACCCCCACCCCCCAGCAGTGCTGGGGCACCCTCCACCAGGCCCCCACTCATGTCTCCCACCACCCCCACCCCCCAGCCACCAGGGGCACCCTCCACCAGGCCCCCACTCATGTCTCCCACCACCCCCACCCCCCAGCAGTGCAGGGGCACCCTCCACCAGGCCCCCACTCATGTCTCCCACCACCCCCATCCCCCAGCAGTGCAGGGGCACCCTCCACCAGGCCCCCACTCAAGTCTCCCACCACCCCCACCCCCCAGCCACCAGGGTCACCCTCCACCAGGCCCCCACTCATGTCTCCCACCACCCCCACCCCCCAGCAGTGCAGGGGCACCCTCCACCAGGCCCCCACTCATGTCTCCCACCACCCCCACCCCCCAGGGTCACCCTCCACCAGGCCCCCACTCATGTCTCCCACCACCCCCACCCCCCAGCAGTGCAGGGGCACCCTCCACCAGGCCCCCACTCATGTCTCCCACCACCCCCACCCCCCAGCAGTGCAGGGGCACCCTCCACCAGGCCCCCACTCATGTCTCCCACCACCCCCACCCCCCAGCCACCAGGGTCACCCTCCACCAGGCCCCCACTCATGTCTCCCACCACCCCCACCCCCCAGCAGTGCAGGGGCACCCTCCACCAGGCCCCCACTCATGTCTCCCACCACCCCCACCCCCCAGCCACCAGGGTCACCCTCCACCAGGCCCCCACTCATGTCTCCCACCACCCCCACCCCCCAGCAGTGCAGGGGCACCCTCCACCAGGCCCCCACTCATGTCTCCCACCACCCCCACCCCCCAGCAGTGCAGGGGCAGCCTCCACCAGGCCCCCACTCATGTCCCCTATCACCCCCACCCCCCAGCCACCAGGGGCACCCTCCACCAGGCCCCCACTCATGTCTCCCACCACCCCCACCCCCCAGCCACCAGGGTCACCCTCCACCAGGCCCCCACTCATGTCTCCCACCACCCCCACCCCCCAGCAGTGCAGGGGCACCCTCCACCAGGCCCCCACATATGTCTCCCACCACCCACACCCCCCAGCAGTGCAGGGGCACCCTCCACCAGGCCCCCACTCATGTCTCCCACCACCCCCACCCCCCAGCCACCAGGGTCACCCTCCACCAGGCCCCCACTCATGTCTCCCACCACCCCCACCCCCCAGCAGTGCTGGGGCACCCTCCACCAGGCCCCCACTCATGTCTCCCACCACCCACACCCCCCAGCAGTGCAGGGGCACCCTCCACCAGGCCCCCACTCATGTCTCCCACCACCCCCACCCCCCAGCCACCAGGGTCACCCTCCACCAGGCCCCCACTCATGTCTCCCACCACCCCCACCCCCCAGCAGTGCTGGGGCACCCTCCACCAGGCCCCCACTCATGTCTCCCACCACCACCACCCCCCAGCAGTGCAGGGGCACCCTCCACCAGGCCCCCACTCATGTCTCCCACCACCCCCACCCCCCAGCCACCAGGGGCACCCTCCACCAGGCCCCCACTCATGTCTCCCACCACCCCCACCCCCCAGCAGTGCTGGGGCACCCTCCACCAGGCCCCCACTCATGTCTCCCACCACCCCCACCCCCCAGCAGTGCAGGGGCAGCCTCCACCAGGCCCCCACTCATGTCCCCTATCACCCCCACCCCCCAGCCACCAGGGGCACCCTCCACCAGGCCCCCACTCATGTCTCCCACCACCCCCACCCCCCAGCCACCAGGGTCACCCTCCACCAGGCCCCCACTCATGTCTCCCACCACCCCCACCCCCCAGCAGTGCAGGGGCACCCTCCACCAGGCCCCCACATATGTCTCCCACCACCCACACCCCCCAGCAGTGCAGGGGCACCCTCCACCAGGCCCCCACTCATGTCTCCCACCACCCCCACCCCCCAGCCACCAGGGTCACCCTCCACCAGGCCCCCACTCATGTCTCCCACCACCCCCACCCCCCAGCAGTGCTGGGGCACCCTCCACCAGGCCCCCACTCATGTCTCCCACCACCCACACCCCCCAGCAGTGCAGGGGCACCCTCCACCAGGCCCCCACTCATGTCTCCCACCACCCCCACCCCCCAGCCACCAGGGTCACCCTCCACCAGGCCCCCACTCATGTCTCCCACCACCCCCACCCCCCAGCAGTGCTGGGGCACCCTCCACCAGGCCCCCACTCATGTCTCCCACCACCCCCACCCCCCAGCAGTGCAGGGGCACCCTCCACCAGGCCCCCACTCATGTCTCCCACCACCCCCACCCCCCAGCCACCAGGGGCACCCTCCACCAGGCCCCCACTCATGTCTCCCACCACCCCCACCCCCCAGCAGTGCAGGGGCAGCCTCCACCAGGCCCCCACTCATGTCCCCTATCACCCCCACCCCCCCGCCACCAGGGGCACCCTCCACCAGGCCCCCACTCATGTCTCCCACCACCCCCACCCCCCAGCAGTGCAGGGGCACCCTCCACCAGCCCCCCACTCATGTCTCCCACCACCCCCACCCCCCAGCCACCAGGGTCACCCTCCACCAGGCCCCCACTCATGTCTCCCACCACCCCCACCCCCCAGCAGTGCAGGGGCACCCTCCACCAGGCCCCCACATATGTCTCCCACCACCCACACCCCCCAGCAGTGCAGGGGCACCCTCCACCAGGCCCCCACTCATGTCTCCCACCACCCCCACCCCCCAGCCACCAGGGGCACCCTCCACCAGGCCCCCACTCATGTCTCCCACCACCCCCACCCCCCAGCAGTGCAGGGGCAGCCCCCACCAGGCCCCCACTCATGTCTCCCACCACCCCCACCCCCCAGCAGTGCAGGGGCAGCCTCCACCAGGCCCCCACTCATGTCTCCCACCACCCCCACCCCCCAGCCACCAGGGTCACCCTCCACCAGGCCCCCACTCATGTCTCCCACCACCCCCACCCCCCTGCCACCATGTGCAGCCCCCACCAGGTCCTCACAATGTGCGTATTGGTCAGCCTCCACAGCCAAAAAGCCCTACCAAGTAACCCATTCACCCACATGGAAATGGAAATCACATGTTACACCCCCAATGTTCATGAAGCAAATGAACCCATGTCCGTCACACACATATATTCCAATTGAATGGGAAAACACACAACATGACATGCATGAAACCAATGAGATGAAACCACACAGTGAACAATGTAAAAAAAAATGTATTAGAAAAAAATACGAATGCTAAAGAAAGAAAACCAACTACAATGTAAATGTGAAAAAAGAAGCTGCATGTCCGCATAAAAACACAAAACTAGAAAATCTAATCCAAAAAATGTTGTCCAAAGTGAAATGTCAAAACTCTCCGTGCAACAAAGAACTATGTACAAAAATAACAAGGGTCCATCATCACAACAGAACTAAGGAAACCTCCTAAAAAACCTACCTAAATATCAACTATATACAAAAAGTGGAGCAGTGTCCGTCGACTCCAAATCATAAGAAAAAACAAAGGAAACCTAAAACTAAAGAACTATATACAAAGGCGGCGGGCAAGTCCAGCGGCTCACTCTGTGGTGTTCCGGGCCAGGGCATCATCGAACTCCTGTTCGATGTCCCGGAGGCGGTCCAGTTCCATGGCCCCGAGGGTCCGCAGGGACGACGCCGTGTCCTCCTCCAACCCCCTGCGGATTGCCTCGAGGCACTCGGCCCGCCTCAGGGCCCTCCGCATGGAGTTCTCCGCCCTGACCATTGTGAGCCGCGCCTCTTCCGCCCGCCGCCGCTCCGCACCTATGGCGTGGCCCAACCGCTGCCACACGGAAGACACTCTCTGTCCTGGGTCCTCCTGCCCTCCGGCCGATGCCTGCCCCTCCGATGTCGAAGGCCCCGAGCCTTCATGGCTCCCACCATCTTGCTGCTGCTGCTGCTCTGCCTCTGCCCGTGCACTGCCTCCTGCTGCCTGCACATCCTCCGCCGGCTGGGGTGCACCTGTTGATGTGGCCACCCCTGCTGGACGTCCGACTCCCGACTGTGGCAGGGATGCCTCCTCCACCAGCCTGGCCGCACTGTCAGAGGCAGCTCCACAGGGCACCCAGGTGACTGATGGGTGGGAAGATGGCACAGAGGACGACTGGCGCGTAGGGGGTCCAGTTGAGGAGGGGGTCGGAACAAGCCCCATCAGACGGAGGAATCCGGTCTGGGTGACCTGTCCCAGCAGGCTGACGTGGTCAACGAGCCATTCGAGATGACGTGCAGTCTCTCCATGAAAAGACTGCAGGTCACCTCGCATGGCCCGTTGACGCAACGCCACACCAGCCAGGACAGGCTCAACCCGGACCTGGATAGCCACGTCCGCAGGCAGAGGAAGGCCAGTTGACGTCAGCTCATCCCCTGCCTGAAAACGGGTCTGGACGTAGGCATCCCTGCTGGTGCAAGATGATGCAGGGACAGGATCGGGGACAGGATTGCACACAGGCACCTCCGCGGCCGCCTGTGCTGCCTCCTGTCCCTGGTCCTGGACTGCACCACTAGCACCAGTGGGATCCCCACCTCCAGACCCCGTCTCTGGTGCTTGCACGGCCTCCTCCTCCACCAGACCCCCCACCAACCTGGATGACTCTGTGCCATCTTCCCCTGTTGGGCCCTGTGGGGTCCCAGCTGCCCCTTCTGCTGCCGAGGAGTCCAACTGCAACCTCCGCCTCTTGGACCTCCCCCCGGCAGCTGCGGCCTGGGACGCGGCACCGGACTCCTCACTCCCCGACGAGATGACAACACGGGAGGGGAGCCGGGCCTTGCGTCTCCGGCTGGCGGTCGGATCCCCGCCGCTGTGCTCCACAGCACCTTCTCCGCCCTCTTCATCAGTTGACGCTGCAGACAGGGAGAAACAAAACACAGGCATCAGGGCACTGTACAATGGACACATACACACATGACAGTTGTACATGAGTGGCATTGGCAAACCTCAGACATGCCATCACAATCCCCAACACACATGTCATTGCAACTGGCACACATGAGCCATACCACAGCCATATCGCAACTGCCACCACCATCCCCACACATACAACAGCATCAGCAGCCAAAGGGGAGCCATACATCACATGCAACACAGGAAGTGCACCACACATGTACACACACCACCACACTTGCATGCATGTCTACACCTCTGCCAAGTGTCGCACTGTTCAGACGGGCATCCATGTCACATCTGCCAATCAGGCTTCCACATACCGCTGTCACATGCATCCATGTAGCATCACTGTTGCACCTTTGACAAATACACACACATGCACATGTACACAGTGCTCATACATGCAGCCGAAAACAACATACATGCCTGACATCACGGACATGTCTACTTACATACACATTCATCCAAACATGTGTGCACGCACAACTGCATTTGCCATGCAAGCCCACACACACAAGCACCATCCATGTCATTACAGCCCTCGCATGTGTCAGCCCCACGGCCCTGTACACCCCCACCCATACTCCACCCCATACAAACAGATGTGCAACTGGCACAATGGGGAATGATCACCACACGCCCTGCTCACAACCAGGATGCATGTACACTCACCGCTCGACTCCAGACGGCTCTGCTTCTCTAGGACCTGGACGTGGAGCGCTGGGGATATGCGTTCCAGGACCCCCATCTGTTCTTCCGACAAGTGGCCCCGGCGCCCCTTGGCATCCGCTGCCTTCAAGAGGCGCCGGGCCTTGTTCAGGGTCCTGGACCTGAAGTCCTCCCAGCGCTTCCTGACATGTTGTAAGTCCCGGACTGCCACCCCCTCCGCGTTGACTCTGACGTGCAGTCTTTCCACGTGTGCTCTGTCATCACGTGCTGTGTGGGAAACACCCGTGCGGGTCACGTCACAGACGCGCTTACGCGCTGAGGGCCTTTGGTCCAATGGAATCGCGTATGCGTGCTGACGCATATCCCCAGCGCTCCACGTCCAGGTCCTAGAGAAGCAGAGCCGTCTGGAGTCGAGCGGTGAGTGTACATGCATCCTGGTTGTGAGCAGGGCGTGTGGTGATCATTCCCCATTGTGCCAGTTGCACATCTGTTTGTATGGGGTGGAGTATGGGTGGGGGTGTACAGGGCCGTGGGGCTGACACATGCGAGGGCTGTAATGTGTGAGACATGGATGGTGCTTGTGTGTGTGGGCTTGCATGGCAAATGCAGTTGTGCGTGCACACATGTTTGGATGAATGTGTATGTAAGTAGACATGTCCGTGATGTCAGGCATGTATGTTGTTTTCGGCTGCATGTATGAGCACTGTGTACATGTGCATGTGTGTGTATTTGTCAAAGGTGCAACAGTGATGCTACATGGATGCATGTGACAGCGGTATGTGGAAGCCTGATTGGCAGATGTGACATGGATGCCCGTCTGAACAGTGCGACACTTGGCAGAGGTGTAGACATGCATGCAAGTGTGGTGGTGTGTGTACATGTGTGGTGCACTTCCTGTGTTGCATGTGATGTATGGCTCCCCTTTGGCTGCTGATGCTGTTGTATGTGTGGGGATGGTGGTGGCAGTTGCGATATGGCTGTGGTATGGCTCATGTGTGCGAGTTGTAATGACATGTGTGTTAGGGATTGTGATGACATGTCTGAGGTTTGCCAATGCCACTCATGTGCAACTGTCATGTGTGTATGTGTCCATTGTACAGTGCCCTGATGCCTGTGTTTTGTTTCTCCCTGTCTGCAGCGTCAACTGATGAAGAGGGCGGAGAAGGTGCTGTGGAGCACAGCGGCGGGGATCCGACTGCCAGCCGGAGACGCAAGGCCCGGCTCCCCTCCCGTGTTGTCATCTCGTCGGGGAGTGAGGAGTCCGGTGCCGCGTCCCAGGCCGCAGCTGCCGGGGGGAGGTCCAAGAGGCGGAGGTTGCAGTTGGACTCCTCGGCAGCAGAAGGGGCAGCTGGGACCCCACAGGGCCCAACAGGGGAAGATGGCACAGAGTCATCCAGGTTGGTGGGGGGTTTGGTGGAGGAGGGGGCCGCGCAAGCACCAGAGACAGGGTCTGGAGGTGGGGATCCCACTGGTGCTAGTGGTGCAGTCCAGGACCAGGGACAGGAGGCAGCACAGGCGGCCGCGGAGGTGCCTGTGTGCAATCCTGTCCCCGATCCTGTCCCTGCATCATCTTGCACCAGCAGGGATGCCTACGTCCAGACCCGTTTTCAGGCAGGGGATGAGCTGACGTCAACTGGCCTTCCTCTGCCTGCGGACGTGGCCATCCAGGACCGGGTTGAGCCTGTCCTGGCTGGTGTGGCGTTGCGTCAACGGGCCATGCGAGGTGACCTGCAGTCTTTTCATGGAGAGACTGCACGTCATCTCGAATGGCTCGTTGACCACGTCAGCCTGCTGGGACAGGTCACCCAGGCCGGATTCCGCTGTCTGATGGGGCTTGCTCCGACCCCCTCCTCAACTGGACCCCCTACGCGCCAGTCGTCCTCTGTGCCATCTTCCCACCCATCAGTCACCTGGGTGCCCTGTGGAGCTGCCTCTGACAGTGCGGCCAGGCTGGTGGAGGAGGCATCCCTGCCACAGTCGGGAGTCGGACGTCCAGCAGGGGTGGCCACATCAACAGGTGCACCCCAGCTGGCGGAGGATGTGCAGGCAGCAGGAGGCAGTGCACGGGCAGAGGCAGAGCAGCAGCAGCAGCAAGATGGTGGGAGCCATGAAGGCTCGGGGCCTTCGACATCGGAGGGGCAGGCATCGGCCGGAGGGCAGGAGGACCCAGGACAGAGAGTGTCTTCCGTGTGGCAGCGGTTGGGCCACGCCATAGGTGCGGAGCGGCGGCGGGCGGAAGAGGCGCGGCTCACAATGGTCAGGGCGGAGAACTCCATGCGGAGGGCCCTGAGGCGGGCCGAGTGCCTCGAGGCAATCCGCAGGGGGTTGGAGGAGGACACGGCGTCGTCCCTGCGGACCCTCGGGGCCATGGAACTCGACCGCCTCCGGGACATCGAACAGGAGTTCGATGATGCCCTGGCCCGGAACACCACAGAGTGAGCCGCTGGACTTGCCCGCCGCCTTTGTATATAGTTCTTTAGTTTTAGGTTTCCTTTCGTTCTTATTATTATTTGGAGTCGACGGACACTGCTCCACTTTTTGTATATAGTTGATATTTAGGTAGGTTTTTTAGGAGGTTTCCTTAGTTCAGTTGTGATGATGGACCCTTGTTATTTTTGTACATAGTTCTTTGTTGCATGGAGAGTTTTTACATTTCACTTTGGACATAATTTTTTTGATTTGATTTTCTAGATTTGTGTTTTTATGCGGACATGCAGCTTATTTTTTCACATTTACATTGTAGTTAGTTTTCTTTCTTTGGCATTTGTATTTTTTTCAATACATTTTTTTTTACATTGTTCACTGTGTGGTTTCATCTCATTGGTTTCATGCATGTCATGTTGTGTGTTTTCCCATTCAATTTGAAAATATGTGTGTGACGGACATGGGTTCATTTGCTTCATGTACATTGGGGGTGTAACATGTGATTTCCATTTCCATGTGGGTGAATGGGTTACTTGGTAGGTCTTTTTGGCTGTGGAGGCTGACCATTACGCACATGATTGGGGATTGTGAGGACCTGGTGGGGGCTGCACATGGTGGCAGGGGGGTGGGGGTGCAGGGGGACATGAGTGGGGGCCTGGTGGAGGTTGAGCCTGCACTGCTGGGGGGTGGGGGTGGTGGGAGACATGAGTGGGGGCCTGGTGGAGGGTGACCCTGCACTGCTGGGGGGTGGGGGTGGTGGGAGACATGAGTGGGGCCCTGGTGGAGGGTGACCCTGGTGGCTGGGGGGTGGGGGTGGTGGGAGACATGAGTTGGACATGGGTGGGGGCCTGCTGGCAGGTGCCCCACAGTGCTGGGGTGTGGGGGTGGTGGGAGACATGAGTTGGACATGGGTGGGGGCCTGCTGGCAGGTGCCCCACAGTGCTGGGGGGTGGGGGTGGTGGGAGACATGAGTGGGGCCCTGGTGGAGGGTGACCCTGCACTGCTGGGGGGTGGGGGTGGTGGGAGACATGAGTGGGGCCCTGGTGGAGGGTGACCCTGGTGGCTGGGGGGTGGGGGTGGTGGGAGACATGAGTTGGACATGGGTGGGGGCCTGCTGGCAGGTGCCCCACAGTGCTGGGGTGTGGGGGTGGTGGGAGACATGAGTTGGACATGGGTGGGGGCCTGCTGGCAGGTGCCCCACAGTGCTGGGGGGTGGGGGTGGTGGGAGACATGAGTTGGACATGGGTGGGGGCCTACTGGCAGGTGCCCCACAGTGCTGGGGGGTGGGGGTGGTGGGAGACATGAGTTGGACATGGGTGGGGGCCTGCTGGCAGGTGCCCCACAGTGCTGGGGGGTGGGGGTGGTGGGAGACATGAGTGGGGCCCTGGTGGAGGGTGACCCTGCACTGCTGGGGGGTGGGGGTGGTGGGAGACATGAGTGGGGCCCTGGTGGAGGGTGACCCTGGTGGCTGGGGGGTGGGGGTGGTGGGAGACATGAGTTGGACATGGGTGGGGGCCTGCTGGCAGGTGCCCCACAGTGCTGGGGTGTGGGGGTGGTGGGAGACATGAGTTGGACATGGGTGGGGGCCTGCTGGCAGGTGCCCCACAGTGCTGGGGGGTGGGGGTGGTGGGAGACATGAGTTGGACATGGGTGGGGGCCTACTGGCAGGTGCCCCACAGTGCTGGGGGGTGGGGGTGGTGGGAGACATGAGTTGGACATGGGTGGGGGCCTGCTGGCAGGTGCCCCACAGTGCTGGGGGGTGGGGGTGGTCGGAGACATGAGTGGGGCCCTGGTGGAGGGTGACCCTGGTGGCTGGGGGGTGGGGGTGGTGGGAGACATGAGTTGGACATGGGTGGGGGCCTACTGGCAGGTGCCCCACAGTGCTGGGGGGTGGGGGTGGTGGGGGACATGAGTTGGACATGGGTGGGGGACTGCTGGCATGTGCCCCACAGTGCTGGGGGGTGGGGGTGCAAGGGGACATGTGTTGGTGTTCATTAGTTCAAGGAGACATGTGCCTTTGCTGGGGGGCATGCCCATGTTGGGTGGGCTGCCTGCGGGACATGACCAGGGATGCAGGGTAGTCCCCTGTGGTGTGGGCTGCCTGCAGGGGCTGTGGAGGGTGTACAGGGTACACCTGGGAGGACCCACACTGTCAAATCACATGTGGGACTCCCCGGCACCCCTGAAATACACGTACCGTGCAGAAATCGCGTGTAAAACTTCCCGCGCACCCCTGAAATACACGCGCCCAGGCTATTCGCGTGTAAAACTTCCCGCGCACCCCTGAAATACACGCGCCCAGGCTATTCGCGTGTAAAACTTCCCGCGCACCCCTGATATACACGGGCCCAGGCTATTCGCGTGTGGAACTCCCCGCGCACCCCTGAAATACACGGGCCCAGGCTATTCGCGTGTGGAACTCCCCGCGCACCCCTGAAATACACGCGCCCAGGCTATTCGCGTGTGGAACTTCCCGCGCACCCCTCAAATTCACGCGCCCAGGCTATTCGCGTGTGGAACTTCCCGCGAACCCCTGAAATACACGCGCCCAGGCTATTCGCGTGTGGAACTTCCCGCGCACCCCTGAAATACACGCGCCCAGCCTATTCGCGTGTGGAACTTCCCGCGCACCCCTGAAATACACGCGCCCAGGCTATTCGCGTGTGGAACTTCCCGCGAACCCCTGAAATACACGCGCCCAGGCTATTCGCGTGTGGAACTTCCCGCGAACCCCTGTAATACACGTAGCCCGCTCACCCAGGCCCGATCGCGTGAGGAACTTCCCGCGCACCCCTCAAATTCACGCGCCCAGGCTATTCGCGTGTGGAACTTCCCGCGCACCCCTGAAATACACGCGCCCAGCCTATTCGCGTGTGGAACTTCCCGCTCACCCCTGAAATACACGCGCCCAGCCTATTCGCGTGTGGAACTTCCCGCGCACCCCTGAAATACACGCGCCCAGGCTATTCGCGTGTGGAACTTCCCGCGAACCCCTGAAATACACGCGCCCAGGCTATTCGCGTGTGGAACTTCCCGCGAACCCCTGTAATACACGTTGCCCGCTCACCCAGGCCCGATCGCATGAGGAACTTCCCGCGCACCCCTCAAATTCACGCGCCCAGGCTATTCGCGTGTGGAACTTCCCGCGCACCCCTGAAATACACGCGCCCAGCCTATTCGCGTGTGGAACTTCCCGCGCACCCCTGAAATACACGCGCCCAGGCTATTCGCGTGTGGAACTTCCCGCAAACCCCTGAAATACACGCGCACAGGCTATTCGCGTGTGGAACTTCCCGTGAACCCCTGTAATACACGTAGCCCGCTCCCCCAGGCCCGATCGCGTGAGGAACTTCCCGCGCACCCCTCAAATTCACGCGCCCAGGCTATTCGCGTGTGAAACTTCACGCGAACCCCTGAAATACACGTACCGTGCAGAAATCGCGTGTAAAACTTCCCGCGCACCCCTGAAATACACGCGCCCAGTCTATTCGCGTGTGAAACTTCACGCGAACCCCTGAAATACACGTACCGTGCAGAAATCGCGTGTAAAACTTCCCGCGCACCCCTGAAATACACGCGCCCAGGCTATTCGCGTGTGAAACTTCACGCGAACCCCTGAAATACACGTAGCACGCTCCCCCAGGCCCGATCGCGTGAGGAACTTCACGCGAACCCCTGTAATACACGTAGCCCGCTCCCCCAGGCCCGATCGCGTGTGGAACTTCACGCGAACCCCTGTAATACACGTAGCCCGCTCCCCCAGGCCCGATCGCGTGTGGAACTTCACGCGAACCCCTGAAATACACGTAGCCCGCTCCCCCAGGCCCGATCGCGTGAGGAACTTCACGCGAACCCCTGTGATGCACGTACCCTGCAAATCGCGTGTGACACTTCCCGCGCACCCCGGTATACATGCACACGTATTTTTTGTCAGCGGGTGTCCGTGTTTGTGGGTACCCCTTTGCACGTCATTTTTCCTGGAGGGCCACAGTATGGGACATTCATCATGGCAGTATATAGGTGCTATTTGTTGGCGCACCTTTTGGCGCACATTTCTTACAGCCGCAGAGACGCTACCGCCTCCTTTCTTGTGGCGGTCGTGTTTGTGCCTGTGCGCTGGTTTGAGCGTGCGCTTTTTTCCCCTATTCTATTCCATGAATACGTGTTGTAGGCGAGCGTGTGGGCGTTCCGCGCACTTGTGCCCTGTACTTCCCCCGTGACGCCCACGTTTTGGCAAGTTGTTCCCCATTCCGAGTGTTACGCCCGTGTTCCGCCTACTTTTATTGCGTGCGCCGCGCTATGTGCGAATTTCGCTGTGGCCTGTGCGATTTTCGCTGTGACCTGGCGCACGCTGTTAGATGGCCTGTGCGCCAACGTGCGCCAACGTGCGCCGCGCACTTTTTTTTCGCACATCCGCTGGTTTTCTCGCGCACGGCCTTCCATGAATCGACGTGCGCTGCTTTTCGTGCGATTTTCGCACGTTCACTGCGATTTTCGCTATTCCACTGCGATTCGCACGTTTTTGCCCACTTGCGCCGCGCTAATTATTCCATGAATCGGCCTCTGTGTGTATTGGCGACAGAAGAGGGGATTATACCCGTGGGAAAAGTTTCCCGACAACGACCACAGAGGTGCCTGTGGGATTGTCTGCCACATTAATAACAAACTGTTTGTCAAGGTAGCCCGTGATCTTGGGTTGGGCCCCAGTTGCCTTTTCACTTTTATCCCTTTTATCTTTTTCTCTGCAAGGGGAAAGCTTGTTGTTATGCATGCTGTGAGCCGGGCTGCGTCCCCGCTTCCCGTCTGATTGGCAACACTTCATAGCCCGTAACAGTGTTGTTTATGTTTATTCATCGATTGTTACAGCGAGGTGATATTGGCAATGAGGAAGGGGTGGAATATCAAGCCAGGCCCACATACAGGAAAAAAGTGCATAGCAGGAGACAGCATTGATTTAATGTCTGTCGCTGCAGGTTCCTGTGCAGCGGGATAAGAAAATGAAGATGGATTAGCTCTCGCTCCAGCTAACTGCTAATCTGCCAATCTGCTCTCTGAGAAAATGTGCGCATTCGGTCTTCTTATGCTTCTTCCTGGCAGCAAGGCAGGACTTCCCCCAGGCCGGCCAATGAAATGAATGAATAGCGTTGCCGGTGTTTCTCGCTAGAGGCGAGTATGCGTCTCAAACCAGGGTCACCAGTACAGGCCAATCTGCACTCTGCCAATCTGCACTCTGCCAAATGCGTGCTAATACTGTACTGTAAGTGTCACAATAAAATGTCTTATCAAGATTTTTATCAAAAAAATAAGACTTTTATTAAACCCAAAGAACAGATAAACTATAAAAACACGATCATCCCACCTCTGTAATGTGATGCAGAGACAATGCAGACTTTGGGAAAAAAGGGCCCTCTGGGTATTGAATAACAGGTGTCTACAGGATCATAGTCTTGTATAAAAGTCAAACAATGTCCTTAAAGCATACATCTGGGTCGTAAATGTCACTAAGACCCATAAAACAAAGCAAGGTGAATGCACCAATTATAAATACCAATTATAAATACCTTCTTATATTCTTTCATGTTCTCCACAAAATGAAGCTGCGATTCTGGGCGCTTTCCAGTGCGTCAAGTCATGGTTTCGTTGGCGAGCTGGCTCAGATGATGCAATGCAGTGATGCAATACGACAAGTTGCAATGGATTATGTGTTGAAGTAGGCGTAGGAGAGGCAGGTGATGTTGAGTCGGCATAGCTTGAAGGCTCAACACGGAGTCAATGCTAGGAAAGGAGAGATTCAGCTTCAGCAAGGAGCTAGCCCTATTGGATCCAACAACGTGTTCAACATCAGGCAAAGGCGTGTGGCTTGAAGAAGCTTGGAACAGGTTGCAATGTTCGGTTCAGTATATCCTGAAGGATCTCAATGCAACTCAAACTTGTGAGAGTGTTGAAAGCAAAGAGAAGCACAAAGGTGTTAGGAGCACTTGCAGTGGCTTGAAATGCGTGGTAATTGTGGAGAGATCCAAAGGAAGCTTCATTTAGTTGTTGAGGTGTTCTGTGGCTCTTCACCCAAGTCTCTAAGGAAAGGTGAGTCTGTGTTGTCCCCTTCCCAGACAAAAATGGTGTCACGGACACTTGCATGACTGCCACTTTAGCAGGCAAAGTGCTTGGTGCAAGTGTTCCAGCAGCTTTCAAGCCTCCCTTGAACAGGTTTCTTGAACTGTTTAGCAGCCTTGGTTAGAGAGAGGGTCTGCTGCACCCTCCTTGGATAGCCTTATCATCACCCTGATGGATCGGGACAGTGGGAAGGCTTTACCCCAAAAAGGGTCAACTGAAATCTTCTTCAAGACGGTTCCAACATTATTCATTAAGGTAGTTCTTCCAGATTCTTTCACAAAGGGGGCTCAATTATGATTCCATTAAGTGGATATCACCCCCTTCCTTAGTCACTTTGCCACATTGATTTCAACTCCCAGAGACCTTGTTTTCAGGAATTTAGAGGTTGTCTCAGGAAGTGGGGTCCTAGCAAATCCAATATGGCTGGTGCTTTCCCCAGTTTGTGGGTCTTCTTCTGCTACACTATTTCCCCCTATCACAGGTCTTCTTCAGATTAAAAGGACCCGTGCAATTATGTTCCTAATGTTACTTCCCCCTTGTGTTGTAAAGGCCCCTTTGATACTCCCAGACCTCACTGAACTCCTAGAGGAGGTAGGTTGCGTTATCCTGGGAAAGGTGTTGCAGCTTTGCAGCAAAGAACAAAGAGCTTCCAAAGACCAAAGCCCACCATGTGTTCTGGGTGAAGCTTCAAGTCAAGATGCTATACACAAATGACCCTGCCCTACAGGTCCTGTGGAAACCAAGTGGAAATAATACATTGAACCAGATTGTGTTTTGGAAGGTTTTACTCTACTTCCTAATGTGCTGCTATTTCAAAACAGGTATCGCAGTTAAAGTTATTTTGAACATGGGTGCAATCACTCCTGGCTCCTCTGAAACAGAAAACAACTTCTCTGAAATGCAGGTTTTCACTCAGCAGTCCGGCAGAAATATCCTATTCCCCATGTGTCCGGGCTGTGCATCCAGGCTGTGTATCCATTCATCTCGGCAAGCAAATGTCAGCGTTTCCTCGCCAAGCATGTGCTCATACACAAAATCCCATTGATTTCAAGCAAGTCTTACTGGCCACCATTTATTCCCTTGAGCAACATTATCACCACTCCATCGTCTTCTTCCAAAGCGCATTCCCAGCTGGCCTGTAGACCATGACCTGTATACATTGTAGTGTCAAAAATGCTGATGGTCTTTCTTCACTGTCAATGAAGGTTCTTTGGATTACATCATCCCTCACAAAAGAGCCTATTTGGAATGGTAGTGCTAAATAAAGCATGAGGTTGCTGCAACTTATATTTCAACGCGTGGGGTTGTACTTACTGCCACAGTTACAATGCAACTAGATATAAAAGGAGGAAACGCATTATGGTTCATGGTCAAATGATTATTTGGGGTTAAATAATCCCAATTAGTAAATGCATTCTTGCTTGTGGTAATTCAGTTTAAAATGGTAAAGCAAACCAGCTCCTACTACCTTGTGTCGTTTTTAAGCATCTGGTGTTGTTTCTAAACATGATGGTGTTTCTAAACATTCAGTTCATGACTTAAGAGTATTTGTATTTGTATTTTCTTTATTTGTATAGTGCACCAGGCCCAAGGGCAACTGGGCGCATCACTTAGTTACAACATAAGAAAAACAGACAGAAACCATAATTACAAAGTTTACAAGTATAATACAGAATTTACAGGTATAATAATAGCAATGAGAGGACAAGCAGATTATATATACATGTACAAATTAAGCAGAGAACCCAGAGCTAAATGTCCTGGGCGGCCAGCCAGATTTTCGTAAGGTGTTTGAATCTCGGGAATGAGGGTTCTGCTCTAAGCTCATTAGGAAGCGTGTTCCAGAGTTTAGCTGCCAAGATAGGGAAGCTAATTCCACCTCATCTTTGGAGATTGAAACGTGGAACCTCAAGGCAGTTTAAATGAGCCATTCTGCGGGGTCTAATGGAGTTGTGGAGGGCAAATCAGTTGGCCAGGTTGCAGGGAGCTTGGTTATGAAGGCATTTGTGGGTAAGAGCCAGGGTTTGCAGGGAGATACGGTGTGGGACTAAAAGCCAGCGAATATTGCGTCTGGTGTTGGATATGTGTTGGCGCCTGGGAAGGTTGAGGGCAGCTCTAATCACATTGTTTTGGACAATTTGTAACTTGTTTAGGTTGCAGCAATTGGTGCCTAGGTACAGTGCATTGCAGTAATCAATTTTGGATAATACAAGAGTTCTAGCCAGGGTGACACAATTGGTTGCGGAGAGGAAAGGGTGACAGGCTGTAATAAGCTTGCAGGTATATGCCGCTGCGGAAGAGACTGAGTTAGTTTGTCTGGTCAGGGATAGGGTCGAGTCAATGTAGATCCCTAGGGTTTTTGTGTCTTTGGCGGTTGGGATAATATTCCCATCGATGATGAAGGACTAGAACGCAGGGTCGAATTTGGTACGTTTTTGTGGCGAACCAAGAATAAGGAGCTCAGTCTTTTCATCATTAAGACAGAGTCTGTGTTGAGCCATCCACGCCTGGATGACCTGGTAGAGTGATGAGTGCCTCAGTTGACACGATGTATGTCACTGAAACTCACGTATGTTATACCGCTGACTGCATGATTTTTACATTTTGCATTTTTATTTCCTGGTGATACTTCTTTAAGTTGAAAAATCTTAAAAATATGTGTTTCCCTGGTGGTGATTTTATCAATGGTCCAAAATTAAGACTGGTGGTATTTAAAACCAGTGGTAAAGCAAAATCTCTTGAGGCAATATGTTATAGCAGCACTGCCATGACTGCCGACCAGCGGATGAGTAATCTCAGCTGTGAAGTGATTTACCGCTCAGCGTATTTGTTATACAATACATGTCATCCTGCAATATCCCTATACATGCCTGGAAATGGTGTTCTTATTAAAGGCTAGTGTGACATCACAACTGGCCTGTAATAAGAAAATGACACTGCAACTGCTCTGTAATCAGTTATTATGCTTCAGTTGTGACATCACAATGCAGCACTTAAAGCCACGACAAGTTTTTAAATTCTGTGATTGTGCAATAGTTTTCTGTGACACTTTGCATACAGTAACTGACAAGGAACTTTTTATGGTATATTGTTTAATTTGTGCACTTCTGAAGTTTAACACATGCGAGGAAGAATCAGCATGTTTTCACTTATTTTAAAGCACACAATGAAGACCTTTCTCCATTCATTTCCCGTGAGGTAGCTCAGCGGGTTGAGCGCTCGCTGTTGCGATCTGAGCGTGATCTGCAGGTCGCATGTTCGAATTCTGGCAAGGCCAACTCAGCCTTTCATCCTTCTGAGGTCAATAAATGAGTACCAATTTCGGTTGGGTGATATTGTATGTAAATATGTGCTCTGTAAAGCGCTTTGGATTAAGGTGCTATATAAATAACACATCATTATCATTATTTCAATAAACTGCTCAAAAACACATTACAAGCTGCTTGTTCAAACACGTTCTACATTGACTATATGCAGCAGCAAATTGAAGCTCTGTCACATTAGATTATGCAAGAGGCCAGGTAGTAAAAGAGATGACAGTATGGCCATGTATCATAAGGAATAAAATTCCCCTTACTGCAGAGGCGTTGACTTTTGGGCTTCCTGCAGAGGCCGGAAAAGGGGGCTGGTGGTAAGAAAAGTGTCATTGCAACGTATAGGGACTTTCACGAAATTGGCCTTTCCTAGGGTTGTTGAGGGGAGGCGCTCAGACACTGAAGCACCTACGTAATCGTCACCCCATGCCATACTGTATGTAAAAAGGATATTTGCAAGACACGTCACAGTTCCATGACCTTATAAAGGAACTGGGCCTTCAGCCTCCTTCCTTTATATGGTTGGTAGAAAGCTGCAGACTCGAAACACAACCTAACATCCATCTCAAATCTCCACGTCATGACAAAACAATTAAGCAAAAACAGGAGGCGGGAGGCCGTCGAAGCAACAGTGCGCGCTCTTTTAGCTATCCGTGAAGTAAAACTCATAGCCCCTCCTCGTTGACCTTTGCCGGTAAAGGCCTTCGCTCTCCTTGAAATCAATTTTGAATAGAGGTTTCTGTACGTCCAGTGCGCGTGAGCATGTTTGGTGAGATAACTAAAATGCTGGCGCGGGGCTTGCATATGTGTATATATATATATATATATATATATATATATATATATATATATATATATATATATATATATATATATATATATATATATATGTATATATATATATACATATATATACATATATGTTTTATTTGCTAAGTAGTTGCACATTTTACATTGCGACACATGCAAGAGAGCCGTTTCTGCTTTATAACAAAGTATAATTATGGGATTTAGTTTCAGGACGTGATCAAAATAAAATGGTAACAGTATATGGCACAACGGCCTTTAAAATGGAACACAGACTTAGCTTTGGCAAACAACAGGCCTCGCTTTTTTTGGACTGGCGAAGGGCGTACGAAGAGTCGGTGCAACTCAATCCCTTCTACGTTTTGGCATGCTCTGAGCTTTTAACACATTGAACTTCTGAGACCCTAATTAGGAAGTGTTGCTGAGGAATATTTAACGTCGGATCCAAGACAAATTTGCGGGGCGGCGCGGAACAGGGCACACGGGTTTCAGTGGAAGGCTATGTATTGGTTTTGGTTTGGCTGCTGCATTCTGACTGTTTGTTGGCGGCCGAATGCTGCATGGAAGCCATCGCTTTTCCATTGCCGCTTGTTCCTCTTGGGCCTCTACAACCCCCCGCACCCTACCCCCGGACCCTTTCCATCACCACCACCATGCGGAGTAGCGAGGTGAATGCAAGACATCAATCTTGACGCACAAAGTCAATGTTTGACTGGAGTTGTGATTCCTGCCAACCCTTGCCTCATGCGGTGGCGGCGGGGGCAGCGATGGGGTAGTAGACATTCATGCAGAGCCAACTGCATGAACTAATCACCGGCCATCTGCATAGGAACAACATGTGGCACCAGGTGATTTTTGCACCGGATAAAGTTGCTACAGTTGAAGACATTTTTCATCTCATATTTGACTTTCATGTATATATGCCCTCAAAGGCCTCTGGGAAACCCTGGCTCCATATGTGTGTGAGAAAACATTCAGCTTAATTTTGCATGGATTAAGGATTTTGGGGTGTGTGCCAATATAAGTGTGCTGTAGGTAAAATGGAGGCGCATATAAAATGGAGGCACATGGGGGGGGGTCATTACAAGTTTGGCTGAGAGGTAAAAGTGCCAGTAAAAATGCTAGTAAATCCGTTAACGACACGTTTACCGCCCTGCCAATCTAGAGGTTTTCCCGTGGGGGTTACCTGATTTGCCTACAGCCAAGAGCTGGAGATAATTCAGGCCCTCACTGGCAAAAAACAGCTGGAATTACCAGCACAATTTGCTGGTAATTCAGGTACTTCCCCCCTGGAATCCTGGGGAACTACCAGCATTCCTGCTGCTTGTAATATCCCGTTAATACCGGGACATCAGATGGCGGGAATGCTCATTCCATCTGCCAGTATACCAACAGTATTGGCGGCAGCATACAGGCAAACTTGTAATGACCCCCAATAGTCTTGCGGGAGGTCAAGTCACACATTTGATGGAGCAGCATTAACCCTTGCTCCTGGAAAAGGGCTTGTCTATCTCCTGTTTCACGCTCTCATTTCTTCAGTCCTCAACCGCCGCCAAGTGTAGAGATTATACAGTATGAGATAAACTGCACAAAAGAGCATTCCAAGATGGAGGCAATAGACACGCTTTAGGCTGTGTACAAACTTAGATGCACAAGCTTCTTGATTGTGAGGGGGCCTTTGAAAATATGGCATTAGCATAACAGCCCAACAGCAACGACAATACCTAGAATTTAATGACATCACCACAAGTTATCGGCCCAAAGATAGCACAGGGGCAAAGCGTTGGTTTTGGAAGCAAGACCACACAGAGCAATAGAGGTTTGAATCCTGGATCCGCGCTTAGAAACCGAACTCTCCGCACTTAGAAACCAAACTCAAGTACGGTATTAGGCGTGTTATGAAAAAACAATAAAATAAAAGAAATAAGTTACAATATGGAGGGAATTAACAGCCAGTATAGGCAAAAATGGATGGCCTATAATGTTATTTTGATCTGATCTGTTAGAACATTCCACACACTGATGGTAATAAATTCTATTCAAAATGGAGAGAGACAAAGGGGAAACATTCCAGGAATCATTGACCTCTGCCAATGTATTGTCTGCAATGGAATTGCCAACATTCTAATGAAGCTTTATAGACCTGGTATGAGGGACGTCCCAGTCATAAAGGGTCCCAACGACCAAGTTGAAGGCCCAAGCACAGCAATGGCATTTAACTAACTAATGCATGTTTCCCGGTACGGCCCTAGGTCTGTACTGTTTCTATAAAGCTATTACAACCCCTTGCTCTTGGAAAAGAAAGACAAAAGAAACAAAAGGCCTAAAAGGTGGTAAAACAAGTTCTAATTGAGGACATTGAAAACGGTTGAAGAGGGAAGAACAGTTTCATTACATTTTTGTGGTGTCGCCTTTAGTGAGGTTTCTGGTTCAACCATACATTTCCATTCGGGATTCTCTGCAAGTTGTGAAGGCGATGTGGCATGTGGCATGGTGTCATGCCATGCATTCACTGGAGCAAGTAGGAACATACTGACTGACTATGTGGAAGTCTATAGGATGCCGACAGCGCAAGAACAAGAGTGGTGGAGGGCAACCATAGTCCCAGATGAGGAGGTGAGGTGCCTGGACACTGGGCAGCCCCTCAGTGATGCCGTCGGCAAAGGTAACTGGGGCAGAGGACAGAAGCACTATAAGTATTGACAGCAGACAGTAGAGGTTTGTGTAGCCCAGAGAGTATCCAATTGCCTCGCACAACACCCTTCCAGCGCTGTAATGTGTGTAGCACCCTAATCTCTGAGTCTTAACTTGTTTTTCTGCATTTGCCCATATTTAGTACAAATACAGTGGATGGATCTATATAGCCCATGTGTAAGTGCAGAGTCTGATTAAAGGTTTCACAATTAGGAGGAAACCTGGCCAAGATATTCAGTAGTAGCTTGTGTGGCAAATTTGCACTGCCTTCTCCATCAGCAGCAAGGTGGAGCCAATGGAAGAACCAACCATACTGCCATTCCAAGCACCCAGACTGTAGCCAGATTCCCTTAGAAGTGAACATATCACTACACTCTGCAGTTCATGGTAAAACACCACTGCTCTACAGTAGATCAACACCTGGCAGGACAGTCATAATTTAAGGACATGCATAATGAATGCATGTCTGCCCTCGTATACATAAAACAAACCAAGTACCAGTTTCCTGGGCAAGAATTGGAGAAGAAAACAAAAACAAGACAATATAAGTTCATAAACCATAGTGAATACATGCAGTACAAGTTAGGATCTTTTAACTGGTAGACCACCAGACATCTTACCCATGTATTTTACAGGAACCGCAAAATCGGCAACAATTTGACACCCATGCCCTACACACCAGAAACACAATCAAGTTTAACCTGCACTGTGAACTCACAAAGCAACACTGGAGCGTTCAGCGCATACTGTCAGCTATTCCCTTCTCGCTGACAGCCATGGCATTCACACTTCAAGCTCTTAGATTCACAGCTACGGCTATGCTCATTAAAACACTAGTGGCCTGATTTACAGAAAAACGACCAAAGTGTGCGCACAAATGTATGCATATGTGCTTGGATTGCACGGCGCAGATGCATCGCGCTAGGGTGCGATTACAGAAATAAGTGCTAGCAGGGACCTACAGTGCAAAGAACACAGGATTGCACCTGACATGCCCACAACAGACCTGTGCAAACCAAGGACCCACCGAAATAGACTGTTTTGCACCAAATGGTGTGACCTCTGACACCAGATGCAACTAATAAGCTACAAATTGCATGGTGAGGACTCACAAGTAATCACCATTACTTGAACCCATACCAACCATTAACAGTCCCAGGAGTACCACAAATATGTGCCCCCAAAATGCAACATGCACCTACATCCACTATTCCTACTCCCTGTACACCCACCAAACTGAGCACCCCACATGCAAAATGCACCTACACCCACTATTCATACTGCCTGTACAATCAGCAATCTGAGCCCCCCCATGCAAGTGTGCCTACATCCAATCTCCCCACACCCTATACACCCACTGATCTGAGCCCCCCATGCACGTGCGCCTACACCCAATCTCCCGACACCCTGTACACCCACCAATCTGAGCCACCCACATGCAAAGTGCACCTACACACACTAATCCTTCTCACTGTACAACCACCAATCACCACACCGCACACATAACCCCAAACCCACATATGCCCTTCAAAGGACTAGCACACACAAGGTGCACCCCAAATCCGCACAAGCCTGCCCCCATGCATCCCCATGGAATAAAGAAATAGTACACATGGTTCACTCACACTATTGTCACTTGACTGTCACCATCAGCACCCCCTCTGTGGGGGCAAAATGGTGGATGAGAATTGGTCACATCAGGTAGCAGTTATGTGGTATAGCTGGCGGATGCCCCCCTGTACCTGTATGTATGCAACAGGAAGGCAGTAAACCAAGCACCCCTCACCTGGCTTGGGTGCCCCCAGTGCAGGTGTCGGCCAATTGCCCTGAGGCCAGAGTGATGCTGCAGTGAGACTGGAAGCTGTGGGCCATGTGGGTCACTGCCCCTGGCAAGGGTCCCAGGGGAAGAGCTGGCTGGGCACCGTGAGGTGGACCATGACACACTGTGCTGTCAATCCCGACCACTGGGCACCCAGCAAGCTGAACAAAATGGCCAGAGTGGAATGTGAGTCACAACAAAGCCCAGCAGCTGGACGCACAGGCGTGGAAAAGGCAGTGAGGGAGGGACCTGAGGCCTGTACATGGCTACCCCAGGCAGGGTCCACCTGGGTCTGCACTCCACAAGAACCCAGCCTGGTTCCCAAATTTCCTAAACCTCTGCATTGCAGTATTCAGCCCAATAGCCCATCAAAATTCCCCAGAATTGTCAATTCCCCCAGTGTGTAGCCACAACACCCTGTGCTGTAGCACATTGAAGCATTTGTTTCTGCTAGATGGAATTACCATAAAAATACTTCGACCCAATAACCAGACAAACTCAAAGGAGATGTTAAATACTGCTTTAATCTCAAGAGGTAAAGCAGGGCGAATATACACTCATCCATAAGACTCATGCAGGAACACACTGTTTTTTTCAAACATGCATAGTTTATATAATACTAGATGTGTCATCTATGATGTCATCCTATGTGGCAACTTCAGAAACCTATCGAGGGGTGGGAATTGGATTAGGAGATCATGTCTACATATAGAAAATGTGTGTGTTAGTCCCCCATTTTGTGGTTTCATGTCTGTGAGACACACCCCGAGCTACGTCTCATCACATGGTATACAGCACTCGTCATAGCAGAACATGTGGCAGCGGACTAATACTTTGCAACATTATATAAAAAAAAGCACATGGCAGGCTATTCTAATTGGTTGGCAACCCAAATCAAACCTTGGACATTCAGTTTTCTAGCAGCACGTACATAGAAACAAAATTGAGGTGGTTTAGATAGATAGATAGATATGTCAGCTCCTCCTTTGTTTCCCAACTAGGCAATCTTCTTTCATCAGTAGGCCTCATGCCAGTGTCTTCTGTTTGAAAGTTGACCTTGACAGTCTTCGCAGTATTGGGACATCTGAGGGAGTGTAGGTACACCCTTATCTTAGCTCTAAACATAATGAATAGCCCATCATGTGTTGTAAGACCATGAATTGGCCCATATCAACAGTGCTTTTAACCTTATTTGATTCAATTTTTACTGGGTGCAGTTCTCTTTCTGTCCTTAGAGACTTGCTCACTCTATCCCATATTGATTTTATGCCCTTTAATCATTCAATATTTGGCATCAATAAATGTTTGCGTTCCTCTTAATCTTTAGAAAATATGTGCTTTTGCATGGTCTGCTCATAGACTCCCTTTGTGCTTTTTCTTCATCTCTCAAGATAGTATCCTTGGTTCAAAGCCAATGTACTGACATATTTCACAAGGAAAACAGCTTTTGCATCCCCTCGCCACATTTAAGGTCCTAGGCTCATATTTTTGAGGTAACTGGGTTGATTGACATAAGCCGTCATCCATCTTTTTCTGATGGTAGCCCTAAACGTTGAATATGTGCCTCTCTTAAGTAAGCTTCTATGTATTCTTTCTACCTTATGTTTCAGCATATTTACAATTATTGACCAGGGTGCCACTTTATTCTTCTTTATATTCACAAATACTGCATCATGGAGAATATGTTTCTCTTTGGACTTCAATTACACTGTTATCCTTAAGTATTTTCATTTCGTTTCACCATAAAGTCACAGATCTTCTTTTGGACATTGTTTTGCTGTTATTAGACTTTGTTTAAAGTGCATCTATGTCGCACATCATTTTATTCATGGCAGCTTTTTGAAACTCTGTAAAGAACATCCCTCTTCATAAATTTCCTCCACTGTTTTAACATGAGGGTAGATTCGGAATGGCTGCCTGAGTGCATATTGTTTCTCATACAGTTGACTTGGTATGGACATGTCGCATAAACTTGTACATGGGTTCCCAATTATAGCTCCTCCTCTATTACTCAAATATGATGGGGGTGAGGGGGCGTTGACAAGGGTGAATGCATCCACTTGCTCCCCTGCATTCCCCCTCATGTCACATTATCGACCAGACTCTTTGCCTCCTCTTCTGCATTTCCTGCTTCATCTTGGTCAATCATCTCATCATATTTTCTTTTCTTTGGAACCCATATTTGTATCAACCACCTCTGGTGGCCTGTATTCTTTATGTGTGAATCCCCACTCCTCCACGCTCCAGGTCATCAATCGACAATCTCCTGCTGGTGCCCAACATATCCATCGTCCCACATATTTGTTCTGATCCTGGGGATAATAAAACTTTGTTACTGGAGGTGCAAGAGAACTCTTCTTTATATTTTCTCATGTACCTTCTTCTGTTTGCAATTGAGCTCCAGTATGTTTGCTAATGTCAATCATTATTTTCATTCCAATAATTTTTTTGGCTGTTATCTGATATTGTCCCAAGATAATCCTTATTATACAGAATCCCAACATTACTAATAGTAATATTGCTTCAAGTAATTTAAAAGTATTTGCCAACCAAGATGTAATCCATCCAAACAAAGATGAGAACCAATCATCCCTGACTGTTTCATCAGTTTCATTTTCCGTCTTTGTGTGCAGGGTTGTCAGCATCCTTATTACCTCTGTCAAGGTCTCATTTTCTCCATCATGAGCAGGTTTAAATGTACAGCAAGAAGGTCCAACCTTGGCACACATGCCTCCTTCCCTTGCTGTTATCATATGAGGAACATACCTTTTCTGGAGAGTCATCAGGCTGATGGCGCTCAGTTCTTCCTTTATTGCATTGAATCCTTTTATTGTTGCATTGATCATCTGCAACAGTTCCCATCTTGTAATCTGGAGCCACTTGGCATTCACTGCTGTTTGAAGTTCTGGTATGAATATAGACATCATTATCATAGCAGTTTTGCTGAATAGTTTGTATTCATCTGGAATGTCGTTGTAAGCCTCTATGGACATTGATGAAAAGTAATTCTCTTTTTTTAATCAATGAAGATGGAGTTATCTCTTGTCACACCTATCAATCCAGTCATCCAGAAAAACCCCACTCAGCTTGCCTCCAGACAGGGAGCTGTCCCTACTCACACAGCCCAGAGAACAGCCAGGCCTTTCTATACCCGTTGGAGGCTGTTTTGTAAACTTCCTGGCAAGCGTGCACGTTAAGCCCCAAACGTTGCATACTGTAATACAGCGCATATTACTTGTTCATTACTTACTTCCTATAAATGAATCTCTCCATCTTTTATGCGCTTCATAGATTCACTCACGGTCCGTGTCACGTCACACAACTTTCCTGATTCCGGTCACGTGATAGCATTACGCGTGTACGCGAGTATCACATGTCCGGTATTTACTGCACTGCGTTCTGTGACACAGTGCTTCTGATTGTATTGTGGTATTCCCACGTTCTGGAGCTCAGAGTTTTCTTTCATTGAATTCAAAACCCCCGTGCTTCTTCGCGTTGGTTATTTTCTTTCACGTCAACTGTTCCTGCCTAGTTCGGAGCAGCCGGACTTAACACTGCTTCCCGCGGCGGTGCTCCTTTCATCGTCAAGCTGTTCCTTGTCTCCCGGAGCAGCTGAAGTCCCGCGGCAGTGCTCCTTTCATCGTCAAGCTGTTCCTTGTCTCCCAGAGCAGCTGAAGTCGCGCGGCGGTGCTCCTTTCATCATCAAGCTGTTCCTTTGTCTCCGCTAGTTCACAGTCAACTCCCTCTCCAGTCTCCGCATCTACTCGTGACACCTCAAACTTGCTTTACGCTGCCGTAAGTGTTCCCTGTGCCATCAGCTGAGCCATTCACTCTGCATTCCTCAGGGGCAAGGCGATTCTGGTACTGATACCACTCCGCTATACATTTGTTTCTGAATCCAAAAATACCAACTCATTCTTCCCTACTAAGGATATCTACCAAGATTGTTTCTAGACATTGCTGACTCGCGAATTCGACAAGGGTATTTCATCTGGCCTCCACCTGAACATCATTTATCACCTCTACTTCCTTGGTCCACAACGCAGGAATAAGTACACTGGACTTTATGGACGCTGCCCTGCGTGCACCAACCCGTACATAGTGTGGCCCTCGTTCCGATCGGGTTAGTTTCCCTACTAACTACCTTTCCCTGTTGTTTCTAGTGCCTTCCTTGGATTTGACAAGCAACTGTCCTGTGGAACAGGTTAGTGTCCTAAGAATACGATTAATAAGGGTGTTTTACCTTCTGAGCCTGTCCCTAAATCCTTCCTATTCTTCTTTTCTCCAGTTTAGTGGTTATCCTGTACAACACCCTTTCCACTAATTACTCCCTTTGGCTGTGACTTGTGCTAGTCAGAGAGGGACATTAGTCGGAAGGTCTGAATTTGATAGACTTCATTCTACCCTGGGTCGCATCAACGACTCCTCGTGTATCCATTTTGAGTACTACGTGTATCCTTTCACTGGTGTGCTAGTAGTGTCACTGATTTACAACAGAATCAGAAGCCTAAAATGGAGGGCACCGACCCTTTGGCTATACTCGCGCAACTAGTGGCGGATTTGAGGCAGGAAATGATAACTTCCCAGGACACACTACGCCATCGCATGGATGTACTGCAAGATACCATGCACGCATCCCCCTCAAGGGGCAATGACCCCAGAACCAACAGCCTCTGGTTCCGGTCTCTTAGCGACTCAAAGGGAATCGGTACAAGTGCTAATGCCAACCCAGTTTCCCTTAGCTCTTCCTGAGAGATTCATGGGAGACCCTAAAACCTATCATACCTTCGTAAACCAGTGTCGCCTTCATTTCTTATGCAGACCCAATTCTTTCCCAGATTTGACTACAAAAGCTGCGTTTGTGCTATCGCATTTGGGGGGGTACTGCTGCAGCATGGGCAAACCCGTTACTGGAGTCAAATAGTCCCCTATTGTATGACTGTGACGAGCTGTTCGCAGCAATGAGCAAGGTATTCAATATGAGATATGCTACTCAGGCCACTGACTTGGAACTGTTAAATTTACAGCAGGGTAATCAAACTTTGCTGGCCTATCTTGCTCGATTGAATCAATTTACAGCTGAAACCCAATGGCCAGAAAACAAGAAAACAGCTATCTTCTACAAAGGACTGTCAGAGGATCTCCAAGAGGCCCTGTCCACAGTCCCGGTAGTTCCGGCTGGGTTCTCGGAACTACTAGACCTCGACCTTCAGATAGTCGCACAGTGGTCTGCCTGGAACGGGGAAAAGAAACTCATTTTATCCACCCCAGGTCGTTCCGAAGTTCCTCAGCCTGTTTCTAGCGAACCCGAATCCATGCAGATAGGCGCTATTCGTGGTCGCTTATCGGCTGCAGAACGCGAAAACCGTCACAAAAACAACTTGTGCATGTACTGCGGTTCTGCGGAAAACCTACTGGTTTCTTGTCCCAAGCAACCGGATAGAAGGACGGGAAACGCCAAAGCTCGGCCATAGCAGGGGTCCCTTTGTCGAGCACCAATTCGGACCCCACACTATATTTGGCATCTTCGATAGCAGTGGCCGTGTCCTTAGAGTACAAAGGGACCAACGTTCAAACCCAGGCGATGGTGGATTCTGGTGCATCCAATTGTTACATTAATATCACCTTTGCAAAGCAATCAAGTATTCCGGTGGTACGCAAATCGGTTCCCGAATCGGTAAAGACGATTGATGGCTCAGCATTATCTTCCGGTAACGGAAGAAACTTTACCCATTAAGGTTTGTTTACCTGATGGTCACACTGAACATTTAGTTTTTGACTTGATCGCTGCACCCCAGTATCCGGTGATATTGGGGCTTGTGGGATGTTTCAACCCACGCATCCAAGCCCTAAAACATTGCGGGCAGTAGAAACATTAGAGTGGCCGCCGGAAAGCATGCTGCTTGCCAGAAATCATCCAAAAATGCACAGTAAAAATCTGAAAAATAGGCTGCCACCACTTTTGCCATGTCAGTGAACACAGGAGATCACTGCCTAGAACCACCATTGGGATACCCACACAGTAGCCTGAAACCACTTGGAAATAGCAATGCTAATTGCCAAAAGCAACCCAGAGCTGTTTGGGAATTCATTTTCTTGATTTCAAAATTGCTAAAATCATGGCTCACAAAACAATTAAAAAGATCCCACCTCCTTGTTGGGGGGTCAACATCATCCTCCCGCAAGAATCTACATGAATCTGAGGTCCACAGAAGTGCATCCATATTTGAACAAAGTATATTTTGAGGATTGCTTACTGGTAAGTCAGCTGTCAAAAATGGGTGCAATACCGGTGCTTGACACTGACCAGCGCTAGCGATATAAATTCTGACAGGAGACCTGTATTTCAGGAGCTAAACAGTAACCTGAGTTAGCTGAGACTTCAAAGGCTGGCTGTCCCCGGGAAGCCTTCACACCTAGTCTTCTCAGCAACAGCACAGGAAATCACCTGGTCCTGTTGATTAATAGGGAGGAGATTTTCCCTGCAACCTGGAGAAAGGAACAATAGACTCTTGCAATTGAATAGAATATGCTGATTTGGGTGTGCCTGAACAACACTGCTCTGGGGAAGGCAAGACATCTGATCTCTGAGTCAAGCCAAGTTTCTAGGGGCGGGGACAAACCAATGGGTGTACTGAAGTAAAAGAAAATATATGTTTTATGAGAATACTGATAACTAATTATACCAAGCGGACAAAAATGTACAATTTGGGGATTCTTAAAATGAAAAATTCACTCACAATTTGAGACTAAGCTGGACGCTGTGGGATGTTCTGAGGCCAAGCCCCGTAATTATTAATATTGCAGACACAGTGTTTATGCTAGAACAATGAAAACTTACTGTCATATGCCCAGAGAGGGTGTGTACTTCCGTGTAAGATTTGATGCAAAAACCAATATTGCGAAACCCATCAAAAGCACAAAATGTTGTCATTTCTGAACCCAAGCTCGTAGAAACATGTGACTTGAACCGAACTGTACCTTAAGCAATCTGTCATGCAATTTAGGTAATATTAACAAGTTGTGTATATTGTAAATATGTGTTTTATGAAAAAGAAGATATGCTGTACGGACACAAAGGGGAGTGTCCTTTCCTTGAGCCATAAAGATGATACCTAATGACTCATTCTGACTCACAACTCTGTTCTCCAGTCAGAAGACAGTAAATCCTTTAACCTATCAGGATTCTCAGAGGGTTGGGCATAGGAAGTCAGCCTCCACACCCCCTTTGAGAACACATAAAAAGAGACTGCAGAGACCCAGATAGACACTCATTTCTTCCACTACTCATCGATTCCTGCGCAGCACGCTGCCCCGACCATATCCAGACAAAAACACCAGACTCTTGAGGCTCCAGAACTTAGACTCCAGATAGACTCCAGAACCAAACTCTAGAACTAAACTCTAGAACCTTAAGCAGGGGCCAAACCCAAAAGCTGAACTCTTTTTAGGGGCCCCAGAATCCAGCAACCTAACCAAACAATTCAACAGCCGGGCGAGCTGTTTGATTCTGGCTAGAACCCTGTGCCAGAACCATATCCAGATCCAGAAAGCAGAGCTGTATCCAGACCCAGACCAGACCGCCGTGCAGTGCCGATAGCAGACCAGAGGCTGTGCTGAACGCAGAACCCAGAGGGCCTGAGACCTGTCCAGTGGAGAAAGAACCGCAGCCCAAACCTGACCAGATCTGTGACGAGGTCCATTCCCTCCCAAAACTAGGAGTGAGTATCTAGAATTGTCCAGAACCCATCTCTTAGTTTAAAGTAATCTTATTCAAACCATTTCAACCTGTCCAGAACTGCATAGAAATCGTGTATCCATTCTGTGATTTCAAAGCTGTAAAAGTGTCATCTGTCATTCTGAAATCTTGACTTCATTTCTGAAAATCTACTTCCACAAAAACGCCTGTATCTTTTGAACCGTATGTCCTAGAAGCGAGATTTAACTGTCATTTTAAAGCTAACTCGGAAAAAGTGCCGCAAACTGCAATTTAGCTCAATTTCACCACTTGTAAAAATAGTTGTTTCTTGCTTTCCACTGCTGAAATTCGTTTTTCACTCTGATAATCATTCCTGAATCATTGCTAGTGTTGACCTGAACTAATTCAAAGTAGCTGTCACCTACCCTGAATCTCCTATAGGGAATTAAAATCATTTTTAGCATATTTTTCACTTCATTGCAATCACATTTAAAAGTATTTGGCCTGTGTTTTACAATCATCCCTGTTTCTCTAAGCTTTCTGGGGGGAACGGGAACTGAACTGCTTCTGATTGTATTCCTGAAAACCTGTGTGCCCTCATTTCCATCTCTTCATATTGCATAGGGGGGGGAGTGAGATGTCACAAGGGAAAAAGTGATCATATTATCTCTTGTTGAATCCATATTGAGTTTTATTTCTGTGCCTACATTCTTTCCATCTTGCATTTCCTTGAACCGTAAAAGTATTCTCTGCTACTTTATCCTTCCTATTCCTACTCCTTTCTGATCAAAGAGTTGTTGCTATTGTAATATTACCCAATACTGATCACTGTTCATATTCATAAGTGTGCTATCAAATATTAATTTATTCATAAAAGTGTGATATATATATATATATATATATATATATATATATATATATATATATATATATATATATATATATAGTTTAATTGGGCGTTATATAAGGGTTTATCATTCAGATTTAAGAACTTGACATAAAAATATATGAAAAAGGGCTTCCACTGGGCATCCCAGACTAGGCATTGACTTAGTTGGAGTGCTTGATTGAAGTCATTTACAGGCTTTCCTGGCTCAAGCTACAAAATCCTGTTATAGACTGGGTCACAGGTCACGTTCAATACCTCTCCACATATTGCAACGAGAAATGCTTTCCGTAGCCAAAAAAGTTACACTCTCCTGTCTTGGCTTTCCTAGACGGAGTCTCTCGAGTAGGTGCACTTTGTCCAAATGAGGTATCAGTCCCAAGAGAATACACCGACTATACAGACGTATTCGATAAGGGCAAGGCAGAGCTGTTACCGCCACATAGGCCTTATGATTGTCTTATCGACCTAGTCGCTGGTGCCAAAACACTGACAGGACGTGTGTATTCACTCACTCAAACGGAGGAAGCTGTCTTAGGAGGTCATTACGACCCAGGCGGTAATTACGCCAACTTTACCACCATGGTGTAAACTATGTTTACACCATGGTGGATGGCGGATTTACCGCCCCATTCCAAGGTGAGTGGGGCGGTAAATCCCCATTTCCCATTTTCCCTTCCCCATTCCCATTTTTGCCCCATAGGGCATAATGGGAGTGGGGAAGGCGCTAATTACGCCACCGTAAATTACGGTGGCGTAATTAGCATCATTGCGGGTTAGCGCCATGGATTTTAACGGCTGCTAGAAGCAGCCGTTAAAATTGGAATCAGGCGTTAAGGGTTAACGACGGCGTTAACCCTTAACGCCTGGGTCGTAATGAGGCCCTTAAAGAAGTACATCGATAATGCCCTAAAAAATGGCTTCATACATCCTTCACAGTCACCAGCAGCCTCTCCTTTGTTTTTTGTCTCCAAAAAGGAGGGGGACTTAAGGCCCTGTATCTATTACAGGGCTCTTAACGCCATAACTGTGAAGAATCAGTATCCTATACCGTTAATCAACGTTCTGTTGGATCAGTTGGGCAAGTCGGTCATTTACACAAAACTGGACGTGCGCGGGGCATACAATCTTGTGTGTATTAGGCAAGGGGACGAATGGAAGACCGTTTTCAAAACCAGGTATGGGCTTTTCAAATACCTCGTCATGCCTTTTGGCTTGTGCTATGCCCCCGCGACTTTCCAGTATTTTATGAATGACATCTTTAGAGACTACATTGACCAATTCATCTGTAGTCATCTATCTCGATGATATACTGGTTTATTCATCCTCCGTTGAGGAACACATCACGCTTGAAATGTGTCTTCCACACCCAAGATGTGGAGTTCCTGGGGAATGACATTACCAGTCATGGTGTTCGAATGAGCCAATCTAAGGTCAAAGCCATTCTGGATTGGCCTGTGCCTACCTCTGTTAAGTCATTGCAATCATTTCTGGGGTTTGCAAACTTTTATCGGAGGTTTATCCGCTCTTTTTCACAAGTTGTAGCACCCCTCACGGCATTAACAAGTCTGAAAACTCAGTTTCGCTGGACACAGGAGGCACAAAAGGCTTTTGGACTGCTAAAGGAGACCTTTACAACACCCCCTGTCTTACAAAATCTTGATCCTAATATTCCATACATAGTTGAAGCAGACACTTCTAGTTTGGCTATTGGGCTATCCTTTCCCAGGAATGCTCAGACATGGGGATAGAACACCCGGTGGCTTTCTTCTCTCGCAACCTGACCCCCTACGAACGTAACTACACAGTCATGGAGAAGGAGTTGTTGGCGGTTAAAGACGCCTTCCTAACCTGGCGACACCATCTCCTTGGGACAAAACACCCTGTGTGTGTATATTCGGATCACTGAAATCTACAAGCCATCAAAACCATGAAATGTCTGACTGCACGACAGGCCTGATGGAATTCGTTCTTTGCCCATTTTGATTTCCATATCACATATCGGCCTGCCAGGGACCACACCAAAGAAGATGCTCTATCTCGTCTTCATACAGGTTTGGTGGACACTGACACAAAGAAACCACTGTTGTTGCCAGACAATGTCATATGTAGTTGCTTCGTTCAACCCTCTTTGAAACAGGAAATAACAGAATGGGTTTCACAAAATCCCCAAGAGGTGGTTACCCTCAATCTGGACATCAAAGGTGAACTCCCTTACTACAATGGGGTTTTGTACCTACCCACAGAGAAAACACGTACCAAAGCGTTGTGTTGGGGTCATGATTCATTGATAGCAGCTCACCCTGGCCAGAAAAAAACACTGGAGTTGATTCAAAGATGGTGTTGGTCGCCAAAAATGACAAGAGATTTGATTGAGTATGTCTCCTCCTGCTCCATATGCTCCCAATGCAAAGGATCAGCAAACAAACCTATGGGTCTTTTGCAACCGCTACCTGTGCCTCATAAACCCTGGTACATGGTATCCATGGACTTCGTTGTCGAGTTGCCACTTGTTCGCAGATACGACACAGTGTGGGTAGTGATCGGTTACTTCACTAAAATGGCATTGTTTATTCTATCTCAAGGCATCCCTACCACCAGTTTCCTGGTTGATCTGTTCCTAAAACATGTTTTTCGTTTCTTTGGGTTGCCATCGTGGTGATTATAGATAGAGGGTCGCAGTTTGCATCCCGTTTCAGGAAGGCATTGACATCGGCCCTTCTGATGGACGAACGCCTGTCCAGTTCTTATCACCCTCAGACAGATGGCCAAACGGAACGGGTTTACGGGACTATGGAGCAGTTCCTAAGGTGTGTGTCTTTACAATACCAATCCTCTTGGCTTTTGGTACTACCCACAGCCGAGTTTGCGTATAACAACTCTGTTCACTCTTCGACTGGCACCTCACCGTTCTACGCCTTGTACGGGCAACATCCTAGGTCCATACCACTGGATTTGGAACTGCCCAGGGTTGTCCCTGGGGCTGCTGACAAACTAACAGCAATTGCGAAACTGCATGCCAGAATCAAGAAAAACCTGGAAAAGGCACAGACACGATCCAAATATTATGCAGACAAACATAGAAGCGAGGCTCCACTCTACAAGACTGTCTGGCTATCCAACTAAAACATTAAGATACCGGGGAAACGTAAGCTCCTACCACGATTTGTAGGGCCCTTTAAAATTACCAAAGTGCTTAATCCCGTGGTGGTTCATTTGGATCTACCCGCACGTTAGAGAGTGCACCCAGTGTTTCATGTCTCCCTGCTTAAACCTGTTGTAGCTGGAACCCGGTTGCATGTCCGTCCTCTGGCGGTTTCTGTGAAGGGCTCCAACGGGTACAAAGTGCAGGCAATCCTGGATATGAAAATGCGTGCAGGCGTTCCCCACTATCTTGTTGACTGGAAGGGGTATGGCCCTGAAGACCGCTCCTGGGAGCCTTTGGCTAACATCCATGCGCCCTTGTTGTTGCGCTGTTTCCACGCTTCCAGGGGGGTGGAGTGCCCTTTGTGGGATGGCACTGTCACACCTATCAATCCAGTCATCCAGAGAAACCCCACTCAGCTTGCCTCCAGACAGGGGGCTGTCCCTACTCACACAGCCCAGAGAACAGCCAGGCCTTTCTATACCCGTTGGAGGCTGTTTTGCAAACTTCCTGGCCAGCATGCACGTTAAGCCCCAAACGTTGCATACTGTAATACAGTGCATATTACTTGTTAATTACTTACTTCCTATGAATGAATCTCTCCATCTCTTATGCACGTCACAGATTCACTCACTGTCAGTGTCACGTCACGTGACTTTCCTGATTCCGGTCACGTGATAGCATTACGCGTTTACGCAAGTATCACATGTCTGGTATTTAACGCACTGCATTCTGTGACACAGTGCTTCTGATTGTATTGTGGTATTCCCACGTTCCGGAGCTCAGAGTTTTCTTTTATTGAATTCAAAACCCAGTGCTTCTTCGCGTTGGTTATTTTCTTTCACATCAACTGTTCTCGCCTAGTTCGGAGCAGCCGGACTTAACCCTGCTTCCCACGGCGGTGCTCCTTTCATCGTCGAGCTGTTCCTTGTCTCCCGGAGCAGCTGAAGTCCCGCAGCGGTGCTCCTTTAATCGTCAAGCTGTTCCTTGTCTCCTGGAGCAGCTGAAGTCCAGCGGCGGTGTTCCTTGCATCATCAAGCTGTTCCTTTGTCTCCGCTAGTTCACAGTCAACTCCCTCTCCAGTCTCTGCGTCTACTCGTGATGCCTCGAACTTCCTTTACGCTGCCGTAAGTGTTCCCTGTGCCATCAGCTGAGCCATTCACTCTGTATTCCTCAAGGGCAAGGCGATTCTGGTACTTATAACGCTCAGATATACATTTGTTTCTGAATCCAAAAATACCAACTCATTCGTCCCTACTAAGGATATCTCCCAAGATTGTTTCTGGACATTTCTGACTCGTGAATTCGACAAGGGTATTTCATCTGGCCTTCACCCGGACATCATTTATCACCTCTACTTCCTTGGTCCACAACGCAGGAATAAGTGCACTGGACTTTATGGACGCTGCCCTGCGTGCTCCAACCCGTACCTAGTGTGGCCCTCGTTCTGTTCGGGTAGTTTCCCTACTAACTACCTTTCCCTGTTGTTTCTAGTGCCTCCCTTGGATTTGACAAGCAACTGTCCTGTGGAACAGGTTAGTGTCCTAAGAATAAGACTAATAGTGGTGTTTTACCTTCTGAGCCTGTTCCTAAAACCTTCCTATTCTTCTTTTCTCCAGTTTGGTGGTTATCCTATACAATGCCCTTTCCACTAATTACTCCCTTTGGCTGTGACTTGTGCTACTCAGAGAGGGACATTAGTTGGAAGGTCTGACTTTGATAGACTTTGTTCTACCCTGGGTCAGCGTCAGCGACTCCTCGTGTATCCTTTTGAGTACTATGTGTATCCTTTCACTGGTGTGCTAGTAGCGTCACTGATTTCAACATCTCTTCCTTCTGTTGTATTCATTCATTTTCGGGAACTCTTCAATATAGAGATCACTTTGAGGAATCACTAGTGCTGGGACATGTGCATTCATTATGGAACACACTCATCCCCAATCCTTAGACAACTGCATGTAGGTTCTAGATCCACAAGCCCAATATCAATCCATTAGAATTGCAGTTCCTCCATTCATTACCGATACTTCAATTATTTCTCTACATCCTTTTTTTCCAACATAAACTTTGCCATCATTCTTGAAGCAGGTTGTTGCATTCTTTATTTGCAATGTATGCACTGGTACTGCTTTGTTCTCAACCCAGGTTAGTAGTCTTACATGCGTGGCCCATGATTCTAGGCATTCATCATTCACCTTCTGCACCTTGCAAATTCCTGCTTTTTTCAACAAGTGTGCAGGGCATGATATTAAACCATCTTCCCATCCACTACTGTTTTCTACACCCAACTACACCAATAGCAGTGTTCATTTCCAGCATCCTGGTTCTTTTGATTTTTCAGTTATGTCAGAACAATTCATTCTCTTCATATCCTCAACTTGTATCTTCTATCCAAATTGGGATGGATGCGTACATTTCTTGTTTGTCCATCCTAATCCACTCTCCATCCTTTTTGTCTTTACATATATAACTTCATAGGGGAAAGGTGTGTGTTGATCGCCATCCTAGAGTTGCCCACTTCCCTTCAAATTGGCCTCTTGCAGTGCAGGCTGCAATGACTGAGAAATTTTGTATCATGTGGAGACATTTCTCTTGCAATAAATGCCCTTACCTCATTCATGGCATACGGTATTAAAGAACAGACATAGCAGTTTTCTTCTGACGTTCTCTCTCCCACCTCTTTCCTGTGCTGATACCATAAAATAGTTGCCAAATTAGCCTATTTATCTCAAAAGGAATTAATACTTTCATTATCTTCTCAAGCATCTCTTTTCATTCGGGAAAAGGGTTTTTTAACATCAGAAAGTAATGGGGTTCTTGGTCTCTTAACCTGGAAAATGGGAATAATGGAACTGGTGGGCATGTCTTATTTCCTACTTTCTCTCTGCTTATAATATTTGTAAGTGCATATGTTATAAGGAGAATGGTCAAAATCAGAAGACCACCAAAAATGCCCAAAATAATTCTGCATTTAGTAAATTTTTTCCTTGTAGCTACAGCTCTCACCGCTTGAAACATTTCCATTGTCACCACTTTATTTTTACTTTATGTCCGTTTTTATCAATTTAACTGAAAGTTATACATTTATAACAAGAACTGTAAAATGATTGCCAAAACAATTCTTAAAACAATTAATGCATTTTTTCAGATCCTGTAAAAGGTCACTATATTCATATTTTTCCTTATTAACGCTGGGTAACACTGAAGTATACACGAGAAAACAGCAAGTAGAAATGTATACACAATTGGCAACATAAAAACTCAAATATTGGGTTCCCTCTTTGATTATTCCGTACCTTTTTCTTACTCCAGTTCTTAGAGAAGATATGTCAATATTATTGCAGTCAAATTAGTCAATAAGTCACTTCTAATCTAAAAGAGCTTTGTTTCCTTTGTCCAAGTCTTTGGTCATTGATCTTGTTGTCATCCTTTGCTGTCCTTCTCTTGCTTCGTTGTGAGGACTTGTTTCACTGTAAATGCTTGCTTCACTGTGGACACTTGCTTCAGTGGAAATTCTTGATTCACTGTGGACACTTGCTTCACTGGAAACAGGTGCAGGAGAGGTCAATGTTGATTCACTTTTAGACACTTTGATATCATTGAGTTGGATCCTGGCCCTTCTTCCTTTTAGGCACCTCGAATGGGCCTTCAAATCGAGTGGTACTCCTGGTGCGTACACATTTGCATACTAACACTTGGTCCCCTAGATATACTGGCAGTGCCATTATTGAGTTTCCCAAATTGCTAGGCAAATTGTCCTCTTTGTTTACAGTTGACCCCTCCTTTTCATGCTTGATCTGTTAAGAAAAAAAAGAAACACTTTGAGTCATCATTTTCGAATAATCATGCATTTCATCACCTGGTTCCCTTGCTACACTTTGGGTGTCTGTACTTGCCCTTGTCAGGGGGGTGAGAGGAGTCCTCATTCAGCATCCAGTCACCAACTCATGGGGCGCTAAGTGATCTGAACCATGTTGATTCCTCAGTGCATATAATGCAAGAGGTACGCAATGTAGCCATCCTTTCATTAGTATTAACTTTAGGTTTGCAATACTTTCCTTCAAATGTGCATTTAATCACTCACATATGCTGTTAGTTTGCGGGTAATAGGCAGAAGCAAACTCATGCTTAATGCCTAATAGTGAGACTGTATTTACAAAGAGTTCATTTGCAAAATGTGGTCCATGGTCGGATGCCAAAAGTTTGCACACACCCTATCTTGGAAATACCTTTGGAATAAAAAAATGTGTAGCACATGCAGCATCATGATGCGTGCACAACCTGCCTCAATCCATCTGGAAAAGGGACAAACTACAACCATCATGTATCGATAGCCATTACATGTTTGCAATGTATTCACATAGTCTATGTGCAAATGTTGGAAGGGGCCATTAGGTCTGAGGATTACTCCTCTCACAGTTCGCAGGGTATGCCGTGCTGTACATTTTTGGGACAAAATACAATTTACAATGAATTGTGCCACATACTCATTAAGGATCGGTACGAACCAGTCTTCTGCTAAAGGAGCAGCTAGACTCTCTTGAGTCACATGTGCACGATAGCGCAGCTGCTCCAATGCTACTCTCAATAATGCTAGTGGCATGACTGGCTTACCTGTACTATCCTGCCTCCAAATTGACTCAGTGGGGGGATAAAGAACACCCCTGCTTTTTCCATAACTCCTTTCTTCCTGAGATGCTCCTCCTTGTATCTGAATTAACTGTACAATGGACATCATATTAAATCCTTCTTTAACCATCATGCATCACCCTTTCACGTTCTTTGCATTTTTCAACTCATCTTCATACACAGTTGAATAATACGCAGCACTTTTGGCATCTATGTCTGCAGCTTTGTTTCCACGAGAGATTAACTCTGTTCTTTTTGAATGCGCTGTGCATTTCACTATGGCTATGATTGCTAGAAAGCTTAAGGCTTCAATGAGTTTATCTAATAACCTTGCATGTTGCACTGGAGTGCTGTCTGCGTGGAGGAAGCACCTCCTCTTCCAACGTGTTAGGCCTGCGTGTACTGGTGATGTCACATAGGTGGAGTCAGAGTACACCGTCACTTCCTCACCCTCAAAGCTTTGCAGTGCATCAATTGTTACATCCTGCTACCGACGATGGTCACTGTGGCATCCCAGCAGATATTGTAATTCGCTGCTATTTGCTTCCCCTAAGATGGCGGTGGAATCCTCCTGTTGTTCTGTAACAGGAGGTGCAGTCTTTCCACATACATTCCCGATGCAGGAAAGATGTCACGTGACAGCATATAGCAGTTGCGTAGCAGCAACTCAATGCATCGCTACTCCTCAGATAGACGCTCCGTAAGTTTACGATTCCTAGGGAAATTCTCCTTCTGTTGAACCTCTTCTTTCTTGATTTAGAACGGATGAACTTAGTGTTCATCCGTTCTCTAAACTAAACATCATCGCTCTCTAAACTTCACCCTGAATCTAATAACGGACCTTTCGCTAACTTCCGCTCCTACTCAATCCGAGAGTCGCCCCTCGCCGATCTCGGATGAGTCTCTCCCCGGCAGTCACAGAAACACTGCTTCCCTAAACCGCTCGCATTCTCTAGGTGAGAATTTATTAGTTCATTACTTTGGTTGCCTGAACTCTGTTTCCCGTATTAATCTGTCTTACTTTCCGGCAGTATGTCGGTCTGTCCAGTCGCCAGCCCGCTGTTCAGGCAGATCATTTACGTACCTCAACCCCTTTCAAGTCTCTCCAGTAGGTGAAATTTTGACTTTTCCTTTTCTTGAATCTGACCCCATATCGGACCTTATCGTCCTCTTCTTACCAGAGTCCTTTCTCTACCATACAGACACAGGACTTCCTTGTGTTCCTAGAGCCTGCTCATACTCAAACTAATGCTGAACCCTTCTGCATCCTTTAAGGTATGGGGTTCCTAACGTAGACTCTTACTTTCTATCTGTCTAGCTTTCAATTGTTTAACCTTTTCTTTCTTATCACTTACCTTTTAGTGGGTGATGCAGTCCATCAACAATCCTCCAATTCATCTGGAAGATAGTGTTCGACTTCATATCGATTTTGACTCCAAGATCTGAAGATCATCCTACCTCCGAAGCTCTATTCCCGTTCCACTGCAGGGTTTTCTGCCCCAGAGGGGTTCCCTGGGTGTACTCCCCCCTTTTCTTCTGTTTTCTAAGGAAGGAGAGTGGTAGCATTTTCAGGGGAACTCTCACTGTCCTTATTTTCAAGGTCATCAAAGCAGGTTAGTCAGTGTCAGCCTTTCTTTTGGTTTCACTATCTATGTAAAGTTTACGAATTACAGAAACCTAATATCAATAAGAACAGCTAATTCTGCTGCCTAAGTTGAATAGGTTGACCGTAATCGTCTGCTCACTAGTTCTTCAAAGGTGCTCTCTCGGGTCACCCTTAATACTGCCGATCCAGAATGTCTCACCCCAGTTTGTTAGTCAATCATGGATGAACGATCAATGAAAACCACTGCCCCTCTTCCCAGTGCCTTTTCTCTAACATGGAAAATATCATTATAACATTCAGTGTAAGTGACACAGTCATGCACATCATCATCTTCTCCCACTGGGTTAGCTTTAAATGTTGCTGGATTCACTGGACTACACCGTACAAATGTAATCACTGTGTTTGAGATAATAACTTCATACCTCAATGCTCTTTGAGTGGTTAACGTACTCTTGGGGTTCTCAAAAATTGCAAATAATGCATGCTCTGCAAATAGAGAGATGGAATATCCCATAGTTATACTTGACGCCTTTTCTATGGCGAATGCAGCCGCCGCCAAATACTGCTCACAAGGATAGTGTCCTTTTCATAACTGGATCTAAGATCCCACTGTAAAAGGCTAATGGTTTGTGACCATGTCCCAACGGCGTCTTCTGTGTAAGGTAAGTAATTTGAAATCCCTAATAGAGGAGCTGTGCTAATCACATTGTTTTATTAATTAAATCCTTCAATCATGTCATCTGTCCACACCAATTTAGTTTTAGCTACCTATGCTTTCTTAAGCACGTTTAAAAGTGGCCGAATATATGTACTGTAATCAAAAACCCAATCCCTGCAGTAAATGCATACACCTAAACGTTGCTGCATTTGTCTCACTGTGTTTGGCTGCACGGTTTTTATAATAGCATCTGCTCTGTCAGGTGTCACTCTTTTCCCCTCATGCAATGTTAACTGTCCTATGTATAATACTTCCTCTTGACAATACTGTAATTTTGTCTACTTTGTACCCTTTCTCTGCAAGTATCGTCATAGGTATGACATATTCTTCTCTACATCTCTCTCTGTCTCACTACACACTAAAATGTCAGCTACCTATTGAATAAGGGCACTTCCAAGGTCAACATTTCGAAGTCAAGGAATCTGTTAAAGATGGAAGCAGACTCACAATACCCTTGAGGTAATCTAGTGTGTTTTATGCAAATTGTTCTTTATATGAAAATGAAGTCAAATCCTGTGAGTCTTTTTGTAAAGGAATTGAGAAAAACAGATTTTTTCAAATCGACAACAGTAAAATATCTTGCTGTTGACAGGATACTTCATAATATTGTTGCAGGGTTCGGAACTGAATGAAAATCTGCTTCGACTATATGGCTTAGAGGGCAAAGGTCATGGATGAATCTCAACAAACCCCCTTTGATTTCTTAAAAGGGTAAATGCCCATATTGCACCGCAAATCTGATGGTACTAGAATACCTTGTTTCAGTAATGCGGATATGGTTTTGAATATCCCCTCATCCGTTTCTTTGGACATTGGATACTGTTTTGCATGTGGCAAAGTAGCTCCTAGTTTAAGCTTAATTTTCACTGCTCCTACTCCTTTCATAGGCCTACGTCATATGGACTTGTGGTTCATAAGATACCTGCCACTTTTTCCATGTCTTCCTGAAAAATGGTGGCTTCATTTTTACCAAGTAAATTTAAATTTAAATTTAAATTTGTGTTTAGTAATACAACTTTTACAAATTTCAAATAATACATTCCATCAAACTTAATATATAACAACAATAAACAATAAAATAAAATAGAAACAATACAACACTAAACATAATTACAAGTGCGAGTACAAATGCAACAATGAGTATATTCACATATGCACATCCGGTTGAAACATCATTGTACATTGGGCTCATATAATCACTAAAACCCTTCACGTCAACACCAATCTATCTGCAGTACTGTGATTCGTTAAAGTTCTCTCAAACCCACTCAAGCATAATTCATAGAATTCATAGAATTCATAGATTAATCTTAATATTAGAAATAAATGAAATAAAACTGTAAAACTAGTAACACCAGCTTACATAGTAAAATTCCCCACGTTCAGGACCAAGCCTATTTACATGCCCCCTTTCCAAAAAATATAGCTCCTAAGCTATGCCTTGCACTCCCTGAGGTTTTAGACTAATTAGTATTTTCTCTATCATTATCCATAGTCTAAACAATGCGAGATGTGTCCGTCTATTTTCTGGATTTAAACTGTATGTCCAAAAATATTCGGTATAAATAAACTCATTGTTATATACACAACACCCAAAAATCTCTGTAATTACTGGTCTTAGTACCTGGCATTCCGTAAAGAGGTGTCTGGCAGATTCTAGCATAATATCACTTTTGCAAATCTCGCATGTCCTCTCGTTATATGGAATATTGTAACAAGGACCTTCATTCAACAGTGTAGGTAACTGGTTAGTCCTAAACTTAAATAAGAACATTCTAAGTGCCGGTCTCGGACAGCACTTGATATATCTTTGGGCCTTAAGATATTTGTGAATAACATTTGTCACTTCAATGTGTGATGATCGTAAACTATTCAAGTGATCATAGTTACTAGTCTAATTCTACTGGCAAAGTTTCTTTTTAAATATCCTCTTTACCACGTCCACGTCAAAATCGGGACTCAAAGTAATTTTATCTAGGTAGTTTTTAATCCAGCTATCGAAATCCCTACTCATAACTTTCAAAATATCATTGGATGTTGTTGCCAAAAGTGATAGCAATTTACATTGTGGAAAGGTGCACTTTTAAAGATAAAGAGCACCCTGCCTCACAATTGATTGTCCCTTGAGTGATAACTGGCCAAGCTCTAATCTAATATATTTTATAGGCACAAGCCGAGGTAGGCCAAGAACCGTCTTCCAAAAATAAGCCTCCACTCGATCAAGCCAGTGCATATCACTCATTGCCAGGGCATCCAGGCCTTAGAGTATCATAGGGCAATAACTCCGGTTGTACAATACCAGGATACATTCTAACGAGTATCCAGCAGTCTGGGATGCAAATTTACGTATTAGATTTGCTAATTGATTTGCGTTAAGTCTTTTTTTTCCTTAATATAAACATAGACTCTTGATAGGCTCATCTCATGTCCCAAATAAGGATATTTATCGACCCTCTCGATTACTACTAAACTCGTAGCTAAGACATGACATGTAATTAATTCAGCGCCAACAATTTTTTTAAATTAAACTTTTAGTTTTAATTCAAACTTTTAGTTTTACAGTCTTTCACTTCATCACATCACATCTTTATCTACTTATTGCAACACTAGCTCCTCACTAGAGCCGACTATTGATGCCCAAACAACAGTAGGCCTGGCTACATGAGTGACACTCTGCCAGCCTTCAAAATTAAATCCATATAATTAATTACGGCGCAGGTCAATTTAATGTTTTGACATACCAACAGCTGAGACCACCATTCAACCATATTCCCATTCTGAGGAGCAAGGTTAAACAGCAAATTAGTTATTTGAGTGGTGAAACCTTGGCATTCAATAATCAAATGTCTCAAAGATTCAACTACCGATTGGCAGAATCGACATCTATTATCTTGAGTTGCAATGTCACGTTTTAAGAAGAGCATCTCCTTGGTCAGGTATAAATTTAGCCGAAGCCTCAGAAACTGGTTCCGGTGATACCGAGACGTGAATTTGTCTAAGTATTTTGGTCGTTGATTGATGCCAAGAGGAACAACACCAGTACTGATGGCGGATTTCAAAGATGATCTTTTCTCGATTGTCCGGATCCAGTCTAGATGTTTTAATTTTCTTTTTACAGCGCCAGGGTTGGACAAGACAGTGTCCAACCTAATATTGGCATCGCGTACTATTGTTTCAACTTTGTTCATCAATACGGACAGTAGCCCTGGACAATAGTTCTTAGTATTTGGAGCTAAGATCTGGTAGGGGAGTGCGGATGGAATCAAATGCATTATGCTAAATGCTGTTACAGATTTCCAGATCACTTCAAACAAGATGGATTCTAAGCCAAGTTCAAAGCAGATTGGCACTATTGATACATTGCAGGGAAGTTTCAAGATTTTCCGCCAGAACTGGCCCTCCAAGTAGTCCCAGAAGTCATGACTTACATTGAAACCAGCCTCGGCACCAAAGGTAATCATTGCGATAACTTTTTGTGTGTAAAACAGCAGGACTAGTTTTAAAGAAAATTTGCCATAAATTCTGTGCAGCTTTGCTCCTTGCAGTGATAGAGTGTTCATACGAGTTTTCAAGTCCGGGGTCTAGTCCCATTCGCGAATGGAACTGTTGAATAGTATACCTAGGTAACAAATGCACTGTACCTTTCCAAGAACTTTGTTGGCTATGTGCCATTTACAATTCAAGCCTTTTTTGACAAATTTCGATCCCAGGGTCAGGACTTTAGATTTAGTAACGTTGATGGTAAAGTCATTCAATAGCAAATATTCATGGAGCTCAGTCAAAAGATTCTGCAAGCCAATCTGTGTTGAATCTATGAGGGCCAGATTGTCGGCGTATATCATCCAACTGATTTGATTGCTATTGATACGCGGAGGAAAAGGATGTGTACTCTGTAAGAATAAGGGGAGATCAGATATGTATAGTTAGAAAATCAGGGTGGCCAGCGGGCAGCCCTGCTTGACTCCCCTATGTGTGACAATCTGATCAGTCAGCTCTCCGACTGCGTTCAATCTGACTTTTATTGATGTCTTAGAATGAAGCGTAATGATTGGCTGCAACAACTCCTGTGGACAGTTCCAATTTTCTAGCTTTTTCCACAGTTTTTCTCTATTGATATAATCAAAGGATTGTCGAAGGTCTACGAAGCCGAGGAACAGTATTTTGCCTTCTTTTACACAGTCCAACTTTAAAAAGTTTAATAGGATTAGATTGAGTTCAGTTCCTACTCCTTTCGTGAAAGCTGTTAGTCGACTATCTACAATGTCGTGGGCAACAGCCCAGGCAGCTAGTTTTTTTTGGTAGAAAAACAGCAAAGATTTTTCCGATAACATCAAGTAAGGAAATCGGGCGATAGTTGGATGGGTCGTCCCAACTGCCTTTTTTATAAATCGGAATAACGACAGCTGTTTGCCACAAAGATGGTATTTCTTTTGTGGATGGTATTTCCGCAAAAAGGACTTCCATAAAGAGTGCCCACTGGACCTTGTTTGCTTTTAGCATGATGGTAGCGAGGCCGTCTGGGCCGGCGGCCCTTGAGTTTCTTAGTTTGGAGATTGCCGCTTCGATATCTTCATGTGTTCCAGCAACATTCCATGGATTTTCAGTTGCATTCATGGGGCTGAAAGAGTGCAACTTTGAGCTTTTAAACACCAGGGAGAATTGTCTTATCCAAGCCTCAGCACTTACTCCACTGCACATCATGGTGTTTTGATTTAACGAACCTTTGTTTATAATTGCCCACATTTCTCTTTTGTGATGTTTCAGGATCACTTCAGCTCTTCCTTGGTCTCGTCTTTGATTGAAGTCTTTAACCAATTTCAATATTGTTGACGTATTTTTTTAATGGCATCGAGATTGGATGATGTAGATGACTTTTTGAGAATGTTGATGTCGGAATTCAGTTTCTTCTAAGCCTCATTCACTTTTAAACTAAAAGGGTGTATATTCTCAAAATAGCCTGTTTTAAACCCACTTTCCCCCGACTTGAATTGTGAAAGCAGAGGAGCATAATTGGTTTGAGGTCTATTTATTATTTCAAGCGTTGAAAACTGCTGTGTCAGAGCTTCAATCTCATTGTTGTTGATATTTATTTTTAATCTGTTTAACCCTTGATTGATCGTTAGATTAGGGGCCTAGCGGGCATGTATAACATCAGAAGCAGCTATCCAAGATAATTTAACAGCATCATGGTCACTGTGGAGCATTCTTAATATACTCCGTGGATCAATTTTATCAGTTAGGTTTTTCGACACCCAAAAGTAGTCCAGGGTTTTGTGGCTGTTGTTTCTATGTAGGGGCGGTTGGAATGTCACCTCTTGTAAGACCATTTAGCATCTCACAATTTCTCATCGCCAGATGCTTTGCCCATTTTTTCCCTTGCTCTGATCTTCTAGAGTTGAATGGCGAGGAGGTTGGAATGGCTGGCTCGTTTAATTCGACCCAAGTGTAGGTCAAATCACCACAGGTGATGATATTCGGATCTATATGATCAAGCATACAGTTATCTATCATTGTGGTGGCTGATGATATAACGGTTGTAGCAGAAATCATCACCGGGTTCCAGTAAACATTTATAATTAATAAGATGTCAGATGGTCCAACAGTAGGATTAATTCCTTCTAACCAGGTGCCTTGGACAAATAGGTTTGGATTCTCTGTTTTAGGATTTTCAAGTGACAGTTGAATTTTATCATTGAGACTCGTCCTGAGAAGGGATGGCCCATTTTATTTTTCTTGGCAGCATGTAACAGCACAGTAAAACCATTGGAGATTGGTGTTGATTGCAACCAAGTTTCTTGCAAGCAGATTACAAAGTAATCATCTTTCTTTAACCCTGAATTTTGAAAAAAATGTCAAAATCTATACGTGTTCCAGGAAATGAGGCAGCTGCAGACTTCCTGTTTTCCTTTGCACCACTACCATTGATTTGCTTGGAAACCTCTAGAGTACCTTGGACTTAACTACACCCGGTTTCCATCATGTGTGTCTGCATTCTCAGGCTTATTCCTCAGAATTAGGTCTTTTATATGATCTCTTCTCCACTCATTAGCAGTCTTAAAGGATCTTGAGTTCAGAGTATTACTGCTGATTCTTCTGTTTGAGTCTGTGAAGGGAGAAATTTCAAATCCAAAGTGCAGGAGCTACTTATTAGCGTCTCAGAGAATTTTTTCTATCAACTTCGAGTTGACATGCAGAATGACACAATCCGAGTGATCTTCTGCAGCATATTCGACAATTGCTATGTCATCAGACATGATGGTACGCAGAGATGGAATACTGTGTAGCAATTTCATGGTGTTTCACCTGTTTAAATGTGCCTCATTCTTCACATTTAGAATATTTTTCAATTGTAGCTTCCACTGACTACAGTTGTGTTCTGTTCTGTGCCAACAGGTTTTTTTCCACTGGCTTGGTTCTTTGTTTATGAACTTGGACAGACGTTTGTTTTGTAAGGCCATTTGAGTAGGTGATGGGAGATTTCTAATGAATCTTTTTGAGGTGTTAGTTCATGCTTTGGCACTTGTTTGCACTTTCTCTTTTGTAAGTATGGCATCATTGTTATTTCGACTCACAGATTGTGAAGACTTTGTATTCAGAGGCAATTGCTTCGCTGGGCTGGCAAAAATTCTGAACATAGGTTTCACCGATGTACTGTCATTTAAGATTCGGCATCCATGGCCTGAGACTTGGCCTGAATCCTGTTCTTGGACAGGTTGGACAGCCCCCAGATTTGAGATCTGAAAGGAGCTCAAGGTAATTTGGGAGCTTGTCTGACTGGCAGTTCCGAAGAGGGGACAGCCTTTGGCACATCCAATAACTGAGCCGGAGTGTTCTCTTTGGTGTGAATTTCATTTATAGATGGCAGTACAGAGTAGACAGCTGACACATTGCTCACTTTATTCGCCGTCAGAATTTTGAGTGCACTAGTCGTCAAATCAGACATCGTCTTTTCTTGCGGCGGCTGACGCGGACAGCCAGATGTTTTTTTTTTAATCCCAAGCACAGTACGGACCAACCAAGTCAGAACCTGCGCGTTGACAAGGGCATAGTGGAGCTTCTGGAGGAAGGTGGACATGGCTATGATGTAGCCATTTTACACAGTCCAATACAGCAGTCATGAGGTCAGATTTGTCAGACAACTCATTTCGAGCTAGGTCGGGTACCCGCATCTGCCATTTTAAGGAGGAGTCAGCTCCTTTGTCTAATCTATGCTGCACTTGCATTGAAAAGTTCACCAGATTTGTAAGTTTAATATCTAAGGCTATCAACACATTTCCTTGATATTTCAATGTGTAGTTTAGACACTCATAGAGTTTTACAATGGGCTTTAGTGCAGTTGTTGTAGCCGGCAGCACGTTGTTATGTATTTGGATGCCTGCGGCAACAGATAAATTGCTTTTGTTTGAAAATTCTAAGTCGACTTCTGGTAGTTTGGAAATTCGGAGGAGAGCATTTAGTATGTTTGTCCATCAGGGCACATGCTGATGGCGGATCAGAGCCACGTGACGTGCTTGGCTTCTGCGTCATAGGCTGTTTTGGCATAAACTCTACTTTATCCTTAGGAGCACTCGCAAGTGCATTGAAATGGCACATGACCTGTGGTGTGCTAGTCAAATCTTTACATGCACAACTTACATCCAGCAATTTGGAGTTTTGCAATGTTTAGCTACATGATTTTGCACCTGACACAATTTGTTGGTGTGGTTCGTGGCTTTAAAAACTGCTCTCATTGAGTCTTTCTCGCAGATGTAGTAAGTCATTTTTTAAACGTTCTGTGGGGCATGCCTCACGCGCTGCAGGATAAAAGCCTAAGATGTGATCGTGTATCAGGGCTGTGTGTGTAAATAGGTCCCTTTGAAATGACACTCTATCCATGGTTTTATCAAAAGGCAATCTATTTTGTGGAGTAGATGATGGCTGAAAGTCTTGATCGTATCACAAACAGCATGGCTTTCAATTTGAGAGAGCTCCAGTACAATCGTTAAATCGTGTGTAATTTGTTCTTGTAATGATGGCCTCATGAGCGATGGCGCATTCCCTCGCTCTGGCTCAGTGCGAAGTGGAAACATATGAGATAAATGATGGCATGTTTTTAAAGTCCCTGCCACCGAGTTTGTCATTGCAAGAAATACGGACCCACCATTTGACTGGGGCCCACTGACTCTTGATCATGGGATGGATGTGTAAATAAACTTTGACTCTCAATACCAAGTTTGATGGCAACATGTACTGTTGTAGTTGTCGGTTCCATTAGCTCTACATCGGTAATGTCAAAGCGAGAGGGCAGCAGTTCAGTAAAACTAGCCAAGACTTCTGTATCCAGATTCATCCACATGACCAGGAGTGGGGGAATACATTTCAACCAGGGTAGGGGATTTTATCTGTAGTGGTGGCTTCGAAAAGAGCATAATATTTTCTTATTTTTTTTTTTTTATGTGCTTGCACAGAACCTTGTTTGTTTGTGCTCTTTATCTCAGTTTCTGTTTCCTTTTCTTCGTTACATTTTTACAGGATTCTCTTCAACGATTCTTGCACAGTGTAAAACAACACAGCTTTGCCAATGGCGGTCAAAGAAATGCCATTTGCATGGAGCCAGTGTAAATTTCGCTGTCAAAGTCGGTGGAGAACATCCCAGCAGTGCACATAAACTGACACATGCTTCTGTTTATAAGACACCTTCCGACCTCTGGCTGGAGACAAATTACACCAGCATGGTCCCATGCTCCTCTTGGTGGTATGCTTGAGAAAACCACCTTGGCAGTGGTAAAAATCTGCATCACTGCTTAAATCACCTTATTTAGGTGACAGAGCAAACGTCCACACGACATGGTCCCCAAATGTTGACCTCCAAAATGCACCATGAAAACACCAACTGTACCGACAGAGGCCACACATCTGCAAAGGTCAACCATACTGCCGAAACTGCACTCATAGACAGTGCTCCAGAAAGCCTCCACTCCTTCCAACTCAAAATTAACAGCAATGCCTCTTTGCACGGCATACCTGTGCAGATCTTGCACAAAGGTATCACCCACAATCAGCGCTCTGCGTCTCTCCATCTCTGCGTACCTCACTACAGAGTATTGGGAAAACATAGTACTGCCCCTTCCTGTGATGCAAACCCTCGAAACCTGATTGGATAATCCCCACAGTTCCATTTCCATGCCCACCATGCTGAGAAGGGCAGAATGTAGCACATGCATTTTCCCAGTTGCAGCGAGAGCCGTGCCCCTGTCAAGCAGGCACAGTCCTTCTTCCCTTTTCACTATTGTTTTAGATGCTATCAAACAGTCACACAGGCATGCAGCAATCACAGTCAAGACCTCTGCATCGAACACTATCATTTCTGTACAGCACTCCATATGTACCGTTACACACTCAGAGTACACATCTCGTGTGATTTCAAAACACCTCCAGTTAAAAGTTTTCCAAAAGTATCCACGCCTTCAGCCTCCAGTTTCACTCAGAGCGGCACCCATCACCACTAAGTACAGGTAGCAATATTTGTTTTCCTCCCAGCTCTCCAGTAAGTGCAAAGAACCAATACTTCAAAGTGCAGCAGTCAGTAATCTGCGCAATGCACACTGCCCAAGCACATAAAATATCCAGTTCAACCCTATCCACTTTTGTACACACAGTATTTCAACACAGCACTCAGTGGACACACTGCAGCAGTGTTCACGCCATAAGCTCCAGCCATGGACTGAAACTGTAGGATGTGTTAACAATCACCACACCCATGGAACCAATAATGTATGCAATGCTCACAAAGCATACACAGAGTGCAACAATGGCAAACCTACTTGCAAGCAGGCCACATAGTTGTCAGTGAAGGGGCTCCAGCCATGCATCAAAGACTCTAGGGCCTCACCACACAAAACACACCATAGTACACCCCATATTTAAATGCTCATGTCATGTGCAATGCACTCCCGACCTGCAATTGAGCCTGCAAAATTTCCCCCCGGCCACATGTTTGCATGCATGGCTGCATGACATTGCGTTGGGTGTGATGAACGATAAGTGGGTGGCTGTGTACACTGTCCATATTTGAAATGTGTGATGCTGAGGACTTCCTTTCATGGTGCAATACCTTAAAGTACTTCCTAAAGCAAGGGTCTTATAAGGGGCACACCATAGCAAACGCAAATGCTTCCATGTGACTCCCTAATGTGCAACACGTGCAGTGACCTACACCATATGGTAATGTACGCATAGCACCTCACTTTGGGTGTTCTAGCAAGTCTAAAATGTCCTCCATAACCATTCTTTAAAGGTCACCACCATTGGAGAGATGCAGAGTTAAACCTGCATGGCTTCATTATGTTGTGGTGGCTATCGTCAAGGATTAGGCTCTTGGTTGCATGGCCTATGGCCTACGGCCTTTGGCCATGCACCCAAGAGTGTAGGCCTTGCCGACACCCACCACAACATAACAGAGCCATGATTGCGAACATGTGGCCACGTAAACGTACCATAGGAAGGGTGTTATAAAAGGTAAACCATAGCAAACGCAAATTGTCACATGTGGCTCCCTAATATGCAACACGTGCAATAACCTACACCATATGGTAATGTGCACATATAAGCTCACTTCTGCTGTTCTACGACATCTAAAATGTCCTCCACAACCATTCTTTGAAGGTCACCACCCTCAGAGAGATGCAGAGTGAAAACTGCATGGCTGCATTATGTTGTGGTGGCTGTGGTGAAGGCCTAGGCTCTTGAGTGTATGGCCTATGGCCTATGGTCTTTTGCCATGCACCCAACAGTGTAGGCTTTTCCAACACCCAGCACAACATAACAGAGCCATGCAGGTGAACATGTGGTCAAGTACCACAATCCACAAACGTACCATAGGCAGTGGCACTTCTACCCAACCCCTGCACCATAATACAGTGATGCATACACACATGTAACAGTTAGCAGAATCCACAAACATACAACAGGGTCTGGCACCCCTACCCACTTCTATTCACATAGCATTGTATTACTGCCAACCCAACCACAAAATCTTCACAACAGTGTCCCTGCTCCCAGCACTCTATTAGGTGCACTAAACCAATACTTCATGGTGCAGTACAGTAGTCAGCACTCGGCGCAATGGACAGTACTGAAGCCGATAAAATCTGCAGTTCAACCCTATCCACTTCTATGCACACAGTACTTCAACACTGCACCCAGTGAACACACTGTAGGACAGTTCACTCCATCAGGTCCATCCATGGACTACACACTGTAGGGTGTGCTAACAATCCCCACACCCGTGGAACCAATAGTGTATGCAATGTTGACAAACCACACACATAAGGCAACAATGGGAAACCTACTTGCAACCAGGGCACATAGTTTTCGGTGCAAGGTCTCCACCCATTTTTTGAAGGGCCTACGTCCCTACTGCACGGAACACACCATAGTACACTGTATGTTAAAATGTTCATGTCATGTGCAATGCACTCCCCTTCTGCCATTGATCTGCCATCAGTCACCATGGAAAGAGGTCACTGCACCAGCTATTGTGCCGTAACACAGGCTGCCTGCATTCACCACACAAGGTAGTCGCCTGTGGAGGTACCCGAGAATTGGCACAAAACTCATGGATACTGCAGGCACACCACCATCTTCTTCCACCTAATGAGATATATCTGATGAACCACTTGTCACTCCCTCACCCTTTTCATCCCTTCTTCTCACCACCACATGGCGTAAAGTATGTTTTCCAGGCCTGTCCAGCACCACACTGTGCTCTGATACACCATGGCAGTGTTTCCCAAAAATGTTGACGCACTGCATGCTTCCCTCCAGCCAACCACCGGCCGCGTCCAATGTTCGCCGGCATGACAGCATACTGCAAGCCAATGAGACTTTTGTCCACGGAGAGAACATGGAAATTGGTCAGCAGAGCCAAATATCACTCATTTTTTTAGACAAACATTTCAGTTCTTTGAAACATAAGTACTGGTCAGATTTCCAACAAACACACAAAAGCACGCTTTCGAAACCAAGCCCCTACTCCTGCCGCAATTTGGTTAAAATCGATCCAGCCGTTTGGCCTGTAGGCATGCACAAAGTTTTTGCCCATTCAGTCTATGGGACCCCCCTATAACTATGCCCCCCCTCCATGAAACCTCTCCCAACTTTCCTTTGAGAGCGGGCCATATACTTTATTTGCAAAGTTTGGTAAGGATTGGTCTAGGGGGAGCAAAGTTATAAGCCGGCCAAAAAGTGGTCTTCCTATGGGTTTAGCAACTTAGCCATAACTACACAGCTGCTACCGCAGACCGTGTCACAAATATTCCCCTTTATGTTCGTCTTCTCTCACTACCCTAGTGTGTGTATTCTCCTCTTGTTTTATTTACCCCTCTGGGGGTTTCCAACTTACTCCTCGACCTGACTCTGCCAGTAGGAATCCTTAATGTTCTGCTATCGAACTATAGTGTGTGCCCTTTCCACTTCTCTTGAGCATGCAAATTCGAGGTATCCATATCTCTTCTTCTTAATATATTTCCCACAAATGAAGTTACTTTCTATAATTTTTATTTATATCATAAAATAATTACAATCCCTCTCCCCATATGCTTTTACCAACTATGCTGGTCTACTTACGTCTAGTCCTCAGCTCGAGTCCACTGGCAATGACTCTCCCGTAATCAGTCAGTTTGCCTTCCATCCACCGGGCACCTGCAGGGGCCGAACAGGAATTTCTTCAAAGGAGGACCTGCTGACCATATATCAGTCACGTGACTTCAGTTATAGAGAACCACTCACCGCAGGAAACTCTCTGCACATCTGTCTTATGTTGGGAGTTGTCAATTGTCCGGTAACCTGGGTCTGGGTTCTAGGTCTGAGTTCTTGGTCGATTAGACCAGAACTATCTGTTTCTGCTAGATGTAATTACCATACATTTCTACATTTCTTCGGACCCAATAACCGGATAGACCCAAAGGAGATGGTAAAATACTGCTTTAATCTCAACAAGTAAAGCAGGGAGAATATACACCCATCAATTAATGGGTGCAGTTCTCCTGTCCTTTAGAGACTTGCTCACCTATCCCAGATTGACTTTATGCCTGTTAATCATTCAATATTTGGCATCAGTAAATGTTGGTATTCCTCCTAATCTTTAGAAAATATGTGCTTGCGCATGGTCTGCTCATAGACTCCCTTTGAGCTTTTTCTTCATCTTTCAAAATAGCATCCTTGGTTTAAAGCCAATGTACTCCCCTATTTCACAAGGAAAACAGCTTTTGCATCGTCTCTCCACGTTTCTGATCCTAGGCTCGTATTTTTGAGGTAACTGGGTTGATTGACATAGGCGCTAGTCCATTTTTTTGTGAAGGTAGTTCTAAAGGTTGAATATATACCTCTCTTAAACAAGTTTCTATACATTATTTCTACCTTGTGTTTCGTTGTATTTACAGTTATTGACCAGGGGCTACTTTGTTCTTTATTATAGTCACAAATACTGCATCATGGAGTATATGTTTCTCTTCGTACTTCAATTACGTCGTTATCCTTAAATATTTTCATATTGTTTCATCATAGAGTCATAGATCTTTTGGACATCTGTTTGCTATTATTAGACTTGTTTAACGCACATTTATGTGCACATCATTTTATTCATGGCAGCTTTTTGACAACTCGGCAAAAAACATCCCTCTTGTTACGTTTCCTCCATTGTTTCATCCTTAGGGTATGTTCGGAATGGCTGCCTGAGTGCATATCATTTCCCATACAGCCGACGTGGTATGGACATAATCTTGCACATGGGTTCCCAAATATAGCTCCTCATCTATTACTCCAATAGGGTGGGGGTGCGGGGGCATTGACTAGGGAGAATGCGTCCACTGGCTCCTCTACAACCCTACTCTATCTTGTGGAGGGACATTATGCACACATCATTCAAACTGTAACCTGTGGGTGGTATGTACAAAATGACTGACCACAATAGTTGACGGAACTCCGATTGGGCACTACCTTAATTACTGACAGAGACACTCTATGGCCTGTGTAACTACTGGTTCACCATAACACCCCTCCAGAGTAAATTGACTCAACATGGCCCGCCACACCAAATATGGCGTATTTCAGAGTAATACCACCTGAGTGTACCTGTACATCCACAAGAATGTGTCATCTCACCAGCCCTAGAAGTGTAGTGGGCCATTACATCCCCACGCACACTTGTACAAAAATTGCTCTGATCCAAATCCTACACAGATGTGTCACCCATGATGTATGCCATGGAGAAATCAATAACTACAATCATCTGAGGAACCAGTGGTACTGTTGACACACATTCACCTGAAGCACATGTACAGCTACAAACACTGTTAAGCACACACTCATCTGCCCTACAGATGTTGGAGTGATGTCTGGTGTGTAAGACATGAATTAGCAGTCACAGTGCGTGAAATGAACGCAATTCTGCACAAAAGGACAAATCACCTTACATATACTGAGCATGACAGTGACCATCACTGAGATCATCAAAATCACAGAGCAACACACACCATCACTGGCAACATCACCATACCCAACACACCTGTGACACACAGAAGACATTGATAAAGCCTTGCCGATAGTAATGTCACCCATGAAAGCACACTCACATCCATGACACAATCACAACCCTGTGTGAGTCGTGGGGCCGTATACACCAAACACATCTCATGATCACAGGTGTGTACAGTGCAACATTCATGCGTACTGTAAGGCAAGTCATCATTGCTTCTACTCTATTGTTTGTAACCATGTATGTATTACTGCATCTCCTTATGTTTTTTTCCTCCATGTAACTAAGAACAACTCTCTTGTAACAAGCGCCACGATGCCCATGGGCTACTGCGCGCTCAACAAATGTGAATAAATAAATATATAAATTGTTACACATATGTAATCATAGACCTGTACAGCCAACATGCATGGCTATATGACTATTTGTGCAAAGAATGCAATGTAGGACAACCTTGACTACCACAAAGACAAACCATGATAATTCACCACCACCCTCACACCACCAGTCTGCACACAACACAAAAACATGTACCAATCCCTGCACATGCATCGACTCACAATGAATATATCTACATATGCTGATCCATACGTGCATGTTTGTGAGCCTGACACCTGCATATAGCACACATGTTGCTTGTTGGCAATGTGCAAGAGTAACCCAGAATCAAACCTGCACGGTGAGCAGATGCATGGACAAATGTTACACAGATTATTGTCAACTGAAAACAATGCTATGCTGTGTGAGAACTGATGAATCCCAAAAGGCATACCACATGAGTAGTCAGCATGCACCCATCCAAACAGCCCAGTGTGACATGCCCACCAAAACATGACAGTGAATTCTACACAGAAAGACAAAATAACCACATGAATCCAATCCAAACAAAGACACAACTGTATTGTAATGCAAACCAAACTATAACCATGAAAACATTAGGCCAAAACAAAACTGCAGGAATCCTCCGCTAAAAAAAAATGATGCCAATCCATATGGAACAAAATTGTACAGTCACTGCTGCATTCCTTTTTCTGGACAATGCCTGGCCCAAGGCTGCTTGTGTCTCTGCCTCCACTTGCTGCTGTGCTGGTGGGCCTCAGTGGTGACCCTGAGGGGCTGCAGGGCCTCCCGAGTTTTATGTTCAATGTGTTGTGCAGCCCTCATGCTCTCCCCCAGAATGGCATGACACAACTCCTCTCTCCTGCAGCCCTGGCCCTGGCAGCTGCCTCATCCATTGCCTGCAACCTCTGTTCCTCCTGCTGCCTCATGAGTCGCAGTTGGCATGTGATGGCTACATGTATAAGGTGGAGGTACATTAAAAGAACATAGATGAAAAGTTCGAATTGCAAAATACAGAGGCCCACTATGCTGCATTTTGCAATTCAAGCTTTTCTTTTTTATTTATTTTTTGTCCCGCGCATTGTTTCTTGTATGTGGGGGGCACCCCCACAACCTCCGAACCTGAAAATACCAAAGAAGGAGTGCGGGAGACACCCCTGCAACATCCGCTCACCTACCTTGGTATTTTCAGATTGGGTCATTTATACGCATGCCGAATGTGGCAAAACCATATTTACGACCCTCTAGATACAATCCTTTGGGTTGATACCATATACGGTGCCTTGACACCTGCCTCTCCTGCCGAACTATGAATGCCCACTGCACACTCCATGCCATGAGTCACTGGTGCAGCCCACCTCTGGTGCTGGCTCCCTCTGGCGAGTTGAACGACTCCTGGAGGAGAGTACTGCCCCACCAGTCGCCTTCAGTGCCATGTCCATCTGCACTGCATACTACTGTGCAAAGGGCATCCCAAACAGTGGGAACACCTGAATGGCCTCCGTGGCCACTTGCACCCCCACTGACCGCGAAGGATTTACAAGACCTTCCAATGGGGTTACAGGGACAAAGGAGCCTGAAGTGGCAACCAGCATGGAGATACACATGTGGGTGCATGGGGCACAGTTTATGAGGAGGAGGTAGGTGTCATTGGCGTAGCCTGTGCCAATTATACCAGGAAGCAGTCCACTAGCCATATGTGACATGATTTGGCACACCTGCCCATGATGGCTTACAAGCTGGCCACAGATCATGTCAAGGGCCTAAAGGGCAGCCACCTGCAGGCCATGGCCTGGCAAAAGCAGGGGTAACACGCCATACCATATGGCATTTTTGGCACTGACTGCAGGGCTTGTCTGTTTTTGGCATTGCCGCATGTGTGTATCCCAGTAATTGATGGGCCTGGATCATCATTGCACTATCAACACCAACATACCTCAACCTCCACTGACCAAGGGCTCTCCTCACGCTTTCAACCATGGTACATGGACAGAGGAAGGCTGGCCCTGCCAGGCTCCCTGCTTCCCTCATAGACTCCTGCAGCATCCAGGCAATTTAGCTATCCATCACCCATCTCAATCAATGCCCACACAGGGCTCAAAACCCCCTCACATGTATCACATCAGCCACTAACAGACAATGGGCCTCATTACACGGTAGGCGGTAAACCATGGCGCTATTAGCGCCATGGTTCATGCCGGTAATTTACCGGTACCGCCTTGGAGGAAAGGGGAATTACCACCCTATTCCAAGGTTGAGAAGGCGGTAATTCCTCCTTCCTCCATTGCCCTTCCCCATTCCCATTTTTGCCCCATAGGGCATAATGGGAATGGGGAAGGCGCTAATTACGGTACTGCAAATTGCGGTACCGTAATTAGCACCCTGGTCCCTTCGCGGGTTCGATTTTTAATGCCTGCAAAAAGCAGGCGTTAAATTCCCCAACCCGCAAAGGGACCTCGTAGTAAGGCGGTAAGGATTTACCGGTACTGGTAAAATACCGGTACCGGTAAACCCTTACCGCCTAACGTGTAATGAGGCCCAATGCCTCTACGCCAGATGTGTCACCCCAGTTCTCGAATCTCTAAAATCAAACATACATCCTACCACGGAGATGGCAGCCTGGGCCCTCACCCCTGAATTGAACCACATATGTGCACCAGTCAAAAGCCAAGTGGGAAGTGAACCTGAATGTTTTATATCCCTTCACCTGTAACTGATGACACAACACCATTGATACCATCATATAACTCCTCAAGGCCAATAGCAGAATACAAGGACCCCCTTTGCACACCCTCCTCAGGTCCCCCCACCCATAGGACCAAAACAGTGTGGAACCTTGCATGCACCACAGACACAGCACATATAAGCAATGCCAATGGCATTGGAACAAAATGGCATGCCACATTATGTTACACTACATTGCTGTGTACACCGAACAGCATCCTCCCAACATGCACCCTCTACACATGGCATATCCATTCAGCACCATCGCACTGACAGTGTGGGTTCACCTACAACATCGATCTGGGCTTGCAGTTCAAGGACCTGAGCGTGAAGAGACAGTTTCACCCACTGCAGGATCCTGACATGTAGAGGAGAAATCCCATGCCGCCCACCAGAGTGCACCTCTGCGGTGGGTCCTGCCTCGATGGTTGCCCCGGCCTTCTTCTGGCTCTGGATTCTCATGTTGTCTCACCTTTTCTTAATGTCCCCTGGGAGAAAGATGGGCACCCCCTCAACATTGACAGCAGCAGCAATCTCCTGTCAGATTCTCCTAGATCTAACGGCCCTAGGCTGCTGCTCCGAGTGGAAGAGGGTGTCGTAGTGCAGCAGCACCTGTTCACCAATGATGGCAACTTCTGCCCCCTCATCGGCGCAACCTTGGAAGTAGAGGAGGCTGACATAGTGCAGCTGATGCTGGTAGCCTGGCACTGGGTCTGGAATGCACCTGTAACAGAAATGGAAGTGTAAGAACCATCATTGTTATGCCATACCACCACTCGGTTTGATCCCCACAGAGAGTGCCCACTGTTCAAAGGCTCAAGAATGCTCCCGGAATGTTACTCTTCATCCCTGACCAAATATTGAATGACCTGGCCATGGACAATTAGGCACTGCCATTGTCAGAAGTGACAACCAGGCATGGACAGACACACACACACGCACACACAATGACCAGCTGTACATGGCTCTGCTGTCTTACCACCTCAAGCAACTTGCAAACACAATTCATACATCTACAGTATAGGATTCAATATATGCATGATGCTACAACTAGAAGTGAACTACTAGGCAAAGAAACAGTAACCATGCCACATGAACATAACAAAACATGGGACAGCACCAACCTGCTATGCCTGTGCCCCCGACAGCAGTACCCCCTACCCATAAGAGCCACCATCCCGCTCCCACCTTCTTGGATGCAGCCACAGAACCATCCGTTTCCCTTTTGCAATTGCCCTACTCACCTGTACTGTGGAGCAGCAATGAAGTAATGTTGTCGCAATGAGACAGTGGCAGTGTTGGGTAAACTGTACCAGGACTTCACACTGGAGAGATGGCAGGAGTGTGAGGGCAAGGCAGGCTAGATCTGGAACAGATAGCAGATAGCAGGAAGCAGGCAGAGTAATCTTGCAGCACCAGCTTGCAAAACAAGCTAGGCCTGTGTCACGTGCGTTATGCGTGTCACGCCGAGCATACTGCGCATGCATGGCCTACTACGAATAGGGGGCGCATGCACTGGATGTATCTTTTCTGCATAATCATAATGGACGGAGGACGCGGAGCACTTTAGAAATAGGTATGATGGGTGGTAGCTGAGCATACGTGGCCCAAGTGCAAACCAGCAAAATTTGCTGAGATTCATATGCATTAGTCCTGTAATGGATGAGAGGGGTGCTGACAGGGCTGGGAGACCAGTGAAGGGGAAGGGACCCCTACCAAAACATGCCAGGAAGACAGCACAACCACCATGTACTGGGGATGCACCACTGGCAAAGACAGGCAGCAGCGCTGTCAGTGAAGGGGCCACTGGTACCCCCACAACCCAGGGACAGCTATCGGTCCCTGAGAAGGGGCAGAGCCAGAAGAAAAAATTCTCTGTGGAGTAATTTGTAATTCTCACAAACTATGTGGATGAGCACCAGTCAGAGCTGTACCAATGGGCTGGCGGCACCCTGAGACTGGCCTAGCGGCAGCGGAACTGACTGTGGGGTGGGGAAGCGCACTGGACCAGAATTGCATAAGAGGATGGACGACTTCTACCAGGCGTACAAAGGAAAAGCTGGGTGCAAATGTGTCCTCTGCACAGGCTTCTGGTGGCGGGTCTCCAAGTATTGAGGAGCTTGCTCCTTTTGAGGAAGTTGCCTCTGGACTCATCAGGAGTGAAAAAGTTTGTTGGCGTGGGAGGCTACGACACATGGACATCCAGCAGTTGAGTGACATATGTGGCTGATACATGTGATCATGTCACCACTGTACATGACAAAGGAAGAGTGATTTGGTGTTGCCCAGGAGGATTCACGGCAGTAGATTACCATTTGAGCTGTACATACATTTGAAATTTGTCGACATGATATGCAGTGTGGCTGTTGGTTGTGTAATGGTCATTACACTGCACCTTAGGGGTGTATTTTTGAATGGCAATATGTCCAGTTACTGCATGTGACTGCACACAGAATCAGTGCCATGTCTGTGTAGTGTGTACTCTCAATGTTGGGTGCACTTACATGGCTCCTCCACTAGTAATGGCTCATGCATGTGTATATCATTTACTGCTCCAGTCAGACAATGACCCAGGAAGGGGTGCAATGCCAGTGAAATGTACCGCGGGACATCCACTGCAGCCTATATGCTGTTAACCGACAGCATTGTCATGTTTTCTCATGTTGCAGGTGCACTTAGAGTATCCATGCTCTGTTGTCCATGCCATAATCAGACCCATATCTGACAGATCAGGATAGTGTACCCTGAGAGCTCTCCAAACATCTGCTCTACAATTATTAAATGGCGCTCCATCGTCCTCTGTGTTCTGTGCTGTGACACGTGAGTAACCTGCTCTTGTCCAAATGTCATCAGCCCTTTCCCCAAAAATGGCAGCTAGAAGCGCTTAATGTGCCCTATTGCTAGAGTATTTCCTCCTGTCATCTTTTCTAGCTCATAAATCAATTTCCCTGCATCCGTCGTCAAGCTGGGAAGTTTGCATCTTAAATTATCCGTATCCATTTGTGGCCTGGGAATATACTGTGGTATGGCCCCTCCTTTCTCCAATAAAGCGAACTGTGTGAATCCAAATCCATAATCAGCTCCCATCGTCTGTCTATCCATAGTGGGGATAATGGTTGTGTGATTCCCTTCTGCCTGGCAATGACCTCAGCCTGCTCACTTATGGTGGTGACTCTACTTTTTCGCTATGCAATTGTCCTTTAGGTTGATCTGAATACGCTATGGGATCTGGTGTCTGTAGAACTCCTTGTTTCCCACAGATGACCATGACCTCAGGTGAAGTTCCAGTAACTTCTTTATTTAGTTCCAGTATATTATGATGGTCATATAATGTCAGGTACATCTGGGTTCAGGGCAACATACACCTGCATCCTCCCAGGTAGGCTTACATCTCCCAACTGACTCACATAGAACCCCAGTCACACATAAACATTCTAACCATCAACACTCCATTGTCAATCAAGACACTGACCCAAGGTTCCATTAGGATGCAGGATAATATCAAATCCCTACATATCTCCCTTCCTTAGGGACTTAAAAAACACAAGTAGATAACTTAACCATAACGGCTAAAAACAACACGCACACAAACAACCCCACGTCCAATGCACTTGCATCATCACTCCTAACTGAGAACATTCTGCTAGTCTCATTACATATTCCAAAATAGTCCTCACAGCCGTGGGACACAATTACAATCAATGCCCCTTCCTCTTTCTACCAAGTGAGGAAAAGGCACCCAACTGCTCAAACATCCTTACTAAAACCTTTACAAATAGAGGCACCCATACCTCTCTTCCTAAACTTGACTTCATCGTCCCACAAAAGAACACACACACATCTCCCTCACACCCAACAATGCAAACCGGTATGTACCTAAACACACACCACCTCCAACTAGACTGAGTATCCCAGATACCCGGGTAACTACTTCACTTATTGTGACACCATTACCCCTAAATTGCCCATGTTGAAAGTATTCCTAAATACAATATAGCTCCTGTTAGGGAAAACCACATTTCATTCACACCAGCATCATACCAACATCAATAACTCTACTATAGTCTTTGCTGTACCATCATGAAACTCTGCATGGTTTCTAAACAAAACAACCAAACAAAAAACTTTGTTCGACACTTAGCACTCTAAACTTTAGCAATAAATAAGATCTTAATACATCTGCGTTACAAAAGTCCCACCTGTGGAAATAAAACATTAGTGCACATAACTATACTTCAGATTCCACATACCAAACTCTAACAATGTTGTAAATGCAACCTATTTTCCATTAAATGTCCATCTGCAAAAGGAAAAGCGTGTTAGTTAAACATGACTGTACCACAAAATGTTTTCCTTTGCATCATAACATTACCAAGTATTTGTTGACAGAGGTAACAGAAGCCACAACTTTTACACACCATCCGTGCACACCTACCAAACATGCTAACTACCACTTGCAAGATACCTCTCATACCAATGCACCTACGACATAAATACCAAATAGCATTTCAGAAAACACTATTACTACGCATATCTCAATCTCTTCCTAATGATATGCAACTTTAAACCTACTTATTAAAACCTCACATTTGAATCACTTAATACTTTTGTTGACTAAATACAATATGTAAACTAATCATCAAATGCAGGAAAAAACTAATCACTGTGTTCCTTGCTCCACCTGTCCACGTCTCTAAATCACAGTACCTTCGGGGACACGGCCCCTCCTCCTCTTTAAACCAAAAGTACCTTCGGGATTAACATTTCTGGGGTGTATTATTCCCGATTACGGCTCCTGCTCTATTGCCGCTGTCCACATCACAACTAGTATCCCCATAATGCCGTCGTTCGTCGCTGTCAGCCTCACAGAAATGTTCCCAATGTTGCTGCCATTTGCCGCCGGTCACATCATGAAATAGATTTCCATTCACCCTCCGCACTTCCCTCTTCGCATAACATCTCCCGCTACGCTCATCTTCTTTTGATCTAAACCAGGAAGTGTTCCTATACCTTGACGTCCACCACATTGCAAGGTCCTTTCCTTTGTCCTGCCTAAAGAATCCTGCAGTGCCAACATGACAGTGAATCGCCGAACACTCCAACTCAGTGTTCCATTGGATCGCCAACTCCCCAGTCCACTTGCCTGACGTCACCAGTCCAAGCAAGACATCGGAGAGAGCAGATCTCTGCTTCCCCAACCGTCGTCGCTCCGAACATTGTGGCATCCCCCGCCATTCCGCCTACAACACTGCTACTTTTAGCAGCTACCTTCCTATTGGCTGCCTTCCTTCGGGCCGCAGAGCCTCTCCATGCCCCGTTAATAGCTGCAGCCTCCAATACTATACTGACAGGCGCAGCGCACACCATGGAGCTGCCGCCAACACAGGTCTCCATAGGACCACCGAGCCTTGTTTCCATTCCTCTGCATGCCTCTCGCTTCCACCAGCGTTACTCAGCTCCACACGGGCTCAGGACCACATACTCGCCCTGTTCTCCACAGCGCCGCTCCTACGGCTCCAGGATCTCAGGGCTTCCCCTGTGCCCCTCTTCACCGCACAGCAGGCACTCACTCGCCCTCGACACGGATCCCAGGGTTTCCACTGCGCCCCTCTTCACAGCGCAGCCGGCACTCACTCGCCCTGCTCTACTGCGCTCCAGGAGAATGGGACACGCCGAACACAGCAAGGTCAGTTCCAAAACTGTTCACTTTAACATGTATAGCTGCAATGCTACTTTTTTCCTCATATTTCGAGCTCACAGTCTTTCAGTAGGCTCCAAGCCCCTTAGGAACTACTCACAACGTGCCCTCAAAGTTCCTCATCACCTCATATGAGTGATAGCTTCTACACTTAGCGCTGCTGCAAATGGGCCCTTAGCCCCTCCAGGCACTACACATGTAGTCTTGGCATATCAGCCACGGGCTACAAGTCTCTTAGGTGCAGGTATGGGCTCCCAGCCCCCTCAAACGCTGGAATGGCCCCCCAGGACCCTCCTCTGCTCCAGGCGCTTTTCACATTAGTCACCAATTTCACATAAAGGCGCAGTTTAGGTTCCCAACCTCTTCTATTTCTGCTGCCCCAACTCCAAACCTCAAGTTGTACAACATCCATCCACATTGTTTCTTTTCCAGGTGCAGCTTAGGCTCCAAGTCTCTCCTGTTGCTACTGTCTTGAGCTATATCCCTCAGCTGCCCAGCATGGCTTCCTCAAAATTTCCAGGCGTAACTGGACCCCAGGCATCTTCAAATTGCTACTGCCTTGGGCACCAAGCCCTCCATGCTGCAACTAGTGGTCCCAGACCCCTTACGCCATCAGTCTCTGGGCCCTAAGCCCCTCCTCAGTCTCTTTCTTTCCTCTTTGCCTGACCTGTCCTGCTAGTGACAGGCCAGCTGGCCCCTGGCTCTGGCGCAGCCCCTTACTTTCTGCGCCTGAGCTCCATGCGCTGGGCCCCTCTGCACCTACATTTTTAAGCACTCGCCCTACCTGGGAGGTCTTCTTCTTGGGTTGGGGGGAGGTGTTTGTGCCATCTTCAACGCTGTCCCCCCAGCACAGCCAGCATCCTCGTCGCCAATGTAGAACTCCTTGTTTCCCACAGATGACCATGACCTCAGGTGAAGTTCCAGTAACTTCTTTATTTAGTTCCAGTATATTATGATGGTCATATAATGTCAGGCACATCTGGGTTCAGGGCAACATACACCTGCATCCTCCCAGGTAGGCTTACATCTCCCAACTGACTCACATAGAACCCCAGTCACACATAAACATTCTAACCCTCAACACTCCATTGTCAATCAAGACACTGACCCAAGGTTCCATTAGGATGCAGGATAATACCAAATCCCTACAGTGTCCTATCCTTAGGCTGCTCTACATCAGACCATCTCACTTCCTTGTCTGTCTGCAAACATCTTTTGGAACCACATGCACCTTCTCCCTCCTCCCCATGGAAGGTTTCTCACTCTTCGTCTGACATATCTAGTCCCCAACTAGTATGGCTTTCGTCCCCATCACCCTTATTTAAAGTCAGCCTGTCTAAGGACAAGACTCTATGATCGAGACTGAACGGGTCTCTTTCCTCACTTCGTGGTTGAAGTACCAGGGATTGTTCACCCTTCTCTCAGCTTCCCAATTTGCTACTTTCCTGTAAGTCTTGATAGGCTTTATTGATCCTCTCCGTGATGCTCCCTATGTAAAAATTCTCCTCTAGGTTTATCCTAGATGGTCCTTACATTGCTCCCTGAGACGGAAGAAACTCCTCTATATGGCCCCATGATATAACTGGACTCGGTTCCATTAACTCTTTCTGAAAGCGATCAATATCACATTCCCTTTGCCTTCTTTTTCGCTCCATTTCACTGTCTAATTCCCTTTGCTTTCTTGCTTCCCATCTAACCCATTCCCCTTCTTGTCTTTTCTCTTCCTTCATTTCATTCGCTTTATGCTCTTCTTCTTCCCTTTGTCTTCATATTCTTTTATCCCGTAATTTCTGTGCTGCCTCCTCTTCTCTCTTCTTTTCTTGCCTATCTCATTCTTCGATTGCTATCTACCTGTTGTCATATTTCCTTTGCTATTCTGCCATTTCTTCCTTTCTTTGCTGTTCCTCCTGATACATCTGTTCTCGTTTCTCTCATGCTTATCTTCTATTATACTTTTCTCTCGTTCCCTGTCTTTTCTATCCTTTTCGTCTTGATCTTCCTTTTGCCTCACTTCCTCGATACTTTTCCCATCGAGCTCGAGCAATATCTGTCCACCCATCCATTTGTTTTGTACAAGCGTTACCTCGTCAGATTTATACTTTTCCCCTTTCCATCTATTAATCTCTCTTGCTATCTCTGTTGATATATTTGGTTGTTCGCTTTTCTCCTCTTTTTCCTGTAAGACCTTAAAGATGTCCTCCTTTCTTTTAGTCTGTTCTGGACTATCGTCACGGTTGTAGGCAGGCGGTTCTTATATCGGATTACTATATCCTGTCACCGCTTTTAGCTCCTTTAACGCATACAATCCTACATCGTCTGTACTTTCAATGCTTTCATCGGGTGAGGTAAGGTGAGCAGAAGGCTCAACACCTTCCTCCCAACACTGTTTAAACATCCAATTCTCAGGAGGTGGATCCTCCTGCTCCTCCCGGTACATTTTCCAAACATCTAAAATAGCTAGCCTCTTCTCCAATTTCTTCCCTGTGTACGCAACGTGCAAGTATGTGGTCATGTGTTGCAAAACCACTTTTGACAGTGATCCCCCTTATGGCCATCGCATGAACATCTTATCTGCTGTGCCCATTACCCACTCCACACTACACTGTCTGAGCTTAGGCACGTGCTTTGACAGCGTCTTGCACAAATGCGTCAGTGGAGAAACATCCCCCATTGTGACAAGTCTCAATTGACTGTCAATACTTACTGTTAGTTACACAGATACATTTCAGAAAAACAACAAATATGAGCACGCTCCAACACTCGCCGCTCAAAACCTCTACTTCTCAATTATCTCAACCTATCTTTTCAGCCGGCGGTGACAATGACTGAAAATCAATAACAACTTTTAATCTCTTCTTTAACCTCACAGTTTACTCTCGTCGCTCTTTGTCACCTCTTTTCAATGACAAAATACACAAACAGAATAGTCAACTTTTCACATTTTCACCATGATACTCATTTGCTCCTAGCCCCTAAAATACCCTGATTGGAGTTTGAGTCACTCCCTATCATAAACCTGTTTGTGTGCCGCCTATTTACCCCTTTGGGGTTTTGAATGACTCCTTCTAGACCTGCCTTGAGGTAGGAAACCGTGCTCTATAAAAATGCTCCTCTTGTACACGCTCCTTGTCATATACTAAATAAACACCCCTGTTACTTTTCTTCTTTACCACAATCCCATTCCCTTATTTTGCCAGTCCCCTCAATCTACTCACCATTCGCTTTTCAGCTCAAGACCTTCAGGATCATCCCCTTCTTCCAATCGACCACCGTTGCCTTCAGTCTGCTCAGCGCCTGTGGAAACCAGGAGGGATTTTGTCAAAGAGGGACCTGTCCCACCTGTATCGATTTTCTTGCAAGAACTCTATAACTTTGCGATCCTCCTGCTAGATGGCAGAGGGTGTCTGATAATCTGAAAACACTAAAAACTTACTAGTCGAATGGTCTAACCATCCTCCCTCTGATATCATGTGAACCGAAGGTCCTTTAAGCGAAGTAGCGCTATATGGGATGGATGGGGATGCAGATTTTACTCTTGCACCAATGATAAGACCAATTCAGGAAGTTGGCAAAAACATAACTGTTTTTTAAACTTCTTTTTATTATATTCATCATATCAACAGAACAAAAACATAATCAAACTGAACCCTCCCTCTCCCCACCCCACAAACTTCTTGCATAGCACCAGTAAACCCTCTTGTCCCGTTCTCTCCCTTCCAGAAAATCAACCGTAGATGTCCAACAGCTTGAGTCTTTGAGGGCACCACTGCTCCCTGAACTCCCCTTTTAAATAGGCCAACGTCTCTCCCCAGTCCGCTGAAAAGTTCCCCAGGTTGTTGTGGACCGCATACGTTGCCCATTCCATCAATACTATTTCCTGCATCTTCCTTAACCAGTCTTGTTCCGTTGAAATCGTGGGGCTCTTCCACTTCTGTGAAATAAGAGCCATCGCGGCCAGGGTAAAAATAACTTTCGCCTTAGTACTCCCTCTCCTCTCCTCTCCACCCCCCGTACCTGCCTCCCCAATAAAATCTCCAGGGGGTCTTGGCTGGCCCAAAACATAACTGTTTTGAATTGCAATTGTCTAAAGCAGGGAATACAATGGGCATCAACGGATGTCTCACAGCATAAGTCTCAACGCATTTCATAAAAAACATTACTTTTATAGGAAAAACTCATCATAAGTGATGTCATATTACATGGGAAAATAAGGAAGCCTACTTGGAGTTGTGATAGGCTTAAGGGGAACATCTAGGCATACTTTCTATGAGGGATAGGATTGTGATTGGATCTCTAAGGTCAGGTGGACAGCTATGCCCACCCCTAGTGCAAGTCATGTTCCGTGTCATAAAATGAACAATGTTTCATTGGCTTTCAAACTATAGGGCTCTTTACTATCTGGCCCTCTATGATTGGTTGGTACAATTGTACCCTTCTGAAATATTCCACTCCCTAGCAGCATGTAAGCTGGTACCCCAGGTGCTGGAGGGTTGGACTTGACCATACCTCGCCACCCAATTAGCCCATCATCCATCATCCCTCCTGCTGTCTGCCATTGAAATTATCTTTGAACTTGGCCTTGAATATCACCAGTCTTTTCTTTTATTCATTTTCACACTTCTTACGGAACCGCCTTTAAAAGACTGTAATTTCTCTGTGGGTATTTATATAGGGTTTTATGAATGGATACCTTGTTTCAAGGATTCTTCGTGGTATAGGGACCATCACTGTTGTTGTGCATGTCGCAATTTCCAGTTTCCAACATATAGGAAGAATTGGGCGGGACTTCCGATAGATACATTTGGCTCCTCCTCTATACCATCCTCAGCATGCCTGCAAAGGCATCGTCGGAGGAGGATTAAGATGCAGATGTTGCAGCCATATTGAGGCAGATCCTGGAACAACCACCACTCAGCAGTCCAGACCCCATGTTTCTCCTTGAGATCTTGGAGGAAACTGAGCCACAGGGGAACAGGTGAACGGACAGGTGAGCATGTCCCTGACAGTGGTGAGCCATTCCTCTTCCAACTGCACTGTGCCTGCAACATTGCCCACACCCATCCTGGGGGCAGCAGAGGTGTGTACTAGGAGTGGTATGCATGTGGACCCGCAGCCCATGCCAGTGCACTCGCTCAGACAGGGACGCACTGCCTTCTTACATTTTCGTCAGCCATGCACAAGTGGTGAATGTATGCCTGCCTTCCGCTTTGACTGTGACGAGGAAGTGATACACAAAATTGTGCAACAGGGCGAGGTGATGCACGAGATCGGCAGGGACATGCATAGTCTGGCAGACAATATCATAATATCCAATGCCACGATGTGCATGGAGTTCCAACTGTTACGTGGGGGGGTCTCTGCCTTGAGGCAATGCCTGCATGAGGAGAAGAAAGCCTCAAGGGACCAGCGCAGGCATGAAATGACAGACTTGGGTATACTCTTGCATGAGAAGTTGGAGGCCCGATGGAGCGGCACCGTTGTGAGATGTCCTCCCTGAGGGACACTATCGACGTTCAGATGGATGCAACAAGGACTGCCATGCAGGCAGACATGAAGGAGACATGCAAGGAGAGTCATCAGGACTTGTTTGCAATGTGTGGACTGTTGCATGCTTCTGTGTCATGTGTGGCAGCTGCACAGGAAGACCAGGCATTGGCCTTGCGTGGCCAGGGCCACCCATCCCAGGATGATCCACAGGGTGTCTTTTAGCAAAGATTTATGCAAGTGATGCTATTTCTGAGTTCCCTGCACTCCATGCTTACGTTGCTTCTCACCTTAGCACGCCCCTTCCTCCTGCCCCCTGCTGACTATGTGCAGAGTGATGCATTAATTTCTGGGTATTTCGTTTTTGCTTTCCAAGGTGGAATCCTTTTCTTTGTTTGCCAGACATTGCCATGATGCACCATGTACAATTGGTTCACTTCCAATGGGACTTTGCTAGTGAAACTCAAGGTGGCATTTTCATACTGAAATGTTCAGTGAGGTTTGCTGACAAGCTGATTTACTGAGGGACATGATGGGACATTCAGCTAAACATTATGTTGACCCATGATGTGCATTATATGTGGAGAGTGTGTGACTGGGTACTTGCACTCTACTGAACATGTATCTGTTGTAATTTCAGGTCACTTTGCACAGCCAGCTCACGCCCACCCTGTGAATGCAAACAGATCCTTCTCCTTCTATCCAATTCCCGATTCCCTCTGCAGGACACTGACCTTACTATCACAAATGAGAAGGCACATTGTTAGGTGGAGGAGGTGATGCATACACAGAATAACAACAGTGACATAAGGTAAGGGAGTACACGGTCAAGCATGTGCATGTGTCCTGATGTGGCACAAGTAGGGTTGTGCATGAAGGTGTCAATCTGGTCATATGTGGGTGAATGTCACAGTTTACAGACATGGGAGTGGTACAACTTTCATGATTGTGGACCTTGTTTTGAGCTCTGCAGCATGCTGGTTGTAGTCTATCCACTGAAGGTGCTTATGAGCATGTGTGCTGGTGCTGAGCCATACACTGAACTCTTTGTTTGTTGCTGGGTTATTAGCTGTCATGTCCTGTGAGCCTTGCATTCCATGTCCTGCCATGTTTTTGCCAAGTTGCCACTCCATTATGCATGTGTATCCTGCACACCTGAGTCTCACCTCCCATATGAGAGGAAGTTTTTTGTGACATGCAGCAGCAGTATTTTGACTTTTCACATGTCTGCATGTTCATGAGGTGCAAGTTATGCTATATTTTAATGGATGGGTGCAGGGCAAAGTCCACCCTGTGTGCTAATTCACTGTCCCATGGCATGCTGAACGCCTACTTTGGCAATGCTCCCTGTCTCTGCAGCCCTACTGCGCTGATAGTGGATTGCACCCTCCCTCCTGCATCATGGCCCCAAGACCCGGGTGCCCTATGAGGAGCCCATGAGAGGGTGCCGTGGAGTTACCTGTGGTCATGTGACCCCGCTGATGAAGCCCCAGCCCACCCAGTGTGATGGGGAGCTGGCCCACGCTCATCAGGCCACCCGCTCTGCATGCATTATTGTGCTGCAGCGGCATTCATGCTGACCCAAGCCAGTCTTGGGCGGATGCTGCCTACAGCCGCCAGTTCTCCATCTGCCCAGGCACATTCTGGCCCGCACAAGCCTGTGATTCATCCACCAGGGGAAGGGGGTCTGCCTCTAGAGGCATTTAAAAGGTACATGCTTATTATCAAGGAGACAGTCATTAATTTACAATGTACTTATTGAGGGTTCATGTGTCGATAACAGGTAATGGATGTGGCTCAATATGGGATGGTGTGCCATGCTCTTTGTTTGACATTGTTTGATGGGTCATGTTCATGTTACTTTCTTAGTTGATCTGTGTAGCCAAGTGACCCTGTTATCTGTATTTGTATGCTTGGATGAGTGACTTGGGGAATGCAATATGTAATACTAAGGACACTGCCCATGTTTTCAGGTTATTCTCTGTAGCATGTAGATGGAGGATATGAGTGTTTTTTCGTGTATGAGGCACACACCACATGTCCACCCTGGTATGACATTATCAAGTAGTTCTTTATGGCCCAACTGTACTTGCCATGTTTCATCATGGAAGGCCATCAGGGAGGTGGCTATGGTGTTTCTTTAACACTGGATGTTATTCATGTGAAGTATGTCTGGACAAGCTGATTGCGTATGTGCTGGCCCCTCGCCCTTTGGCCTGCTAATGGTATGGGAACTGCCTGTAGCTGCAGCCACAACCCCTCATGCACCTCTATTGGTATACCAGGACGTATGGAAATATTATGCAAGATGCAACATGCCAATATGCCTACCATCTTTTCTCGACGTCGTCTTTGCGACTTTAATCCCTCTCTCTTTTTCAACACTTACTCTTCCTCTGTTCCCCCACTCCCTGATTTCTCTTCCCTTCTGGCCAGTGAAGCACTATCCACTCTTTCCTCTTCTATCTCCTCCACTCTTGATTTACTCTACCCCGTCTCCTCTTTCCGTCGTACCCGTAAATCCTCTCAACCTTGGCTCTCTCCTCAACTTCTCTCCATGCGTCGTCTCCTTCGACGTCTCCAGCGACTCTGGCTCAAATTTCCCTCACTATCCATCCAAACCTCATATTTCTCCTACCATTCTCTTTATGACTCATGCCTTGCCTCTGCTAAACGTTCATACTACTCTAACCTGCTCCCCTCCCAAGCCTCTCCCCCTCATCGTATTTTCCAAACCCTCTCTCGTCTTCTCTCCCCACCTACTCCTGACCCTTCAGCCTCTTCCACCCTTTCTCCTTCTGACTTTGAAAACTTCTTCTCCTCCAAGATTCTTTCTCTTCATCAAAAAATTAACTGCTCTTCCTACTCCCCTTTTTCCCCCCTCCCTATTCCCCTTCAACCTACATGTCTGACTTCTCGTCTGTCTCCCCTTCCGACGTCTCCCTCCTCCTCTCCAAAGCCCATCCTACGTCTGTCCCTACTGATCCTCTCCCCTCCCTTCTTATCTCCAATATCTACCCTCTTCTTATTCCTTACTTAACTTCCTTCTTCAACACCTGCCTTTCCTCAGCCACCTTCCCCTCTGCATTTAAGCATGCCACTATCATCCCTATTCTGAAGAAACCTTCTGCTGATCCCCTTCTTACCTCTAACTTCCATCCAATCTCTCTTCTCCCATTCCTCTCTAAACTACTTGAACGCCTAGCCTATTCCCAGCTGTCAGCCTTTGTCACTAATCTTTCTCTCCTACCGCCCTCTCAATCTGGTTTCCGGCCTAAACACTCTCCTGAAACTGCCCTCACTTATATCGTTAACTGCCTTCTCTCCGCTCGATACTCTAAGCAATCCTCTGTCCTTATTCTCCTTGACCTTTCTGCTGCATTCGACACTGTTGATCACCCACTACTTCTCAACACTCTTTCTTCCTTCGGTTTCAAAGGCTCTGTTCTCAAATGGCTCTCCTCTTACCTCTCCTCCTGCTCATTTGCTGTCTCCAGGGGTGGCTGTTCCTCACCTACCCTCCCCATGGAATACAGTGTACCCCAAGGTTCGGTTCTTGGCCCTTTCCTATTCTCTCTCTACACCTCTCTCCTTGCCCCTGTTATCTCTTCATTCAGTATTTCTCACCATTTCTATGCTGATGACACCCAACTCTTCCTTTCTTTCTCTTCCTTCTCCTCTGACCTCCACCTTAAACTCTATTCCTGTCTTACTGCCATTAAAAACTGGATGTCATCTCGTTTTCTTTCTCTCAATACTGATAAGACTGAAGTCTTGTTCTGTCCCTCCAATACTCTTCCCCCTCCCTCTCCTCCACCTTTCATTCACTGTCCCCCCTCTATCCCTCCTATCTCTGCCCACGCTTGCAATCTAGGCATTCACTTTGACTCTTCCCTCTCCTTTTCCAACCATATTTCTGTTACCTCTGACGCCTGTCGCTACCACCTCTTCAATATTCACAAAGTCCTCTCCTTTCTCACCTTCCAGGCAACAAAACTTTTAATCTCCTCCCTTATCTTCTCTTTCCTCATTGCTCCTCCCTACTCTTTGGACTATCTGTTTTTCATCTTGCTCCCCTCAAATCTACCTACCACTCAGCTGTCCCTACCCTCTGTCTCCTTGCCCCGCATTACTCCATTTCTTCTTCGCTCTCCTCCCTTGGCTGGCTTCCCTTTCACTCCCAACTTAAATTTAATTTCCTCTGTCCCGTCTTTAAATCTCTCCATGATCTGTCTCCCCCTTATCTCTCCTCTCTCCTCTCTTTCTATAATCCCTCCCGCTCCCTCCGCTCAGCCGATCACTTCCTTCTCACCGTCCCCCCTTCCCCATGTGCTTCCTCCCATTTACGCTCCTTTCAGCTCCTAGCCCCCCTGCACTGGAACTCCTTACCTCTCTCAATCCGCTCTATACCTACCTTTTCCTCCTTCCGCACTTCCCTGAAATCTCTCCTTCTCCATTCCCCGTCTTGAAACCTTCCCCACCTCTCATTCTCTCCCCTTCCCTCGAATCTTCCCATGATCCTATCTTCCCTCCCCCTTATCCTCTCTCACTTTCACCCTTATACCCCTTCTGTTTTTTGCCTCCTCCTTCCCTTCCTCACCCCTTCCCTCTTCCCTCACAGATTAATTGCTCTACTTAGTGTTTTTTTTTTGTTCGATTCATGATTGTAAATTGCTTCTACCGTTATAATGTTCTATGTATTCTGTTGTTATAATGTAAAGCGCTTTGGATGAAAGCGCTATATAAACACAATAAATACAAATACAATAGGATTTTACATGGCACAGCTGGTGCATACAACAGCACTTCATTTGAATGTTCCGGGCAGCGGAACCATGGTTTCAGCACTCCAAATGTGCATTTGTTTATATCTATGGTGGCAATGTGGGCTGCATTGTAGCGGGCCTCCACTGGTGTGGTGGCATTTCGAACACGCATCAGGAATAGTGTTAGTGGGTATGAACTGTCCCCTGTATATTTTGTAATGTTATGTGATGGTATGGTGGTTTGTATTGGATGTGACCCCCAATCAGTGTGTGTTGTGTCTGTGCTGGCTGATACTCACCAATGAGCCACTTGTTCCCGAACATTCCCAATGCCAATGCCTGGTAAATGGGGGAATGGCGTAATTTGTAGCTGTCCTGGGTGCCTCCACGGTAGTTTACATTCACATGCATGATGTGAATCTTTGCATCACAGATGGCCTACACGTGCAGAAAATGCCAATATTTTTGATTCATATATGTATGTTCTGTGTCTCCTGTGGGTTATAGTGCAACATGAGTGCAATCAATTGCTCCAAGTACCCGTGGGAACTGGGCAGCTGCATAGAATTTTTGGGCCACTCTTACCCTTGCCTGCTCGTTGCATGGCATGTCTATGTGGCTGTGCACACGTGCTATGATGCAGCTAAGGACCTGTTTGAGGCAGTGTGATTGCGTAGGCTGTGAAATACCCCCAGTAATGGCTGTAGTCCATTGGAATGTGCCAGTCCCCAGGAGGTGAAGGGCAGTTAGGAATTTCATCAAGGGTGGTATTGGCTGTGAGCACATGGTTGGAGGACACCAGGTCATTCTCCCACTCCCTGACCAATTCAAGGATGACACGGGGGGAGCGGTATATGACATATACTTCCTCATCGGGCATGCTGAACATCATTGTGTGTGTATGTTAGATTCTGGCACTCCACCTCCTTCTCCTCCTCCTTCCATGAAGCAGCATGTATGTGAGCAATGCAGGAACAGGCATGGTGGTGATGTTTCTCTATCATTGTAAGGCGGTTTTTAAACCTGGGATTGCATGCCGCACCATGCGCCTGGTCACGGGTGGCGGTAGAATTGATATCCTTTTTGGTTAGCGCAAATGCACAAGTGAATCTGTAAATTCGAGTCTATTTGCACTTCATGGGGCTTGTTTGTACATTTGCATGGTGCCTCTCTCCCCACGTCCATGTTATCCCTCATTTCCCTACTTTAATGAGGATGTTTGCATATTCCCCCCCTTCTTGGTCTGGTCTTTGCACTGGCCTTTCCCTCAAGCCTTGCGCAGGGCGCTCGGACATGCCGCATGGAGCTGGGAACCTGCGCAGAAGCCGATCTGTAAATCAGTGGATATAGTTTTGAGCAATGAGTGGAGCTTTTTTTCGGTGCAATTGGCTTATGCACCGTGCAAAACTTTCTGTAAATCAGGACCATGGCTGTGCACATTACAAGGGACCCTTACCGGGTCCACAAACGTTTCACATATGCTAAAAAACAGACCATGTCCCTGCGGATCCCTGTCTCCCTGCTGTCTCACAATACTGACACATGGGCACAGACACATGCAGATTCCATTTATGGGAGGGGGACCACACAGCAGATCTTCGATGGTACCCACTGTGTTTGCAGAATCTGATCTAAAAGAGTGCAAATACGACAAAACACACTGAAACATGGGTTAGCCCGCCTCTGCACCTTTTATTGCCCCCATCAAAAAAGCTGTGTGTTCATTAAAAGCAAAAGCAGTGAGCACCACTGATTTCCCAAGGCTATGCCAGGGATTATGGGTAGGAATATTGTCTATGTAGGTCTCAGGTGCTCATTGGCTAGGGGGAGCCTTTTGAGAGCAGTCTTGAAGACATGCATCATGGCTAAGCTCTTTATATAAGAGGGTAGGGGGTTAAAGTTATATGGTGCAGGAAAGAGCAGAATCCATAGGCACCGAGGGCAGACAGGAAAATTATAGATTACAAAGAGCATGGTGCCATAGAGACCGAGATAGGCAGGTGATAGTCGGTTGTGTGGACGGTTGCGAATAGAAGAGGGACACGTGTTCATGGAGAGCTGTACCACGTGAAGGCAGTGGGGAGGGGGGCTGAGAAACGTGGGAGAGTTGCATAATGAAATATTTTGTCAAGGGTAGTAAATCCATACAGTGGAATCCCTAGAAGAATGGTGGGGCAGTGGTGAAATTGGTTAAAGGCAAGCCAAGGAAATCAGCGATTCATAGGCTGGTAGGAAAGATGAGGGCATATATTGCACGTGCATAGTAGGTTCATCCTGGCAGGTGCGGAGATGATGCATTATTGAAGCTTTCGTATGGCATAACGTGTTTATCATTAGAGAAGGGGCAAGGAAGCACGGAAAAAAGCTAATTGGAAGAGGCAATTGTGTGTGGGGGCTGTGAGCTGCGAAGAAGATGGCGTCCATCTTGAAAGCGTTCCGCACTAGGCACCAAACAGGCAAATCATCTTTAAAGTCCCGTTAACTTCTTTATCAGATGGTGGTCACACAATGAAATGAGCAACATAAAAAGCACATTGCTGGACACTTGTGTACTGGCGCCATACTAATGGCCAATAAGTAAATGTCTTTCACATCAAAAAGAGGGGATGGATGGAGGAAGCATGGGTGGAGGGGAGGTGATTGTCCAGACTGCACTTTATTAAAATAATCCAGGTACAATAACCCCATGTAAAAGCAAAGATATAAAACGTCTCATCCTAAGTAATGTTCTAAGAAAGTAAAGAAAAATATATTGGGTGTTTTTCTTTGATAATAAACAGGGAAAATATGTGCAGTACACTCTGCAGAGTGTCTTTAAAAAGTAGAATGCATTTTGAAGACTGTTGTTAAAAAGAGGGATAGGCACGTGTCCTCGTCACCCGAAAGCTGTGCCTTAAACAACTCATTATAAAATAATATTGTTTTTTCTATGAAAGGTAGAGAATACCAGGTCACCCAACAAAGGGGCCGATTCATGGAACAAACGTGCGCCGAAAATCCATGCGCAAGCAAGCGCAAGGGAGCACAAGCGTGAGAAACGCAGCGCACGCGCACGCGTGCGATTCAAGGAAGACGCTGCGCGTGTTTCCCGCTGTCCGTGCGCCCAATCCAGCCATGGCGCACGCAGGCATACACGGCGTGCGCTACGCGCACAGCAAAAGCGCACATAGCGCGGCTCACACAACCAAAGTGGGTAAAACAGTGGGCGTAACACGCGGAATGGGGAACAACGCGTGAAAAAGAAGGCGTTACTGGGGAAGTACTGCAGGGAACTACACGGAACGCCCACACGCACGCGAACAACCCGTATTCATGGATCCGAATACGGGAAACCCGCGCACGGCAAAAGACGCACACAGGCGTCAACGCGTCCGCCACACGAAGGCAGGCGGAAGCGTCCCCGCGCACAGTACAAAAGTGCGCGCAAACAACAAACACATATATACAGCTACGATGAATGCCCCATTTGTCGCAGCACTGATCGTGGGACACCGCAGGAGGAGGAGAATAGCCAGGGCACGCATTTTCACACCACGGACAAGCCTTTTTGGGATGCCTGACGACCAGGTCTATGGCAGGTATAGGTTTCCACCCCATATCATCCTAGACCTGGTCAGGGAGTAGGAAGATGACCTTACATCCCCCACCCTTTGCTCCCAAGCATTGAGCCCCTTAGAGAAGCTGCTCAATGTCCTGCATTTTTTGGCCACTGGGTCATTTCAGCGGACTACTGCCATAGTGGGGGGGGGTCTCACAGGCCACGCAGTCACGCTGCCTACACCAGGTACTGGCAATCATGACAGCGCGCCCCTCAGTCCGCAGGCACATATACATGCCCAGAACACCTGCAGAAAGGCAGGCCGTTGTCCTGTATTTTTTCAGGGTGGCACACTTCCCCAAAGTGCTCAGTGCCATAGATTGCACCCATGTGGCCCTACGTCCATCTAGGGCCACTGAGCACATCTACCGAAACCGCAAGCACTGGCATTCCATCAATGTACAGGTGGTATGCGATGCAAAGGGAATCATCACCTCTGTCTATGCAAACTACCCTGGCTCCACCCATGACAGTTTCATATACAGAATGTCCGCCCTGAGCCGGGCCCTGGAAGCTGGGCAGCATGGCGACACATGGCTCCTAGGTGAGTACAAATGCCCTTGCACATGCATGCAAGTCACACACAGACAAATACCCAAACCCTAATAATCTCAACTATTATCACCTCCCCAGGGGACAGTGCCTACCCTCTGAGCAACCACATAATGACGCCAATCCGGAACCCCACCACCCCACCCCAGGTAAGATACAGCACCGCCCACATTGCAACCAGGGCCATAGTGGAGCGCACATTCGGAGTGCTCAAGTCACGTTTCCGCTCCCTTGACCGCTCTGGCGGGCAACTACTCTATGCACCACCAGTAGTGTGCAGGATCATTGTGGCAGCATGTGTCCTGCACAATGTTGCAACACGGCAGGGCGTCCCGGTGGACATGGTGGTGCCCCCACATCCCCAACGGCAGGCACAGGCGCTGCCCATGGGAGGGGACAGGGCACGTGGCGAGGAAGCCCGGACCCAGCTTGTGGCCACATTTTTCACCTAAACTCCCACCCCTGCGGAGTGCACACAGGCCTGGCACATACCAGGTGACAATCGATGATGACAAAGAGACAGTCAACTGTCACAACCCTACCACCTTGAGATAGTTGCCATGGAAGTGCCACATCGTCTGCATCCCTAGCTACTTAAACACATATGACATATGACATGATATGGCCTATACACAAGTATTTCAAGGTGCGATGAGGCAGGGAGGGGGGAACAAGGGAAGACAGACAACGGTACTACTAGGCCAGGTGTCATTTAGATTGTGCAAGTGCAGGGGTAGGGGGAAGGGAAAAGTGCAAGGGGAAGGGAGAGGGGGGGAGTGCAGTACAGGGGAAGTAGACCAAAAAACAAATACATAGGTCAGCTGGTGGCAACTGCAAAGGTAAGTGCAGACAAGTGCTGGGAAGGGGGGGCTGTAGGGATAGAGAGACAGTACCGCAGTGCAGGGGTTGCCAGGGAGGCAGTGCAAGTGGAGAGTGGCTGGGCCAGGGACCGAGGTCGGTGAGAGTGGCCCAGTTGCAGATCCAGTGCAGTTCCAGTGAAGAATTCCGCAAGGGAGAGGCAGAGAGAAAGCAGAAGCAAAGAGGAAAGTCTTGAGGTGCTTCCCGAACCAGAGATGGTTCCCCTCAAGTTCAAGTGAGGCAGGAAGGCTGTTCCAGAGGGAGGGCCCTGCCGCGGAGAGAGATCTACCCCCAGCTAGTTGCTCTGAGAAGCGGATGACCCTGACATGCAAGGTGTGCATCACACACACCTGCAAAACAGGCCATGGCCATCACTGTTATGTCACTCAAACCCTCCCAAACCACAACATGACATGGCAAGCAATACCCATACACCAACACAGTAACAATAAGGTACACATTGCCATGTCCAAAATGTACAGTGGCATCAGACAATGATGCCTGACCTGGAATCAGATGAAATGACAGACCAACAACCTCCCACCCAAAATAAGTAATTTCCAAATGCATTACAAGAGTTGTAGACGTAACATAACAATGAATGCCTGTCTACATGCACATTGTGCATTGCAAAATCAACACTTCAGCTTCTGTGTGCTGTGTCCTACTCCTGCAACACACTGCTCAACGCACAGCACAGTGAACAACCATTGTGTGTGATGCACACCCTGAGCATTACATCTAAGCGACAGACCACATCAAAAAGCAAATTAGCCATGTACAGGATCCATAATTGGTCACAGAGCATGTGCTGCAGGGACACAGTGGCCACCAGAAGGCAAACAGTGTACACGTGGATATGCAAGGGTGGGAGTACATGTCGTGCATCAGAGTGCAAGTGTGTGGGTCTGCAAGGACATGCACGCAACATATGCATGTGCACTCAAGTGACCATCAGTGTTCTCTACACATCACATGTGAACATTCACCATGTGTACACCCCAGCATGTCCAACCACAACTATCTCCTCGCACCTGAAAGGTAAACACAACACATGAACAGGCATTGATCAGCAGAACACAACATATACATATGATACCACCATTACAATGTCAGAGTTCCCATCACACTGCAGGGCAAGGCAACTATCAACAACAATGCCCCCCTCCCTCACAAATGACCATGACCCACTGAACAACTGCACCTGGGTCATGGAGCCTTCAACCCTCAATTCCACCTGGCCACAGGATCACCTTTACCTTTCGTCACCATCTCCCACCTTGTGTGTAAAAAGGTGCCTGCACCCTCAGAATCCACACTCATTTCCAAAATCACAAAATCCAAGGCATAAAAACGAACCAGAACACCCTCCACTAGATGACTTGACGTAGCAGTTCCTCACCAAGGCCAAGTACTACCACAATGATGCAACAACCAAGGTAGCACAGTAAAACAATGTCACAACAGGATGTGAACCATGTGTGGTACATAACATAGGATGATGCACCATGAACGGATGTGTACTGTCACAGGTCCCATGTACAGGCGCGGGAGTGTCACGAAACAACCACCCCTACCGTGTCCACGGTGCCTGCAAGGTCAAACTCACACAGGCCCCTGAGACCCTGGTGGGGAAGGAGGTTCAGGGATATGCAGTCGGGACAGGTGTTGGCACACTGGATAACTGGAATGAGTGGCAGGAGAGGGGAGGAGGAATGACACATGAAAGTAGGGAATGCACGAAAATGTACTACCTGCATGAACACATACACAATCCAAACAAACTTGGACATCATTGTCATGGCCTTCTGTAGTCCAGGCTTAGGAGTGGTACGAACCAACCACCCCCTCTAGGGTTTTGGCGCCAGCAAGTTCGGGGCTTACACAGGCATCCGCAACCCCAGCGGGGAAAGAGGGTTAGGGAACGTTGCTTGGATAGGTACGGGAAGCAGGAACACCGGGTAGAGGGTACAGGGTTCAAAATTGCATAGGATTCCGGGTGATTAGGGGGGAAAAACATACCAAATTTAATCACACATACATCCATGCATTAGTGCACCCCCCAGCAAGCCTATGCAGAGCAGTTTGAAAGAAAAACAACAAGACACTTAGCTCTGGTTTTGAGTGCTGGCCTCCTGCCTGCGCACTCTCAGGTCCGGTTACAGGAGCACTGCAATGCTGCAAAGAGAGCCACAGTCAACAACCTGTACGTGCCAATTACACAAAAACACACCACCAAACATGCCCCATAGCAACAAACTACTCTACAAACAGACAATCTGGTGTAGATGCTTCGTACCCATATATAACATTACCCCTGTGACGGGTCATACACAGTCAATGCAGTAAGTCAGCCGCCGGTGGGTGCGTAGCAAATGGAACACCAATGTGTCACAATTCACACAACATGCAATGTTCCCTGGGTAAGCAGACAGACCCATATAGCAAGCCATGACTTCAGAGCAAGTTGCGTACCACCATGACCGAAACAAAGTTGGCAGTGCATTTATCATAAAGTACATGGAAATGAAATGCACTGCACCCGAGTATGTCCCTTGCTGTATGTCCCTGTGAGCTGCCCCTTTCCATGTCTCGGAAGGCTACATGGTTGATACAAGTGCCTCAATGGACCTTGGTGTACCGGAGGGTATGTGCCACTGCCCCTGCAGGTGTCCCAGACAACCTTACAATCAACAGCCATCAGTCCACCAACACATCTGAGCTGCATTGTGTGCTTCAACACCAAAATTCGTCCAAGCTCACCCTCAGTGCTGTGACTAAGCCTGCATGTGCAACTCGCCTGGTGCAAGCTTTGCTGTGTTGTGGCCCCCCGTGCTGCTCACCTTGCCTGGAGTTCCTTGGAACACGTCAGCAGTTCTAGGATGTAGGTCTGCAATCCCTGTGCCTCTGCTTGTGCACACATGTGCATGTGGGCACCAACAAATGTGTCCAGAATTCCGTCGTCCAATGGGCCATGTCTGCTGGCAAAGGTGCTCTGGAGGCTCATCCCCCTGCAGAAAGGGCATGAAACACATGATTAATGCTTCAAAGTCATCTGTGTGTGTCTCTTCAGGCATCTCATTACTTGACCATGTCAGAGAGTCACATCATAAATCACACCATCAGTCCGTCTTTCACATCCAAAGTGTGGAACACTATCTACAGCATGAATTGCAACAAGCACGTGTACAGTAAAGATAAGAAACATACTATACAATGCATAGCAATTAATGTACACATTAATCATGAAACACCCCATCTAACAAAAGCTGAACAGTGGACAATAACAACAAAATCATCCCCACTAGGGGTGTAAACACAAGTCACACAGCACCAGACATGCCACAGATATGACAGTCCAAAGCCCTTGTGTAAAAGATTGTGACACCGAACCATCCTTGCGAGCCCATGGATAAGGGAGGCAGGAGTGGCATATGTGAGTCAAGGACCCCAAGCAGCAAACACATACACAAGACAAGCCTGAAGGGCCCAGCTGGAACAGACAGTGGATGCCTTCAAAAGCCACAAAGCACCGCACCGTCACATGAAAGCACAATAGACAAGCAATTTTAAACTATATTAACTATTAACTAATTACACTAACTATGGAAAACCTACATTACCTAATTAAACTAACTATCAAACAGAAACTTAACTAACTAAACTAAAAGAAAAATCAAAAATGGCCACATACGACCCGGGGGGGAGGGGAGGCACCCAGGAGGGGGGAGGTGCAGGGTGCTGCTCAACATCCACATGTGATGATGCTGAGCCAAAAAAAAAAACTCCATGGGCTCAACGCCTGCACAGCCCGACCTATGTGGGAGATAGATGGTCGTCCGAGTCTGGCTCATCCTGTAAAGGAGGACGTGGCACAGTAGCCTGGCCACGCCTAGCCGCAGCTTGCCCCTCGTCGGCAGCAAGTCTGCCGGACGGGTGAGCCTGGTTCTGTGTGGCGATGTGACGTAGGTCTGCATGCAGAACCTCACGTGATACACGTGCTTCCTCTTGCAAGGTAGCACATGTAACACGGAGTTCCTCCTGCAAGGCCTGGCTGGACAACCGCTGCACCTCCCGGCAAGCCTGTAGCTCAGCCAAGATGGTACGCTCAAGCTGTGCAAACCTCTCCTCTGCCTGCTGCCTCTGGGACATCATAAGGACACCCAGAGTGGATCTGAGGGAAGCATACTCCTCCCTCAGGGCATCCATGTGCGCCTCTGCGTGAGCAGCAATTACCTTGACGCAGAGACGACATTTCAGCCTGGCGTGCCCTGTCTGAGGCCGCCATGCCCAGCCTGAGTGAGCGGGCTGTGGACCGTGCCGCCTGCTGCTGGAGAAGCACCTGCCTAGCAGGGGGAAGCACAGATCGGGCCACACGCTCCATGCTCTCAGCGATGTTCTCCATTGCTGCCCCCTGTCGTTCTGAATTGGCAGTCATGTCTTGCTCCCACTCAGTATACTGCGGTTGCGCGCGGCGACCGCGTTGCTGGGCTTGACCCCTGCGGGACCCAAGGACCGGGGGTCCTCGCTGTGTTGGCACCGCCCGCGGCTGCACGACTACATGCCCCTGTCGACGTGATGTCCCAGGCACATCAGTGAGTGGTGTGGAGGGTGACCCTGCGTCCCGATCCACCACGGGCGGAGGAACCAAGACTGTCTGATCCCTCAGTGCAGGTGTCGCAGACAGAGGAGTGTCCACATCAGAATCACTCACCCCTGACACATGGACTTGATGCTCATCCAACTCAACATGGACGTCAGAGTCGTCATCAAGGCTGGACTCTTAGGCAGCCAGAGACAAGATGGACTGTAGCGCTTGGGGGTTTTCGTGGCCTACCACCCCACGACCCCCACTAGTGCCGGGTTGATGTAGTGGTAACAACCCTGTGTCTGGCATGACAACACCATCCTCCGCCTCCATTGCGTCATCACCTGAAAAATAGAGAGAAAAAAGGTCACTACACATGTCAGAAGCACACAACACACACACACCGACAGCAAACGCATCAGGCAGACATGTGACACCCAACATATAACCTGGCATGCATGCTGGGTCAACTTTGAATTGCTTCTGTGATCAGACCTGTTAAAAGGTGGCAGTTTCCATGGAAGTGGGTCTATGCAGTGCAGAAAATGTGTACGCCACTCACTACCTACATGTACAAGGACTCCATGGTGTGTGCCAGGAAATGTGAAGGCACTGCAATGTCAAATTCAGACATCACGTGCATTGTGCATTCAATGTGTAGCATATCTAGAAGCCAAGCACCCCTCCACCCCAGTACCAAAGCAGGGATGCCTAGCATGTTATAAAAAGGCTGACCATGCACCTGTGTATTGACAGGCAGTGTTGACTGGCATCAACAGCTTAATGTGATTCAAGTGACAACACTGCAAATGATGCTGGGACAGTAAGCAGGACACATGATGAAAACTCCGGATTCCGCCCATGTGTGAAGAAGACACAACAACAGTTGGACAGAGTCATTGGCCATTGAACAGGCTGAGGCCTGTGAGCCACACAGATTGTCAGAGCCTAAACATGTGTGCAACGCAGGACTGAGCCACAGTTGACATGGGAAGGCTGATGAGATGGCAGGCAATGTATGTAACCAAGGACTTGTATTACAGTGATCATCCACTCAAGGACACATAGGGGCATGCGTGCAATGCACATGGAGCATGAATGGGCACTCATGTCCCTGGGGGTCATCTGACCTATGCACAGTACAAGTGAGATACCCTGCATCAAGTACTAAGGCTGTACCACACGGCATATGTTTGGCAGATTCTACGCTGGAAGTTAGCATCTACACAGGACACATGAACAAGAAAGTACACATTACAAGATTGAAGAACACCAGTGCAAAGGTGGAACTGGGGTGCAGAGTGGCGGAGGAGGGGCAAGGGAGCATGCCTACATGGAGTCCCCTCATGCAGGCAGAGGAGACATGCATGACGGAAGCATTGCATTACTTACACATCAGAACCATGTACACGTCACATGTAGCGGCAATCATGCACAACACATCCCACAAGTGAAACACGCACGTCCTCAACAAACACGCATCAACACTCACTGGACTGGGCATCAAAGTCCAGCATCTCTCCCACTCCTTCGACCAATTCAGGTGGTATGAACTCCGCAACGAGTGCCTCATGCGGAGTGAGCTCTTCCTCTTCTGGTGCAGGCCCACCGCCAGTCACCAGAGTCAAGTTGTAATTAGAGGCACGCTTAGCCTTAGTGCTGTGTTTGATGTCATTCCAACGCTTTTTGCACTCTTGCGCCGTGCGCACCTCATGGCCGAATGAACTGACATGTTCCGCAACATGCTTCCAGTGGGTGTCACGTTGGGCAGCCGTAGTCTGACTATTGGCACCCACTAGCATGTCACGGCTGTGGCCCCGCACGTAGTCCACGAGGAAGTCCAGTTCCTGCTTACAGAAAGGCTTCTTCCTCGATGTGCAGGAGGTCGTGGCTGTGTGTGGGGTCCCAGCCTGTGCTGCAGGTGCAACTTTCCTCCTCTTGGACTGTGGCGCAGACCCTGGCTGGCTAATGCCGCCCTGACCAGTATGGCCAGTGGGTTCGGTGGATTGAGCCAAGGGAGTGGCAGGTGGAGGGATGACCAAAGGCCTGACTTGTGTCAGTGGCAGCTGGGTGCCCACTAATGGACCCTGCGCAGCAACATCAGCTGTGGCAGGGTCATTGACAGCAACGGTCCTGGTTGGCAGACTCACAACCGGGGTGCTGTTGGGTGCATCTGCCCCTGCACTTGCCAACACCTGGCTGTTCGGGGCAGCAGATGACATGACTGCCCCAGGGCCACGTGTCTTGGTCTGAGCAGCCCGGCCTGCCCCTATGGTTTCCCCCCTGGCCTGTTGGAGATCTACCAAGGGCTCTTCAAGTGCCAACGCAGCCTGCGCTGGCAGACCCCGAGCCTGGGTGGCGGTGTCCACAGCTGCACCTGCAGCTACCACTACCCTTGGGCCCGTGGCAGTCGATGGAACGGACTGCCGGGTCACACGGGCGCCAGTGCCAGTTGCAGAAGCTGCATCCCCCGGAACCACATGGGGTGGTGGCATGACTGCACCGACACATGGCACAACATTGTGCTCAAGTGGCGCACCCCTGCCTCTTCCCCCTCTGTGGCCGCCCTGGACACCCTGGAGTCCCCCTACTCCCTGGTCACCACGGCCACGTCCCCGACCACGCCTGCCATGAGGAGGACGCCCAGCTGAGGCGCCCCTCACCTTTGGTGGCCTCCCAACACATGGCACAGATGTAGTAGTGCCGGCACAGATGGAGTGGTGCCAATGGGAGGTGTACACCACAATTGACCTGGGCAATTGGGGTGAAGGGGGTGGGAAGCAAGATGTTAACAGCCCCCCTGCACCTGCAAGGCTGAATGTGACCCCGGTGATGTAGTGACGGGTAACGCAACGCTCAGGCACCCCAAAACTGCAGTAAAACCGTGCACGCAAGCCTGCAGCCTACGTGCGTGGATTCAACCTCCCGCAGTACGCGGTGGCACCCAGTAACACGAATAACGCATACGCGAGGGACACGCAGGCTACTATGACATCGAAAATGGGTGCGATACACAGGGGCACCCGCAGTGGGAAAAAGAGCGTGTGCGACTCACCGTCTGACTAGCGCAATGCAGAAAAACACGCGTAGCCAATACCCCCGCCAAAAGAAGAGATACGTCCTTGATAGCTGTGAAGTTGTGATGGAGCGCGAAAAAACAGGAAGCAGCAACACACGTCGGTCTCCACGAAAGGCACGTACAGTGAACTGCTGGGCCCGCTCACCTTTAACCCGTGCTGAGGGAAACGCACACGCGCGTCACGTCACTTACGCGCATGGGTCCTTTCCTCGTATTACATGCGGACGTGCAGTTTTTCACGCGCGCTGAAATGCCCATGCACGCCTGTGCACATCACGTCACAGGGGCGCTTGCGCTTGAGGGGCCTTCTGTCCAATGAAATTGCGTATGCGTGCAGACGCGCTTACGCGCTAAGGGCCTTTCCTCGAATTACACGCTGACGTGCCGAATTTTCACGTGCCAAATCACTCCGTATCAAGCTGGCCACGCGTAAGCACACGGAAGACCACGCTCCTGCCCAGAAGGCCGAACTACTGCCCCCCAGAGCCCCGAGCACGCTCCCACCTGCCATCTGCTGCTGCCTGACTGCCTGCTGCCCACGTGCCCTGCCATTTGCTGCCTGCAGGGGTGCTGTTGCTGTGACCACCCCTGCTGGAACCGAAGACTCCCGACTGGGATTCCATCGCTCCACAGCCCAGCCCCAGGACCCAGTTGCCCACCCACTCCGGCCTCTGGGGTTGTCATGTCGGGCACTGCAACATCTGGCACCACTGACAACCCCCGGCCAGAGAGGCAGAGGGGCACCAGCTTCAGTGCCAGGGAAGTTGGTGTCCTGGTGGAGCAAGTCCTGGGGCAGTATGATGTCCTTTTCGGAAGTGTGCGCGCCGACAAGGAAGGACGGACTTGGATCTGGACTGACGTCGTGACTGCCATCAACGCGGAGGAGGTGGCAGTCCACGACTTCCAACATGTCAAGAAGCGCTGGGAGGACTTCAGGTCCAGGACCCTGAACAAGGCCCGGCGCCTCTTGAAGGCAGTGGATGCCAAGGGGCGCCGGGGCCACTTGTCGGAAGATCAGATGAGGGTCCTGGAACGCATATCCCCAGCGCTCCACGTCCAGGTCCTTGAGAGGCAGACCCGTCTGGAGTCGAGCGGTAAGTGTACATGCATCCTGATTGTGAGCTGAGCGTGTGGTGATGTTTCAGTAGTGTGCAGGTTGCACATCTGTTTGTATGGGGTCGAGTATGGGTGGGGGTGTACAGGGCCGTGGGGCTAACACATGCAAGGGCTGTAATGTTTGAGACATGGATGGTGCTTGTGTGTGTAGGCTTGCATGCCAAATGCAGTTGTGTGGGCACACATGTTTGGATGAATGTGTATGTAAGTAGACATGTCCGTGATATCACGCATGTATGTTGTTTTCAGCTGCATGTATCAGCACTGTGTACATGTGCATTTGTGTGTATTTGACAAGGGTGCAACAGTGATGCAACATGGATGCATGTGACGGCGGGATGTGGAAGCCTGATTGGCAGATGTGACATGGATGCCCATCTGAACACTGCGACACTTGGCAGAGGTGTACACATGCATGCAAGTGTGGTGGTGTGTGTACATGTGTGGTGCACTTCCTGTGTTGCATGTGATGTCTGGCTCAGCTTTGCCTGCTCATGCTGTTGTATGTGTATGGATGGTGCTGGCAGATGTGATATGGCTGTGGTATGGCTCATGTGTGCGAGTTGAAATGACATGTGTGTTGGGGATTGTGATGGCATGTCTGAGGTTTGCCAATGCCACTCATGTACAACTGTCATGTGTGTATGTGTCCATTGTACAGTGCCCTGATGCCTGTGTTTTATTTCTCCCTGTCTGCAGTGTCAACTGATGAAGAGGGCGGAGAAGGTGCTGTGGAGCACAGCGGCGGGGATCCCACCGCCAGCCGGAGACGCAAGGCCCGGCTCCCCTCCCATGTTGTCATCTCGTCGGGGAGTGAGGAGTCCGGTGCCGCGTCCCAGGCCGCAGCTGCCGGGGGGAGGTCCAAGAGGCAGAGGTTGGAGTTGGACTCCTCGGCAGCAGAAGGGGCAGCTGGGACCCCAAAAGGCCCAACGGGGGAAGATGGCACAGAGTCATCCAGGTTGGTGGGGGGTTTGGTGGAGGAGGAGGCCGTGCAAGCAACAGAGACGGGGTCTGGAGGTGGGGATCCCACTGGTGCTAGTGGTGCAGTGCAGGACCAGGGACAGGAGGCAGCACAGGCCGCCGCGGAGGTGCCTGTGTGCAATCCTGTCCCTGATCCTGTCCCTGCATCATCTTGCACCAGCAGGGATGCCTATGTCCAGACCCGTTTTCAGGCAGGGGATGAGCAAACGACAACTGGCCTTCCTCTGCCTGCGGACGTGGCTATCCGGGTCCGGGTTGAGCCTGTTTGACTGGTGTGGCGTTGCGTCAACGGGCCATGCGAGGTGACCTGCATTCTTTTCATGAGGAGACTGCACGTCATCTCGAATGGCTCGTTGACCACGTCAGCCTACTGGGACAGGTCTCCCAGGCCGGATTCCTCCGTTTGATGGGGCTTGCTACGACCCCCTCCTCAACTGAACCCCCTACGCGCCAGTCGTCCTCCGTGCCATCTTCCCACCCATCAGTCACCTGGGTGCCCTGTGGAGCTGCCTCTGACGGTGCGGCCAGGCTGGTGGAGGAGGCATCCCTGCCACAGTCGGGAGTCGGACGTCCAGCAGGGGTGGCCACATCAACGACTTCACCCCAGCCGGCGGAGGATGTGCAGGCAGCAGGAGGCAGTGCACGGGCAGAGGCACAGCAGCAGCAGCAATGTGGTGGGAGCCATGAAGGCTCGGGGCCTTCAACATCGGAGGTGCAGGCATCGGCCGGAGGGCAGGAGGACCCAGGACAGAGAGTGTGTTCCGTGTGGCAGCGGTTGGGCCACGCCATAGATGCGGAGCGGCAGCGGGCGGAAGAGGCACGTCTCACAATGGTCAGGGCGGAGAACTCCATGCGGAGGGCCCTGAGGTGGGCCGAGTGCCTCGAGGCAATCCGCAGGGGGTTGGAGGTGGACACGTCGACGGCCCTGCGGACCCTCAGGGCCATGGAGGAGGACCGCCTCCGGGACATTGAGCAGGAGTTCGATGATGCCCTGGCCCGGGACATCCAAAAGTGAGCCGTCAGACTAGCCCGCTGCCCTTGTACATAGTTATGTAGTTAGTGTTAGGTTTCCTTTGTTTTTTTATTTATTTTGGACCTTTTAGACATTGGCCACATTTTTGTATATAGTTTATTTTATTAGTTAGTGTTGTTAGATAGGTTTCATTTCTTTTGTTGGGATAATGGACCCTGGCTTGTTCGTCTGTACATAGTTTACTGTTGGATTTTATTTTTCTTTCACAATTTACCCATGGAGCAATGGCTTTCAATTATTATTTCCCATTGGATTTTCTTTTAGGGACAGTGACTTTGGACACCATTACTTTGGATTATGATTTTTGGTTTTGCTTTTTTTCACGGACATGCTTATTTTCATTTTTGTACATTCCCATTTCTGTTTCTTTATTTTTGAATCTATTTATGTTTCCTTTAATACATATTTTTTTATCGAACTTCAATGTGTAGTATCATCTCATTGGTTTCATGCATATCATGATATGGGTTTTGAGATTCACTGACACCCATTGGGTGTATGTGAGGGACATGTGTTTGTTTCGAAACTTGCAATTGGTGTTCTGTCATGTAATTGCCATTTCTGAGTGGGTGGATGCAATACTCGGGTGGGTGTTTTGCATTTGTAGGCTGACCATAGGGACCAGGGATCTAGATTGTGATGACATGTTGGCTGGGGAACATGAGTTGGGGCCTGCTGGCAGGTGCCCCACAGTGCTGGGGGGTGGGGGTGGTGGGGAACATGAGTTGGACATGGGTGGGGGCCTGCTGGCAGGTGCCCCACAGTGCTGTGGGGTGGGGGTGGTGGGGAACATGAGTTGGACATGGGTGGGGGCCTGCTGGCAGGTGCCCCACAGTGCTGGGGGGTGGGGGTGGTGGGGAACATGAGTTGGACATGGGTGGGGGCCTGCTGGCAGGTGCCCCACAGTGCTGGGGGGTGGGGGTGGTGGGAGACATGAGTGGGGGCCTGGTGGAGGGTGCCCCTGCACTGCTGGGGGTTGGGGGTGGTGGAAGACATGGGTGGGACCTGGTGGAGGCTGCCCCTGCACTGCTGGGGGGTGGGGGTGGTGGGAGACATGGGTGGGGGCCTGGTGGAGGCTGCCCCTGCACTGCTGGGGGTGGGGGTGGTGGGAGACATGGGTGGGGGCCTGCTGGCAGGTGCCCCACAGTGCTGGGGGGTGGGGGTGGTGGGGAACATGAGTTGGACATGGGTGGGGGCCTGCTGGCAGGTGCCCCACAGTGCTGGGGGGTGGGGGTGGTGGGGAACATGAGTTGGACATGGGTGGGGGCCTGCTGGCAGGTGCCCCACAGTGCTGGGGGGTGGGGGTGGTGGGGAACATGAGTTGGACATGGGTGGGGGCCTGTTGGCAGGTGCCCCACAGTGCTGGGGGGTGGGGGTGGTGGGAGACATGGTTGGGGGCCTGCTGGCAGGTGCCCCACAGTGCTGGGGGGTGGAGGGGTGGGGAACATGAGTTGGACATGGGTGGGGGCCTGCTGGCAGGTGCCCCACAGTGCTGGGGGGTGGGGGTGGTGGGGAACATGAGTTGGACATGGGTGGGGGCCTGCTGGCAGGTGCCCCACAGTGCTGGAGGGTGGGGGTGGTGGGAGACATGAGTGGGGGCCTGGTGAAGGGTGCCCCTGCACTGCTGGGGGTGGGGGTGGTGGGAGACATGGGTGGGGGCCTGGTGGAGGCTGCCCCTTGACTGCTGGGGGGTGGGGGTGGTGGGAGACATGGGTGGGGGCCTGGTGGAGGCTGCCCCTGCACTGCTGGGGGGTGGGGGTGGTGGGAGACATGGGTGGGGGCCTGCTGGCAGGTGCCCCACAGTGCTGGGGGGTGGGGGTGGTGGGGAACATGAGTTGGACATGGGTGGAGGCCTGCTGGCAGGTGCCCCACAGTGCTGGGGGGTGGGGGTGGTGGGGAAATGAGTTGGACATGGGTGGGGGCCTGGTGGAGGGTGCCCCTGCACTGCTGGGGGGTGGGGGTGGTGGGAGACATGGGTGGGGGCCTGGTGGAGGCTGCCCCTGCACTGCTGGGGGGTGGGGGTGGTGGGGAACATGAGTTGGACATGGGTGGGGGCCTGCTGGCAGGTGCCCCACAGTGCTGGGGGGTGGGGGTGGTGGGAGACATGAGGGGGGCCTGGTGGAGGGTGCCTCTGCACTGCTGGGGGGTGGGGGTGGTGGGAGACATGGGTGGGGGCCTGGTGGAGGGTGCCCCTGCACTGCTGGGGGGGTGGGGGTGGTGGGGAACATGAGTTGGACATGGGTGGGGGCCTGCTGGCAGGTGCCCCACAGTGCTGGGGGGTGGGGGTGGTGGGGAACATGAGTTGGACATGGATGGGGACCTGCTGGCAGGTGCCCCACAGTGCTGGGGGGTGGGGGTGGTGGGGACATGAGTTGGACATGGGTGGGGGCCTGGTGGAGGCTGCCCCTGCACTGCTGGGGTGTGGGGGTGGTGGGAGACATGGTGGGGGCCTGGTGGAGGGTGCCCCTGGTGGCTGGGGGTGCAGGGGGACATGCGTTGGTGGGCAGTAGTGCAAGTTGACATGTGGGTTGGCTGAGGGGCATGGCCATGGTGGATGGGGTGCCTGCAGGACATGTGCAGGGTAGGCCCCTGTGGTGTGAGCCACCTGCAGGGGCCGTGGAGGGTGTAGAGGGAACACCTGGGAGGACCCACACGTGCAATTCACGTACCCTGATGGAATCGTGTGTGGAACTTCCCGCGCACCCCTGGAATACACGTACCCTGCTGATATCGCGTGTGAAACTTCCCGCGCACCCCGAAATACACGTAGCCTGGACATTCGCGTGTGAAACTTCCCACGCACCCCAAGATACACGTAGCCAGGAGATTCGTGTGTGGAACTTCCCGCGCACCCCGAAATACACGTAGCCAGGACATTCGCATGTGGAACTTCCCGCGCACACCTGGAATACACGTACCCTGCTGATATCGCGTGTGAAACTTCCCGCACACCCCGAAATACACGTAGCCTGGACATTCGCGTGTGGAACTTCCCGCGCACCCCTGATATACACGTACCCTGCTGAATTCACGTGTGAAAATTCCCGCGCACCCCTGATGTACACGTACCCTGATGGAATCGCGTGTGGAACTTCAAGCGCACCACTGTGATACACGTACCCTGCTGAAATCGCGTGTGGAACTTCCCGCGCACCCCTGAAATACACGTACCCTGCTGAAATCGCGTGTGGAACTTCCCGCGCACTCCTGAAATGCACGTACCCAGCTGAAATGACGTGAGGTATTTCCCGCGCACCCCAGTGATACACGTAGCCCACTTGCCGTGCTGGTACAGGGTTAGCGCAGCCCTTTGCGCTGGATTGGGGATTTTGATGGCTTTTCCCTGCGCGAGAGACGTTCTTGGGGGCGTAACTGGCGCTGCTGCAGGGTCGCTGAGCCACTGTGCGCAGCGGCTGGTTTTGGTAGCTGGAATCCATGAATACGCTGTGCGCGGAAATGGGTTTTGGCGCACGCGGCTGGCGCAGGGATTCGCACGTGCACACTGTGCGCCAGCCGCGTGCGCCACTTGTGCGCTGAATTCTATGAATTACCCCCCATATCTCCTCCTGGGTCCACATTAACAAAGGGACATTACCAGTTTTTGAAGACTCACTGTGTGCACTTCATTTAAATTGCTCGCTATCTTTTGTTGCAGAGAAAGTAAACCGATGCATTTACCCCTTAGATTGCTTGTGATTTAGGATCTGTGCAAGTTTACACATGTCATATGATAAATCCTTGTATTATGACCTATTGAAAGGTTTTCTTCATTCCATGCAATGTGTGATATTTTTTAACACCATATGTGCATTTTCCAATTTAATTTCGTTCAAAGTGAATCCATTTTCAATATGCTGTTTTACTGTGAGATATTTTCCCTGCATTATTCTATTTGAGTACCAGATTTAAGAGAGAATGTTTCAAATATGAAGGATGAGAAGATGAGAAAGAATTAGATGTCATCAGTGAATAGGCGGTAAGGGGAGACAAAGGAATAGATTCGTTTACAAAGAGGGGAGATGTAGGCTGTGAATGGAAAAACAAACCCGTGGGGTGCACCACTCGAAAGGGACGGGAGTGGAGATACCATTGTTCCATGAGCTGGTGAAAGGATATCAGGTAATATTATCCCTACCAATAATATTGCCATATATATGATCGTCGGGAACGACCATAGGCAATATTATTAGTGGGGATCATTTTTGGGGAAAATGGGAGCAGAGGTTGTGGGGATGTCCCCCGCTCCCTTTAAAATAATATGGGGGCTTGAATAGCAATACTTTTGCGGGGATATTAACACATGGAACTGGTGAAAGAACAGCTGGTAAGCAGGAGCAAATCAACTCAAACACGCTGTGTTGAGGATGCCAACGTTAGAGAGGGTTAGCAAGACAGAAGAATAATCCACAGTGTTCAATACAGTAAAGAGATCCAGAGGGATGAGAATCGAGGAGAGTTTGGAGTGGAGGTGCCAGGATTCCATGAGATATGGAATGACCGGCCCAGTAGGAAGGAGGCAATTCATTCAAGAGAAGAGTTGAGCATGGCAATGTTAGAGAGGGTGAGAAAGACAAGCATGATCCACAGTGTTAAAGTCAGTAGAAAGTTCATGAAGGATGAGAATCGAGAAGGTGTGGAGTGGTGGGGCCAGTGTTCTGTAGGCAGGAGGCAATTCCCTAAAGAGCTGTGTGGAGGATGCCAATGTTATCAAGGGTTAGAAAGACAGCAGCACATTCCTCAATGTTGAGGATGGAGGGGGCCAGGGGGTTAGAGGAGAATTCTGAGTTTTGTGCAATGGTGATGAAGTTATAGATGTGGCAGTGTACTGTTTCATTATAGTTCCTGCAGCGGAACACACATTGGGATCCATTGCTCTCCAAGGAAGCAGTAATATGGTTAAACACTACATGCTTAATAAGCTGATAGTTGGCAGGGTTATTAAGGTCAGCAGAGATTTTCTTAGGAAAGGCGGGACCGTACCTATGTTGTAGCAAGCCAGGTTCCAGAGGCAAGAGAGAGAAGGTCTGCAAGAGTGGCTGAACAGCAAGGGGGTGCTAGGTCTTGGACTGGCTATGGGGCCAATGGGTCCACATGATGGGTTGGCAGCTTGGAAGATTATCATGACAGGGATGTAAGGTTTGAGTACGATGGCAGATAGGTTTGGTGCCAGGTGGGGGGGGAGGTGGTAAGGGTCACGGGAGAGGGGAATGAGGGACGTGAGGGAAGAAGGGGTTTAGGCTCGGCCTGGGGAGGATGAACAGGCAAGATGTGGGGTGGGTAAGGAAAGCACACAGTGTTCTGGGGTATAACAGCAGTAAATCAGAGTGGTAAGAAGAAAGGAGGGGAGAATAATTGATTAGGTTTACCGTGCCCCCAACAGATTAATAGAGACACATGTGTGCTGCTATTTTGCAAACTATACAATGAAATGTGAAATGAGTGGTCGGATCCTGTTGGACTGGCATCAGTTATAGCTGGCATATAGACTGCAGCATCTTGACATAGATAGGAAAGCTTAGGACAACAATGTGTCCCTAATTTAAAAAACGAACTTAATATATTAAAGTAAAATGCAGGACAAAGAAAATACTGATTTAGAACATTGTTTCCAAACTGTTTCGAGACATATGTGACACTTAGCTTCAAAGTGATAGGTGTTTTTGTCAGACTATTGTGTGTCAACTATTGTCCTTATTAGTGAATGTAATAACCCTCCACAAGGAAAAACTGTTGCACATTGGAGTACTGGCTCAAGGTACAAGGACCTGATGCCTCCCACATTTTCTCCTATCACCTATTACTTTACTCAGAATGCCTAAATAAAGCTAGATTACACCTGGAGCTGCCTAGAGCATTGTTAAGATCTGACATGCAAATGTAATTCGGAAAGGCTCGAGGCAAGTCTAGATTTAGTTTGTAGGAATTGATACAATCAGGTCTGGGGTAAAAAGATCAAATCAGACAAGCTAAGGCATCTCCTGATTTTCCCCAGTGCAAATCTTTCTGAAGTAGGCCGGATGAGTTTCATGTGTTTAATGGCGGGGCACTTTGCATTGACCTTGTCATCAGTTGCGGCTTGTACATTGGCGCGGAAGGGCGCCACCCCTTGGGTGAAGAGATGTACGTTTAGATGAACATCCTATATGTACATTTGTCACCTGATAGATATACAGTCTGCATCAGGTGAAAGATTTGCGTTTAGAATGTTTATCTAAAAGTACATCATCTCTGGACCTAAGGCACAGTGTCAGATAGCACAGTCGGTCCAGTGCTTCCTTTGCACGGAGGACTGTGCTGCCTGCCTCGGACCAGGGGCATGTCCAATGCTACACATTTTTCTTCTTTTGCACTCAGTCTCCGGGCAAAACATAAATACTGCAATAATGACAAGAGAGGAGTGCTCTACTGTCAGTCAGAATGCTCAGAGGAGACCAGGGGTGGGCCACCAGGCTATGCGTGTCATGTGTGGCTGCTGTGTGCTGAGGGTGTGAGCAGGTAAGCGAAGTAATTATGACTGTATTTACAGTATGATTCTGTGTTTGAATTTATGCTTGAATGTAAGGGATTGTCTGAGTGCTTGTGGATGAATGTGTCAGCATGGGATTGTATCCATGGGTGTTTTTATGTATCCATACATGCAAGGGGTTGTCTGAATGCTGTGTGGGTGCACGGAAAAAAGAGAGAATGTATTCTGCATGCATGCTTGAGTGAATTAGAGAGTGTAAGTTGTATCCATGTATGAATGAGAGCGTGTATGCTGTATGAAGGTGTGTCCCTGTGTGTGTGTAGAGCCGGGGAGTGGGCCTCTGATTTGGGTTGGGCCGGCTACTGGCTACATATGTGCAGCAACACCCCATCTGGACATATTTCTTTACTGTGTCATGGCATTTTTATTTTACTGAGCGTCAAGTGTAATAGTCGACATGACTGGTCTTAAAGTGCCATGCTGGCCTACTTTGGTGTAGCTAGTTGGGATATGTTTTCTTACTGTGGCATTGCATTTTTTACTGGCATTAAGGGTAAAGCCAGCTTGATGGGTTTTCTTACTTGGCCATACTGCCCTACATTGGTGCAGTGAGTCTGGACATATTTTCTTTCTGTAGCATCCCATTTTTTACTGGGCATCAATGGTAAAGCCAACGTGAGGATTGTTCTTACTTGGCCATACTGGCTTACATAGATTCGGCTAGTCTGGACATGTTTTCTTACTGTGGCATGGCAGTTCTTTACTGGCAAAGACAACAGGAATATATTTTCATGTGGGGTTTCTGGCACATAATGAGAGCCAGCATGAACATGTTTTCTTATACTTCCATTTCTGCCATTATGATCAAAGCAAACTGGAGTATTTTCTTATATGGGAAAACTGCCAAATACGGTGCACTGTGGGCACTGCTCGCATACACATGTTTTAATCATAATGGAATATATTGTGGGTAAAGGCATCATGAAAATGTGTTGGAAAATGCTCCAATGCACAGTTGGTGTTTTGATCAATTGATTTTTTTTTCATATGTTGTCCTACACAATGGACTACAAACTGGCTTTTTACCCACAGAACGTATGCTGTAAAATGCATAATTTTTACGGATAATTATTCACATTTTCTAGAAAGGAAAACCCTATCCGGGCCTCAAGAGCCACATTTGATTGGTATGGGCACCATGCCACGCTTGGTCACTCCCACATATTCATGAGAAACATGTACACCCCTCCAATGAAAGAAAGCAGCCACTGCTTTTCAATATTGAAAAGCAAGGCTGGGAAGGTCTGCCCATTCCAAGATTCATTGATATAACTCATTATTTTTAAATGGTTAGCACCCTGTTGTCCAACGTTTTGTCTTTGTGGAGATATGGATTATTACTGCAAAACACATGGGATAAACATTTGGAAGTTGCACAGTTAGCCTCAACTGAACAGTACGTTTATAAAACCTTTATATTTAGAAAAAGACAGAGCAAAAGGGGTCTGTACATAAGTAGATTATTTATGAAAAAGTAAATCCAATGTGGAGCTTACAGAAAGAATGTTTCTACGGACCATTATTTTTAAAAACAGATAGAAATGAAAAAGCATTTTAAATGTTCTTTAAAAAAATAGTCTGTCCTGTAAAATGAACAAATAAGGAACCAATTAAAGTAGACAAACATAAAATGTATTTATGTCTGGAATAAGAAGTGGGACAGAGGTCACTGCAGGTGGGAAGCCATCTTGGTCTTGGAGATGCGCTGGGGTGCGTGGGAAGCATGGAAGGTCACGGATCCCCTTGGCATGCGAATGCTGGATTTATTTAAAGAAGTTGTCTTTCAGAGACAATTTTGTTAAGTGTGATGCAGCGCATTCACAAATTAATATGGACCATAAAAAGTAAAAAGGCAGATGTCAAGATGTATATTTAGTTGGGATTTATATAGCGTGGTCCTAGGTATGAAGCATCAAAGTGCAGTGCAAGAGAGGGTAAATACGGAGCGAAAAGGACAGCTGACGAAGGTGAAGTAGGGGATGAGGGAGTGTGGAGAGTCCACAGAAAGGGAGCAATAGACAGCAAGGTGTTCCTTCCAGAAGAGTAGAAGCAAAGCGATGGGACCAATCCAATATGAGTGTCCGACATCGGCAGTGGGGCAGGAGGAGAAAACGGCATAGATGCCAGAACCAGGTTGGAGGTAGTGCAAAGGATAACCTACAACTAGAATGTGGTGGGAAGGAGGAGGCTCAGAGGGGCTGGGAAATAATAGGAAATTAGACCAGTAGTGTGGTCGGCAGGAGGAGGAAATGCTGTGAGAAGGATGACTTGGGAGCACCGGGTCTAATCAATGAACAGTGCAACCAGCGAGTATCAGGTTGACCTCTTACCTACATGGGTCTAGTAGGCCTGAAAGCTTTCAGTGTTTCTGGGAGTGGAATTCAGGCAAATAAAGGGAAATAAGATGGAAGTAGGTGTGAGAAGCCAGAAGGTGTCTCACCCATTACTCCCCGGGGAATTGTCATACAGGTGGCCAAGACACAGCCATCGCTTTTGGATCCAGTTCCTGAGGGTGGACCAATGCGGAGGATCACCTGGGTGAGGTGTCTTCAGGGAGTGGGAGTGGGATGCTGGATGGTAGGACGCGCTATCCTCTTCCCTGTGACTCCTTTACCCCATCCTACCAGGTAGCATATTTAGGAACTCAAGCCCCCCCTTTTACAACACAAACACTTTCTCACAGACAACCTGCTACGAGGGAAAACCGACTAAGACCCAAGCCTTATACCTGGCGTGTCCCAATGCAATGGTCAGGCAAGTTCAGGCAATTACTGACCATCACACACACCTGCATTACACTTCCCCCACATGGATAAAAGGTGGAGCACGAGAGCGCACTTGGAGTGAGGCAAAGCACACGAGGAAACAGCAGTTCCAAGGTGGCAGTTTAACAAGAGGAGAAAGATGGCGAAACAGAAGGGGATTGCAAGAAGGGAAGTTCTCTTGACTTTTTTGACAAGGAACCATTACTTTAAGCCTTGAGAATGAGAATGAATGAGCATGAAGCCTTGAGAATAGATAGCGTAAGACCAGGAAACCAGGCTGAGGAATCCTGCATTGTGTGTCAGAGGTACCCGGGGACCTCCCGCATTGATAATCAAGGCAGGGAGAATAGCCAGCTCTGTGGTACTGTCCTTGGCTCCAACAACAAAGCAGCGTCAGTGAAATCAACACAGGCAGTGAGTTGGGGATACCGATGCAAGACCGGTCTGTGTTGAAGCCAAGGTTGCAAGTGGCAAGATTGTATGGCGAGCACTGGAACGAACATTGTATGAAACGCGTGTGATAATCGATGTGTTTAAAGTTGAACTGCAGATGAGTGATTGAACTTTGAAACCAAGATACGATACCTGTGACATAGTCGTCCAGCACCACGTGTGTGCTCAGTCAAAGGTCTCTGTAAGGTATCCAGCTGAGAGTTGACAAAAGTGAATGAGTGGCAAAGAATTGTGAATCGAATTGTTCCTGCGAGCGGTCAAGCAAAATCCCACGCACAATAGAAAATCTTCGATGTTGATACAGTAATGAAAGTTTATAACAAAGTAGATAAAGTTGGTCCAAGCCCGGCAGAGGGAGATTAATTGCAAGCTTTGGGTTAAAGCAAGTTTTGTGTTACAATAGATAAATTGGTTCCGAGCCCAGCAGAGGGAGACTGATTAAAGATTTTGTATCAAAGCAGATCTGAGCCCAACAGAGGGGGACATGGGGTGAACCGTGAATCACCTGCGAAATTGGATACAAGAAAATCCTGAGAACATTATGTTAAACTGGATCAGCGCAGGGCGGAGGGGGATACAAGGTGAATAGTAAATCACCTAAGTAAATTGTGTATATATGAAATACAAAAATGAACATGGTATGGGAGATGAACATTGCTTGAATTGTGAATGTACAACATGTGTGTAATAACTGGCTGTGATCTAGGACTGAAATGGGAAAGGATAGTAGCCAAACATTGAATGATGGTTTGTCATGTTGCTAACCAAGATTTTTCTCCGGAGGGAGAGGATTGTCAGAGTGTGGGTATAACTGCATTGAACGAGTCAGGACGATAGTTCGGCACAGAACCCTAGCGATATCGTGTGCTGCTTTGAAAGTACTAAAGACATGGGGGACATATTTCTTTCAATAAATAAATACAAAACATACACCAGGGAGTCAGGAGTATACTGAAAAAGGTGTGGAGTTGGGTTCCGTTCATCTTATCACAGGGAACATACCACAGCTCCCCATATTGCACTCCACGTTGTAGCCATTGGTGTATTGGAGAGAATGGGACAAAGTAATGGAGGGTTGCGGGTGTAGTGAAGCAGGCAAAGGGCTAAACAAAATCGGGAAAAAAAGTCACAGAGTGGGAACAAATGGGTTAATCAGGGTGCACCCTGTGTAAGGGAGAGGTCGTAAAAATTAGGTGGAAAGGTGGGGGTGCTGTTGCACGCAATCTAAAATGGCTGCTTTGTTGTAGAGCTCTCGCGGCCCATTACAGTGAATACCCGTTCCAATGCGACACCCTACCTGCAGCCGCATAAAAATTTGCCGTTTTGTAAAGTCAGAGAGTGCTTTGCATTATACATAACTGGGAAACTCCACCTGCTTCAATTTGCGCACCTGGAGATCTGGCCCAGGGCTGGGGCAAAGATGGCGGCCACCATATGGCCCTTGCCATGAAGTGATCAGCGGAGCACCTCACCAGTGCCTGGCTGGGGCAGCAATGAGATTGGGGGTGTCCTGTGGCCCTGTGTGCCCTTGTGGAGTCTCTTTGGCAGCTCGCTGCGTCCCCTCGCCAGACCTCGTGGGGGTTGAGCCGAGCGGCCTGGGGAGGATGAGGCATCCGTGCAGAAGACTGGGCCGCTTGTGCCCTGCTGTGCTCGCTGGGGGCAGGTGGCACAACCTCCCCTATGATAAGTCCCACTTATAACACAATTCCTCCCGTAACGGAGGGGGTTGCGGCCCCAGCGAGCCATGCAGTAAGCAATGGATGTGCCCTGTTCTCACTGGCGTCCTGCATACTGGTGCTCCAGGAATTGCGGTGTGAACCCATACATGAACAGCAGCTCTGCGGGGGGTGGGTGGGCTTGGACTGTGAATGGGCTTTCTTTGTCTCTTACTCTTAATGTGGACTGTTTGGCCGTAGGCAAAATCTCTCTTGCTGTACCCATCATGTGATAGACTACTGCAGCGCAGGTGGGTTCTGAACTGCCCCCATGCTATGCTTGGTTGAGTGGTGTCATAGCGGGCCTTCTGGAGGGCCTGGCACCTGCTGTGCTGAGTTCTGGCATTCATTAGTTCTATGGTGAAGCCCTGTGAAACAGGCCTTGCATATTGCCTATAGTAAATTGCAAACTACTCTTGGGAGTGCTGGGTGCTGGTCGCATTAGAACTCAAGCTGTCCTGTGACTACTGAAGGGGACTGTGAAATTGATCCTTCCTTTGAGCTATATCATGGATTGCCACCTCTCCTGTCGAGGAGCTGCATCCTTGTACACTCTTGCTGGAGTGTTGTCCTTCCCTGCTAGACACTAGGGCTTGCATTGCCAGTCTCTGACCCTGAATTCTATCGCCCCCTGTGATTGGTGGTGACAGTTGTCTGTGCCCCCTCACTTCTGGGTTGACTGGACAAATCCAGAGGCTAGAAATGACTAAAGGAGCTCGGAAAAAGCAAAGCTCCATAAACATGTTTGCCAAATCTGCTGCGAGGGCCCCGGCTGCTACACCTAGCACCTTGTCCACAGAAGAAACTGTGGAACCAGCTGAGACTACTGAGACACAATGTATGATGGCATGCATGCAGGAAGACTTTTCTGCTATCCATAGTAAGCTGGATGATAGCAATGGCACGATCATTTCCAACAAGTCACAGTTGGAGAAGACATACCTGCACCTTACGGAGGCAGAAAACAGGGTGGGAGTGGTTGAGGATGACATCTCCTTGCTGAAAGCTGATGCAGCCGCCCTGACTAAGCAAGTTCAGACTGTTGCCATAAAGAATGGCGAGCTAGAGTACAGATCGCATAGCAATAAAATTCGGATAATTGACGTCCCAGAAAACAACCTAGATGGCTCTATAGAGGATTTCATGGAGCATAGCATCCTCTCCCTACTCGACACACCCAAGATATTGCCACAGTTTGTGATTGAGCATGCCCACCCATCCCTAGCGCCCAAACCAAAACCTGGGCCACCACCTTGCCCGATAATTACCCAATTATTAAACTACTGTGACAGAGACGCTATCCTTGGGCATGCCCATGAGAAGGGAGAACTATTCTTAGGCTCCAGTAGGTTGCATATCTATCAAGACTTTTCCTTAGCTATTAATATTGATATTGATATTTTATTTCTATCGCGCTCATACACGTGTTTCAGAGCGAGACAAGGCAAGGGAGAGGAACAGTGGAGAAACAAAACAACAATCTTACTAGGCCCAGTGACATTGAGAATGGGCAAGTGCATGGGAAAGCTGTGCATCAAGAGAGGAAAACATTCCTGGGAGTGAAGAAAAGGCTCAGGGAATTGGGCATGTAGTACGCAATGTTATACTCTGCTAAGCTACGCATTGAATGCAACAAACATATTTCTTTCCGATCGCTGAAGAAGCTATGAAGTTCCTGGACGAATGCTTCACCACACCATAAGGCTCCCTCTCTTCACTTTTATCTTTACCATGTCTGCCTCAGGCTACTAATATTATTGTGTTCTGTGATTCTGGGATAGCCAGGTTCCGGGAGCCCCAACTGGTTAGATGCAGCTGCATCATGTGTATTGTGGGGGTATCAAACCTCACTCCTTTTATTTATCTGACACAGGAGAAATATTTCTGTTGTCCACTGTATTCTTCAATAGCAGTTGCAAGGCCTGGGCCGATGGCCGTGCGCTGGCCTTTCCATGCAATGTTGCAGAGTTTTCTTGGGGTGTTATTCTTGGGGAGCAATCTTCCTGTTTGGGGAAGGATGAGGGTGGTGAGTGGAGGAGTTATACTGGGGTTTCAAATTGCACTTGATGATGACGAAGAAGCATTATTGTTATGCAGATGGTGTGGGGGATAGCTGGCAATGTGCTCTCTCGGGAGTGGAACACAGGTTGGTGAAAATGATTGGATTAATCTGTGGTGATGGGTGAACTCCCTGTGTATGAGCTGCAATGTGCGAGGGCTTGGGAACCCTGTCAAACGACGGAAAATCATGCTTTATATGGAATGCCATAAAGTTAAACTCTTACTTTTGCAGGTGACTCATGCCCTGGCTGCTGGGTTTGAGGGGTTTTCTAGGAATTGGGGCAAAAATAGGTTTTACCACACATATTCTACGCAATCCAATGGGGTGATGATCTTGCTTCATAATTCCCTGTCTTTAAGGCATACAAAATGTACTTATATCCTCTGGGGAGGTACATTTTGGTCTATGGGGTTGAAGTAAGGCACAGGATGCCTTCGAGGAAGAACAGTCAAACTACACATTGATACAATGATCTCACTAAAGGCTGTGAGACACCACCGGGACCCTTTCACCTGCGGGAAGCGGTAGAAAAATAACTAGAGAAGCTGGAATCCCAAGGAATTATTGAGAAGACCTCAGTACCAACACCATGGGTATCCCCCATGGTCATGGCTCAAAAACCACGACAACCAAATGCAGTCAGAATCTTCATTGACATGTGGCTACCCAATGTAGCAATCGGACATGCCCGACACATGACCGCAACGATTGACAAGCTAATCAGATCTAACGGGAGCGAAGCTTTTCAGCAAATTAGACTTCCACTCAGTCTATCACCAAATACGCCTAGCCCGAGAATCACGCTATATCACAACATTCTCATCCCACCTAGGCCTCAGGAGATATCAGAGGCTAAACCTCGGGATATCCTCAGCCGTTGAAGTTTTTCAAAACGAAATCTGGAAAGTTCTGAACAGCCTTGCAGGCACCATAAACATCAGCGATGGCATCCAAGTGTAGTGATCAACAACAGAAGAACACCATGACCAGTTGGCAGCAGTCCTACAACAAGCAGTCCTACAATGCCTAGAGGAGTCCAGCCTCGCCCTACATGCAGAGAAGTGTGAATTTGGCAGGAGATAACTGATTTTTTTTGCTACGTGTTCAACACGGAAGAAGTGCCACCAGACCCCCAACAAGGTGGCAGATATCAAAGAAGCCAAAGCCCCCACGTCTGCATCGGAGATCAGGAGTTTCACGGGAATGGCTACATACTGTGCCAGATTCATCCCAGACCTGGCCACCATCGCAGACCACTTAAGAAGGCTAACCTAGAAAGAAACACCATGGGAATGGTCCGAACAACACCAACACGCTTTCCAGCAGATCAATGACTCCCTCTCAAGCACTAACAGGATGGCATTTTTTGACACAAACTGTGCCACTGAACTGTTGGTTGATGCTAACCCGGTAGGACTAGGGGCTGTGTTGACACAAATCGATCAGGGGGGCACAGTATTCCCAGTCACTTTTGCCAGCCGGGAGCTCACTAAGACTGAGCAAAATTACACACTTATAGAAAAGGAGGCACTGGCTATTCTGTGGGGATGCTGCCATTTTCAGGTTCACCTCCTGGGTCAACTAGCAAAGATATTTACAGACCATAAACCCCTAATACCAATCTTCAAGGGCGCAGCCCCACACCCTCCAGCATGCCTAGAGAAATGGATGCTGCAGTTACAATCATTCAGCATTGAAGTAATATACCGAGCAGGTGCGGACAACACTGCAGACTACTTGTCCCGCCACCCATGACCAGCCACCCCTCAAAAAAGAGAACACACCAAGGAAATGGAAAAACATGTTTTCCACGTGGCAGCCTGCGCCTGTCCAAAGGCGATGACGCTACAGGAAATAGTAGAAGGAACCGCAGCATATGTCTGCCTCAAGTGCACAAAACACACCATACTGTCTGGAGACTGAAAGAACGTTTTATCAGCAGTAGCCCATAGCACTGCAACAGCACAAGAGAAACTACAAGATTTGTTCAGCATAAGACACAAACTGACCGTGTCAGAAGAAGCAGTCATGCTAAAGGGACACTGCATCGTTCTGCCAGAGGTGCTAGAAGGGAGGGCACTGCGGCTAGCACACAAGGGATACCAGGCCATCGTAAAATCTCAAGCATATCTCAAGTCCTGAGTGTGGATGCCAAAAATACAGAGCAGGGTAGTGGAACTAATTGAGACCTGTGCGGCGTGCCAATCATCAAGGAGACAAATGGTGCCAGAACCCATTGCTAATGCGCCCAGGTGGGAATCAGTTAGTTTGGACTTCTGTACTATCGCTGGAGAAGGCTACCTATGTGTCCTGATAGACTAATTAAGCAGGTACCCAGAGGTTGAACACATTAAATCCGCAGACGCCCCATCTGTCTTAACTGCCCTGGAAAAGGTGTTTGTCATACATGGCATACAATGGAAATGAAGAGCGACAATGGGCCCCCTTTTACCAGCTGCAAATTATGCCAGTTCCTAAAAGCCTCAGCATAAGCCACCAGAAGATTACCCATGTTGGTCACAAGCAAATGGAGAAGCCAAAAGGTTCATGAGGTCACTGAAAAAGACCATAAGGACCACAAAGGACCAACAACAACTGTGGCTGCAAGGCATGAATCGATTCCTCAGGTCACACAGGAATACCCCCCACATATGCACATGAGTCAAACCGGCCACACTAATATTTGGGGTACCTATTCGAGCTGAACTGCCGTTACACCTAAACTGGGTAGCCCCTGAGCCCGGCACACCACTCATCGAAGAGACACGAGAGAAACAGAATGAAAAGGAGAGCCATGGTCATCGAGCACAGCACTAAGTAATCCAAGCTGGCGACACTGTGCTAGACAAGAACCAGACACCCCCAAAGAAAAGGACCCTTTCATATGAGTCGTGCCCCTGGATAGTGCTCAACTCTGACCAAAGCATGATAACGGCCACCAGAGGGCAGGAAGTGGTTACACGTAACATCTCCCATTGCCGCAAGGTACCTTCAATGCTCTGGAAAGAGCAACTCCCACACGTTCCTGAGGGAGCTGAGACACTGAATCCACCTGAGGAACACCTTGAGGAAAGTGACAACACACCCTCACAGAATGAGGCACCGCCACCCCCTCACCTTGACGATGGAGCAGGCAAAGGCTGAGAAGAGGAAGGATCAACATCCGGTATGGATAATGGGAAAGACCTTGATCATCATCGTGACTCCGGGGGTATGTCCTACATGGGGTATACCACCGAAAACCCAGAGATGCCAGGACCATCCAACCTAAGAAAGACGTATGTACACCACCAAGTGAATCATTCAAAAGATCCAATTTTGGGAGGAATGTGGTGTGCCCAGAGTCACTTGAGTAAGGAGAATCCCACCTCACGTGACGGGGGAAAGAGGGACAGGAAAGAAAGGTGCTGCAATGACCGGAAACAGGCAGAGCCGAGTATCACAGAGACGCGTGTGGTCGTGTTTTGTTAGCACTCCTCATTGCTTGCGCGTACTGCATGTTTAGAATCGCCCAATCTCCCTGCTAAAATGCGGAGTTCCGAGGAGAGATTATCACACCAGCGTAGGCATTGCAGCTTGGCTGAACAACACTTGGGAAGAAAAACTTAGAACAAGGAAAAGTAAAGCAGTGTGGAGGGGGTCTGAGGCGCAGCAATGTGTACAGGGAAGTTACAGCTATGTGGAGTTATCTAGGTCGGGACTCCCAGTCTACCGTGCACCTTGTTTTTGAGGTAATTGTATGTTGGCCCGCAGCCTTACTCCTGGTTTGTCTGGGGACTAACTCCGGGGTTCCCAAAGGCTGATTGAATTGATGGGAAGGCAAACCTATGGATAATTTTGGGCGCTGGGAGGATTCAATGATCCATGAATATAGCTGATTTGCTAGAGATTTAGGTTCATCATCAGGTCCGAGGAGTCTTGGTTGTCTTAGTCACTTATTGTTTTATTATTATTGTAAAAAAAAAAAAAACAATACAACCACAATTCCAAAACATTAAGTTGGACAGAAATTGCCAGTTTTGATCAACATAGACAAGTGCACACAGCCGACGCGCGTTTCGACCTAAGTCTTTTTCAGGGCTGTGAGTAGTACATGTGGTTTGTGTGATTAGAGATTCGGTGAGTAACGCAGTGACATGATTGTGTACCATAATTGAATAGACAAAAATCAACATTGAAGTAAAATCATTACGGTCACATGGTAGTTTGTAAGGTTTGCAAGAAACAAATGCAAGAACACAGGTAAGTAGCATGGTTGGTATGGTTTATCAGGTGGTGATCAAGAAGGTGCCCTTCTCCAAACTTGCCCTTCACACCACACTGTATACCTACCTACTGAGCATGTGGATCCAACACAAGCTGCTCGCTCTTTCCTCCTACCCTTCCTAATGTCACATTTCTGCCCCACCCACCCTCGGGTTCCAAACAACACGTACCGGCACCCCTAACATGGATGCTCTCCTACTCTGCTATCTCCACCCACGGACTTGCATTTTTATCCTTATTTTTCTCGGAATTGGCAATCCAGCCCCAGTGGCACCCTGACTCGGGAGGACCACCCATCAGCTCTATCCAGAGCATTATTGTTATTGTTATTGTTATTGTTATTGTTATTTTGCATTTATATAGCGCCTTATATACCATTGGTATGGTCTGAAGGCGCTGGTAGGTTGAACGCCCTTGGGAACCGAGGTTCGAGTTAGTAGAGAGGGTGGAGAGAGTCAAAAGGTGCGCGTGCGCACAGGGTATGTGTGCAGCTGGTGCGGGGTTAATGTGGTAGCTGCTTCTTAGCGGTAGGTGTGGTGGTTGAGAGGTCAGGAGAATGTGTACGCTCTGGCCGAATTTATCCAGTTCCAGAGTGGCTGCGTTAGGCCTGAGGAGAGAAGCCAGGCTGGGGGTGTTAAACCAGCGGTGGTTACTTAGAGTGATGGGGAGTGAGCGGGAGATATTGATATGAGAACAGTTATACCGAATGGTGTCATAGTATCCCTGTGTTCTATTTGAGTGGTGGTGTAAAGAGGAGAGTAGGCGTGGGGTGTGGTATGATATATGTTGATTCAAATTTACGCACACCAATGCATATTATGTAGGTCATGCAATTTATGCGATCAGGAGCACACTCGCGCGTTCATAGTTCGTCTTGCGTGCTCTAGTTAATCCCTCATTTTCAGTGTGCTTCATGCATGCTCTCATGTATTCCAAATGCATGCATTCCCGTCGTCCCCGCGAATGCACTCCAGTCTGTCTATGCGTTCATACGGTCTGCACGCTTATCCGGTCTGCTCTACACAGGCGTCGGCTCCACGCAGGCATACGCTCTACACAGGCATCTGCTCTACACAGGCATCCGCTCCATACGGCTATCTGCTCCACACAGGCATCCGCATCACATGTTCTCGTCCGCTCTACATACGATCGACTGCTACATACAGTCGTCTGATCTAGACACTCGATCGCATCCACACCCGTCAACACCCTTGGTCAATCCGCATGCTCATTGGATCTTCACACTCATCTAGTTTATCGACTTATCGGCACAACTCGTATGCTCTGCTCCTCACACTCAGTCAATTCCCAACACTCAGCCATTCTCCACACTTGGCCATTCTCCACACTCAGCCATTCTCCACACTCAGCCATTCCCCACACTCAGCCATTCCCCACACTCAGCCATTCCCCACACTCAGCCATTCCCCACACTCAGCCATTCCCCACATTCAGCCATTCTCTCCTCCGCCCTCTCTACTCCATTGGGTAAGCTACTACACCCTGCTTCTCAACCCACCGCCTTATAAATCCTACTTGGCTCTACTAACTAACCATTAATTGTCCCCTTCTCTTCTTTTCCTTGGTACTTTGCTCATCTATTTTGTATCACTTACCTCGCAATTGATAATCAATGTATACCCAACTTTATCTTATGACATTGCATTACTTTACCTGCCTTGGCGAACCACCTCACATACACTCACTATCACCACCTGATAAACCATACCAACCATGCTACTTACCTGTGTTCTTGCATTTGTTTCTTGCAAACCTTACAAACTACCATGTGACCGTAATGATCTTACTTCAATGTTGATTTTTGTCTATTCAATTATGGTACACAATCATGTCACTGCGTTACTCACCGAATCTCTAATCACACAAACCACATGCACTACTCACAGCCCTGAAAAAGACTTAGGTCGAAACGCGCGTCGGCTGTGTGCACTTACCTATGTTGAACAAAACTGGCAATTTCTGTCCAACTTAATGTTTTGAAATTGTGCTGGTATTGTTTTGTTTTTTTTACAACAATAATAAAACAATAAATGACTAAGACAACCAAGACTCCTCGGACCTGATGATGAACCTAAATCTCTAGCAAATCAGCTATATTCATGGATCATTGAATCCTCCCAGCGCCCGAAATTATCCATAGGTTTGCCTTCCCATCAATGTGTACAGGGAATCTGGGCCAGAGGCAGTGTGACTGTAGGCAACATCAAAAAAGCGCCCAAAGGTGGCGCAGCAAAGAAACGGCTGACAAGACAAGTGGCCGCAGAGGAAGCATTTACAGTAAGTGGACTCAGATCAATAAAGGATGTACGCAGTCAATAGCACAGCGAAATTCAAATACATTTGGAAAACTCTGAGGCCAGGTTGTGCAGAGCGTGAGAGAGAGGGGATGAGAGAAGAGTGAGAGAGAGAGAGAGAGAGAGAGAGAGATGGCTAGTGAGAGGAAGACAAAAAGGAGGCAGAGGGTGGGCAGGGGAGGGAAATGGAGAGGGAGAGCAGGTCTGACATGAATTATTGGTATTCATTTAAAAACAAAACAAACACACACCCCAAAAAATGTAAAGCCTCATCAGACTCACTGGTGACACAATATTCACATGTATTCTGTCATTTCTGCAGTATTTGAAATTGTTTATGAAAAGTTACTTACTTCAGTAGTATGCCCCTCGACCTGCACGTTTAGCACCTCCTGTCACTTCCAGAATGTCTGACGTCACAAGGAAAGTTCAAACTGGCAATGGTGCCTATAATACATTTGGATATCTTCCCTTAAATCCAGGTTTAGGGCATATAGGGTTTGATCTGGATTCCTGCTGATATAGGTGCAAGGGCTGTAACTACTGAAGTGGTGTGATCCTGCCCTGTTCCTTCCTTATATAAGGAAGCAGGAGGACGACCATATGCTGCACATCAAAGAGCAATGTCACACGCTATGCCATAGGGTTCCATGTGTTTTTAACCCCTGATTATTTTTTGAATTTTCTGCATTTTTAAATTCAGAAAAGCAACAAACGTTTCCCTCTATTCATCCCCAATCCCACTCCGAACCCTAATAAAATTATACCCTTTCCCAAACTAAAAAGCTGTACCTCTTGTTTATAAATTATATATTATCAACAAAGCTATAGATATTGGACAAAGCACCATAAATACTTAACTTCCCCAATGGAGGCAGAAAAATGCTTAATATCATGATTTGAAAACAAGATGGAACATTTTGGGGCATAAGTAATAGCACGACCCTTGAGCTCTGATGACAAAACAGATGTGCTGATTTAATCTTTCGTCTAATGGCAACACTAGGCAACACTAACGCAGGGAGAAGACAACACTCCTGTGTCCACGGCGTCTGACGAAACATTAAAACGGCAGACCTAAAGACGAAAGAAAAACAAGATAGAAAATAAATAGAAAAGTCAGGTTGACCTAAAAAATTGATAACACCAAAGCAACCAATGCCCTTTTCATCCCAACAAGCAAATCAATGACAACATGAAATAGCTTTGATACACTCTCCATGGAAGACCTAACAAAAGTCATAGCATCCCTCAAAGCCATATGCAACTCAAAAGACATCTTGCCAAACCCACTCTCAAAGCACTCCCCCCAGAAGACCTCCATCCCATGCTCTCAATCATCAATACATTCCTCAGGTATGGCCACTTTCCATGAACCTCAAAACTGGACAGATTCCCTTCTGCACAAGGTGCTCCAGACACTGTAAGGGTGCAGATGGAGGAGACTGGCACACACAGGTGGCATAGCGATTGTTATAGACTTTTATTAGACAAGAAAATAAAGGAGAAAAGATAATTTTCCCCACTATGAGGGGGTTCTCTGCCTCAGCTAAAATACTAAGGAAGGGGTCTGTTCAAATGTCCTCGTGAAGAGTCCACCGTCCTTTGACAAAATCTCAAATTCTGTCCCTTTCACTTATAACTAAACTGGAAGGTTGCGTCGATGTTCTTGGTCCATGAACATGGTCCAGGAAAATGTAACAGTTCTGGTTGCAAGTCCTTAACCAGGGGGGAGGACTCCCTTCCCCTGGCCTAATACCACATAAACAAAAGACTGACAATCCTATAACGCTCTGTATCTGAAAGTTCAGTTTCTTCAGTCCAGAGGGAATGACTCCCTTCCCCTGGGGCACTTGTTCCCCAACACATTATTTGTCTGGTCAGGTGAAGGACTCTTTGCCTGGCCTCAAGGTTCTGCATTCAGTTCTCTCAATTGCCAAGAGAATGACTCCCTTCACTTGACTGTGGCTTTTCTCCAACATGGGGGAATGACTCCCTTCCCAAGACTCCTTGGCTTTTCCCTGTGGATGTAGCCTTACCAGGAGAATGACTCTCTTCTCCTGGTATCTTGGTTGCACAGTCCCCTTACCCTCAGCGATGCAAAGGGGGAGAGGCTCCCCTTCCCTGATGATCCTTGTTTCACTGTTTTCCTCCTTTCTTAACAGTCATTGTACAAGTATGATCCTTGACCCTGGTTTCCCCAGTATACCCCACTTTGTCTCCTGGCTTGCCAAGTACAGAAGCGAGGAAGAAGACTTGTATCTTTCTCCTTTATTTCTCTGTCCTTGTAATTCTGCAGACTTGGTTCACTATACTGCCAAGTGCTGCCACTAGGAATGTGATTTGTACTTCTCTCATTATTTCGGTGTGGGACCCAGACCCATATTTCTCTGCTCTGATGATTTGAAAAACTTGGTTCACGTTCCTGTCAAGTACTGCCACGAGGAAGGGGACTTGCCTCTGTGAGACTGTTAGGGTTCTAGACCCTTCCTCTCTGTTTGTTGGGGTTTCCTCAACCCCCGTTTTATGTCTAGCATGCCAGTTTAGCACCTTCCTGCCCCTGCGGTAAGCCTGTAGCTGCCTGCTCACTAAAAGGCCACGAGGGAAAATCCTCTGCCTGCCTGGTGACTGTCTCTGTGTGCCCTATGGGTTTCCCATACCTCCCTTTACTGTGCTTCGGGACTCAGTATTTTGCCAGGGATTCCAGGGGCTGGACTCCACCACTCTGTTTCACCAGGCTGTTGTCGGCAGCATCTGTGGTCATTCGGCATCTCCTGTTCTTGCGCTGTTCAGCTTTTTTTCTTCTGAGCAGTGGATACAGCTCTGCTCCTGCAAAGCCCTCTGGGAAGTCTTGCGGCTCCCCACTTGCGTCCTCCATTCTGCATCAGTCCCAAACAGGATTCAGATGTCCCGCGGTGGAGATCCCTTTCACCTGATGCCTCCTTTGTCTACCTTTATACTTTGTTGCAAGCATACTCTTCGTAAAAGGGTTCAGTACTTCTTTTTCCCGGATGTGATCTTCATCATTCCACCTGGCCAACTCGTCTCAGTCCTAGATCTACTTGGGTCTAGTATGTCCATTTTCATCCCAGTACTTCCTAGATAGACAAGGTCTTAGGTCTTACAATAGTATACGCTTCTACAAGGTACTGTGTTCTCCAAAGAGGAGAAAGGAGAATGAGTATGTGTGGTTGTGATGTGGTGTCCCAGGCCATACCCTAGATGGTCGTCCCTGTTCCCAGAGGAAGAATCTCTCCCCATGAGATCCTCCCGCGGTGTACCACCCCCAGGGGGACTGTTGGGTATTGGCGGCTTCACCACCCTGGCCTAATGGGAAGTGGCTGCCCCCTGGATAGAAATGACAACATCTAGGTATTTGTCACACCACCCAAATTCAAGCACATGTCTACGCTAGTCACCTCGTACAGTCCTATCAATCATACTTCATAACGTAATTCAACAATAGCTGCATCTAAGTGGTAGATCAGGCTCTCCTATCCTCAGCAATGGACACCCCTTCATCCCTATGCTCCTTCATCTCCACTGCCTACTGCACAGCAGAGACTCAAGCCCTCATCAACAAACTGCATAAATCAATGCCCTCTGCTGGTTCGCCTAATACAGAGAAGAACACCATCAGTTTGTCCACATTCATACCTCCAGGCCACCACCTACCCATCACCTTTAGATTACCATAGAAAGCCATACTCTCACCCATGATTTTCAACCTTTAAATGGATATTGATGGAACCCTCCTCAGTGGCCATTATTACTTGAAAATATAATTATTAGAAGGAATCAATCAATGCAAGGTGTGCCTCTCCCTGAACCGGACTTAGATGTCCAGCGCTTGCCTCATACTGAACCCCCAAAACCCTGACATTACAGAATTCCTGCTGCTCACCAAGAACACCAAACAGTGCCACATCCAGACTGTCACCCATGCACCATGATGGCTTCACCCAAAAGCTGACACCCTGCTTCAAGTCTCTGGGAATTCACACAGAAAGCATCCTCAACTATAAAGCACATAGAGGAGAAAGAATGCAGACATCATGTTACTAACTACCCTTCCTGTGGATAAATCGAGCACTTCATACCGGGCCATCTTCTGAACCACCATACAGATCCTGGTCCTATCTCACCTGGGTGGAAGAAATACCCTGCTCACTGGCTTACCGAACACCACTAACGTAGCACCTATGAGAAGCATCCTCCATGTGTCTGCCTGCTTCAACACAGGTTTCTGCAAATAAAACTACACAATACACACTCATCAAACATCACTGGCTCCCCCTACAAGCATGCATTGCCTTCAAAATCCGGCTGCATTATATACAACACTGCAACCATGCCCTCCTACCTGGCAGAAAAAGTCACCACCTCGCTTGGAAGCACATCATGAGAAGTCAAGATCTGACCAGACTAGATCATTGGAAATGGAAAAAATAAATAACCAGGAAACACATATTCTCTGTCTATAGGCCTCATTACAAGTTTGGCAGAGCTGGTTAAATGCAGTGCTATAACTGTATACCGCCACATTACTGCACTGCCCAACTATGAGTTGGGTGGAAAGTTGAAGGAATTTACCTCCAGCTATGAGCTGGTGGTAAATCTACCAACTTTCCACCCATTTTCATCGGAATTTCCGACATGGTAATTCAAACAAAAACGCCCCATTCAGTCCTATGGTCTAAAAAAGAAAATGAGAACTTGCACCACCACTGACACATGTAATCCAGTGGTAATACCGCCAGGCCAGGTGGCAGTAACGGAAATACAGTTTGGCAGTATCTCAGCGGATATACTGCCCAGATACCACCAAATTCGTAGTGAGTTGTTATTGTCTTCAGAAGGTGGAGCTACAACTATGTCAACATCTGAATCCTTCACCCTTGTGCTATTCCAAACCAACAGGCCCTGCACCTTCATGCAATTCAGAAAAGAAGTGTAGACACTCCTCTGGTGGCTTTCCATTTGCTAAGGATAATCATGGGTGTATTTTTATTTATTTTACGCGCTCTATGGATTCTGCCATGAAGGTCATATCTGCTCAACAGTCTCACTTTAAAACACTGCTGTGTGTTCTACATTCAGATTTTGATGGGTTTGTACCCAGATGAGCCTACCACCCATTAGCTGCATTATTGAATTTACTAACATCCACATATAAGATACCCCCTGTATAACTGCTTCTGGCAGGGGTGGACTGCAAACAAAAAGAGACCCTGAAAATATTGACACATATTATGCATTTTGAGCAAGCCCAACCCCTTTGCAATAGGAAAATGTGGAAATAAAATAGGTAAACACACAAACGAGGCCCATTATGCAGAGACCTACCAGGAAATCTCCAGAGTTCCCTGTAGACCAGTCCACCCCTAGCTGCTGGGCATGAGTAAGCGGCATGCCAGCAGCATGTGTAGCTACAATCAGTCTTCCCATTTAGAAAGTGCCAAGCATGTTTGTTCACAGAAAAGTATAAATAATTGCCAAATCTGCTACAAAAGTGGTAGAAATCTATACTTAGCATGGATCATTCATAAATAGCTAACTAACGAAGATGCATGCCAAAGGATTTCTGATTGTCATGCAGAGAACTCTAGTTATTCTGATTGTCGCAATGGCTTTTTTTGCACAATAAAATGAGAATACCTTTGAAAGTGACTAAGCAGTTTAAAATTACATGATTGTATGATCCCAACCATCTGGTGGCAGTTTATAATTATTACATATAAGATATGCCTAGTTGTTGAAATGGTGACTCATGGCATTACACAGTTATAAAGCCACAAGCAAATTATGTCATACTATTGTTAAATTGGTTGACATTGGCTCACTCATGACAGGGTGTATGTGTTAAGTTGTATGGGCCATTTCGGGTCAAACCCAGGAAGCCCTCAGTTTCATCCCCCTGATTAGGGTTGGCACATTCCTCCGTGAACAGGAACACTCCCTAGGAGGTCCCCAGGAATATGGTGCTTCAAAGACAGTACTGTCACTTCAATTCCCAACTCCCACCAGGTTACTGATTACTGTAGTCTTTTTGATGTAGGCAGACAGAGGAAAGGGAAGGTATTAGAATACTCAAGGTGTGAGCTTCATTCCAAATAGGGGTCTAACCATCTTGGATTTTGCAAGGGCTTCCAAAATCCCTGTCGTCGTCCTCACTTCCTGCACAAAAGGCACTCTGGATACAAGACATCAGCAGGCAAAGGGCATTAGAAGAAGCCAAAATTGGTCCCTTAACAACATGCTTGGTGTGGACCAATCCACTGTAGTGTTGTGCTCACCTTTGGCTGTTTTGTCTTTGCACCACTGAAGAAGAAGGACTCACCTAAAACTTGGATTACAGCCTGCTACAAAGTAATTTGCTAGAGACGTGAAGAACAAAGACTACTGCCCAAGAGGCAAGTTCTTGTATGCAACAATCTCATGGGACAACCTGGGGTGAAGCTGCTGTGTGGACCAAGGTTTACCTGCTGCCTGAACACTGGAAACAGGATCATGCTCACTTGAAGTAGCATTTCCTGTAGGTGCTCTGTGGTAAAGTTGCTGGTGTGGATGTGCATAACAAAGACTTTCCTTGCCCCTGGAGTCCGTGGACAGGGCTCCCAGAAACCCAGAAGTCAAGGAACCCAGTTCCTGCTTCAAACAACTTCTGCACCACACCAACATCAGTCTGCCTGTCCCAAGCTTAACCTGTACTACGTGCCATTGCTGCTTTAACCTCACCACTTGCTGGACCCAGTGAACCATTTCACTAATCTGACACTGAATCACCACCTCAGGATGTTCTTAGAAGCCTGGCTCAGTGCTTTTGAGTCACCCAGGGCACAAACTAAAGGTATTGTCGTAAGGGGCCCTAGTAACCTGTAAGACCCCACTGTTTACCTGTTAATAGCATCCTTATTGAAATTGAGCATAACCTGCTGACATTCTTGCCTGTCTGCTCATTTCTTCAAACCCAGAACTTTCCATTATTCCAAAGTTGCCATGTGCTGTGTTTTCCATTACAGGTGGGGTTTTTTAGTGTTTTTGCATTAGTTTTGTGTATTTTTAGTCTAATTAAAGATCCCATTTTTAATAAAACATTGAATGGGCATTCCATTTATTTTGGTATTATTATTCTATTGTTGTTTGTGTTGCTACTGTACCAGTTCACTCCCCTCCTGAAGTCTATAGCTTGCCATTGGGCCACGCTATCAAAGGAGGAATACCATTTATGTCCTGCCTTGTTTCACCTTTATGATTGGGATCACTGTTGGTTTGGCTGTGGTATGGAGATCAAAAGCTGCTTTAGTCACTACTCACCCCTGTACTCCTTGTGGCAAGACAGAAGAGGGACTCGGACTAGAGGACATGTTATCCAAGGATTTTATTTTACTTAAAAGAAAATGCCTATATAGCCATAGTGCTAAAAGGGGTGGTTTCCCTACTAAAAACCTATACAAAGGTCCTTGTCAATAGCCAAAATAACAAAAATGGTCTTCTGTCTAAAACCTATCCTCTAAACTGGCCCTATCACTTAGGAAAACATAAAAGAAAACTAGGCAGAGGGTCTTATCATTAGAGTTCTGCATCCCGATCTCTCTCAGGGCTTCGAGGAATTCCTTTTGGTTTCAGATCCAATGCTTCTCCGTACAAAACAATGCTCCTCGGTGGTTTAACAGATTTTGACCATCTGTCAAAGTTCCAAAAGTTCCTCAGGTTTTCCAAATAAAGTCTCAAATTCCTGAAAAGATACAATTTCCAGTTGTTGTAGGTGGAGGGATACCTCCTTAATCATTCTCCGCCACTTGGATGTGGGCTTAGAGCCCTTTGGATAACATGCATGCAATCGATGGGGATCCAGAATAACTCTGTCACCAAATAATCTAACCAACTCAGGAAGATGGTAAAGTTTGCTGTTTTAATATCAATTGTCTAAAACAGGGAGTTACAACGGACATCAACAGGCATTTGCACGAGCCCTCAGTACGTTTTACAAAAATTCTTTAAACTAAATATTGGTCATACGTGACGTCATACTATGTGGCAAATGAGAAAAACCTACAAGGGGTTGTAATAGGCTCAAGGGGAACATCTAAGCATCTAAGTATACTTTCAATAAGGGGCGGGTTGTGATTGGATGTCTACTGTCAGGTGGACAACTTATGCCCACCTCTAGTGCAAGTCATCTTCAACACTAGTAAGTACACAGTGGGCCTCATTACGAGGTAGGTGGTAAGGGATTACCGGCACCGGTAAGGTCACTGGTGCCGGTAATCCCTTACCACCCTATTCCGAGGTCCCTTAGCAGGTCCCTTCCTTAACGCCTGGTTTTACCAGGCGTTATGGATGGGACCCGTTAAGGGACTACAGAGCTAATAACGGTACCGCAAATTGTGGTACCGTTATTAGCTCCATCCCATGCCCATTGAGCCCTATGGGGGCTCGAATGGGAATGGGGAATGGTTCCCGGAATGGGGACTTACCGGGTCCTCCAAGGTTGGAATGACCCGGTAAATCCCTATTTCGGCAACCCGGACCCGGAATGCGGTAAGGGGGTAGCCATGGTGCTAATAGCACCATGGCTACCACCTACTGCGTAATGTAATGTAAAGTATATCATTGGCTCACAAACTATAAGCCCCTTCGTTATATGCCCCTCTACAATTGGTTTGCATGCTCGTGCCATGTCTGGAACCTTCGGTTCAATTAGCAGCATGCAAGCTCAGACCCAGGTGCCAGGAGGTGGTCTTCACTTTACCTCCCCACCCAATTAGCCCAACGTCTCTCATCACCCATGCCTTCTGCCATGAAGATTGTCTTTGAACTTGGTCTTGCAGAGTATTCTTGTCCGTGAGAATATAAGGGAGTGCTAGCACACACTATCACTGTTTTAGAACTCCAATCTTAACTCTATTTCTATCCTTGGCTCACGTAACAGGAGACCATGATCTGGTCCATTTCACAGCAATTAAATGTCTTAAATGAATAGAACTCTGCACGCTTGGTGTTATTTCTTGGCACCTTAACAAGGGATGATTCAGCTTTGCACGTTCACTGCCTTCATGAATAGATAACCGGCCTTGGCTGCTTTAACTTTGACACTAGGCCAAGCAGCCTCGCCATTCATATCGCAATCTTAGCTAATTCTTACTGCGACACAGCTATCGGCCTTTCCTCTCCATGGGTCTGGGCTTACTAAATTCATGACACCGAAGTCCAGCTTCTATACAATGGCGGCTCCGCCTGCAGTCTATTCACTATTTATAGCCAGATTCTATGATTACTTAATCTACTTGCGTTACAGCATCTGTACAGTTATTGGTCGGTTTGCATTTTCTGCAGTGCTCTTCACAAGTGCAATCTTCTTCTCACATATGAAAGTTTACTTGATTTTTTACTTCATCATCCGTTTCTATAAGGTCCATGCATTGTCTTCAGCCAGTATTCTCAAGGCGTCACGCTCATCTTTCGTGACATCACCAGCTCCTCTTTTGCTCTTTTCATGTTCCTTCGGGGAGTTCTTCTCTCAGATTGTCTTCTCTTTGGGAATACATTTGATAAGGTTTTCTCAGTGGGTATCTTCTTTCGAATATTCAACGTGGTATGCTCACAACTGCTGGTGTCAAGCATGGCGAAATCTCATGCTTCCAACATACATGAGGTAGAGGGGGTGGGATTTCCTGCAGAGGCATGTAACTGCTCCTCTACAGTCTGCCATCTGGTCGAGTCATCGACCACCTCTTCACTGGTTTCCACATATTGATACTTTCTCTTGAAGAAGTGCTTCTTTGGAGTCCAGATTTCATCACCCCCTTCAGAGTGCTGGCTGATTTAACATGTACGTCCACACTCCAGGTCATGTAGCTGCACTGTCCATTCAGATTACAATAGACCCATCATCCTGCGTACTTCTTATGATTCTTTGGATACAGGAAGTTTGTTCCCTCAGGCGCTATGACGCTGGTCTCTATGTATTTTCTGACATCTTCTTCATCTGTTAATTCCCTGGGTCCAAACCCTGATGCGACATCGATCATGATCTTCATTTCTACTGCTTTCTTTGCTGTCTATTTACACTGTTTACTTATTATCCTGATCACACAGAATCCAAACATCACCATCACTAATACTGCTCCAAGAAACTTGAAGATGTTCGCCATCCACTGTGGAATCCATGAGAATATGGACACAAACAAACTGTTAGCTGCAATGTCCTCTGTCTCATCTTCCATCTGGGTATGCAGGTTTGCCAACAGAGCTATGGCCTCTGTCAAGGTCCCATTCTCATCATTGTGAGAAGGTATGAATGTGCAACATGAAGGCCTGATTTTGGCACAGACTACTCCTTCCATTGCTGTGATCATATTAAGGATATATCTGTTCTGCAGCATTCTCAGGGCATCAATTCTACTCCTAGATGGAGGTGTAAGGGGTGTTCTCATTTGCTGCCCTGTCAATAACTCGTGAGGGGTGAGGGGATGGTCTGAACCAGACTGATTCCAAAGGCCATATAAAGCTAAGGGTAGGCAATATAACCATACCTTCTTCAAAGTCAATTTAATCTTGGCAATCCTTTCTTTAAGGAAGCCATTGAGTCTCTCACATAATCTGTTTGCTTGTGGGTGATAAGCAGAAGAAAACATGTGTTTAATGTTCAGTAGAAGCCCTATCTGTTCAAATACCTCAATAAAAGAATGTGGCCCATTGTCGGATCTCGGCACTTCACACACACCCCATCTTGGGAAGACTTCACACACAAAACACTTTGCTGCACAAATGGCATCAGGGTGTGTACACAGACCTGCCTCGATCCACCTAGAGAAGGGACACACCACCACTAACAGATACTTATATCCATTACACACCTGCAGCATATCGACATAGTCAATATGTAAATGCTGAAATGGACCATTCAGTCGAGATATCACATTTCTAATTGTTCCCAGTATATGCCCAGCAGTAAACTTTTGGCACACAATGATGTTCAATATAAATAGTGAAACGTGCTCCAACAAATTTGTAATGAACCAATCTTCTGCAATCTTAGCAGCAAGACTCTCCCTAGTTACATGTGCAGGGTAATGAAACTGCTCAAGCACGACCATTAATAATTCTACTGGCGTCACCAACATTCCTGTGCTATCCTGTCGCCATAATGCTTCTGTGGGGGAAAAAGAACACCCCCTTTGTTTCCATATTTCCTGTTCTTCCTGCGGTGCACTCCCTTGAATCTCCATTAATTGGGTCATCGATAATTAATTAAACCCCTCTTGTATCAACATGATTGTGACTACTTTTTCTTTAATACTCGAAGTATCAAAACCCAAAATATCTGGAGAATATGAAACCCTTTTGGCTTCATCGTCTGTGGCTTTGTTTACGCAAGAGATCAACTCTGTTTGCTTAGTGCGAGCTGGGCATTTAACGACCACTATGGCCACTGGGAGTTGTAGTGCCTTAATAAGTCTGTCCAATAAAGAGGCATGCTGCACCGGAGTGCTGTCTGCACAGAGGTAGCCCCTCCTTTTCCAACTTGTTAGCCCTGCATGTATGGTTGATGTCACATAGGTGAGTCACTGTACACCATCACTTCCTGCCCTTCATGTTGCTCGAGTGAAACAATAAGTGCTACCAATTCTGCTGCTTGCGCTGAAAAGTGAGACGGTAGCCTTGCACTTGCTACAACTTCAAATTTTCCATTTAATCTATGCCTCACTACCACTGCGCCTGAATGGCTTTCCCCACTGGTCTGATCAATTTTTGAAGAACCATTAATAAAGAGATTTTCCCCTCCTGATAAAGCATTTTGTTTCACACAGGGTATTTAATCTTAAAATTCAACATAATTAGCACAGTCACGCACCTGATCACCTTCTGCTATGGGCTCAGCTATAGTCGTGGCAGGATTTACTATTTTACATTTTACAGTTTTAATCGTTGGATTTGAAATCATCACCTCATAGGCTGAAGCTCTTTGGGATGTCAATGTACCTTTGGGTTTCTCTAAAATAGCAAACAGAGCATGATCAACAAAGAGAGCCATAGAGCAGCCCATGATAATACTTGTAGCCTTCTCAATTGCGAACGCGGCAGTTGCCAATGACTGTTCGCAATGAAAGTGTCCTCTCACTACTGGGTCTAAAATCCCACTGTAATATGCTAAAGGCTTGTTCCCTAACGTAGTTCTCTGTTTAAGCACTGCTGCGATGACTGTCCCATTTGTGTGTGAAAATAAATAAAATTCCTCAGCATAATTGGGAATTCCCAAAACAGGGGCTTACAGATTGTTTTATTCAGCTAATCAAACCCTTCCTCCATTTCCTCAGTCCATTCTATTTTAGCTTTTTCCACTTGTGCTTTATTTAAAGCTTGCAAAAGGTGTCTTGTGTATGAACTATAATCAAACACCCAGGCTCTAACATACTTGCATAGCCCCAAAAACGGTTGCATCTGTTTCACTGCATTTGGCTTTGTGGTTTTCATAATCGCCTCAGCTCTTTCAGGTGTCACCTTCTTTTGTTTGTGTGAAATCAACTGCCCTATGTATAACACCTCTGCTTGGCAGTATTGTAACTTCTCCTTGTCTACCTTGTATCCCTTGTCTGCTAGAATAGTCATCAACTGAATAGAATCTTGTCTGCACTCATCCTCCTTGGTGCTACAAATTAAAATGTCATCTACACACTGTATCACTGCACTCTTAAGATCAATATTGCCCAAATCCATCTGTAGGACTCTGTTAACAATCGATGGGGACTCACAGTACCCCTGGGGCAAACAATTATATTTCAGTCGAGTTTGGGGAAACGTAAAGGAAGTCAAGTCTTGTGAGTCTTTGTGCAACATGATCGAGAAGAACGCATTTTTCAAATTGATCACCGTGAACTATCAAGCTTTCACTGGGATACTGTATAGTATTGTTGCCGGGTAAGGAACTAAAGAAAACTCTGCAGCTCCAATCTGGGTATTTGGTCTCATATCTTGTATAAATCTCCACGACCATCCTTTAGATTTTTTGATCGGATGCACCGCAGTGTTACACAATGAATCTGATGGCACCAGAATCCATTGTTTCATCAGTGCTGAAATAGTCTGAAATATACCCTCATCAGCCTCTCAAGTCATGAGTTACTGTCTTGCGTGAGGTAAAATCGCTCCTGGGTTAAGCTTTATTTTGACTTCCGATATTCCCTTTAATAAACCTATGTCATAAGGGCCGATAGTCCAAAGCACGCTTGGCACTTTATCCAAGTCTTTGTGAATAAATGCTGGACGCACCGCATTATCCCCATTCACTGCAGGACTTCCCTTTTCTTGTTTCTTATCCAGTATGTGATGCTCATAAAGAACACCACTTCATCATCTGTTCAGTCTTCCCTAAACATGTCGCCATCCATGATGTCAGTCAATTTATACCGTTCCTCGAGAGCTATTACTATCCTCAATGGTCTACCCTCATCGTCCATTCCGTCAAGCATTGCCATTTCCCTTCGTACTATGGCTGCTTCCCATTCTGTAGGGATAGTCTGTCCCCCTTCTTAGTCCATTGGTATTTGTGATCTATACAAAAACTCATCAGGTATCCTCCCAATCTTTCCCACTAAGCCAGGTAGCCATGTCAATAGAATGCTTATCCCATATAGAAAAACCTCTGGCTCTACTGGAATGCCTCGTAAAGCAACTTGCCCTGTAAACGCCAGTATAAACTCACCCACGTTTAAATAGTGTATTCCTGGAGTGGAACACACTATTCCTTCATCAGTGAATGAAATCGTCATGTTAAGTTTTGTCATCAAATCTCTTCCCAAAATGTTAACTGGTGTCTGTCGTGATTACAACAAAGGAACAGACAAGTTACACTCTCCTGTAGAGATTGGTAATTCATCAGTAAAAGAAACTCGACTCGTAGCTCCAGAGAACACTAGAGCATTCATGGCAATTCCCGACATTGGATATTTTTCCTCTCGTATACATGAACGACTAGCCCCAGTGTCTACTAAAAAAGAAAAAGATGTCCCTCCTATAGTTACATCGACCCTTGGTTCCTCTTGGGGGTCTGGTGTCACAGATAGTACTAACCATATCAAGTCACCCTGTGAGCTGTCCTGTTGTGGGTACAGGCTCCTCTCTGTTCATGTGAAAGGATTTCCTCCTACCACTGCGACACCTCCTATTCTGGTTGTCAGCAGTTGTCCTGTGTTTGCATACTGCTGTGTCTGCATGGGGGATTTTTTTGACTGCCCTTGCGGTGGATTCATTTGCACTCGTTCTGGTTGCTGTACCTCCTGCACTTGTGGCGCTTGTATCTGATACAATGTCCGATCTTGAGCATATCCTTCTCTAGTTTGTGTGCTGTATGGTTGAGGATAAGCTGTCCGCCTCTTGAAAATTGGCCATTCTATACATTCCCTTGACTCCCACATACATGTGCCCTGTCATCCCATAGGTCCAACATATTGGGGGTGCTCGTCTGACAAGTCCTCCTTGGTTAAATCCTCCCTGGGTATTCTGATTTTCATTCTGTGTATTCTGAAACCCACATTGATTATTTTGAAAACCTCCTCTTCTGCTATATCCATCAGGGATTGATTACTCATCTGCAATACACCCATTGCTTCCTGCATTCCCATTCCTTCTCGGGTTATCAATACCACCCCTTCTATGGCAAACTTTGACAACTTCTTCTGAACTAACTTGGATTCCTCGATTTTCCTAGTCTCATCTTTCTTCCTATTTTTCTCCTGCAATATGCAACAGTGATGCAAGATTGTCAGCTGTGTCTCAGCCCATGGTTTTGCTTCCATTCCCACTTGTTTCTTCATCTGCCTCTGTACTGGGTTAGGCAACCCCTGACATAAAATGTGGTAAAATAATGCTACAGTTTTTCCCCCCGGCTTGTGAGTTTCAAGCTGCCATTTCTCCTGAATGTCCTGAATATAAGCAATAGGGTCTTCATCTTCCTTCATTTTACGTGTCATAATTGCACCCATATCTGATGTGTCAGGATACTGTACCCTGAGAGCCCTCCACACATCTGCTCTACAATTATTAAACCACGCTCTGTCATGCGCTGTGTTTTGTGCTATCACACTTGAATACCCCAGTCTCCTCCATATGTCATCAGCTGTTTCCCCAAGAATTGCTGCCAGGAGACCTTTTATGTCCCCTATGGCTAGCGTGTTTCCTCCTGTCATTTTTTCTAACTCATAGATCCATTTCCCAGCGCCCGAAGTCAAACTCGGGAGCTTACACCTTAAATTATCCTTGTCCATTTTGTGGTCATGGAATATACTGTGGCCTTGATCCCCTTTTTCTAATAAAGGAAACTGCGTAAACTCCAACCTGCAATCGGCTCCCATTGTCAGCCTATCCATGGCACGGATGATCATTCCTGACCATCTCCTTGATTGTGATGACCTTATCCTGCTCACAAATGGCAGTAATTCTCCTTTTTCACTATACAATCGTCCTCAGGGATGCTCTGGAAATGCTATGGAATCTGGTGTCCTATCCTGAGATTATTCCAGATCCGACATTTGACTTCTTTGTCTATCTGCAGGCTTCCTTCGGGGGCACACACACTCCCTCCTTCTACCCCAAGGATGGAGTCTCTTTTCTCGTCTGACATGTCTTGTCCCCAAGAAGTGTGACTATCATTCCCTTCACTCTTGTCTAAGTTCAGTCTGCTTAAGGACAATGCCCTATGTTCGTGACTGAACTGACTCTCTTCTTAAATTTGTGATTGAAATGCTAGGGATTGACCCCTCCTCCCTCAACATAGTTGCTATTTTCCTTCAATTCTTGATAGGCCTTATTGATTCTTTCTCATCCCGCATCAAAGCCTTTTTCTTCCAATACTACTCTTGATTCCCCTGAAATTGCTTCTTTTATCGGATGGAACACTCTTCTGTTCTGTCCCACCGTATTGCTGGGCTTGGCCTTACTGGTTCTTTATGACTAAGGCTAATATCAAGATCCCGCTATCTCCTTCTTCATTCTAGTTCCTCATCTATTTCCCTTCGTTTTCTCACCTGCCTTCTAATACTGTCTTCATCTTGCCTTCGTTCTTCTCTCCTTGCTCCTTCCCTTCTTTCCTCTACTGTCATAAATTAATAAATGAGACAAGTTATATGCATATCCAATCAATCAATTGGCAGGTTATCCCAAGGACTCACCGTTACCTCTTCCTCCGACAGATCCCCTTTCGGTAGTGGAAAGCTCTTCTTGTTCCAAATGGAGAGAAGATAATGAAAGCCTCCCAAGTACCTCTTTCCCCTCCCGGATAAACCAGGTAGAAGAAGAAGTCCCAGGGAAACCCTCTGGGGAAGAAAACCCTGTTCCGAAGGTAGCGGTGTGTTGTCCTCCGTTGCAGTCGGGGATTTCGGTGAAGTCAGGAGGGCGTTCGTCTTTGAGAAGAAGAAAGAGACTGGTAAGTATCAGAGTGAAACTGAGGGATAGAATGTAAGGTAAGAGGAATGTGAATTACCCTTAAATCGGAACAATAGGGGGAAGATGGTGGTAGTCAGAATCTTCCGAAAACTTCTGAGAAGCAATCGAGGCGGAGCTAAGATCTGTTTTGATGGTGCAGAGTCTTGCCAGTGTGTTCGAAATGCCGGTGCGTGATGTGCCTGTTACTAAGCGAAGAAGAGGATAATAGTAAGTTGTGAATGTTAGGAAAAGCGGGATTGGAGGTAATTGGTTATACGGGATTGGGATGAGGCTTACCACGGTCCGGAATGGGACCGGATGGCAAACTTGGTTGATGAAGAGGAGGAGACCGCGAACTCGGAAAACAAAGAGGTAGTTGGAGAGACACTAGAATTTGAAAACAGGAAGTTTAGAAGCTGAAGACAGTATTTCGCAAGTCAAATTCTAAGACCTAGGAACGAACTTACGTAGCGTTGTTAATGAGGAGTAGCAACGCAACGCCGTGTTGATCTCCGGGACTGATATACCCACCCTCGGGTAGGGAGGCAGTACTTCCGGGAAATCAAGGTGTGCTGAGGCTAGACTCGCAACTCCAGTTACGGCGGCCATCTTGGTAGTAGAAATGGCTGACACCCGCCGTCCTATGGTCCATCGATGCCACAAAGCCCAGCGTCTCCGAAGGGGCGTGACATCTACTTCCTTTTGCCTCTGTATTCTTTTGTCCCTTAATTTCTGTGCTTCCTCCTCTTCTCTCTTACTTTCTCTTCTATCCCTGTCCTCTTTCGCTCTCAGCCTATTGTCATACTTTCTTTGCTCTACTGCCCATTCTTCTTTTTCTCTTGCTCCTCCTGATACATCTGCTCTCGTCGCTCCCTGTTACGACAGCAAAAAATCACTGACGATACCCTTTGGACACTGATAGCACATCACCTCCACGTCCTGATGAAGGCCAATCCTACATAAGCTCCAACAAGTATCCTTATCTGTCCGAAACACCATAGTGTCGACCACTTCCTCCATAATACTCAGTGTTCACTTCCACACTGTCTTCTGTCCACCAGAATATATATCGTTCTGTGTCTCACATGTTATTTGTAAATCTACTTTGTCGTTCAATGTAAGAGAAATATGTCTTGTACTTATTTAATCCATGTTATTTGATTGGGTTGTATAGACCTGTACTGCAACATTAGAAGCAAAACACTGTTCTTTGGGTTCCTGTGTCGCATTTTCAAAAATGGTTTTGTATAACCCAGGGTCAAAGACCTTGTTGACCCAGTAAGAAATTCAAAGTTGCATTTCGTCTCTGTGTAGGAGCACATCAGAGAACCTTGTGTGTGATCTCTCACCCTGATTCTTTTGGATTACTGAATGGTCAGGTGGAGCATTCACCTCCAGCAACAATCTGGAGGTGAATCCTCCACTCTATCTTACTTCACCGTAATTACCACTAACTGAAATTCCTTCAAAATCCCCATGGGATCCTAGGGACACCAAAAACAGGGATTCAGACTTTTTAACCACCACTCGTAATCCTGTGGTAAATCCAAAGGTCCAAGTGGTGGTAACGGTAACTGATTATGATGGTAATTCACCAGATTTACCACTGAATTACCAACAAACTCATAATGAGGCCTGGAGGCAGATTTTATTTGATTATCCATGACAATGTTTCGAACAATGCCACAAATAAACAAACTAAATCTGCTTAACAGCAATCAAACCATTGCACTTTATCAAACAATCCTGGAAAAGTGCTGCAGTTAAAAGCAATATGGTAGTCATATCATTTCTCTGGTAACGTTCATGGCGAAAAATCCTGACTCTTAACAGACTGAACACTCCATACACACCTCATACGCGACCAATCAAGAAAGGATCCAGTATGGGTGAATTACAATCTCTAAGATTCCTTGCCATCATAAAATAAAAATATACAAACTATAAAGAGGTGAATGTATTTCAACATGAGTCAAATACAAGCTTTCTCAGATCAAAGGGTGATTTTGCACTTTTTTCTCCTCATATCAACGCTGTCTTTGTGTGGCTCATTTTGTAATGTGGCATCATCTGATGAAGGAGTCCAATGGAAGTCCAAAGGCAATGTATTTTACCATTGGAGCATAACATTTTTAGTTAGTCCAATAAAAGGTATTACAATTTCAGTTCGATAAGATTTTAAAACTGGACTAACATGGTGTCAAACCTTTCTTTGCTTCACCTTCATACACATCTTTAAGCAGGATTGCAGTGTTTCTCCGGTTTGGGTTGGGATATATAAGACACACACATTTGCATAGCTTGGTCCACCACTAAAGGTCTCATTAAACTCCATGGTCTTTTTAAGGCTGAATGTTTCCTAAGCTCCAAAATGTGGAATAAAACCGTCTTAAATACAAGAAAGGCATACCCGATTAGGACTAAGTTGAAATAAACAGGCATTCACTGGGCCTCATTACGACCCTGGCGGAACGGGTTAAACGGCGCCGTAAAAGGCTGCGGCGCCGTTCAACCCGTTCCGCCACATTACGAGGTCCCCTCGCGGGACACGTTAAGCACGCCTGGGAAAAACAGCCGTGCATACCGTGTCTCGCGAGGGGAAGAGGGAGCAAACAACGGGCCATCTCGTAATGGCCTGTTGTTTACTCCCTCTCCCATTCCCATTCAGTCCTATGGGGGCTGAAATGGGAATGGGGATGAACCGTGTCCGTGTCCTCGAGTGAGGAATTACCGGGCCATCCGAACTCGGAATGGTGCGGTAAGTCCTCATTCCGAGGACACGGACACGGATGATGTTTTGCCGGCAGCCATGCTGCAAATTGCGGCATGGCTACCGGCATAACTTGTAATGAGGGCCAATGTGTTTGCAGTTACCAGGGCTCCAGATGAGATTTTGCAGTAGGAGAAGTTTGCTCCTTTTTTTTTTTTTTTAATAACGAGTGCAATTATTTTTTAGGGAGAAAAAAAAAGAATTGCCATTCCCAAAGGAGGTATTATAAGCAGTCGTTTACAAATATATCTAATCTTTAAAACAGATATATTTATATAGTCGATATAAATAATCTTCTAATACATCTTCCTTAAAAGATACATTTTTAACTTACTGTTCCTCTTCAAATCAAGCAGTAATAATAGTCCATTTCATTTCTGTTGCACTGCTCTGCTGGTACCCCGGGTAGAAACATATCCTGACATCTTGTAAGTGGAAGGAGGAGGCTGGTTTCATTGTTCCCTATTTTTTAGGAGTATTTTTACTCCCTATTTTTTATTGGAAACATTTGCCTATTTTTTAAGGGAGTATAAGTGCATGTAACACTGTTCATTCGTAGGAATGGCAGTCACCATGCATGAACCCGGAAGCACTCATCACACTTAGCAATTGAGACCACACACATAGAAAAATAACAGGGCTCTTGGATGTCAGCCACTATTGTTGAACACAGGATTACAACTCTGGATTTCCGTCCTCCAGTTGCCTAACCACAAGTCTACACCTACTGGTATGAATTCAATTACGGTCAATTAGATCGGCGATGTAGGTCGGATTCGGAGAACCGGAACCCAGCGTTCTGCCGGGCTGTTTGCGTATATTACTCAGCACGCATGACTTAAACGTATGCCCAGCTAGCAACTCCCAGAGAAAGCAGCTTTGTGTGTGTCCATAAAGACTGCATTGTGTTATAAGCGCCTTCTAATTTCCGATGCTTTCTGGAGCTGAATGGAGGATCTTCATCTGTGTGCGTTTGCGATAATTTCTACCCTTCTAGAGTATCCTGCGTCTCTGAGTCAGAGTTTGCGCTGCCTCCTTCCATCTCTGCCCGCTAACCATGCCCCAGGCCTTTCTGCCTCCCCTATCATTACAACACTGCAGAGGCATTGTTAGCATTCCTCCAAGGGGCCTATTTACTCTAAGCATAACACTGATTACCGGTTTGTGAAGTCAAAAGGGAACCTACAATTAGGACCTGGCACAGTCAGGATGGGCTCCATGTCAACACAGTGATGATGCAAAGGCAGGCAGAAGTACATGTTTTAAGCTGCCATGTGGGAACCATGAGGTGGGGCTGCGGTCTCAGCAATGAGGTCATATGAGAGCTGGTAAACTCAGAAGACCAAACTTGGACCCTGAGAATACCAGAGGGTTTTCCCGAAGGTCCTTGGATCCAGCGCTGCGGCTGCAATTGCTCCAGCTTAGTGATCATTCTGATAGCAGAACAAATGTCAATACAAACCTAATGGTATCCCTTTGCAGAAGGGTCACAACGCAGTATCCCGTTCTGTGCCACCCTGACAAGTGATCGTGTTGCACATGTATCCAATTTCTGTCCTCTCTCTTTACTCCCCATGCCATACAAGTAGTGCAGATCGATTCCCGCTTGCTGTACTTTCTGAAATATTATGAATACTTTGAACCAGGGACATGAGTACTAAAGAGTTTGATTTAACTTGGTATGTTTCTTTGCGCGTGCCTTTGTGTAGTTACTCTTTCTTTTGTCTTTGGCTCCAACAACAGAGTGTGACCCAACCATGCACCATCTAACCAGGTAGCAACAGACTCAAGTTCTAGGTTATTGGGGAAGCGCCTTCCTCTAGAGTCACGAATGAAGATAAGAAGGGACTTATCTCTTGCATACAGACCTTAGGGGAAGCAGAAACACCGCCAATCACTCTTGTTAGAACAGGAGGTCAGAGGACACTGACCTCTGCTCAAACAACTTTATAGAGAAATGGCGATGAAATTTAAGATGGAGGCCTCACCTTATATAACCTCACTTCCTTAGATCATGTGACTTGAGATCAAGGGCATGGAATGTTGGGGAATTGCAGGGCTTTGCTTGATGTGCCTACATGCACTTTTGTGCATTAAGATTGAATATCACTGTGCAGAGTTAACCCCTTGTTCTCAGGTTCTGCTATTAAAGACCAGCAGGCAGTGGGAATTGCTCCTTAATTTGGGTCCTGGGGAATGGGGAAAAGCCAGAACTAGTATCCTAATGAGACCAAAGATGACCGCGAAAGAGACTCCACACCAATAGCGTGAAGTCATGGGAGGTATGAGTGTATTGATGTTGATGATATTGATATTTTATTTCTATTGCGCTTGTACACAAGTGTTTCAGAGCGCGTCAAGGCAAGGGAGGGGAACATGGGAGAACAAAACAATGATCTTACTAGGCCCAGTGACATTGAGAACGTGCAAGGGCATGGGAGGGGGGAGAGCAAAAATGCATGGAAGGGGGGAGAAGTGACGGGGGAAGAGATACTTAACGGCGAGAAAAGCTGTGAAGAATTTAAAGAAGCAACACCAAAAGAAGGCCCTGAGTGCTGCAGGTAGAAGGCCCTCTGACTTTGATTCAGCTGGACTCAGGTGAAATACTTTTTCAGACAAATCCAGGTGTTTGAAGGGGTTCAGAGGCCTGTGGGCAGTGGTGGAAATTTAGTAGAGAATCAAGGAGAGAGCAGTGGCAGGGTGATAAGGGATGTTGGATATGCTGCCAGGAAACCATCAAGAGGCCCTGTGCAAGCTGGAGAGGCACGACCGATATCTAGGGAAGGGAGCCGTGTCCTGGGACAAGCCAGAAAAGTCTGATAATGGAAGTCCTCAAACAAACCAGAAAGGAAACTGGAACCAAGAGCGATAGGCCAAGTGCAATAGAGACTCGTGGGGGGTAAGAGTACATGAGCTGGGCCTAACGCTGCATTGGGATATGTAGTAAAAGGACCGAAATGCACAATAAAGACTGCTAGAAAGAAAACATAGGTGCTGCATTCTGGGAAATGAAGTCAAACTACTAAAGGGTCCAATAAAGGTAGTGAGTGGGTAAGTCGGATACTTTTACCCTAGGTAATGACGAGCAAGGTAATCAAGTGACTTTGTGAAAAACACTCGTTCTAATGCTTAAACCGTATATTTGGGAAATAAAGGTAATTGCACAAAAAAGTTGATAAGAAAGGCTCATTTGCTATAATACCAGCCTGACAACATTAAAGACTGGTACCTTTGAAACAATAAATAAAAACCCTGTAAAGGGAAATTATTTATAGTTTATAAAAAAAGGAGGGAAACAACCTTGCGCTTGACGATCAGTAAAGTGTTTATTACAACTTCTTAAAAAAAAAATTTCACTAGATAGTTGAATTTGCAATTAGAACATTTTCTTAGAGTTCTGCCTATCCAATACCCTCAGTATCATGTCCATATACTGATATTCGATAATATGAGGATATTAAAAGACAGAGAACTCTAAGAGAATGTACTAATTGCAAATTCAACTTTCTAGTGAACATTATGTTCAAAGAAATTGTAACAAACACATTTCTGATCATCAAGCACAAGTCTGTTTCCCTCCTTTTTTTAATTAAGTTGTTTGGGACTGTGCAGGTGAGGTACATAGGAAACAAACATGCAGCTAAGCCTTTAGATCACAGTACCGGTTGAACAATAGCGCTTCACGGGCCAGATTATTGAAACTTTGCACCAGTGCAAGTTTGCACTGTATTAGCACTTCAGCAATGTTTGCCCTATGTTTAAAAACACTGCGACACCTTAGAAAAACCTTTGCATCGTGACAAGTGCAGTTTGTCATTTTATAAGCACCGGAAAAAAAATCCCCTTGTGCAAAAAAGGTACATTTTCGATGCCTATTTGCAACAGGACGACGTTTACCCTGGTGCTAATACGAATTGCCCTTGCCCTTTGCCCTTGTGCAAAAATGCATAAAAAATGTATCTTTTTCGTACTGGGATGATTTTTCCCCTCGTGCTTATACCATGCCAAACTGCACGGAAAATAGTGCTAATATGATACAATTTTGCTCTTGCACCAGTGCAAAATTTCTGTAATCTGGCCCCTTGTATACTTTCATCTACCTACCATAGCCCTTTTTTAAATTACTGTTTATGTGAGGTTCAGTTCAGGTCAAATTATTGTCAAAGCTTTGTACGTTGTGCCACAATTTCCCAATCGAGGTCCAAATGAAACGCACCATAAAAGTATGCTTTGCATCGACACAACGCATAGTAACAGAAACACCTCCACAGCTAATTGAACACTCTCCCAACAGAACTCTACATCTCTCCCACAAGTTTGTACAATACAGTCTCAGCCAACACATTCTGGCACCATGGGTAGGCAGGCTCCTTTCTGGGTACAGCTACCTTAAGCACCCTCTACATAAATCCTGAACTCAAAGCCTGGATTAATCTGACTTGCCCGCACAACACATCAGCAAAGCTATTGTTCATTTTCCCTCTGTCCCTACTAACCAAACCTAATCCAGCGAATTTGCAGATCCCATGTTGCCAAGAGATCATGCAAAGGCAGCAGAGTATGGTACCAAACCCAGTAAGTTCACCTAACATAGTAAGGGATTTATCTATGATTTAACATGAGCTATTTAAGGCAGACCTCCAGACAACCAGATACAGGAAAAAACAATCCTCTGAGGAAGAAGGCTCCCTGCACCTCTTTGCAAGGAAAACAAATACATTTCGCTTACGAAAAGGAAAAGGGTGGCAGAGGGTGCCGTAGAACCCAACTGCCACAGCGCTCTCTCGTTTAGTTGAAAGCATGCTGTTTATTATAAGGCATCTCACGGGACCTTGTGATGCACACAATATACAGTATTCATCCCCTACCTTCATTGGCTACCACCTACATACATACTACAAGTCCCCTATTATCCCTTGGCTGATTGGCCAAACTCTAATCTACCCCTACCCTTTAAGATGTGGTCCTATATCCCATCACCTTAGCACCCCGCTACCTGATTGGCGGATGTGTGATATGTTACTCTCCACATGGGACTATTCAAACGGTGTGCACCTGGTCATTAACATGAGCTCAGCGGATACGTTTGAGGTCAAATTGGCCCACTTCTCTTAATCCCAGACATACAAGCGCACGCTCCATGCCTCTCCGTCGCAGGACTACATTTGCTGGCAACACCTCTTGCTCCTCACAATGCAAACTATGCATTGGTTCACTCCTCGCTTCCCCCTTATCAGCTGCCAGTCCCCAGAGCTCCTCGTGGGCCTCACGAGGACCACAATAATCAACTAAATTGTGAAGGATTTAAGTGTACTGTTTGTGGGAATCTGGCAGTTCAAATGGCATGACCCTCATTCTGGGGAGCGCTAATGCCCTAAATCTAGACCAGGCCTTTGGCAGCTCAAGACCTCTTCCCCAGCTCCCATGGGTTTGTCATTTGGGACGGGCCCAGCCCTACCTGTGCTCAGTCATTCACATTCCTTTCTGGTTTTGTGGGCCTGCAACACAATACAATTGTAATTCATCTACCAGGCCTAAAGGCCTCTATGTTGGGTTTCCCTGCAGGGGCTTGGGATGGGAAAGTGGCTCAGAACTCATTGCGATGCTGTGATACTGCTGTCAGACATGGCCTGTGGCGGACTAGGCATCACTCTAAGTATGGTGGTGCTTTATTTTTTCACGCAGTGGGGTCCAGGGCTGACGTTCACATTATTCTTCATTGCATTTCAACTATTGTATTCTACTATCACACACACACCCTATACCTGGGTCTACATATGTCTTCACAACTGCTAAAAAATGCTACATGTGTTATCCTTGGTTTACATGTTTCACCCCCCCCACGCTGCCGTGCACATTAATTTCCTCATGCACTAACTAATATATTTTCCTCAACCGAAATCGTTTGGGTTGGTACGGGAGCGGGACATGCATGCCAATATTCCCCCTTCAGTTAATCCTCCATTACCTAACCCATCTGCTTCCTGTGCGCTATAATCATCATCCTTGGGCACCCACACCCTCCACCCTCCTGGGCATATTTCTCCAGGGTACACGTAAGATAAATACAACCACCATCGCCAGCTAAATCGACACAATATTCTACCTAATTTCCCAGATCTGGTGGGGGTGAAGTCAAGGTACCCAGGGGATCTATAGGCCGTTCAATTGGGCAGGGGCTTATTTCTCTATGCTGCGTGAGAGTTAGGTCGGGGCACTGTTGGAGAGACAACGGTGGACAAGGGACAATGTTTTGAACGTAATCCTTTCCTGTATGGGCAGCCAGTGTGCAGCTTTCCTGTCTTCAGGTATATGGTAAAATTTGGAGAGGCCAATGGGCGCTCGGAAGGCATTATTCTGAATCGTCCGGAGTTTGTTCAGGTTGCGTTCAGAGGTGCCGGTAAATAAGGCATTACAACAGTTGTGCTTGGCTCCTGTGATAGCTCTTGCAATTGTTAGGTGTTTGGGAGTGGAGAGGAAGGGACTGCTGACATGAAGCAGCTTGGCTGTGTAAGCTGCCGCTGAGGCGATCGAGTTCACTTGATGTGAGAGGTTGAGGTTGGAATCCAGGTAGATGCCAAGAGTTTTGGCAGTGGCAGAGGTGGTTATAGAGTTACCATCAATGACAAATTCCTTGCATGCTGGATCAATGTTGCGAAGTGTGGAGTTTGAGTCGATGATGAGGATTTCTGTTTTGTCGTCGTTGAGACCGAGAAGGTGAGAGGCCATCCAATTTTGTATGACCTCGTATGCAGAGTTTATGGTGGCTGAGTCCTGGTCGTATGATTGAAAGAGGGGGAGAAGGAGCTGCGTGTCGTCAGCGTAGTTCATGTATGACATGCCTAGTAGGTCAAGGTGGTCTAAGAGGGGTTTATTATAAATGTTGTACAGGGTGGGGGAGAGGCAAGAACCTTGGTGGACTCCACAGGTGAAAGGAGTAGGTTCAGCAGAGAAGTCGTCGATGAAGACATGTGAGGATCTGTCAGCTAGGATGGACCTCACCCAATTAGTGGCTGATGGAGAGAAGTTCCCTGTTGAGGCAAGTTGAGAGCAGAGGATTTAGTGGTCTACGAAATCGAATGCTGCAGAGAAGTCTTGCGTAATCAGAAGGGCAGGTTTTCCAGTGTCCCTGATTGCATCGATTTGTATTTTCAAATCAAATAGGGCAGGTTTGGTCCCGTGTTTGGGGTGGAAACCTGATTGGCATGTGCACAAGATGTTGTTTTGCTCAAGGTACTGTTGAACCTGGATATAGGCAACACGATCCGGGATCTTCAAGAGGTTGGGTACCGTAGTAATGGGCAGTAGTTTGTCAGGATGGAGGGGTTGAGGGAGGGTTTCTTGAGAAATGGTAGGACCCATGCTTCCTTTAAGGAAGTTGTCACTTAGATGGTGGAGAAGGATGCGTTGACTATGGCTGTGAAGAAGGGAATGAGTGACTCAGCACAGTCTTTGATGATTGGAGCTGGGCAGGTGTCACCTTTGCAGTGTGACAGTTTGAGTCTCTTGACGATCCTGGTGATGTCCATGTCTGAGACAGGGAGGAAGTTGAACGGGGTGCTGGTGTGGGTCGGTAAGGGGCTGTGGGTGTTGGTGGTTTAGTTAACACCCGTGAAGACCTGCTCTGAAATCTTGACACTAACACTTCCTCTGTCCTCATTCTTCTTGACCTCTCCTCTGCTTTGGCACGGTAAACCACAACATCCTGATTGCACGTCTCCGTCACACCCTGGGAATCACAGGTCAGGCTCTGGCGTGGTTAACCTCCTTCCTTTCTGACCGCCCATCCCAGGTGGAACTTGGGTCCTTTCTCTCTATTATCACTCTTTCAACCTGCGGCGTTCCCCAGGGTTGTTACATATCCCCCTGGTTGTTAAATACCTACATGACTGCCCTGGCACGTGTGATTGCCACTTTCATCCCTAACTTCCAGTGTTATGCGAATGACACGCAACTCTCCTTCAGGCTACCCTCAGCCACCTCCTCTACCACGCTCATATCTGACTGTCTGTTAGCAATTTAGTCATGGTGTGCTGCAAGCATCCTCTGCCTAAATGCCAGTAAGATTGAGATTGTTTGCATTGGGACTCCTGTTCCCATTTTCCCACTCTCATTCTGCCAGCCTCCCTTGGCCCTGAGCCCACCTGCTAAGCAAAAAACCTTGAGGCCATCTTCAACTCCACTCTCTCCTTCTCCACTCACACTTCAGAAATTTCTAAAAAAGTACAACTACCAGCTGCACCTCCTCAGAGGTACTCTTCCGTTTCTCACCTTCCCCCACTGGCTCACTGTCTCCAGAGCCCTGGTTCTCTCTAAGCTGGACTTCTGCAACAACCTCTTTCTCAACCTCCCTGCCTCTGCTTTGCACCCTCTGCAACTCATCCAGAACACAAAGGCAAGACTTATTCTTGGCCTCAAGTCATGGGACCGCATCTCTGCGGCACTAAAATCCCTTCACTGGATCCCTGTGGCTGCAAGGATCAAGTTCAAGACCCTCTGCATTGTCCACAAGGCTTTCTGGGGTCTGGGGCCTACCTATATGCAACAATGCCTACCTAAATACTGTCACTCCCGAACCCTCTGCTCAACTACCTCCAACCTTCTGCAAGTGAGCCGGTTCTCCAAGGAGAGATTTGGAGGGAGATTTTTTTCCACAGCAGGGGTCTCCTTCTGGAATAGCCTCCCTGCCACCCTCCATCTTGAGCCTGATCTCCTTAAGCTCCGGAAACTCCTTAAGACAATCCTCTTCTCCTCTTCCTTCTCTCTCCCACTAACCTGCTAACCTCTCTCCCTGCTCTAATCCCTCTCTCCCTCTTTTTCCACACAGCTTGCCGACTGGCCGCCTGGTGTACCTCATAGTCTTACAGGTCCCTGGAACTCTCGCTAGTCCTCTCGCACTATCTCCGGGCCTGCACTTATCTTCATTGCTACGGCACTTGGTCAATGACCCATGAGAATGGCATTCTATAAGCATTTACCCAGTTTCTGACTAACTGGGAGCACTTGGATTCCCCCCCTCTCCTGTACCGTCTGTGCAATTTCTTGATCTGAACGTGCCATGCCTTGAAGATTGTCTATTTATCTTCCCTGTCTCCCCTCATTGCATGGTGGCGCCTCAATTCTCTTGGAAAAACTGCAGAATCATCATCAGATGTGCTGTTATCTACACTGTAAATTGTATTATATGCACTTACTCTGCCTGTGCAGACTTGTATCATTCAGAAATTCAAGGGCTCTGAATGACTGTTGTTTTTCCCCTGGTTCCCTCCCTCCTTGAGCACTTTGGCACACTTGTCTTTTGTATTGGCGCTTTATAAAAAAACATTACTTTACCTTACCTATGGCAAGTTGCTTGCAAGGATTTTTCCTTTGAGGGAGTTGACCTTTGCAGCGAGGGCGTCTTGGATTTTCTCACACCAGGTGTTGTCTACTGTCAGGTCTGGCTGGGAAGTGGGGGGAGGGGGTATCTAGCTCCCAGAGAATTGTGAGAGGTTCCTGGGAGTTGAATGATGCATTACTAATTCTGTAATTGTAGCTGTTGGCAGCATGTATTTCCCTTCTGTAGTTTTTGGTGAGGGAGGAGAAGTGGGCTTTGGAGGCAGGGGAGTTTTTTTTCTAAACTAGCTTGGCAGCGCGCTTATTGGCACAGACTTCAAGGAATTCAGGAGTGAACCATGTGTTTTTTTAGTGAGGGTTTAGCTTTCTTGAATTTGAGAGAGGATTTTGTCTTGACTGCTTGGGCAATAGATTGCTTGTTGAGGTCGACCAAGGCTGCTGCGTCTGTTACTGACAGTGGGGGGTGCACCAGGGTGACAAGTAGTGGTGCGAGGTTGGTAGGGTTGAGGTTTTATGTGCACCGGGCAATGCATTCAGGTTTGGCAGGGTGATATGGTCTGGGGCGTTCTGAATGGGGGATTTTGAAGGGAATAGTGTGATAGTCCGACCATGGGCAGGGAGAGGTGACGGGGGTGGGTATGTTACAATTGAGGTCACTTAACCAGTCTAGGGTGCGGCATGGGTCATGAGTGGGCTCTAGAGAGCATTGTCTGAAGCTGGCATGGTTAAGTGCCGGTGAGTCTTCTGGGTCGTTGCGGCCTAGGTTGAAGTGCCCAAGGATTATGACTTTGGAGTTGGGTTTGATGGACGTGGGGATGCTTTGCATTAAGTTGTCTTCGAAGGCAAGGCTTGAGTCAGGTGGGTGGTAGGTAAAAAGGATGGTGATGGAATCGGTCGGCGACATCGAGACCTTGGCGATTAGAGATTCACAGTTATGGATGACATTGGTTTGCGTGACTCTAATAGTGAGGTTGTCTGTAAAGATGAGGGTGACGCCACCTCCTGTTTTAGAGGATCTGTCACACCTTAGGATGGCAAAGTCAGGGGGGATGGCAATGGAAGGGATGGGCATGCAGCAGGATGGAGCCAAGTTTCTCTGATGGCAAGTAGGTTGAGGTCATTGGAGGTCATAAGGTCAAGGATTTCAGCTGTATGTGGGGGACTGATCTTGCATTGATTAGTGCACAGTTGATGGCTTTGCAGGTGGGTCTGGCAGGCTTGCGTGTTTGCGGCATTTGCAATGGTTCGGGAGTGTGGAGATGGAGGCATGGGATGAGCTGGGTGAGGATTATGAGGAACCTATTTCTCGGGAGAATCGGAGGGGGTGAGGTGATGGCCGAATTGGGGATTTTGGGTTGCATCGGGCCTGGTCTGTGGGTCTGCAGAGAGCGGAGTGATTGAGAAGAATGGTGTGGGACACACGCAGTGAGCAGAGTGCGTAGCCTGAGGAGGCTGTTCTTCATAAGGATCGGCAGGGGCGTAGCGATGGCAAAGTCGAGGATTTTGGGTTGCCTGGGGCCTGGTCTGAGGGTTTGTGGTGGGTGAGGTGATTGCAAAGTGTTGTGTGTGAAAGATGCAGTGCGCAGAGTGTGCAGCCTGAGGAGTATGTTCCTCGTAGGGATCGGAAGGGGTATAGTGATGGCAGAGTCATGTATTTTGGGTTGCATGGGGCCTGGTCTGTGGGTTTGCAGTGGGCGGAGTGATTGCGAAGTGTGGAGTGGGACGCATGTAGTGAGCTGAGTGCGCAGCTTGAGGAGGCTGTTCCTCATATGGATCGGCAGGGGACATAGTGATGGCGGAGTCAAGAGTGTCAAGCTGATAGGGGAGCAGGTGGCGTGGCCTTGGGGTGCATAGGAGGATCAGCAAGGTCCTGAAGCATAAGGCACCAGGACGCTTACCTGCGGTCTTTGTGGAGTGATCATCCTTGGGGTTGACTGGCCTGCGTGGAGAGTGTTGTAGTGGTTCTTGGGTTGCGGGCTGAGGCCTCAGCCTGGTTGGGGTAGTTACAAGTCCAAGGTGATGGTGTTCAGCTGAAAATGTGAGGTGAGGTGCGTCACGGGCGAGTTCAGCAGCACCATTGTGCAGCGCCTAACACCTGCAGTGCTCAACACCATGCCTAACTTTTGTACTAGCAGGAGCTATACCTGCCCCTATCATGACCATCACAGTGGCACTGATCCAGAGTTTCTTTATGCAGCACCAGAGTATCATATGGCACCTTCAGAACATCACCAGAAGCAGTACCATGATAGGAACCAATATCTTCACCACTACTCCGAGCCATGTTGTTGCCCATGAAAACATTGTGTCGAACCAGTCTTCAGCTTCCACTCCTGTCTCACTTGCCATGCCCATCTTTAGCTTGTGAAGGGCCCCTATGATGTGTGACAGGGACTGGTTTTCTGCATGGTTTGGGCGGGCCGTATGTGCAACATGACAATCCTATTGGCCTTCAACAGGTCCAGGACATTTTGGTTCTGAAGAGTCATCAGTCGGATTGCACGCATCTCGCTCTGTATCACACGCCAACAGGATGATTTCCCACCAGATTAGGAGCCATTTAGCATTGGCTGCAGTCTGGACCCCCAGCAGCAGAAGGGAAGCAAAGAACACCTCTATCTCGGTGTATTAGCGATATTTGTTTGAAATTTATTTCAGCAACTTGGAGGAATCTTCAGATAAAGAATTTGATCACATCTGCCATCTACTTGGTGAGCACTTCGTTCTCCTTACATGCGGGGGTTGGTATGTGGGTCGCTTTGACTGTGCTGTGACGGACATTGGTGCTATGGTCAAATGGGCTTCAGGGGCCATAAGGATGGCTGAATGTAAATAAAGTTGATGGTGGGAGATGCATGCTTGCTCGTTGGCTACATATCCAGAAGATATCAATATGGGCAGCTGTACCCTTGCTGAGATCAGGGATGAACAATGTCTTAATGCATTGCTGTAAGTTCCCACCGGAACGGTTCCATGTCCTCAAAAGCAAAACTCCTATTCACCTGCAGCTTGCACTTTCACGGGTGTTTCTTTGGTTTCGATCCATGTCAGTTTTGAAACATACGTGGCCCATATAGCAAGGCATAACACCCCTGCCTCGCAGCTCACTACTGTCTCCTCCCATCTGTTTGTCATGAACAACACTCCATCGCTCTTTAGCAGTGGGCGTGGCTTGCATCGCAAGTCTTTGTCATGTTTTGCACACTTTTCTTCATCTTTGTCCATCACCACAACTCGCACCTGGTACATACTTTGATCCAGACATAGTGCCAGATGAACCAAACACTGGGCTTCCAGAGATGGCATCTCCTGGTGTACAGGAGGGCGGAACGACCTCTGACGGGCCCATGGGATCAGAACTCACCCTCAAGTACTTTAAGATGAGATAGCTGCACCTAGAGGAGGATGGGGTGCTGTATTCTCTTACTCCAACACCAATCAATTAGGACAACTCAATGGTTTGGCAAAGGGAAATCCGTTTAATGACAAGTACAAGAACGGGGAAACAATGGAAATCAACAGTGATGCGATCGCCCGTCTCGCTTCAACTCCCAAAATCTTCATTCAAACAGCAATAGTTATAGCGAATTTACGCCATCATTGCCGTTTTACACTCAAAGTTTGTCATGCAATTCTATTGGTCAAAAAAGGTAACTTAAGTATAGGTGCTATATCTGTATATGGTAACAGAGTGTGAGGATTGGATAACTCTTATCGGGTGGGCGTCTACGCCCATTCCTCTACATCACTCGTGATAGACGTCACTACAAGTACGACGTCTCATTGGTTCTACTAACTAAAGGACCCTAGATTATTTGGTCTATTGTGATTGGGTAGGTTACACCCCTAGACACAAATCTCCACTTTACTTAGCAGCATGCATAATGGACAACCAGATGCAGTGTGGCCCAAGATTCACCCTGCATCCCTCCATCAATCAGTACTTTAGGGCTATGTGTCAATCAGTTGGCTGAGGATGGCCTCGAAACTGTAGCTTCTTATCAGGAAAAGTTATGGCATCCTCGGGTTCTGGGTGACATCAGACGTTGGTACCTCTTCGTGCTTGGCTGGTCACGTGTTAGTTCGCCGTGAATCTGCTTCATTTTTCTTCTTTTTGTTTATTTGATTCTCCTTCAGCCTTGCCATCTGACTGGGCCTCCTTATCTCGACCTTCATGGGGCAGGCTGCTACACTCTTAAGTTTTGATTCTTCCAAGTTGCCGTTCTCCTCCCTTCCTGGGGTTGACCTAGAATTCCCAGGCATGAACTGCTTCTTGCTCAGTTTCGATTGCGTCGTTCTTTCTAACTTTAGCTGGAATATGAATCTTGGCCTGTTTGACCCCTAGCAGCATGGGCTTAATTCTGCTTTTGTGAAATGGAGTCGCAATTGTATAATGTGCTTCGTTGAGGTGGATATATAGTTGGCGCTTGCCACTCTATTCTTCTACTAAGCTTAGCAAGCCGTACTGTTCTCTTAGCTTCTTGTCTTCCAAGCCTATTTACAGGCATTTAGCTAGTTGCATATTTTCATCCCTCTTTCATGTTTACGTTCTGTGTGTTGCAACATCGTTTCTTCTTTTAAGTCCATTACATCATTATTCCCCTATATTTCGTCTTTATGTGACGTTCTTTGCTTGTCGTTTCGTTCATTAGTACGCCTGTCAAGGCCCTTGTGTCGTCACCATTCGCCTTCCATTAAGGCCCTTTGGGTCTCTTCGGGGACAGTTTGTAAGTAGTCTTCATTTCGTGTCAACTGCTGGTACGGTTGCTCAATGGGTACCGTGCTGCCCATGGTTGTCTGGTTATAGGCACTTCAACAGGTATTGCTCTTCTGATGGGCACTGGGCAGAGCCCTAGCGCTGCTCTTTGTTGGTTTATTTGCTCCTCATATGTCACATATTTTGGCGAGTATGTTCCTGGTATCTCAAAATGGGTGGCTGGAGTGTAGGCCAAATCTGGGACCTCCTCTACACCCCCCTCTGGTAGGTTCATCGACCACTTCTAATTCCTCCTTCGGATTCGTCTTACTTGGTTCTTCTGTATCTTGTTCATCGTCTTCTGGGTTTGTACATGATGGTGCGAAAGAATGTGTCTTTGGAGTCCATATTTTTATCACTCCTTTCAAACTTCCTGCTGTTTTTACATGTTCGCCTTTGTTCCAGGTCATAAGCTGGCACTGTCCATTTGGGCTGCAATAGATCAATTTTACTTCATACTTTCTTCATTTTCTGGGATACACAAACTTTGTTCCTTCTGGCGCAAATTTGCTGGCTTTCGCAAAGTCTCTTATTTCTTCATCAGTCAGGTCTCTGGGCTTCCATCCTGGTTTGACATTGATCATGATCATCATCCCTATGGCTTTCTTTGCAGTTTTCTGGCACTGTGCGATGATTATCTTGACAACACAAAATCCTAGTAGTATCATCAAGCAGGGCTCCCAGAAACTTGAATATGTCTGCCATCCATTGTGGGACCCATGAGAATAGTGTTTCAAACCAGCTGTCATCGACCACTTCATCAGTTTCATCGATCATCTGGTTCTGTGGGTTTGTCAGCATACTCATGGCTTCTGTTAAAGTTCCATTTTCTTCATCATGCGAAGGTATAAAGTTCCAACATGATTCTCCAATTTTTGCGCAAACACCTCCATCCGTCGCTGTGATCATGTCAAGTGCATATCTGTTCTGGAGAGTCATCAATCGGATTGCTCTTAGATCTTCGTTAATAGTGCTGAATCATTTTATGGTGGTGTTGATGGTCTGTAATAATTCCCATCTGGTTATCTGCAACCATTTAGTGTTTGCTCCAACCTGGAATCTTGGCATGATGATTGTTGTGAACACTGATGAAGTGAGGCTGAACAGCCTGTGGTCGTATGGCATTGCATGGAATGCTTCTTCCGATTTGGCAGAAAAGTAATTTTCTCTCTTCATTCGGGATACCAGTTCCACAGATCTCCTTTTCCTCAGGTGAGCATCTGCTTTCGGGAAACTGTCAATATTCAGGTCACTTTTCGGGATCACTAGGGCAGGAACGTGGACGTTCACTATTGTGCATATGCCTCCCCAATTTTTCAGTAGTCTTATGTATGCCTTGGATCCACATGCCCAGTAATGACCCATAATTACTGCGGTTCCGTGAGTCATTCCCAGAGCTTCAAAGATTAGTCCGCAGTTCTGATTCTCTCCCATCTTCCTCATGCCATTGTTTCTGAAGCACAATTTTGGGCTTTCCAGTGGCACTATCTGCAGGGGTCCTCCTCTGTCTTCAACCCATGTCAGTAATCTTGTGAGTTTCGGCCATAGAGGTTTGCACAACCTCTGTGAGTTCTCTATTGCCTCCTTATAGGTTCCATAGACCATCCATGCTCGGCAGATCACCACTCCTTCTTCCCATCTGTTTGGTGAAAGCACTGTTCCCCAAATCTGCATTTGGCCTCTGTTCTTCCAATTTTTTGCCTCTTCTTGAGTTTCTCCTTGGACATTTAGCTTTGGGTTTACTTCCCATCTGATTGCTCTTCCTTTAACTCCAGGCTTCTCGTACCTGATCACATGATTCCTTGTATAGGCTCTGTTTCTCGTCTTAATCTCCTGTATATAGTCATCTTCATCGGTGTAATTTGTCTCGGTTGCCCATATCAATGAGGCATCCCTTCCCATGAACTGTCCTCTGGTGTTGCACATTGCTACGTGTGAAAGACAGTGAGCTGTCGGAACATCAATTTCTACAGCCACGAAGATCTTGCATTTCCCCATGCTGTACGGTAGGAGTGCACAAACAAAGCAATCTCTTCTGATTTTCTTCTTCCAACTTCCCTCATGTGTTGGTACCACATGTTATTTCCTAGATGTGCTGTGCTGTCTAGGTAGTCGTTCAGGTCACTGTTATCTTCATGCAGGATCCTCTTGATCCTTAGTGTCTTCCTGTAGTTCGCTATAACTACATCTCTAAACACGTCTGTGTGGATTTTCCTTGCTGGGGGACTCTCGGGCATTCTGGTCGATGGAGCAGGTTTCCTTATCTGCATCGATGTAGTAGGTGGAGGTTTTGCAATTCTCTCCTTCTCTTCTTGCATTCCTTTCCAGCCCTCTATAAGTGCCTGCCTGTCACCGGCCCAGTGTATGGCTGCATCGTGGGCCTGGTACTTGTTCCTTGTGTTGGAACTTGTGTGATTGTCAGTACAGTCGCTGAGGTTTTATTTTTCAGTTCCTCATGCAGTTTCTTCGCTCTAGCTATAAACGGGAATAAATGATCTGTTAACATTTGTGTCCTTGCAGTGAATTCTCCTACAGCTGCTTCTGTGTTTTTAAAGGCTTGTGTTAAGTCTTCTTTCGTTGACTTTTCTCTTGATTCTTCTCAGTTTCTCTCATTGTTTTCTTGGGCTGATTGTTCGGTAGGCAGTCTCATGCTCTCGATTGCCTTCGCTTGAGGTCCTTTGGCCATTGACACATGCCCTGGTTCGTGTACATTCAGTGTGTGGGTGCATGTAGTTGTCAGTGCTATGTTTTCATTCATTCCATGCTGACCCTGTCTCCAGCTCTTCTTTCATTTGTTACCTCAAGTGTGTATGTGTCACTGTTAATTACATTAATTTTCAGTTCATTTACTTTACCATCAGATTTTCTCGGAACTGGAATAACTATAAAAGGGTCTGGGTGCTTTTGTGGGGCTTGTGGGTACATCATCAGGTGGGTGCATTGAAATTGGAACACTACGTGCACCAAGAAAAAATGCAGCTCTCATCGTTAATGACAGCAAAATAATGATAAACACAATGCATAAATACATGATGGTACGGTACGTGAGGCAGCAGCATTTCCTTCCAGAGAACCGAGGGTGCCCCTCTGCTTGTGGGAGGACCAGGTTACTGTTCTGGGCCCCCATCCCGCTCATAACAAAATATCAATGTTTATTCTTTTTCACCCAATTCACTTGTTCTCGAACAGTTTGTATCATAAAGTGTCTGGTGCTTCACAAGTGTCCCCTCTCTTACGGGTGACGATTGTCTCTTGATTCAGGATGCAGTATCCTTGCTAGACTGTGGAAAATAGATTCGACTAATACTTCGATACGTCACTTTTACTGTGTATATTAAAGTAGGTGAGTTCCCAGTCCACCCCCCGATTCTGCTTCAGTCCTGAGGACATGCTGGATACTGTTCAATGTGAAGAAATTAGAAAAATGGCAATCAAAACAAATAAAGGTGAAGTTCTTGTCTCTGCTCCCTCGATCTGTCCCTCGGCGGAAGGTTTCACTGGAATCTCCTCATGTACTCTCTCTGAAAGTTGGACAGCTCCACCTGGAGCATGATGCCATGGAGGAGCGTTCCCATCTGTGCGACATTAGCTGGATCTCTTATGAGGTGAGGACGTCAACCTCGACAGGTCTCCCCACAATTTCTGGAAATTCAGTTACTAGGTGGAAGAGGACGTTGTGAGCCAGTCAGCTGTCCTCAGGGGACAGGGACATTTGTCCTGCCTTGCTGGGTTCAGGATTATAGGCTCTTCCCTTGACGTGAACAGTCCTTGCACTTTCCTGCTGCGTGAATTGCGACCAGATAACTTAGCTTGGTCAACAGCTGGCTCAAGAATTCAGAGTTTGCTGGATCTCGGATAAACATGACAGTGTCTGTGGTTCTCCCGACAATAGCTGGGCACTCCTGTATGATGCAAAAGAAAAGCGTATTGATGAGTTCATCTATAGTTGCCTGTGGTGGAAGCATTTGTGTCCTTATCACTGTATTCAGGCAGTTCAATGAAGGCTTCCGCGATGACGGTAAGTAGTTGCCAGATTATCTTCTTGTTTGCAGGATCTTGGATAAAGTCTGTGATACTGGTAACCCTCCCTACTAGTGATGGATAGGATTCCAATACTAACTGAAATTTGGTTAGCACATTCCTTGTGATATTTCTGCTGGGAGACACCATAAGTGCTGCACAACAAAGTCTTGATATTTCATGATTCAGGATACTGTGTTTAGCTCTTAAGGTAAAAGTACTTGATCAATGTCTGTTAGAGTCTTGTTTCTCAACAATGCTGGAGTGTGGGTTAATTCACAAGTTTGTGTCAACAAAACGTGTTGTGGCTTAAATGCGCAATTCTCTTCTTCACCCTGCAACTAGGATGCACAGAGTGTCCATTTTATGTCCTTATCCCCCTTTTTGCTTAGAGGAAATGTCCAATTTAAGCCACAATTTGCTCATAAGTTCTTTGTCTTGGCTTTGCTGCTCATGCGCCCTTCTTCCTCGTCATGGATCTTGTCTGCACGTGCTGAGGTTCTTCCCGTTGTCTGTAGTTTCTTCGCGGTGGGGTGCAGCTAGAGGACTTTCTCCGATATAGGGCTTAATGTCATTGAGAAAAATCCATGCTCTCCTGCCTTGCAGTTTCACAGCTGAAGGAGTGCAGTCCTCTACGATGAAAGGGCCATTGAATCTTGGCTCGTCCCACCTCTTCCTCGTGTGTTTTTTTACTACCACCCCATCTCCAGGAAAGACGAGTGGAACACGTAGACCTTGAGCTGGGTCTGTTGTAGCGTCCACTACTGCGTTTTGTGCTGTGCTGCACCCTTTTCGTCGTCGCTGCAGTTGGTCTGAAATTACAGTAAGACTGGATGTCATGCAGTTCAGATATTCTTGTAATTTGGATCTCAGGACCTCTCGGGTTGGCTGGCATCACATCTAGCTCTGTCTTGGGGGTTAGGGGAGTATTCATTCTCCTTCCTGTGACTATCTCATGCGGCATAAGATGATGGTCGGAGCCTGGTTGGATCCGAAGAGCATACAATGCCAGTGGAAGGCAGTGAAACCATCCCCTCTTTAGAGTAAGCTTCAACTTGGCTATCCTTTATTTTAACAAGCCGTTGAGCCTCTCACAGATACCATTACCTTCTGGATGATACGCCGATGAAACTTTGTGCTTTATACCAAGCAACAAGCTAATTTGCTCAAAGACTGAATTTACAGTGAGCCCCATTATCTGACCTGATTACTTCACACAACCCCACCTAGGGAAAACTTCCCTCACTAGGAATTTGGCCGCACAGGTAGAGTCTGGGTGTTTACATGGATCTGCTTCTATCCATCTAGAGAATGGACACACCACTACAATTAAGTATCTGTACCCGTTGCACACTTGAATCATGTTGACATAGTCGATATGTAGGTGTTGAAAAGGCCCATTTGGCCGGGGGATGACTCCTATCACTACTTTTAATGTGTGCCCAGCAGTGAATTGCTAGCAGTTTATGTAGTTCACCATAAATAATGCAACATGCTCAGCTAAATTCGGTATAAACCAGTCTTCCCTGAGCGTTGCTGCCAGATTCTCTTTTGACATATTTATGGGGTAATGCAATTGCTCCAATGCTATTTTTAGTAGGGCTACAGGCATTACTGGTTTATCAGTGCTGTCTTGCCACCACAATCCATCAGAGGGGTTTAAAGAACACCCTTGACGTTTCCATAGGTTCTTCTAGTCCTGTGGTGCCTCCCCTTGAAGCTCCATTAGTTACGTCTGCCCCAGATTACTATAGGCTTCCGGTGTGGTACGTGCCACCATCATTCTCTCATGGGTACATGCCACTTCCACTTCCATGATCGTCTCACTTTTGGATGCGGTGCGCTTGGCTTCCATGTCTGCTGCATGGTTTCCGCGTGACACGAAGTCTGTCCCTTTGGTGTGGGAGGCGCATTTCACGACTGCTATGCCCACTGGGAGCTCTAGTGCCTTAATCAGCTTGTCCAATAAGGCTGCATGCTGCACTGTCATGCCGTCCGCTCGGAGGTAGCCCCTCCTTTTCCAGCGTGCTAGTCCTGCATGCACTGTGGACGTCACATACGCAGAGTCACTGTACACTGTAACTTCCTGGTCTGTGTGATTCTCAATGGCGAGTAGCAATGCCAATAATTCTGCAGCCTGTGCCAAATAATGCAATGGTATTCGTGCACTGACGAGCACTTAGATTTCTCCATTTGCTATGTGTTTTATTACGGCAACGCCTGTATATCTTTGTCCGTCTTCTTGGTCGATTCTCGAAGAACCATCAATAAAAACAATCTCACCTCCCGCCAGGGCATTTTCTTTCACCCTGGGGATTTCATCGTAGAATTCTTCATACTTTCCACAGTCATGTATCGGCTCTCCTTCAGTGACTGGCTCAGCTATGAACGTAGCTGGGTTTACTGTTTTACATTGAACTATTTTGATTGATGGATTAGATATGATCACTTCATAGGCAGAAGCTCTTTGAGATGTCAACGTACCCTTTGGTTCTCTAAGATGGCAAATAATGAGTGCTCGATGTACAACATCATGGAACATTCCATGACAATGGTTGTCGACTTTTCAATGGCGAACGCTACGGCAGCTAAGCTTTGTTCGTATGGGAAGTGGCCTCTCATGACTGGGTCCAGGCTCTCACTGTAATACGCCAGGGGCTTGTACCCCAACGAGGTTCCCTGAGCGAGCACTGCCGTCATAATGCTGCCATCTGTGTGTGGGAATAGGTAGAATTCCTCTGCATAATTAGGATTTCCGAAAACTGAAGCCGTGCAAATCGCTCTCTTGAGTTCTGCAAACCCCTTTTCCATTGCCTCGGTCCATTCAATCTTTTCCTTTGTCACCTGAGCCTACTTTAAAGCCTGGAGCAAGGGTTTGGTATACGAGCTGTAATCGAAGACCCATGCTCTAACATAATTGCACAGGCCTAAAAAGCTCTGCATTTTATTATCGTGAGTGGCTTTGCCGTGTTCAGGATAGCTCAGCCCTTTCTGGGGTCACCTTTTTTCCCTCATGCGAGATGAGTTGGCCTATGTACAGCACTTCCTGCTGACAATACTGTAGCTTTTCCTTGTCAACCTTATATCCTTTCTCAGCCAGTATGGTCAGTAGCTGATTGGAATCGCGTCTGCATTGTTCTTCCGTGTAGCTGCAGATCAAGATGTCGTCCACATATTGCAAGATGACACTTTCTAATGCAATGTTGCATAGGTCCATCTGTAGGACTCTATTGAAAATGGACGGGGATTCACAGTACCACTGTGGCAACCTCATGCTTTTCAGACGCATTTGTCGGAATGTGAATGATGTCAGATCTTGAGAGTCACGGTGCAATGGGATTGAGAAAAAGGCATTTTTCAAGTCAATCACCGTAAAATATTTTGCCTTGGAGGGTATATTACATAAGATTGTAGATGGATTAGGGACTAGAGGGAACTCAGCTTCAACAATATCATTTAATGCTCTTAAACATTGGATTAAACGCCAAGACCCTCCCTTTGATTTCTTGACTGGATAAATCACTGTATTACACGGTGATTCTGACGTCACCAAGATGCCCTGGTCCATCATGGAGGAAATTGTCTTTGCGATCCCCTCATCCGCCTCTCTGGACATGGGATATTGTCGTGCTCTCGGTAAAATTGCTCCTGGTTTCAGTTTAATTTTCACTTCTCCCACCCCCTTCAGGAGGCCTACGTCATAAGGTTCTGTAGTCCATACTGAGACAGGCACTTGGGCCATATCATCATCAAAGTATTCCAGACGTATCAGTGCCAACATCATTCTCTGGGGCACTTCTCTTTTGATGATTTTTACCCAAAATATGAGACTCACTTCTACCCTTGTTTCTTCTGAGTCTGGTTGTTCTTCAAACAGATCATCATCTGTGACGTCAGTCACTCAGCACCCTTCTTCAATGGCGTTAATTGCGCACCCTTCTTCAATGATGATAATTGCCTTCATCATCGCAGCATTCAACCAATGCTATTTTCCCTCGCACAGCGGCGGTATGTATCATTAAGGGAAATACTTGTCCCTCCTCTTCATGCATAGGTATTCATGGTCTGAATAAAAATTCATCAGGGATTCTCATGATCCTATCTGTAAGGCCAGGCAATTCTGCCATGTGCACACGCATGCCATATGCGAAAACCTCTGGCTCTAGCGGTATAGCTCTCAAGGCTATATGCCCTGAGTATGCCCTGATCATTTCGCACACGTTTGAATAATGCATTCCTGGAGTGGAGCATACTATGCCCTCCTCCGTGAACGAGATCGTCATGTTCAACTTTGTCATTAAGTCTCGACCCAAAATGTTTACCGGGGTCTGACGTGAATATAATAAAGGTACATTCATCTCGCACTCTCCTACGGAGACTGGGAGTGCGTCTGTAAAGGGAACTCGACTGTGAACTCCTGTAAAACTCTGAGTATCTATGGCCTCGCCGGGCAAGGAAAACTTGCCTTCACGTATGCACAAGCGTGTTGCACCCGTGTCAACTAGGAAGGAATATTCTTTACCCCCTATGACGACATTCACCCTAGGTTCCCTATTAGGGTCTGGTGTCACTGATAGGATAGAGCACATCAGGGTTCCCAATGAGCTGCCTTAGTTCATATATAAGTTCAGTCCACTGTACACTTGTGGATTCCCTCCACTCCCTGGGCTGCTCCCCTTCCGGAGTTTGTGCCCTGAGACGATTGCGGTGGTGCCTGTTGAAATTGCCCTTGTGGCGAATTCCCCATGTTCGGGGGTTGAACCCCTTGTTGCGCACCTTGCTGCATGCCTTGTGCTTGCCGCTGCACTGTGTGATTCTGTGCATTGCCCTGTTGTGAAACTGCAGGTGGATTTGCCATGCCTGCTCCCATTCCTTGGCTATTCTGCCACACGTCTTGACTTCTGCACGTGCGCGCCAGATGCCCCGTCATTCCACACAGCCAACATAACTGGCGGTGGTCAGATTATTTGTCTATTTGACATATCTGGGTTGCCCATTTGCACGTTTTGAAAACCTCCTTGATTACTCTGGAAACCTCCATGATTACTTTGCCATCCTCTTCCTCTAAATCCTCTTCCCCTTGGGTACTGACTTATGTTACCCTGGTTGTTCTGCTGTTGGTTAGCCACCTGTTGTGAGTTCTGTTCATCTGGGCTAGTTAGCATGGCTCCTTCAAGAGCATACTTTGATCATTTCTTTTGCACCAGCTTCGCTTCCTCACCCTTTCGAGTTACCTCCTTTTTTCGATTCTTTTCTTGCAACAATCTACAGTAATGTGCGATTGTTAACTGTATTTCTGCCCATGGTTTAGCCTATACCCCTACCAATTTCTTGAGCTGTTTTTGAACCGGCTCTGGTAGCCCTTGGCACAATATGTGGTCAAACACTGGTATAGATTTTGTCCAAGATTCATGCGTTTCGAGCACCCACGCATCTTGGAAATTTCTGGATATAAATCAACGGATCTTCTGACTCCTTCATTTTGTGAGTCATTATAGCTCCCATATCAGAAGTGTCTGGGTACAGCACTCGTAGCGCTTTCCATACTGCTGCTCTGCAATTATTAAATGGTGCTCCGTCGTGAGCAGTGTTAATTATGGTTACACCAGGGTACCCTGCACGTGTCCACAGATCGTCTGCTCTCTCACCAAGTATGGCGATCAGGAGACCCTTAATGTCCCCTATTGCGAGCGTGACACCCCCTGCCATTTTTTCTAACTCGTGTATCCACTTCCCGGCTCCGGATGTCAGCATTGGAAGCTTATTTTTCAGGTTTTCTCGATCCATGTGTGGCCATGGAATATTTTGCGGTCTTGCTCCCCCTTTTCTACTAGCAGAAATTGGAATGTGCAGCCTTCCTTCTCTTCTCTCATAGCTCTCCTGTCTACCACTGGGGTAATTTTCCTGCATCGCCATCTGCCTGGCAATGTCCTCAACGTGTCTACATAGGCGGGTGCTGACACCCCCCTCTGACCATGGGGTGTTCTATCATGCCGGTCCGACTGTGGCAGACTCTGATGTCCTCGGTGCAGACTCACTAGCATCCGACCATCGTACCCCTTTGTCCCTTGGGAGCCGCTTTTCGCGCTGTCTCCCTTCTTCATTTGTCTTGCGCTCCGTTTCGTCTCCGGAGTCGGACATTGATTGTTCCCAATTCACGCAACTCCATGTGTCATCATCATTTTTTAGAATTTCTAGTCTGTCCAGGGACAGTCTCCTGCTCCCACTACTTCGGGTAATATCCTCAGTGTCATACAGCTGAGTGCTCTCCAGGCGCTCGTCTTCCCTTTCCCCGTGGGATACTTGTTCTAACCCCATTTCGTCATATAACTTATCGATCGTTTCCCCGATGCTTCTGGTGTGGAAGTCATCTTCAATATTTGCCCTGGTCATGCCCGATACTGAGTCATACGCAGGGAAGAATTCTTCAATGTCTTCCCATTCTACAACAGGATTAGGTTTTTTTAACTTCCCTCTCCAGATATTCGAGATCGCGTGCCCTTTGTCTCTGCTTACATTCTATGATATCGTCACATTCTTTGCGCTTCCTCGCCTCTTCTCTGACCTTATTTTCTTCTCTTCTCCTTTCATCTCCACATTAATTTTCCCTTTGAACTTCCTCATCCCTTCATCTCCTTATCCTGTCACGTACTCTTTGCTCTTCTTCTAAACTTTGCTGTTTCTGTCTGTCCAAGGCATAGACTGCTCTCTGTTTGCGATCAAACTGTTTCTCTTGTTCTTCGCAATATAGCTGTTCATGCCTCAGTCTATCCTTCCGTCTTATCCTTTCATCCCTTGACTCCTTGTCTTTCTCCTTTCTCTGCGCCTCATCTAACCTCTCTATAGGTCTCACGTCATTACTTCTTTTCCATCGAGTTTCAACAAGATCTGTCCTCCCATCCATTTGTCTTTTGCGAATGCTATCTCATCATTTCTGCTTTCACCTTCTTTCCCTTTCTTTCCCTCTCTCTCCTTTTCGAGAGATGCACTAATCTGTGCCTGATCTTTCCTCTCATCATCGCGTCTCTCCTTGTCCCTTAGGACTGCGGAGGTAAGAATCTTGTCCTGATCATTCCCTCAGTTTTCGTCACTACTGTAAGTAGGTGACTCATATGCAGGGTTGCAGTAAACTGTTGCTGCTTTAAGCTCCCTTAATGGGTAGAGTCCCTCAGGCTTACCTCCCTCGGTTTCTGTTTTAGGCGGGGCAGGTGGCGCGGTAGGCGTCTCACCCCCCTCCGTGCATACGTTTAATATCCAGTCTGCAGGTGGCTCTTCCTCCTTCGACTGTTCAAACATTTTCCAAAGTTCTAGAACAGAAAGGCGTTTCTCTAGTTTTTTCCCCCTATACGTGGCATGCAAGTAAGTCATCATGTGCTGTAAAACAGCTTTAGATAAAGACCCATTTTGTGGCCACGGCATAAACATCTTGTGGGAGGTGCCCTTAACCCACTCTGTGCTCTATTTCTTAAGCTTGGGTGCATGTTTCGGCAGTTGCCTACATAAGTGTGCTAATGGTGTAATTTCTTCCATGCTTAAATCTGTTCTACTTCCCTCTTAAACACCACTTTTCAATGCTTCCATGCAATTTTAACACTGTCAATAATATGAGCGAGCACCAAACACTGCAAGCTCCAATCCAATCCTTTCCCGCCAAAACTTTTTATCACCAATTTACTCAAAAACATCAATTCAAGTGAGATTCCCTCTCAACTATAGAATTGCGTAAAACCCTATTTTAATTCAACCAATACAAGACAACATTTCTTACATGTGACATAGAACGGAACAGGTACAACAGACATTTGACGGACTAGACAGACACCAGCTGGACAAAAATATATCTGCCTTCTAATTAATACCCCGATATGGAGTTTAAACGAGCTCCTTTTACGATGTCTTTAAACGTGGTAGTAGTCTAGTCGTCCTCTATCATGTGGGCTCTGAGTTCACGTTTCTTCTGACCGCTATATTAAAGCGCAGGAACAAGGCAAATCCTCTCTCTCCTCAGGTGTCCGCCCTGGAATCCTCTCTCTTCTCGGGTGTCTACCCCGGTATTCTTTAACATCTCAGGTGTCCACCCTGGTATTCTTTACTATCTCAGGTGTCTACCCCGGTATTCTTTAATATCTCAATTATTCTCGAGTCATTATCCCCTTATATATATACAGTCTTCTCTACTTCTGACTATATTGTCTTTCCACCTCCCTCCGTTACCTTTTCCCTTACTTGTTCTAATGCCTATGACATTTGCCAAAGCATTTAACTTTTTGTTTCACTCACCGCTCGCATGGTCCCTCTCTGGATCCTCGGGATCACCGCCTCCGTTACCGCCTTCTTTAGTCTTTCGTCTGTTCCACTGCCCGTAGGAATGGAAGGATTTCTGTTTATAAAACGGGTTCCTTCAGACCCACTGCAGATTTTAGATAGATTTATACTATCATTGTCCACGGGAAGCTTCACAGTCTACTCGGCCAAATGGCGAAGGACTTGTGATATTGCAGAAGACCTAGAGTTACTTCGTGTCGACGGTCAATAGGTGTTTTATCACCAATCAATAATCACTAGTTGATGGTCAAAACCATCCTCTCTGCTACCAAGCATACAGGAGGGTGGAGCGACCTCTGACGGGCCCATGGGATCAGAGCTCACCCTCAAGTACATTAAGACGAGATAGCTGCACCTTGAAGAGGATGGGATGCAGGATTCTCTTACTCCAACACCAATCAATAAGGACAACTCAGTGGTTTGGCAAAGGGAAGTCCGTTTAATGACAAGTACAAAAAACGGGGAAATCAACAGTGATGCGAATCGCCCGTCTCGCTTCAACTCCCAAAATCTTCATTCAGACAGCAATACTTATAGCGAATTATCGTCATCGTTGACATGTTACACTCAAAGTTTGTCATGCAATTCGATTGGTCGAAAAAGGTAACTTAAGTATAGGTGCTATATCTGTATATGGTAACAGAGTGTGAGGATTGGATAACTCTTATCGGGTTGGCGTCTACACCCATCCCTCTACATCACACATGATAGACGTCACTACAAGTACGACATCTCATTGGTTCTACTAACTATAGGACCCTAGATTATTTGGTCCATTGTGATTGGGTAGGTTACACCCCTGGACATAAATCTCCACTTTAATTAGCAGCATGCAGAATGGACACCCAGATGTGGTGTGCCCCAAGATTCACCCTGCCTCCCTTCCATCAATCAGTACTTTAGGGCTATGTGTCAATTAGTTGGCTGAGGGTGGCCTCGAAACGGTAGCTTCTTATCAGGAAATGTAATGGCATCCTCGGGTTCTGGGTGACATCAGACGTTGGCACCTCTTCACGCTTGGCTTGTCACGTGTTGGTTCGCTGTGAATCTGCTTCATTTTCCTTCTTTTTGTGTATCTGTTTCCCCTTAGGCCTTGCCACCTGCCTGGGCCTCCTTATCTCGACCTTCATGGGACAGGCTGCTACGTTCTTAAGTTTCGATTCTTCGAAGTTGCCGCTCTCCTCCCTTCATGGGGTTGACGTCGAATTCCCAGGCATGAGCTGCTTCTTGCTCAGTTTCGATTAGGTCGTTCTTTCTAACTTTAGCTGGAATATGAATCTTGGCCTGTTTGACCCCTAGCAGCCTGGGCATAATTCTGCTTTTGTGAAATAGAGTCTCAATTGTATAATGTGCTTCGTTGAGGTAAATATATAGTTGGCACGTGCCGCTCTATTCTTCTACTAAGCTTAGCAAGCCGTACTGTTCTCTTAGCTTCTTGCGTTGCAAGCCTATTTACAGGCGTTTAGCTAGTTGCATATTTTCATCCCTCTTTCATGGTTACGTTCTGTGTGTTGCAACATCGTTTCTTCTTTTAAGTCCATTACATCATTATTCCCTATATTTCGTCTTTACGTGACGTTCTTTGCTTGTCGTTTCGTTCATTATTATTACACCTGTCAAGGCCCTTGTGTCGTCACCATTCGCCTTCCATTAAGGCCCTTTGGGTCTCTTCGGGAACAGTTTGTAAGTAGTCTTCATTTCGTGTCAACTGCTGGTACGGTTGTCTCAATGGGTACCGTGCTGCCCATGGTTGTCTGGATATAGGCACTTCAACAGGTACTGCCCTTCTGATGGGCACTGGGCACTGCTCTTTGTTGGTTTATTTGCTCCTCATATGTCACATATCTTGGCGAGTATGTTCCTGGTATCTCAAAATGGGTGGCTGGAGTGCAGGCCGTATCTGGGACCTCCTCTGCACTGGGGTAATAACATTTTGGGTGCCCCTGACGCATGTGGGATGAGAGAGCGGACATAGCAGCTCCCATTTGACCTCTGCTTCCCCACCGAGCGCATGTGACTGTACAATAGGTTATTGAACTCTGGATGGTGCACATTAATCATTATATCGAATACGACCCCTTTATACTGTTTGTATTCTTTCTCTTCGTCCAGCCCTCTTTTCACCCGAGGCCTTGATTGCCATGTGACTGCATCAACTATCCACATTCTGTGTACATTCATTATATTATCTAGAAGACCCTCATTGTGGACCTAATTTTTTATACACACTTCTATACTACACCCCCCCCAGCCCCTTTACATGTCCCAATCATATAACCTAGATGAGGGAGTATATACAAAGGCCTGAAACTTGGAGGGGAGGGGTGGGCACCACTGAAGTATTTATAACTCATTGATAAGTAAACTCAAATTCAATTTAAACTTACAAGCATCATCCAGAAAAGCTGATGCACACTACAACAGAGAAAAATACATAGAACAGGGAATGTCGAGTCAAACTGTCACTAGACCTGGATATGCCAGAAGTGTAGTCAAAACGATTGCATATTATCACATATATAAATTCATTAGATATTCAGATAAAAATTACAAGATTCTCATAGTGCATAAGATTGCAATGTTCTTTGGTGCACCACCCTGAGACATAGGTATTGGAACGTAGGGTAGCCAAATGGGCATAGTTGTTAATCCAATCGCACTGCATCAATTTATGTTTAAAGATATGTTTTTAAACGACATAGCTAGTTCCTCTATTGAAATCAGGACACCATCCGATGCTGTTATATAACTTAGTGATTAATATGTGAAACTTCTCTTCCCTGTGTCTATGGCATGGCCTCTGGCAGACCCCAGCAACGAGAGTAACCAACACTTCAGCTTGGTATGGATTTTCAAGTGCAAAAGTCCCTGTCTGATCAACATCTGGCCCTTAAGGGAAACCAACCCCAGCTCCAAACTGAGATATTCAACTGTGGTAGGGGGGCTAAGCTTCAGGATGCACTTCCAAAAGGAATCCTCAATCAAATCCAGCCAATGCAAGTCCCCTATGGCCAGTGCCACTAAACCATATAAAACCATGGGGCAAAAGCATTGGCTGTATAGGGTAATATCCCTGCCAAAGAAAACTCTTGCGAAGGTGTCAATCAGTTGAGTCATGCGTTGTTCCTTAACCGTCTTAACAGGTTTTATGTGAGAGTATGTTCTACAGGCACTGTTTTCTAGTCCTAGATATGGGTATGATGCCACATAGTCGACATTCCCAAGACTGGTAATAAAACTGGGGCCCTTCACCCTTTCAGGGGTCACCACCATAACCTTAGTCTTCCCCATATTCATACTCGAATCATTTCAGCCACGTATTTAACCAGTAAATCAAACATGGCTTTGGCTTGTGAACTGGTGGACTCCAGCCCTTTAAGACGAGGTAGCAATACCATTGAGATGGATGGGGATGCAGAAGTTACTCATCAATAATCAAAACGACTCAGGTAGTTGGCAAAAAGGTAATTGTTTTAATGTCAATTATCTAAAATAGGGAGTACAACGGACATCAGCGGATGTCTCAGTGTAAGATCTCTCAATGCATCTTAAAAAAAGCACTCTTTTATAGCAGAAAATCATCACTGATGAAGTCAACCTACGTAATACTAACGTCATCCTATGTGGCAAACTACAAAAACCTAGTGGCTATTGTGATAGGCTCTTAAGGAACCTCTAAGTATACGAACCATACCTGTCTAAGAGAGTGAAGAAAAATTATAGGTTTCTTAACATCAGGTGGGGCAACTAAGCCCTCCCCTTAAACAGGTCCCTACAAACGTCACTAAATACATGACGTCCCATTGGCTACACAAACTATAGGACCCTCAATCACATGACCCCTTACCATTGGTTGGCACTCTAATCTCTGTCAGTACTTTTCCATCTATGTTAGCAGCACCCAGGCTGGCCTTCCAGGTTCTGGTGAGCTAGTCTTAGCCATAGCTTCCCACCAATCAGCATATTCATTTATCATCACCTCAGTGGTCTGCTGTCAATTTAGACTTTGAACTTATCCTTGGGAGTGTTATTTTGCTCTGAGAATTCGCTAATACACCAAAACTCTGTTTTGGTGTATTAGCGATATTTGTTTGAAATTTGTTTCAGCAACTTGGAGGAATCTTTGGATAAAGAATTTGATCACTTCTGCCATCTACTTAGTGAGCGTTTCGTTCTCCTTACTTGCAGGGGTTGGAATGTGGGTGGCTTTGACTGTGCTGTGACGGACCTTGGTGCTATGGTTAAATGGGCTTCAGGAACCACAAGGATGGATGAATGTAAATAAAGTTGATGGTGGGAGATGCATTCTTGCTCGTTGGCCACATATCCAGACGATCTCTATACGGGCTGCTGTACCCTTGCTGAGATCAGGGATGAACAATGTCTTGTTGCACTGCTGCTGGTTCCCACCGGAACAGTTCCATGTCCTCAAAAGCAAAACTCATATTCATCTGCCGCTTGCACTTTCACTGGTGTTTCTTTGTTTTCGATTCATGTCAGTTTTGAAACATACGTGGCCCATATAGTAAGGCATTTCTTGTTGACATTCCATATAATTTCTTCATCGAACCCTGCCAAAACCCCCTTGCCTCGCAGCTCACTACTGCCTCCTCCCATCTGTTTGCCACGAACAACACTCTGTCGCTCTGTAGCAGTGGGCGTGGCTTACATCACAGGTCTTTGTCATGTTTTGCACACTTTTCTTCATCTTTGTCCATCAGCACAACTCACTCCTGGAATATACTTAGAACCAGACATAGTGCCAGATGAACCAAACACTGGGCTTCCAGAGATGACATCTCCTGGGGTACTAACATTTTGGGTGCCCCTGACACATGGGGGATAAGAGAGCAGATGTAGCAGCTCCAATTTGACCTCTGCTTCCACACCGAGCACATGTGACTGTACCATAGGTTACTGAATTCTGTATGGTGCACATCAGTCATTGTATCGAATACGACCCCTTTATACTGTTTGTATTCTTTCTGTTCGTCCACCCCTCTTTTCACCCGAGGCCTTGATTGCCAATATGTCCCTATATTGCCCCTTCATATGTCCCAATCACATAACCTAGCTGAGTGAGCATATACAACACCTGAAACTTGGAGGGGAGGGTTGGGCACCATTGAAGTATTTATAACTCAATGATAAGTAAACTCAAATTCAATTTAAACTTAACAGCATCATCCAGAAAACCTGATGCACACTACATCAGAGAGAAATACATAGAACAGAGAATGTCTAGTCAAACTGTCACTAGACCTGGATATGGCAGATGTGTAGGCAAGACGATTGCATATTATCACATATATAAATTCATTAGATATTCAGAGAAAAACACAAGATTCTCATAGTCCATGAGATTGCAATCTTCTTTTTTAAGTTTCAAAATCTGTGCGCAGAGACCCTTGCCGATGCATTTCGTGCCTGCGTCCTTCTTCAGGGTAGATTCTGTAAATACATGACATCATACACCTTTATCAATATTGTTCTCTTATATAATAGATTCACTAACTTAATATCCCAAATTATAGGAACTCCATGGTATTGTCTGCTAAATCATACCTGTTTAAATGGTGTGATGTGTGGCGTCGTATGGAACAGTCGCCTGTACAAATGATATGATATGATATGATATGGCATTTGTAACGCGCCTATACACAAGTGTTTCAAGGCGCGACGAGGCAGGAGGGGGGAACAAGGGGAAGACAGACAACGATCCTACTAGGCCAGGTGTCATTCAGATCGCGCAAGTGCAGGGGTAGGGGGAAGGGAGAAAGTGCAAGGGGAAGGGGAGGGGTGGAAGTGCAGTACAAGGTAAGTAGAATAAAATAAAATAAATAAGTAAGTAAGAGGGCCAGCTGGTGGCAAGTGCAAGGTAAGTGCAGACAAGTGCTGGAAAGGGGGGGGGGCTGTAGGGATACAGAGACAGTCCCGCAGTGCAGGGGTTGCCAGGGAGACAGTGCAAGTGGAGAGTGGCTGGGTCCAGGACCGGGGTCGGTGAGAGTGGCCCAGTTGCAGATTCAGTGCAGTTTCAGCGAAGAATTAGCAGGGGAGAGGGAGAGAGAAAGCAGAAGCAAAGAGGAAGGTTTTGAGGTGCTTCCGGAACCGGAGATGGTTCTCCTCAAGTTTCAGGGAGGCAGGAAGGCTGTTCCAGAGGGGGGCCCCTGCCGCGGAGAGAGATCTACCCCCAGCTCGTTGCTTCGAGAAGCGGCTGACCCTGAGGGAGTTGGAGACGGATGAGCGAAGGGCTCGGGAAGGAAGATATTTAGGAAGAGAGAGTTGAAGGTAGTTAGGCCCCAGGCCCCAGAAGGCCTTGTGGACAATGCAGAGGGTTTTGAACTTTATCCTCGCAGCCACTGGGAGCCAGTGTAGAGATTTCAGTCCTGGAGAGATACGGTCCCTGGGCTTGAGGCCAAGGACAAGTCTCGCAGTTCTGTTCTGGATGAGTTGCAGAGGGCGGAGAGTGGAGGCAGGCAGATTAAGATAGTGGCTGAGTGAAATGAAGCCATTAGGTGGAAAGAGCTGAGGAGATCTGACAGAAACCTGAAAGAAACATTGTAAAATATGGCTCAGGATAGCACTAATGAAGATGGCTAATTATGACAAAATGTATCTAGATCTTAGGTTCCTATAAGCATGTTCTGTGAGATGACGCGTGATAAAATAGCAGTGCTCTTTTATTTGGTGTATTCCTTACAAACCCATTGAAATGGCTGTAAAACTAAATATGCACATGCTCTTGTTGCTGAGATGTATTAAGAGTGGCTACAAAGAGACACTGTTCTTAGTGTGAAGCTAGAGAATGATGGTCCTTTTTACCTTAATAAAGGTTCAATTAATACGTGATCCCTCGATCATGCTGGTGGAGCTTACGGGAGTTCCCTAATGTTTGAAGAAGCGCTGAAAATAAAGTAAGATATAGGGTAATGTAATCAATGAGCCATACAGTTCCTAATTTTTTTAAATTGTATTATTTGTATTCAGTTCCAGAAGAACTTTTACAAATCACAAAATGACAAAATCACAGACTCCCAAAGTACCTAAGAATCGATCCATCAGGTCACACTCATACTATACACAAGTTATCGCATTTCATTACCTCTTGCTTAGCCACTCCTATTCAATTCATAATGTCACATATAAAATCTCGCAGCTGATGTGGCTGCGGATGAACTAAAATCAGTCTTCATACATATATATTTCATACCGTAAGTGAATAATAGATTATAAATATAAAACATTAAATACTCAAATAGTCATAAATGACCATAAAATAGACAAGAGTTAGATGAACATGAGCCAATCCTATAAAATCAAATCAATTAGAATTAGGCTTGCGTTTTTTGATGATACACCATATCCGGAACAAGTCAATGTGCACACTTTCAGTGTCAGTTTGGAGACAGTAGTTCCAAAATGCTTCCTGCCATATTGACTCATAGTTGTGTACAAAGCTACCCAAGATGGTCATGTATGCATTATCCAGGGCTGCACATTCAGTGAAAATGTGCTTTTCCATCTCCAATATGCCAGGCAATTTACATATACAACAGCCCCTGTCTTGAAATGGAAGCCCAAGTTGAGCACCACAAAAAATAAACAATGGCAATTGGTTTATTCGCAGCCTCAGTTGAAAACTCTGCATCGCTGGGTTAGAGCACTTTCTCTGATGTCTTTGAGATTGGAGATATTGGTGCACCACCCCTGAGACGTAGGTATCGGAACATATGGTAGCCAAATGGGCATAGTTGTTAATCCAATCCCACTGCTTCAATGGACGTTTAAAGATATGATTTAAAACAACGATTCCTGGTTCCACGATTGAAATCAAGACACCATCCAATACTCTTATATAACTTAGCGATTAATATGTCAAACTTCTCTTCCCTGTGCCTCTGGCCAGACCCCAGCAACAAGAGTAACCAACACTTCGGCTAGGTATGGATTTTCAAGTGCAAAATTCCCTGTCTGATTCATATCTGGCCCTTAAGGGAAACCAACCCCAGCTCCAAACTGAGATATTCAACTGTGGTAGAGGGGCTAAGCCTCAGGATGCACTTCCAAAAGGAACCCTCAATCAAATCCAGCCAATGCAAATCCCCCATGGCCAGTGCCACTAAACCATATAAAACCATGGGGCAAAAGCATTGGCTGTATAGGGTAATATCCCTTCCAAAGAAAACCCAGCAGTTCATGTCGCAAAGTTGCCAATCAGTTGACTCATGTGTTGTGCCTTAACCGTCTTAACAGCTTTTATCTGAGAGTATGTTCTACAGGCACTCATTTCTAGTCATAGGTATGGGTATGATGCCACAAAGACAACCTTTCCAAAACTGGTAATAAAATTGGGGCACTTCACCCTTTTGGGGGTCACCACCATAACCTTAGTCTTCCCCATATTGATACTCAGATCATTTTCAGCCATGTATTTAACCAGTATATCAAACATGGCTTTGGCTCCACAATAGGTGTAATTTAGATTAACTAAGTCATGGTCGTAGAGCATACACGGAATGGACCTCAAGCCTCTATTAGGGCAATAGCCAATGCCTGGAACAAATTGGGCAGGGAGATCTGACATGTATATATTGTAGAGCAGTGGCGCAATCGTGCATCCCTGCTTCACCCCTTTAAATATCATAATTGGGCAGACACTCCCCCCCTGTTTATTCAGTTGAACGCGTGCTTGAGTATTTGAATGAAGACCTTTTAAGACATTGACAAGCCATTTCAGACACCCCCAGGATACCATTTTACATCACAGCTTCTCACGGTTGACCCCATCGAAAGCTGCTCGAAATTCCACAAAGGTGACATATAAGGTAGGCCTACGAGTCTCCATTGCACCCCTAATCAGGGAATCCAAGATCCTAAGGTTATGCAACGTGCAACACCCTGGGCCAAAACCCATCTGCATAAATTGTAGTACTTGGGTTTCCTCCACCCATGCCTGGAGAGCCCTCAAGACAAAAGTGTAGAAAATGTTCCCCCTAACATCTAATAAAGAAAGCAGTCTGTAATTGTCCGGCAGAAAACGGTCGCCTTTTTTGTATACCAAAACAAGAGCCGACTGCTGCCATTATGTCGGGATATTTTGTATCGCACATACCTTGACAAATAAAACTTTAAGTATACTGGCCCACTGATCAGGGTTCTGTTTTAATACAACATTGGCTGAGCCATTTGGACCAGGGGCCCTTGAGTTTTTAAGCTTTGAAATTGCAACTCAGATGTCAGCTTCGTCAATGGCCATAGGCCACCCTGATCATATAATCCGGGGATGAGGCCTAGTGCTGGCTCCACTGTTCCCTCTGACGTACCTCGTGCATTCCAACTCCTGTATAGTATTTAGGATACATTTCTTATGATCCCCCTTGGCATCGGCCAACATGACCCATATCTTCACAGGATTACCACTTCTAAGTGCCATAATCATGCTCTGCCAATGCATACTGAGAATCGACTGCCTCTGGCGCTTGAGCCATCCTTGATAGTTTTTCTTAATACACTTCACGCGTGAGGTCAACTCAGGAGCCGACAACCCTTGGCCGCGGACCACAAGAAGCTCTCCACGCATCACTCTCTTGGCATTGTGGATGGCACCATCTAAGGCGTGACAGGGTTTATTACATGCCAACAGGGGCCTGTTGGGGCCTGGAGCCAGTTTTAACACCCAGTGTCATGAACCATTCATAGTTCTCATTGCAACTCAGGGGGCCCAATGCATCGATATCCTCATCTCGAAGCCCAGAGATCATCCTGCCCATTTTATGCAAATGCTTTGCCGTCCAACTAATACAATTGCCGGCATGGTTAGACTGAATACCGATACAGCCACTATCACTGAGCCCTGTGTGTTGCAAATTAATAGTAAGTGCAATAATATTATGATCACTATTCTCAATAGGAACAACACTTAAGTCTACAACCATCATGAGGCAGGCGCTGTTCCCAAAGAAATAGTCAAGGATAGCCTGACTATCATTCCCGGCCCATGTATAGTTTCCCAGGTTGTCACAGTTTGTTCTACCATTTAACATGTGTAATTTCCACCACCTCAAAAAGGGAACCCAAAGTCTCCCCTTGGGATTACTTTTCTCTTGAACTATCACACTCTTATTTATTACATTGCTGTAGGAAGCACACAACATGTCATCCACACACCTAGCATTTAACCTCCCCACCCCCCAAGAGGATGAGCTGCTCGACAGTGTTCCCTTCACGTGGTACCAAGTTTTCAATTCTAGATTGGATATTGTCCAGGATGTTGGTGTTTGGAGGGACATATAAGTTTAAAATCAGCATTCTCCATTCGTTGCCACCTTCCTCCTGCCACAGCTCCACCGCCAGAACGTTAACTTCTGCAGTGAATGTCACAACATGGCAGGAGCTGAAGTGGTTTCTAACACCAGTTGTAAGTCCCCCTAAGGGCCTTCCCTTTCTTGGCTAAAGTCTGGTAAATATGATAGCCCTCAACCTGGAGGGGGCAATCTAACCAAGTCTCCTGTAACAAAAAGACATCAAAATTTGTTGTCAAGACCTGCATAGACACATTTGTATGCAATAAGTGACTGTGTCCCTGTGTATTCCAACTGGCTATCCTAACCAGTCAGTGACCTCCTACCCGGGAATCAATAGGGCTCTCAACCTCAGGCGGATGGTCCCAAGAAATGGCTTCATAACCAGAGTAATCATCACCCGTGGCCTGCCGGGAGATCCTCAAATCGTGAGGATTACCTAATTACGATCTTACTACGTGTGCAGCGTTCTGTGAGCACATTGTCACCTGGTAAGCAAGAGTCAGCCTTTGATTGCATCATGCGTGGGGACAGCTAGTAATTTTTCTACTGCTCGAGTGCAGTGATGGATCAGCACGTCTGCATCGCCATGGAACAAGCTGGTTACCATGGTAGTGGATGCGTGGGTTCCTTCCCCATTAAAGACGACGTCATAAATATTGTATTATGGTTTTCCTGCCGGTTAGAAGTCACCTGCCAGCTGGGACATATAGTACTCAATTAAGAGGACCAACATTGTGGAAAAAAATAGGCAATACTAGGTATGTAGTTTTGAAATGTTATATTTTATTAATCAACCTAATGCTAATAGGGAATATTGAATGTGGCCTGCTAACCTCTGTAGATGATTGTTAAGCAATGAGAAAATAACGGAACATTGAAAGCAGTTATACTAAGCTTGAACATGAAAAGTAATTCCAAACGTGTCTGACGTGAATCTAGAACAATAGAGATCACATGGTAAGACAATTATTGTTTGCTCGCGCCTACTCACTGAAGATTCATAACCAAAGGCAACTTTTCAGTGTATGCTTAAAAATCTGGTTGTTCTCTCTTGACCTCAATTGTCCCGACACAAACTTAGCGTGGCGTTATACATGACCACTTTCTCTAAAATCTAAACATGAAGTGTTAGACATACCTATTCCGTTCTTCCTGCGCTTTCTAGGCTGCTAGTGATGGTAGTCGTACAAAAGTTACAGTTAAATAATGGATGAAAAAGGAGCATCAAACTGGTATCAACATAACATTCTCTACCTGTCAACTCATCACATGTGCCTTAAAGATTGTAGTTAGCATTAATAAATGAACAAAAACCATTATGCTTGTATCATCATGACATTCTCTACCTGAAGTTTGATCACCTATGCACTGATAATTGTAGTAAACATGCGTGTTGCATATGTGTTCTGTCAAAGCATTTGCTGCAAAAAACAGATACTTCTGATGCCATCTTAACAGTTTATGACTAAATGCCCTGTGTTTAGATACATATATATCAGGACACAAGATAGGAAAAAAAAACTCCTATAGGGTCTAATGTATCTCAGAACATATTTGATATGTCTGTACTGCTATCATCATGACTTTCTCTACCTAAAAACTGTTCACATGTGCACTGATCATTGCAGTAAACATATGAATATTACAAATATGCTATTTCCAAACATTCGGCAGAAAGGAGGAAGCCTATTGGTGTCATCTTAACACTTTATACCCACATACCCTGTGTTTAAAAAACATATATCCCAAGGCACAAGATAGGGGAGCAAACAAATAGCATGATGATCGATGTGCTTCAAAATATGTTCCATATTTCTCTAATGCTATCGACTGAATACCATCACGAACAAGGAGGTGCCTCCTCGTGTTCTCTCAGTACCTAAGGCATAAGGCACAGCCCTACAGGAGAGTACAAAATACATTGGATATGTATATTTGTATCAGATATTTCTGTACTGATCTTAGAGATAATGGTTACAAAAACTTGATGTCATAAAGTTACAAATAGCAAAATAAATCCAATTCTTCATTAAGACCATTCAGAAAGACAGTGTCCAACTTGTCAATCCAGAAGGCTTCTTGTTGCTCTGATCTGTTACAGTTGATGTTTTCGCATTCATTGAAATGAACACAAGTCCAACATTAGGACTAACAACCAACAATCACCCATAGCAAGACACTTTCAGGCACGAAAACATAAACTGTCTAACATTCGATTTTAGGTCCGTGAGGATGTTAATGTCACTAATTAGAGAATCAGTGTCAGTCACAGGTTAGAGCAACGAGAAGTCTTCTGGATCGACAAGTTGGACGTGAAACAGGGCTTCTAATGGAACTCTTCCAACATAATGGGGATGTCACACCAGAGATTTAATCACTGAAGTGTTTTTGATCTTAGGCACACATAAGAGGGTGAAGTACAGTAGTGCTTAGAAGGCGATCTCAACCCAGCAGAAGGATTCTGCTGTCTTGAAAATGCTTAGGTCACACTGTCCTTCTATGTCCCCTCTTAACATTCTCTAGACAACCTTCTCTGGTAGCTGACATCAGAAGGCAAAACCCTTCCTGTTACAGCAACAAGGACCGGCCCATTACCGAAGGCTTGAAATTGACCAAGGCACTGTGGTAAATTGACTATGTAAGTGAGTGCCCCCCCTCCACTCCTACTTAATGATATTATCTTTGGACCTATCTTGAAGCAACATAACAAAAAATCCTATCTAAAGAAGATTCTTCACCAGACCCTTTTTAGTGTAAGGTCTGCCCAAAGTACCCACGCATTGGGGTGAGGATAGAATTTTCAAGGAGGGTGCAGACCTTCCCCTAAGTGGTTAAGGGGAACATTTGAAGTGACCAGCTGCTTGGAAAGTTTGCCTGCTGTTGGAACACTGGTACATGGAACTCTGCCTGTTGAAGTGGCAGACCTGCAAGCGTTCCTGAAAACCTTTCTGGCTGGGCAGGTCGGACAAAGAACTTACTCTTTCCTCAGAGACCGTGGGCAGGGCCTCACTACAACCTAGGATCAAAAGGAGCGGTCTCTGGCTCTCCCTGCATGTTCAAACCTCTGCAAGGAGGTTTGAGTACCTTTGAAACCCTTTGAGCGTCGACAAGGACTCCATGAAGATGCGCTTGACATTGTAGATTTTCGAGTCACTGACTCGACATCACATGCCTGTTCCCTAGATTGTTTGAGTTCCAAGCCGATTGCCAAGGCAGAACCGTATTGTGTCACTGGACCCATTCGAGCCAGCCCCCAACTGAAGTTGAACTGCTGCATTTCTGAAACTGAGCATTCAAACCGCATGAATCTTCTCATCAGTGCCTGCCCCATCTTTCTTCGAGACTTTTGTCATTGCTGTTTGTTGAGTTGCCCGCTATGATGTATCCCGTTCGAACAGCTCCAGTGACTTGCACCCGACTTGACTTGACAAAAACTGCCCAGAGGTCTGTGTTGATGCTGTTGAGTCCCTGAAATAAGGATACAGGTATAAAACAGTGGTTCTGACCCCCTGGGTTCGATGGGCCCTAGTGAAATGTAAGACCCCCAGTTCATACCGAAAAAATACATATTTCTGCATTTGAACTTGCTACAAAGACTATTTGCCTGCATGACCATTTTTCTCATACCCAGAGTGTCCTTTTCACCCAAAGGCAGACCTTCTTTCCAGAATCCATAGGACTACATTATCTGTATATTTGCTAACAGGATTGAGTTTCCAGTGTTTTAAAGACCTTGTTCTCCTTTTAGTGTAAACACTTATTTATTTCTTATAGAACCTTGGCTGGAAGTTCCTTTTCTTTTGCTACCAATGTTTAGATGCTTCCTTGCTGACTCACACACCTCTTGAAGAGTATAGCCTGCCCTCGGCCCATGTTACCTTAAGGAGGCAAAGGAGGTGTACCATTCATGTTGTGCCTGCTTCGTCTTTATGAATTAGATCACTGGTGGTTGAGCAGTAGTGTAGGGCTAAATAGGAGTTTAGAAAACATTACTCACCTGGGTACTCCTGCTGTGCAGTTGATATTTTGTCACACCAACTCTTGCACTAAGTCTCGGTTCTGCATGATATATCCAGAAAACCTGACTGGCCTTTAGCATTTGGTGGATTGGGGGGGCTCAGACCTAGATGGGGTTTAAGGTTCTTAACATGCCATGTAGGTTCTATTTCCAATGTAACCGATTCAGACATAGCTGCACGATAGACTCAGTATTATTCTTAGGATACAATGAAGAGGAGTCCTGCCAGAAAAATAAATGTGCTGTGTGCGTCACTGTTATGTTAAACAGTCACCAGAATATGGACCTAGAGGGGCAGCACCTCAGCAATGGCAAATGTAAGAAGGTCTCCCACCTTGGACACACTTGCGGCTCATCATGAGAGTGTATGGCCAGAATACAGGGCTACCTAAGGCGAGGACCAGGAGAACGCCTTTTGTCTTTAAACACAATACATACTCACTTTAGTTCTGTCAATCTACTGCATACGTGTTGAGAAACAGTCACTTAATGTTCTCACTTTTCGCTGTATAACCGTTATCACCTTCATTTATCTACCCATCTTCACGCGTTCCCATGTTCACTATCACTCTAACCCTTCAGTGTTTCACATGGGACCTTCGCATCTTCACCAACACTCACCTACAAAAAAACTGCTTTCCCTTCTAACTCAGGTCAATACATATTTGTGAGAGATTGAACTTGTGCATTTATGCAATTGCTTTGAAATGCTGTTCCAAGTTATGTGTGGATGCACAGCAAATGGTAGCTCTGGCTTCCCGCGTGTTGCTTCTTGCACCTGTTGAGATTGAATTAATTTGACTACTCTGCTTTTCAAACGTATGTATGTTTTAAGTGTGTGCTAGTTGTTATCATTGAATAGCCTCATTACAAGTCTGTTGGGAATTCGGCAGTAAATCTTCCGAATTACAGCCAAACTCATTTACTTACTATTAACGCCACTTGGTCACCTGGTTTTACGGCGGAATTACAAGTCATGGTATGGTGGTTTAGTCCCCCTTTCCAGAATCCATAGGACTACATGGGGATTTTGGCATGATTACCGCCACCGAGAATTATACCAATTGTGCTGATTTTTAGCAGTAGAGTGGAGGATTTACCTACAGCTTTTTGTTGGAGGTAAATCGTCCACCTTACCACCAAACAATAGTGGTACAGTAATGCAGCAATAATGGATTTACCACTGTTTTTAACCGCACCGCAGTACTTGTAATGAGGCCCAAATTACTCGTGATCTACACTGGTCTCAGTATTGACAAAATATTGATTCACGGTCTACAGAATTGGCAAACATGTGGGTCAAATAACATGCATTGTCAGTTGCTGTCATTCCATTTGGAGGATTGGGTGTCAGTGGTAATTTGCGGCCACTACCACTACTTTACAATTCTGGAGAAATGTGTTGTTCCTTTTATCATTTGCATTGAGGGCCAGTCTTGAAATTAGAGCGACTGAATTCACGTGGATGTCCACCAACGTTTTACAATATGTAAACAGTATCAAGTCTAGAAGCCAAGCACAGAAAGGCAATCTTTATATTTCAGACTTAAGACACGGCAATATGGCCCACACTAACGCAAATGGGGCTTGCATACTTATAGGAGCTGAAGAGGAGACCACTGCCTACCAATCTGCCACATTTAAACACAAAACAGGTAGAAATCAGAATTGTGCACCAGCATAAAATATATTTCTAAGTCAAGTGGCAGGCAAAAAAATGGTCACGCCGGAAAAGATCATAAAAATCATCTGCTAAAAATTCCCACTCACTGTCGTTGAGGATACTCCAGAATGTCCATGGGAATTACACCTCACATCAAAATCTCTACTTGAGGGGTACCCAGTATTTCAGTAACATATTGGATTCTGAAGGTTGAGTTGGTGCTGTTAAGTGCCAGGACTTCATCCTTGGGTATCCCTCATTAATTGGGCTCAGTGGGTATTCACCAGTTCCAAAGTACCACCCTAAATATTCAGAACAGCAGGTGGTGTGGATTAAACTAAAACCTTTCTACTACCACTCTTCTGACAAATTAAATATGTAAAATGCCCAATGTTGGTCCACATAAAGAGGCCATCCAAATGTCTTCCCTGTGGCCACTATGTCCTTTAAAATAGCTAAGAATCCATTACATTCTTTTTTGTGTTCTATAATTTGTATTCTTTTATAAGTTATGCAAAACATGAAACTAGCCAAGAAACACATTTCGTTCTTGTCTAAGGAAAATGGCATGTGCTGATACATACCTCTCAGACAACATGAACGCTACAAACAATTAAGCCCACAGTTAGTTAAACTTGGCGACTGAAATCGTTCCTATACAAATAAAGCTCGGCACAAACACTGGTTTTAAATAAACTCCCAAGAAATTGGCGAGAAGAAACCCTGTCTTGCCAAGTATTAACCAAATACTAGTCAGGCACAATTGGCCTTTAACCAAAAAGATGAATTGATAAAGAGAAGGCAAAAAGCTAGCCGGTTACAAATCCATCAATTTTAATGTCAAAACTGCAAACTCATGATATCTTTGCAAAACATGAAGGCCACAATTTCAAATAGAGGTGGTGCTGTTCAGGTTTCCAAGCCAGGTGTGAGCTCAGATGTGACACTGCCTCGGCTCCTAATAGCACTTGCAACCAAGTAGTAAATATGTTCAAATATATCTTTATCTGCTAGCTGCGGGTTTCATATATCTTCTGAACAATTCAAGGTTCCTTTGGCTGATCAGCAGCCATATCACAATCAGGAATAGCTTCTACTACTCAAGCATACTTCTGTCTTTCATAAATCTGGTATACATTCCACAGGTTCACCCAGAAATTCACATTGAGGGTCATTACAGTTTTGCCAGTAACCTGCCTTTAATAACGGTGGGTTATCGGCAAACCTGCCTTACTGTTACCCGCGCTGATATCCCGGTGTTGCTGGGATATTACGGAACCCCGGCAACAGCGGTAAGTTCCGATTCCATGGATTCGCACAGGCCTGCCGGTAGTTCACTGCCCCTACCGGCAAACTTGGGGTGTGCCACACTGGTAAAAATACCAGAGCCGGCATTACCAGCATTTTTCCTGGCATTTTTACAAGACTGGCACACTCATGATGAGGCCCAATATTGTCTTCATTGTGAATTTTGTAAGCACAATTAATTCATGCCATATCTGGGCA